>NC_086157.1:68737443-69937443 GCF_035149785.1 Candoia aspera | reverse complement strand
AAGACATACACCACACACTAGCACTTGAGAGAGCAGCCATGAAGGCCTTGGAAAAGATCTTCAAATGCCATGATGTGTCTATACCTACAAAGATCAGAATCATACAAGCCATGATATTCCCTGTGACACTCTATGAAAGCAAAAGTTGGATTTTGAAGAAGCAGGATAGGGAGACACCTTTGAACTTTGGTATTAGAGAAGACTCCTGAGAATACTGTGGGCAAACAACAAAATGGACAAATGGATCATTGAACAAATCAATCCAGAGTTTTTACTCAAGGCACAAATGACCAGGTTCGATTATCTTATTCAGACACATTATGTGAAGACCTAGCTCTCTGGAGAAGGTTCTAATGCTGGGAAAGGTGGAAGGAAAGACAAGAAAAGCAAAGTGGATGGATTAGGCTAAAGCTGCAATGGGTACACCATTAGAAAGACCAGGTTAGGACAGATCATAATGAAGAAAATCTATCTATGTGGTCACTAAGAGTCAGCCATGTCTTGATGGCACATAATCAATCAATAATGGAAAGAGGTGTATATGACTGCAGATTTCCATCACTTTTGAATAATGTGGATGCCTTTAATGATTAGCTTAATTAGTTCTTGCTCTAGAGATACTTTTGCTGGGTACATTTAACTCTTTTTTTAATAATGTACAAGCAGTGTTTCTATGTCTTTTAATTTTTTTCCTAGTCCTCTTCCCAGTCTTCTTCACCCATCTCCATCTAATTTGGTTCCCCCCCTCCCATTTCCCTTTACTTCCCTTTCCAGTGCAGCTGTTCCAGCCCCAATGTCCATTCTGTTTCATTCTTTCCTCTTTTCTGCTGTTTTCAGTGGAAAGAAGAATGGTATATTTTTGACTTTCTTTATGAGATGGCTTCTGCATGTGTGTATCTGCAGACAAAGAATGAATTAATTTGATAAATGGGAGTACTTTATTTTACAGACAATTAATTTTAATTAGTAGTTATTGATTCAATTATTATAATATTTTTATTGTGATTATGCCTTGTAGCAACTTCTTGCAGATATACATACTTATATATATATTCAAAGATGCACTTCCACTTGCAAGCATGTCATGTGTGTGTGGGGTGGCAGAGGAATCTCCAAGTTTGGTTTGAGATAGAGTTAGCAAACCTAAGTTCACAAGATGGGAAATATAACCATTGCCTAAGATTTTTGTTTGTGTTCATAATTAATTTCTATCTGCTTTTTCTTTTTAACAACTTCCTTTGTGGTAAATATGGAATTAACAATTGGAATCATCATATAAATTATGCTTTATTACACCAATGCTCTTTTCATGAATTTTCAATTAGGTTTACAAAGATTAAGCAACACAGCTGTAGCATCCAAGATACATTTGTAGCATGACTGGGAATTGATCAACATTAGATATGGGCAGTCTTAATGTGCAGAAGTGTTTAGCAAGTACTAGTTTGGATTCAAGCCAATTTTAGGTCTTATGAATGTAAATAAATAGATTTAAGATATGTTTACATGAGACTTTGAATCTTTTAAAAATATTTTAGAAGTGTCTATCTTGTTTATAATTGTTTAGCTGACACTGGGAATAGTGCTGCTTCCAGCTCTAATGTTTAAGGCTTTTCAATTAAGGAAAATGTGTATTCAGCACCTCTTAATGGTTTCTGACATAAAAGGTTACCATTTCCTGCTTTATGGATGCCTCATATAACTAAAGATAGAAGGAGAGCAGCCTGCTATTTTGCATATTTGGTTCTAGTTAAGGTCAGTACTATAGACCTCAAATTGAGAAGACTTTTGTTTTTCTCTGTAGCATTTAACTGACTGAGAGAATGATGGAACTATAAGTATTCATCAAATAATGAACAGCAACTTGTAATTTCCTCCTCGTCTCAGGAATCAAATGTCACAAAGGACCAATTCTATCCTATGGCCTGATAAAAAGTTCCCACATTTCTTCCTAGATTTCTTCACTACATGCAACAAACCTCTACACAGAAGATTTCAACATTTCTATATTTCATGCTGGGTATGATGCCAGTGGGATGGTTCTCTAAGTGGTGGGATGAAGGAGAAGGGTACTATTGTCTATACTATATAAGCATATGGTTGATCGGTGGACAATCACTCCGGCCAAAGTCAAGCCCCTATGCTCCTACGCATCAATAGTTCACCCAGCAAAGTAAGTCTTTATGATACAGACCACAATATAGATAAATCCTGTAATATGTGACATGTTTCCCACTGTAGCATCCTATTAAATGTAAAGACAAGAATTCACTTTGCCATGTGATTACAATCTGCTGTTCAAGAGAAGAGTGTTACTTGCCTGCCCACCATAAAGGATGATCAGTCTTGTGCCTTGGGAACTAAAAACTAAAATAGAATATTGATATCATTTTCATTATTTGTTTGATATTTTATTCCTCAAATAGGTGTCCAAGATACCTAATAATTGAGGGGAAAAAAGGAATAGAATAATTAAATAATAATAGGTAAAACTAAGGCAAATTAACAACAGATGCAGTAATAACAAATGGCTACCTATTTAAAGTCAGTTAATCAGAAACATGAGCACTCTTGCAAAAACTTTTCAGAGCTTTGGAGCAGCCACCAAAAGACTCTCATTGTTACTATCAGCTTTGTGCTTTCTTTTAAATAGAAGACATATTTGTTTTCATTAATTTTGAAATTTAAAATTAAAAATAGCATCCTTTTATTATATTTGTACATGTTCATAGGTTACTAAATTTAAAGTGGTTTCTTATTTTCTAGTTTGTAAATATATATATATATATATATATATATATATATATATATATATATATATAATTTGTTTATTAAATTTATCCCCACCCATCTCCTTACATCGGGGAACTCTGGGCAGTTAATGATAAAATAATCAATTAAAACAACAAACCTACAATATAAATGCAATATATAAATATATAATTACCCTTAAAGTAAGTATAAAATAAGAATAAAAATAAAAATAAAATCCAAGTGGCAGGAGGGTGGAACAGAGATATATCATATCAATCGAAAAAAATCAATAAAGCTTGAGAATGCCTCCTCCTTCCCTTTATATCAAAGATCCCAATAAGGTTTTGATTGATTATATTCAAATATATGTTCTTTGGCCATTATACTAAACATGTAAGCACATAAGCTACAGTTATCTATGGAAAGAAAAAAGATATGGAATTCTCTGTGCAATTTGCTTTGTTGTTTGATTGGAGGAGGGACATTCATCTGCAAAAAACTAAATTGTGTAAAAATCAATATAGACTGTGAATGACAGAATAAAACATTCTTGTCATATTAGGACAACAGGCAAGTAAGAATTGGGAGTGGGTTTTATCATCAGTCACAAACATTAGACGAATGAAATGTGGCACTAAAACACTCAAATTTAATATAAAATCAATATGTTATATATTGTTTTAATACAAAATACCACCAGGTAGCAAAAATTAAAATTGTTACTCTAAATTATACAGGAAAATGCACTTGAGCTCTCCAGCATACTAAAATAGATAAATACTTATTTGGATACAAAAACTATTGAAATCACATCAAATACTTCATTTGTTATCAAATGCCACACTAATCTCAACTCCCCGTAAAACAGAAAACAGAGTCTGGTTATAATGATGAGCATTTAAAAAGTCAGATTTCTTGTAAAAATAGATGAAACTAGACTTAAAATATCAAAGTTTTATATCACTTCATCCACTTGCAGAATGGAAAAAAATCTACCCATATTTAATGCATTTAGTTTCAACACAGAAGATTTGTCTTGTATGTTATTTTACTGCAGAGATGAAGGTCACATTTTTTATATATAAGGTAGAGCCAGAATCATCCATCAGAGAAAGTGTTCCTCAGAAAACTACTGCCTCTAAATCTGGTGGTTCATTTAATCTTCATCTCCAATCATAATTGATCTTTTTTTCTGCTGTGAATCTTGCCTATTGAACCCATTATTGCAGCAAGACTGCCACTTCTATTCCTTGTCCTTGGACAAATAGCCCAGTTATTTTACATTTGCATGCATACTTCCATCCCTGCAGGAAACCTCTCTCCATGCACTTGTATGGCATCTGCAAATCCATCAGTCCCTGTAGATAGTCATGCTGTTCAACTGGATAACAGAGTCAGAGTTATCCAGCACATCCTCACTCCCTGATTATACACAGGTTGTTCAGGCATTAGTAATAACTTCTGTAAAGAGCTCCGGTGGAACTTTGCCTATCAATTTTATCACAGATTTTATTTTAATGTAGGGTGCTTAATATCTAATTATTTTAAACAGACAGGGTGACATGCAACTTCTAGATACTTTTATTTGGGGTTCTCCGGGCATAGGCAGGTCAGTGTCAAAGTGGCTATCACATTTTTTTGCAGATTTTGTGCTTGCATTCCAGTAAGGCTTCCTCAGAGCAACAGTTTAGAAGTGGGAGTTGCCCTGCAGTATTTACAGTCTCTGCAGAATTTGAATTATGTGGGTTGATTGGTCATTGGAAGCTTCTTGGGAAGGATTGGTTGATTCATGGTTGGAACAGTGCTAGCTCTATTTTGATTGGTCCACTTTGCTACCCAGTCCGACTATAACAACAAAAACATGTTTCCAGATTCTAGACTGGATTCATTTTTAATCCTATTTCAGGCATTTCAAAGAACACATCAATGTTTTAATATGTGGGGTCTGATGGGACAGGTTATTTTGTGCCATTTATATGTTGCTATTAGGGTACTGACCTCCAGTTCACAATGGCATTTAAAGTTCTTAATAACTGAAAATATTAAGTTGAATCAGCATTGGGTATATAACGGAAATTCTAATAGCATGTGTGAGATAGATTCTACCTCCAAGTCTGAACAAAAGCAAGTTCAGCTTTCATATGGGAGTCTTCTATATCTACCGGTTGTAATAGGTAGCACCCCAATTCAGGCCAGGGTAAATAATTTCCTATGAGCAGCATATAAAATGTCAAAGAAACATTTAAGATAGTTAAGGGCATAGGAGCAATTGTGCTATAAAAGAGATGGGGAACATTGGCTCTATCATTTTAGATATCTTAATTCCAAATTCTCTGCTTCAGTTCATCCAGGACTCATCAATTCCCAAAGCAGGTAGTACTGACAAGGTAAGATTCCCATACACCAAATAATTGTTAATTTGTTTTCTTATGGTGAAAGATAACCTATCTAGTAAGGTTAGATGAAAAATGGAAGTTCCCCAATAGACTTGCTTCACCCAAAACAAGATGCCAAAGACTTAATTGAGCCCCAAGGAAATGCAGCCAAATTCCAGTTGTATTAGAGCATTAGAAGTTGAATAAGGAACTAATAATAAGACTTTTAGGAATGGCCCTGAATGGCACCCAGTTTCACCTCCCAAGGTCCAAAAACTAATTTCTCAACTGGAAAATAGTAAAGCTCCTGGTAAATGTTTCATCTTACCAGAATTGTTAAAATTAAACCTTACATGGTGGGCATATGTGCTTGATTCCTCTTTATAGTCACAAATAATTCTTTATGTCTCCCTAAAGATTGGCTTAACTCTGTTATTAAAATTTATGAAAACAGTAATAAATAAATCTGTTTGGGTTACTGCAATGTGCTCGACATGGGGCTGCCCTTGAAGACCATCCAGAAGCTGTCCGGAGGACAAATGGGATGATTCCAGGTGTTCTCCTTTATCCAGAGAATGTTTCTGGGCTTCAGAAAAACCTGTCTGAGCCTGAAAAAAGTTGCCACGTTGTGAGCTCCACCTGCTTAGACCATGGGCACAGCTGTTCAGTCTCCCATTCCCCATTGGAAGCCCCCCATATCCCACCAGAAGCCTGTCCAGATGGCTGCTTGTAGCCAGAAGATCACAAACAGTGTTTTGTGTTCAACTGATAAGAGGTTTTAGCTGGGAGGCAGGGCTCTCATCATTTTCCAAGCCAGACTGTATCCTTAAAGGGACACTAAGACCAGCCACCCCATTTCTAAATCACCAATTTATTATTATTTTTAAAGTATGCGTACCCTAAGAAAGGCTTTCTACAGTAAGGAGGAGCTGGCTCTCTTTGTGCTTATTATTTTTGGGATTACTTTTTAAAAAATCTTTTTTTAAGTTTTGGACTTTGTTTTCCTTCCAAATATAAAGGAGGATTGAGAGTAACAATTGTCTTCCTGTTATTATTTTTGTATTAAATTTGAAGATATTAGCATTTTCCTACACATTGAATTGGCTGATCTGAACCTTCAGCTTTCTGTTTCTACTTTCCCTGGGGAACTCTCTGGATATCTCACTTTCACTTGTTTAAACACATTCCAGAACTCTTTCATATCTTCGAATTTTGCTGATTATCTCACTCTCACTTGTTTAAATACATTTCATAACTTTTCCATATCTTTGAATTTCGCTGGTTAAGCTCCTAGGGCATGCCATAATCTACTGTGTGAGACATGGAGGATTTTAAACAGATTTCTTCTGACTTCTGCCAAGCTTTTATGCAAGATATTCAGGACATCATGGAAAATATAAGATCTAAAATGTGCTATCAGGCTGATGAAATCGAGGAATTTAACAGTGATAGAAATGTTTCTTCTGAGAGTGAGATTGGGATTTCTGTTGAGATGCTGGATGAAGATTGGATAATGGAATTGGAGAAATTTAAGGGACAGAGAGTTCTGCAAGCAATACGTGAAATTGACTTCCTGGTGGAATGCCATGAAAAAGAAGAGGTCATTATGTATGGGAAGTTTTTTGAGGAGAAGCTGGAATTTTTGAGGGGGGCACTTGGCCTGTTTGCTTTTTCCAAGAGAAAAGCTCTGTGCACATTGTGGGCATATATAAATGCTCTGGTTTATTTTGAAGTGGGATAAGGGTTAAAGAATGTTTATCTGGTTTGCTTTAAGGGTTTGACTGATGTTAACTATTAAGTATAATGGCAGACAATTTATGTGCTTTTCAGTTTGATTTTTATTATAGTAGACAGAAATGTATAGAATCGTAGTATGAAGGAAATAATTAAATACTGTATGTGTTATCTTTTTTTGTGGGGAAATAGGAGGTCTATATGATTTTTTTTTAATATAAGGAGGAGAGTAACTACTTTGTAATTTGTATTACATGCTAAAGTGTAATGACTTATAGAAATAATGTAGTTTTGGTTTAATATAGAGTAAGACATTGATTATGGAAATTTTTGTATATCCTTGCTGTTGAAAGTTGAAAGCCACATCTTTTTGTAATTTGAAATATATATATATATCTTGTATTTTCACACCTTTTTAGTTTCTTTTTCTTTTTTTGTAGCTTTTTCTTTTTTCGTAGTTTTTATCTTTGTCTTGAAACTTATTTTTTTTTTTTATTTAAAAAAGACCATCCAGAAGTTGCAACAGGTCCAGAATGCAGTGGCCCATACAGTTTTGGGTGCCCGGCTGTTCACCTGAGTAACACCACAGATGCACTGGCATCCAGTTGCTTTCTGGGTGCAATTTAAGGTTCTTGTTATCACCTTTAAAGATATACATGGCACAAGGCCAGGTTACTTGAAGGACCACCTCTCCTGGAGGTATCTTCCTGTCCTACTAGGTTAGATAGGGTGGGTATGCTCCAGGTCCCTTCCTTTAAGTGTTGTCATCTGATGGGACCTCAGAGGCATGCCAGCCCTTTGGAAAAGCCTCCCACCTGAGATCCGAGGGATCCCTACCTTTTTAGCCTTCCAGAGGACTGTGAAGGCCTGGTTCTTCCCCCACTCATTGGGCTAGGATGGGGGTTGAGCTGTGAAGATGATTGGTCTGGCACTTGGGGAAGAAGGTACTTTTGTTTTTAACTATGTTTTTTTATGGATTGTTGTGAGCTGCCTAGAGTCATCATATGAGATAGGCAGCTATATAAGTCCTGTAAATACATACATACATGCATACATACATTACATACTGTATATACATACATGTGACCCTGCAATTTTTAAATGGATTAACCTTCTATCTGTAATCAGAAAAAAAAAATGCTCGATTTATCTCCACATTCTTCTGGACTAGATGTCTCCAAAAACACTTTTTACCTTAGATCAAGCCAGTTTCAGGTCTGACAACTCAACCGTGAATAAATGTACTATACTATTGTACATCACTTATCCTTAAAATATTACAGCCAACCTAAAGGTGCCCTCATGTAGCTTTTATAGACCTGAGGGCAACCTTTGATTCTATTCCATGAGAATGACTCTACTAGCTACTACAACAATAAACCACTGTCTTCTTAGCCTAATAATGCTATTACAACAGGGTACAACTACTCAATTAAAGGGAAATATTGTTAGTGATTTAACTATAGCCATCTTCACTAGCAACAAGGTTAAGCCAGGTGCATCCTAGCCTTACTATTCTTCAGTTTTTTACATTAATAATATTGTGAGGTGTTTGCTATGCCAGAATCCCATCCTCTTTCCCTTGCGTATTATCCCATTTCTATTCTCCTTTCTGCTGATGGTACAGTCATATTGTCCAAACCCAAGCAGGTCCCCAAGGCCTATTTATTTATTTATCTATTAAATTTGTATACTGCCCAACTCACTATGACTCTAGGGGGCTCACAAAAACTAAAACCAGGGAAATACAAGAAACCAATTAAAATAAAGATAAATAAATAAAAGATAAAAGACAGCAAGAATGGGGAAGGAAGCAAGGGATTTCACTTTCCTTCATCAAAGGCCTCAGTGAAGAGGACTTTACAACCCTTCTAAATAACAGTAGAGTGGTGGCCATCCATATCCCAGGAACAACCACATTCCAGCGGGCAGGCTTTGCTACATAGAAAGTGAGCTTCTGGGAATCTGATATCTGACATTGTTTAATCAAAGGAACTCAATCCTGCAAAATTGAATTGGATGGGCAGATATTTAAAGCTCTATTACTTTACTCCTCTACAGAACACCTTGAAATAAATTACTCTAAAACAAAAGAATTGGTATTCTCCAGGAAATGCTTTAAGGCCTCAATTAGATGGATGATCAACGGCAAACTCATTGAGCAGGTAAAATCATTTAAGTATCTAGGTATTTATTTCCAAGTTCTCCATGCTAGCCTATTCAGACCAGCTTGCTTCTAGTAAAGCTGAAAAATCATCCCTTACAACTGGTAAATTGCAGGTCAGTTTGGTAATAATTATGTCCAAGCAGCTATTAAACTAAAGTTCTGGGTTTGATGCTATATGGCATTCAGCTATGTATTTATCCCTTAGTTTAGATAAGATGGAATTCTCAATCACATGGACAGTTGTATCACAGTGAAATGAAAGTGAATGCAGATTCCTTTTGGATTTCCAAGATTAATGGGAATAGTTTGTCATTCTGTACAGGAATATAACCAGCAGAAAAGCACAGCCAACTTGCTTATGTCTCTTGCCCTACACAACTTAGTCCATTTTCAAAAAGGACTAAGGCTTTAGTAAGTAAAATATGTATTAAGTTTTAAATATACCAATATAATATAATAATCTGTTGTTTTCCCTGGAATTTACTTTGGAAATTCTAATTAATAAAGACAAAGATTTTTTACAAACCAGAGCAGCTACCATTTCAAAGTCTAGACTCATTCATTACTTTTAAAAGCAGAACCATTTTGTTTAGATATTAAATGTTAATGGTGTGCTAAAAATAATCCTTCTAGTGTGACATGCAATTTATTATAAACCACAGATTAAAACAAACAAACAAACCAATATACCAGGTACTTTTGACACAAAGACAAACCTAGCTTGTTGACTTACATAATAGTTGTCAGGGTACAGTTTTGCAATGTAGCTCATTTCTGCCTGTTTGGTATTTAATTGCTAGCTCTAGAGAATATACAGTAATTAGCTGCACATGCTTCTGTGAATGTTTGGTCTTGTGCCATCTCTTTCAAGAGCTTTTGCTCCCATTTGCATTAGGCGGCAGTAAGGCCTATGTCTTTGAACTGTGCTGAGGACAAAACTTGTCAATCTCTCCCTCCTCCCCCCTGCTTTATGGTAACAATAAAAGTGCTTCCTGCCAATGCAGTGCTTATTTATTTTCACACATATGCTTGACAAATATGATATTGGCTTCGATACATATTTTGTATGCATCCTCATACCAATGCTATTTTATAGCATTAGCATTAGCATTAAATCTATACATTTCTAATGAGAAATAAGGCTCATGAATAAAGTGTGGCTTGCTTCTAGGTAATTTATTTCTTATACAATTTAACTGTTCTATCAGTGTGTGTGTGTGTGTGTGTGTGTGTGTGTAATAAGTACTGATTGCTTATACAAAATTCTTCATCCAGACAAAAACTGATGGAAATGAGTGGCTTCCTTATTACAACAATTGGTTTAACTTCTGGTCTATTTTGTCAAATTCCAAGTATCATCTTGACCTTTAAAACTGTTAAAAATACAAGAGTTGTGCAAATAAATAAATATCCTTTGGAGAAACATGACCTCCTCTTTGTCTCATTGTGCTCCTTCCTTCTGGTTATAAACAGTGCTAACTGTATCAGCCACAAAACATGGAAAGAATGATATTTCATTAAGGTGAAATTTTTAGGTAAGATTAACACTCTAACATTGCCCTTAATGATTCATGTGATTAAGGCTGAATTCCTGTAACTCCTGTGTATAAAAAAAATTCTTGCTAACCTCAACTCTGCTGTTCTGATCTACAAGTCATGTAGACAGGACTTGTTGAAGATTCAAGTTTTATGGCTGGGTGAGAGGATATGGGCTTTTCTGTAGCAGCTCCTGAATTGTAGAATGTACTGATCCTGGAATTATCCTACACTTCTGATATTTCAAATGATACATAAGATTATTCTGTTTCAGTGGGTCTTTGACCCAGGATGAAGATTTCTAGTGGTTATCTAGTTTTGTTGTTCTTGTTTTGTTATATTCTGGTTTTAATTGCTCTTATTGCTTATACACAATCCAGAGTTTGAATGGTTGGGGTAGTTTATCAATACAGTAAATAAGTAAGTAAGTGTGTTCCCATGTAAAGAATTGGACTGCATTTTTTTTTTCCACTTGAGACTCTAAGGCTATAATCCTTATGTGAGAATAAATGCCACTGAATTATGTGGAACTTAGTTTTCTTTAATCCAGATTCTAAATGCATTACTTGGAAACAAACTCTTCTGGAACTTAAAAGCCAGATGTTTAAAACTGAGAAATTAGTAACAGATCTCAAATGGATCTCATACTGTTGCACTATTTTGAAAACAAAATTAGAATATTTCATTATTCAGCTAAGGAGGAGTTTGAACAGCATGAACTTCTAGAATTATATAAGCCAAAGTAAAAGAAAACATTAAGTGGACACATACAGTGAATTCTTTGGCTAGTGATTGTTTTGTTTTTTAATCTGTTCAATCGTGTCCAATTCTTGGAAACTGCCTGGACAAGTCCTTGCAGTTTTCTTGGCAAGGCGTTTTGGAAGTGATTTGTCATTGCCTTCTTCCTAGGGCTGAGAGAGAGTGACTGGTCCAAGGTTACCCAGCTGGCTTTGTGCCTAAGGCAGGCCTTGAACTCACGGTCTCCCAGTTTCTAGCCCAGTGTCTTAACTGGTGATTGTTTAAGGTAAAGGTAAAGGTTTCCCTTGACGTAAAGTCCAGTCGAATCCGACTCTAGGGGGCGGTGCTCATCTCCGTTTCTAAGCCTTGGAGCCGGCGTTGTCATAGACACTTCCGGGTCATGTGGCCAGCATGACGACACGGAATGCCGTTACCTTTCCGCCGAAGCGGTACCTATTGATCTACTCACATTTGCATGTTTTCGAACTGCTAGGTGAGCAGGAGCTGGGATTAACAACGGGAGCTCACCCCGCCGCGTGGTTTCGAACTGCCGACCTTCCGATCGACAGCTCAGCGGTTTAACCTGCCAGAGCATTGATGTATGGCTATATATTTTAATTTAAAACAAAACACATTTTTTGTCTTTATAACTATTTTGAGTATTTTAGTAATACAATGGGGATATAATAATCATTCAATGCTCATTTTTTAAAAAAAGAATATTAAAACTCTTTATTTGATACTTATTTTGAGGGAAAAACTTTTGTCATTACCCTTAAACTACTTTCTCTTCCTATCGATCAGAAAAAATGCTATATAGCTTACCAATTTTACCTTATTTTACCTGCGTCCATTAGAGTTGGGTGGCTATAAAAATTTCAATAAATAAATAAATATTTCACAATTACTTTTACTTTTGTATAAAATGCTGCTATATGCATAACTGTAAATATTCCATATCTATGGTGAGAGTTTAAATTTCTGATATACCATGACCAGCATACATTCAAGCAGCACATAAAATCTAGAAAACTAGATATATATATTTAAACTGATAGAAGAGCAAAACTGCCTTGAGTGTATAAAGTGTAGCATTAACAAACTCCCTGTCTTATTTCAAATTTGGAATGAAGGCAACAGACCTTACAATGCAAGGTGAAATGCTATTGTTTTACTGTTTGTAACTTAACAAGGTATGTGACCTGATTCAGATGTTTATGAACCACTGCTTCAACCACAGGCCTCTAACGTGTGGTTTCCCAATGATTGTGCCCAATGTTATTTATACAATTTGCTTATAATTTATATAATAACATAATTTATATAATTTGTTTCCATGCTAAGAAAATAAGTGTGAATACTAATGGGCTTCAATTTATTAGTTATTTCCCTGTGTAGCCACATAGGGCCATTCCATGTATGATCCTTAAATAACTAAAGCAAGGCAACTTGAAAGATTCTTCTTCCATTCTGTGACATTTGTGCTACAACTTCTTTGACTGCAACAGGTTAATGTTCATATTATGCTGTTTAATATCCACAAACAACCCTGTGGAATAATTAGTCAACTGATGATGTTATAAATATGCTGATGACATTTGGATTTTTTTGTCCTTTTCATCTAATTCAAATGCAGAAGTGAGTTTCTAATAATAGAATGGATGTAGATGTATAAACTGAAGGTCAGTTCAGTAGTATTAATATATGCATACTTGACAAATCTGTTACTTGGCTTACAGTGCAATGGATGTTGCACGCATTTTTAAAGGTAAGGTTAGCAATTTGGAGGTGCATTTAGAGGTATTTTTATCCTGTGACATATGTGACTCAAATGGGACTTATCTTGTCAGTGATCCATGTAGTTGTAAATGCCCCAATAGATTACTGTGATGTGTTTTGTAGAGATGTTTTAAAAAAACATTCAGGAATTTAGATTAGATTGGGTTATAGTTACTATCATTGTCAAGTTTCAGTACTGATACTGAAAAGAAAGGGCAATGACTTCCTGTCTGTTCCCAAGTATGATCCCGCTTATCTAATATAGGCATCTGATACTTTAGTTCACTTGTTTTACAGGACAGTCAGAATAGTTCTTATGGGATGCTTTTAAGTACATAGTACCTTAGTACCTGATATTTTGCTAGGTATGATTCATAGATCTTGGTACAGAGATTCCAGTTTGCTTGGATTCTTTTCTAAACAGAGAAAGAAGATAGGAAGGAAAAAGCAAAAGGGACTGCCACAAACAAGATACATAGTTGCTTTTGTCTCTGTCAATAACTGAATAGTTTCTTTTGTCTCTGTACTTAACCTGCTGACCACATTCAAAGAAAGTGACAGATAATATTATACATTGCACACCTATTTAAAGCAAACTCCTTGCAAGAAGCACATAAGTGACTATTTCAATCATTAAATTTAAATCCCAATGTGTATGGTGAAAAATCATAAAGGGTAACTACCTTTGCCCAGATCACCAAAGTTTATGGCAGCATAGAATACAATGGGTTTTCTCAATTACATATTTTGTTTCTGCCCTGTTGCTTTTTGAAAGATATGTAGATAATAAAGTAATTCCAAGTTTCTGTTGAATGTGCCAATTGCTTACTTGGTGGTGGGCATAGCTAAAATTATTAAGCCTTTTGAAGATATCTTTGAAAACCTCTAATTATACATTCAGATAAATGTTCTCCTTTCTCTTGACAAGCTCATTGGCAGCTGCCTCACTCCTATTCACAGCCTTTGTCTAAACTCTTAATACATTGATGTTGCTTAACAAATAGACCACAGGTTCATTTTCTTTTTCCTCTTGATACCAGATAGAATTTGAAGTGATTCTGCCCTGTTGCTTATAAATCTTAATGCAAGTTGAGCTTTTTCTCAATTGTTTATGAATTTTGTGTACAAGTTTGAGTTGACTTTTCCTACTAACAAGTCAAAATATCAAAACATCAATGCATTTTTCTGTAAGTATCTTTCCTTTCATAGATTATAACCTCATAGTGGATAAAGGACTTACGTATCCCAACAGTGCTATCAGCTGTACCCTGGGAATGAGCAGAAAGGTGACCATGATAGGCATATCCTAAAGAAGGTATCAAACTAAATATAATCCACTGGAAAAGGAATGGCAACCCTCTCCATTATTCTGCCAAGAAAACCAAATAAACAATGTCAACAGGTTAATGCAAGATGTGCTCCCAAAATCAGAAGGTATTCTACTTCCCAAGCTATTGGGAAGAGCAGAGGACTAATGCATGTAGCACTGATGGTTATGATGTGGCTGTATTAAAGGTGATAGGACATCCAGCTGCCGATGTGCCCAGAAGCTAAAGGAGTTTGATGCTGAAAGATATGTATAACATTGATATGTGGAATGTCAGAGCCAGATGTAGGAAACAAGGCAAAATTCATGTTGTTAGACAAGAGATGTCAAGATTGAGCACTGATATTCTGTGAATCAGTAAACTGAAATGGACTGGAATGGGTCATTTCACAGAGGAGGAGTAACAGATGTTCTACTTTGAACAAGAAAATCATAATAAGAAATGAAATAGCTATCATTATTAACAAGGTGATGTCAGTCAGTGCTCAGATACACCCCCCTAAATTATGGAACTATCTCAATTCAAGTCCTAGGCAAGCTAATGAATAATCTAATTCTAGGTGCCAATCACAGATGAGAAGGACATTTCTATGGCAATTTTCATCACTTTCATGACAAAAAAAAAAAGAAGGGACATATTAAGTGTAAGTGACTGGAATACTAATGTAATGGAGGTATCTGGAATCATGGTAAAATGTAAACCTGGTGTATGAGATGCAGCAGAAGACAGGCAAATGGAGTTCTGCCAAGAAACTACAATATTTATAGGAAATATTTCTTTCAGTAACCTGAAAGAAACACATGGACATCACTGGATGGACACCAAAATTTATTTATTTATTAAATTTATCCCCACCTGTCTCCTCCTATTGGGGGACTCTGGGTGGTAATTTATGCTCTGCAAGGATAAGCAAGATGTGGTACTGACTGCAGGTGCAAACATCGAGTCCCTCTTGCAAAGTTACAACTTAAACTAAATTAAATAAATAAAATCAGCAGACCAAGATGCAACCTCAACCAGAAAAGACAGAAACATATATCTAAAGCATTCCAAAGAAAATGAAGATAATTAAATGACAAGGACAAGAGATCTATTTACTAAAATTACAGAAATCAAGGGAAACCTTTATTCAAAGATGGGCATGATAAGAGACAAAGAAGGCAAAGAGCTATGGGAAAAAGAAGAAATTGTAAAGAAGATGTGGCATTAATATACAGAAGAAACATATTGATGTTTCTTATAAAGATTGGATCACTAAGCTATAGCTGGAAATATTAGAAAGCAAACTTAAATGGGCTCTAGAAAGTACTGCTAAGAACAAAGCTGCAGAAGTCAATGAAATACAAGGAGAAATATAAACCTTGCAAGGTGATGCAAGGTTAAGATGCTACAGAAGTTTCTAAGCAGATGACCAAGGAACTAGAAAAGATCAATTTGTATTCCAGTGCAAAAAAAAAGGCAGTATAAAGAATATTTTAACTACAAAAATAAATTACTGTATTTCTCTTATATGCTAGTAAGATAATGCACAAGATTTTGAAGTCCAGTCTTCAACAACACATGAAAGAAGAACTTCCAAATAAGCTGGAAAAGGGAGAAGCATCCAAAATCACATTGCTAACATCTGATGGATAATAGAAAAGGCAGGGAAAGTCCAAAGAGACATCTATTTCTGCTTTATTGGTTGTACTAAAAGCTTTAACTATGTTGAACGTAACAAATTTATTTATTCAATTTGTATGAATAGCTCCTAAAAATAGATGTACTGGGCTACCTCATCTACCTACTGAAGAATTTTTCTGATCACCAGTTGTGTAGAATATAGAACAAAACTAGGAGGGGAACGCACAGGTTGTATATTCTCCCTTTATTTATTTAACTTGTATACAGAATATATCATGAGAAATGCTATACTTGAAATAGTAGAAATTGGCATTAAAAATAGTTAGAAGAAACATCAACAGCCTCAGATATGCTGATGTTTGATGGCTGAAAGCAAGAAAGAAAAAAGTGATTTCTTGCTGAAAGAAGCTGCAAAAGTCAGTCTACTGTTCAATGTTAAACAAGCAAACAACATCAACAAAAATATTCTAAATTCATGTCAACAGGCAATGCAAACCCAGTGCCAATACAAGGAAAAGCTGAACTAGTAACATACTTTAACATCTTAGATTCAAAAATATACTATAGTCATAAAATAAAAAGACATCTGCTATTGGGAGAAAGACAATGATAGAGCTAGACAAAATAATAAAATGCAAAAATAGCACATTGGCAGCAAAGATAAACAAAGGTATGTATAATCAAGACTGCTTTTTTGAGCTGTAGCATATGGTTATAAATTTAAACTATCAGAAAAAAGGGATGCCTTTTAATTGTGTTGCTGGAGTGAATTGTTGAGAATATCTTCAACGCAAGAAAAAATGATTCAATATTAGGTGAAATATGACTGGGCTGTTCACTGGAAAATATGACTGGGCTGTTCACAGCCTTCTAGTAATCACAGAATCCATCCACTCTCTCAAGTTCTGAAAAAAATAATTTTGAAACTAGACACTGAAATTAAGTCTACTATAGAAAAAAAATATAATTACATCATTAAAATAAAGAGTTTGGATATAGGATTTATGAAATGTAAATATTATTTGTTATTATTTTGTTTAGTATTAGTGTGACAAAAATTGATATTATAATATTTAATATTTATACAAAGATGGTCTTCCTTAGTTGATAAATCTAAAACTTGGAACTGACTAAATATATGTAAATAAATTTAAATTATCTTTTAATAAGGCTACATTCATGTTAATCTCAGACCCACACACTAATACGAACATTCAAACAAAGCTACCCTTCAGATTGCTAATTTCAAATTTTGTAGTGCAGTTTTTGGCTCAAAATCACATACCAAAATACATATGAAGTATATTAGCAAAAGTTATTAATGCAGCTACAAACATGCACACATTAGAGGAAATGCTTATAAAAATCAGTGCAAATACTTTTGTTTTGAGCAAACTGCACAAAGATGGGCAGAAAATATATTGTAATATATTAAAAATGACATGGAATAGATCTGTTCATTGGCTCATAATAAGGCTATATTAAAATTACTTTTGAACAAGCATGCTTAAGCTAACACTGCAAGTTGATTAATTATTTGTCTGTCTGATTCTGTCTCATCAAAAACAGAGATAATACATAGTTACTATCTTCAGCATCCTTACTTCCAACAACTGCAAGACAAACGGAGAATGAACTGAAGACTATTCTTGTGAACTGGCAAGAAAACAGCAGAGAATATATGAAGCTGCTTGAAAATAGCTGTATTTAAATAAATTATGTAAAGGACAGGCAACCTGATGCTCATGGACTTAAAGATGTTTATAGTCTTTGAAGGTTGTCAAGCATTTTACCCACCCTGACTTCATTTCATAAAATACATCTTAAACATAGGGAAAAGGCCGCAAAACACCAGCCTGAAGAACAACATTTATTTTTCTGGACCCTACTGCCTCATAGGCAGTTTTAGAAAATAAAAATGGTCAATGGCTACAGTTTAGTACTCTATATTCCAATATATATTAGGGTTACCATATCTGCAAAACTGATAAGTGGCAGCAAAGAATCAACATTTTCACTTAAAAAAAAAAAAAAAAGCTGCATAATCCCATTCAAAGCTTAGAATTTTCATTAGAGTACCCTACCTGGGCTGCAAAAATCCAGATGACTACTAGATACAGCAAGCAGATAAAGAAAATATAACTCTTTGTCATCTGCAGTCATGTGGATTTTTTACAGCCCTCAAAGGGTAGCACTAAAGTATATAACAATTTGATTTAACTTCTTTAATTTAGAGAGGTTGGCAGAGAGTGATTTTGAGTGCAGAAATGTCATAAGCAAAAGATTGCAGCATGTGCACTAGAAAGGAAATCTTGATAGAAGATTCCTGAAATGGGGAATTTTGTGTTGTGCTTTCAAAGCATAACTTCTGCTAGTAGGTCCTATCTTGTTGATGTCATTTAATTTCCCATAACCATCTTTTCATCTTATATTAATTTCCAATTTTTGATTCAGCTCCAATTTGTGAAAAATGCCATTTACCATTAAGAAAATTATGTACGTAGTTAGGCAAGAGCTTCTTATCTACATAGGGCACCTGCTCCCTTTACATTCTCTCTCTTGTGTTACTTGTGCTTTACCTTTTGCTGTCTCCTATAATATTATTCCAATTCCCCAAATGAAGCCAGTGAGTTCCAGATGCTTGCTTATTTTTTCAAGGGTATTCTTGAGTTGTATGGAGGAAATCAATTTGGAATTATGAAATTGCAGGCAGAAAAAGACTCAGCACATAACCTCTACTTTTTCTATACTCAAAATTCTTTCCTACTCAAGTTTCTAGAAAAAAAACAAAAGAAAAATTCAGATGTTTATTATACGGATATATATGCATAATGTATTTCCTGCCCTACATCCTAGGAATTCCATTGTTTGCCTCTTTGAGATTCTATTCAATATAAGTCTATTGAAATAAGTAAATGACAATAAACAATTTTCTTAAGTCTGCAGTAACTGATGCCTGGGAAGGTATCCAGGGACCAAAGGATTTCTCTCATTGAGGTCAGAGACAAATCTCTAACCCTGGAGGGAAAAAATCCTCTCAGCTTTTGGAAACTGGCTTTTTCTACTGTGTTTACTTGACATACGCCCTCCCCCTGCCTCCCAGTGCTTGCAACACAGATAAATTTCTTCCATAAATGTGTACACAACATGCACTTGCACACACACACAGACAGACAGAAACACAATTCATCTTTGAATGAAGGGAGAAAAACAATGTAAAGGAATAGCCTTATCTAAAAATCAGAGTTGAAGGACATAAATTTAAAATACAAGTAAAATAGATTGTTCTATTGGACTTGTCAAAAAACACAGGTATTTTTACTCCAAAGAAACTCATAACATACTGTTTTTAAAATGAATAGTATCTATGACTTTGTTAAAGTATCATCTGTTAATAAGCAAAATCCAAGAACTCCATGATCACTCAAAGAGACATCAGATTCAAGAAAAACCTCAGATGTCAAAGAGACATCAGGTTCAAGAAAAATCAGAAATTTGAGAAAAATAGCAAATACTGATGACATCACACCATTTTGTTTTAAGAGATCAGTATTCATCAACCCTATAGGTATGGATTTCCTCCTCTAGCTCGTTTTGGCAAATACAGTAAGGAAGAGAAGTCATATTCAAACAAATGAGATGTATATACTTTTTTCTTAATGTTAACCATGGGATTGCTGAGATAATACCTGAAAGGGAAAGTTTAAACTTCTCTTTCCCACATGCTGCTTTGTCAATTAGTGCAACTAATTGTACTCTTCCCCAGACCTAGTTTTAAAACAGAATGTGATGACTTTCACATTATTAGCCCCATGTAGTTAGGTTTTCAATAGAAAGTATTTTTCTCTTTATAATTTCCAAAAAAGAAAAGTTCATAGTTTTTTTTTCTGTTTTCAGCAGGAATTTATTCAGTTTATTAAGCTATCTTACCTAGTCATCTTTGTGATATTGTCAAAATCCCCTGCATTTGACAGAGACTTTATGTAGCCTTAGCATTACATGTAGCTTTCAAAACACTATTAGACAGTATTTTGAAATAATCATTCAGATGACAGGCTATTTCCATATTGACAGTTATGTTGATACACTGCTATATAATACTAAAGCTACTAAAGCTAAGTATCCAAGTGCAGTACACCATCAAAATATTCTGAAACCATTCAAGGAAGCCTTATTGTCTGTTTTGTAAATAATAATGATTTTTCCTCTATAATATGTGGCGATGAACTTTTGCTATTGTGAAGGGGCAGTGTTGTTGTTTTTTGCCTCTCACAAAAGCCATTAGCCACTAGTGACTGTCCCTCACCAGACATGTATGCCCTAAGGCGCATAGACAAGCATGTTTCTGGAACGCAGAAGGTAGAAGGCAGAAAGTATTAAACAGGGTCATTTGGGCCCAAAGCTATGGTAAGAAAAGGAGTTTTATTTGTGGAAGCATAAAAATGTTATGCTGATGACAGGTGGGGAAAAAGAAAAAAGGAAAAGAAATAAAAGAAGACCAGAAGTTATAAAGCCTATAAAATAAGTATCTCAAGGCTCAGAAGATATTACAGAGAGAAAACAGGAGAAATCTTGAGGCAAGGAAGGGAGATTGCTATGGGATCTAATTAGGCAATTTGGGAGTGGAGAAACTATAAGCAGACCAGTAGCCTTGGAATTTCCATATAAGAGTGACCTCAGAGAAAACTGAAGGCCTTGTATTTCCCCTTTGTTATGAAGATCCAAGAGTGGTGTCATCTGTCATAAAAAGAAAGAAAAGAATAAGAAGGTTGGCAAAAGTGATACTCGACTTCACCCAGAAGAGAATTTTCAGAGACCTTTGGTAGAATGGGGAATGCTGAGAGAAAGGAATGATATCACATCAACTGGAGAAGATGAGCAGCTGCTGTCCTATTGAAAGCAACCACCCTGAGTCCCAGACACTTAAAGACAAAAACTAAGAAGCAAAACAACTCTGGAGAAGGAGGTAGAATGAAAGAAGAAACAATAAAATAGTAAGACTCTAATAGTTCAACTATAAAATGATGAAAAGGGTAAAGAAGTTTTAACCAGAAATCAGAGAGAAGTGAATACAGATTCCCAAAGTCTAACTGTAGAACATTAAGTCAGAATAAGATAGAATATGTGTGTGTGTGTGTGTGTGTTCAGAAATGACACAAATAAGACATCACAGTCTTTAGTATGTAAGCATTCAGTATCTTTTGTACAGTAGCCTATTTTGTATATAATATATAAGACTTTAAATTAATAATTATAATGAAAAGCTCATCTCATCTCTGGTTGCCACCACCCATTATAAAATAATCCATGACAGATGCTTTCAATTCTTTCCAGTTCAGGTGGCACATCTAAATGATTTTGCCAAATTTTATTCTTTCAGTATTTCCTGTGCTGAACACCAATGGGGAGTTAGGCCATGCCAGTTGCATGGAAATCATATAATCTTCACTCAGGTTAAGTATTTTATGCAACAAAATAGTCTATTCTGGGTTCTGCTTGCACAAACACGAAGGAAGGAAGGAAGGAAGGAAGGAAGGAAGGAAGGAAGGAAGGAAGGAAGGAAGGAAGGAAGGAAGGAAGGAAGGAAGGAAGGAAGGAGCAAAATTACCAATTCAAAATGCTGTTCAATTTAAACTCTTGTTATTTTTTTTAGCTGATATTGAAAGTAGAGAGGAAGATAGAATGCTAACAGAACAAGATTCATTCTTTTAAAAACTGAAATAGTAGATTTTGGACCTTATGAAAACTTCATTAAACTTGTGTGTCAAGAGAATTGTGTGAGAAAAAGATCAATAATTAATCAACTGCCCACATCCCCCACAGAAAAAGGGGCATATGTACTTTAAAAAGCAAATTTGTATTAAAAGAGAGGGGAGGCTGAAAGGGAAAATAATTATTTATATAAAATTGCTTTATAAATGTTAATGGAAACAATCTCTTCCTTCTTGCCACTTTTGTGTGTATGTGTATGTATATGAGCGTGTACACACACACAAACACACAAACACACCCATATACACACATACATAAAGCATCACAATAGTTTAAGAATAAGCATATACAGATGGAAATTAGTATGGGAAACCAATATAAAGTAAGAGAAATGGGGAAAAATCCAACTGTTTTTTTAACTGAAGCGAATACATTATTTTTGTTAAGTTTAAGACAAAGTGAGACTTCAGATGGATTCACACTTGTAGAAATATGCTACATCCCATATGTTCTTCCTGCTGATGTCACTTAACAAATTGGTTTTGCTATTTTGTGTCAAAAATAAATACCTTTCTCAAATTCCTGTGTTTAAAATCCTCCAATAGGAACAGCTCTCCAAAAATCTGGAAGTTTTTACAAAATGACAGGATGAATGGATTGAATCCAGGAAAAGGGAAAATCAGAATCTGGAAATAGCAGAACTTTTGTGGTAGGGAATGAAGTGCAGACCATGGTTTCATTGGAAACATCAGGTGGTAAATGACAAACTGGCCACAACCCTAGGGGGCCTCAAGACCATAAATCTTTTAAAAGCAACTGCTCATTTTATTGCCAATGCTGTTCTGTTCCTTGGTTGTGTGTTACCTGCAAGAAGTAATTTAAGCAGATCATGATGATCAACTAAAGCCCTAACTTTATTTTCCATAACTCTGGAAATTAAAACAACAACAACAGGAAATCCAAAAGAAATTAGGGAGGTTTTGCCCCTCCAGCAATTCATGCTTATACTGGATACTGAGGATCAATCCAAGATAACTAAAAGCTATAACTTTAAAAACATAATTAGATAACAGTGATTTATCTAGGAGAAATTTGAGCACAAATCTGCCATTGAAGTTAATAAGATAGTTCTGCATTCATTGTGTCACACTTCTCAAGTATAATTTATATGGAATCAGAAGCTTTCATCTTCTTCAGAGTAAAAAAAAGATAATGACATTGTCTTTATAACAGTGCTCTCAGCATCTTACAAACACAAGTATTAATATGATTTTTTTTTTTTTTATTGCAGGGTGTAAGAACTGACACTTTGGATCCCAATAATGACTTACTCATGCACAATTAAATATGCAGAATTCATATTTATTGAGAATGTGTACAGATGAAGAGAAAAGCTGCAACTGAAGATTCCCACCTAAACTACCTAATTAAAAGTTACCAGACACTCTGCTCCCCCCTTACATCGCTTCCCACCTAATTCCAACAGCCATTCATGCCAAGTACAGATTTCTCTGATGGTACAACCTTGACTTCCCCCCCTTAACCCAAACAGAATAGTGTCACACTCCATGGTGTTTGGGAGAGAACCCCCATCTGGTTCTTGACACACGTTGACTCCTCATGGCAGACAATCACGATCAGACAATTCATCAATCATTTGATTGTGGAGTCTGAGACAGGGATTTTGTCATCTGACAGTCAAATTAAGATGCTTGCTTGTAAAAAAAAATCCTTTCTGGATAAAATCAAAATTAGAATAGATCTTTTCTACTGAAGGATCACTTTATACATTTCTTCTTCCACATATTGGCACAGGAGTTTTCATACTGAAAATAATGATGTACTAGGGCTACTGGATCTGGGCTACAGAAAAATCCAGATAGCTGCAATATATCAGCAGAAGATACAGAGAGTTGTAATTCTTTCTGGTATCAAGAAGCCATACAATTTTTTGCAGCCCAAATCTGATTGTCCTAGAGGAGATGTTATATCCTCCCCGCTACCCACCCAAACAGCAGCCCTTCATCTGGTTAATGTGCTGTTAGATTTAATGAAAAAAAGTTGTGAATTGGTTAATGGCTAACTAGGTGAAGTATGTTGTACAAACCCAGCCCCTTCCATTGTTAAAGGTATGATTGCTTTGTTGCAGGGTGTAGGGTAGTGGTTGGGACCTGGGTGGTCTCCTTTTACTGGACTTACTGCCAAGTGTCTTGCAGTTGTGGTTAGGGGTGGCTAGGTTCCTGGTGGGATGGGTTGGGTCATTGAGGAATTGAGTTGGTATGTGTTGGGAGGTGGAAGTTACTAGAAATGGATACCTGGGCCTGGGAAGGATGCATGAAGGGTGTGGATAGAAAGGAGAAAGCAGAGGAGGCATGCAGGACCATCTCAACGGTGATGGGCAGGGAGACTTATGATGGGAATATGAAAGTGGGCTGCACTTGGGACACCAGGACACTGTCCACCTTCAGCTTCCACCCTCAGAGTTGGCTATCAGATCCCCAGTGGCTTGGGATGTGGCTGCTGCTTTTGAATGCCATGTTGGTGTGTAACAAAGCTGCCCTCATTCATGATCTTATCATGATCTGGCATGTCTTACTAAAACCTACTTGGGATTGGGGAGGTATTTCTCCTCTCAGAAATGTGCCCACCCAGGTTTCAGGTAGGGAAGGATGGGTGGCTGTTGTTATCTGTGAGTGATTATAGGCTTCCATGGATTGTTATCTGCAGATTACTGGATGTGAGGCACTCTGCTTGAAGTTGAGCTTAAGGGAACAGTTGGGATTGCTGCTAGTGTCCATCCTCCGTGAGCTGCTGGATTCCATTTTTGGGTTGGCAATAGGGTCGACAAGTCTGTTAGTACTTGGATATTTCAATCTGCCACCTGGTTACATTTAATCTTGGGCAGTTCAGGAGTCTGTGACCTGTAGACCTGTCCCAATTCAGCAACAGCCTGATGCATACTGGCAGACATACACTGGATCTGTTTTTGTCTTAGGGTGGTTGAGTTGTGATCTGGCAGTGGAGGACATCACATTGTCATAGACATATCACTCTTTGATTGCATTTTGAGACACTGGTGTCATCCTTCTCTGCATGGAGACTAAGCCCGTTCAATTAGCCCACTTCAGGTCATTGATAGATTCATTGATAGATGCAATAGGGTTCTACAGAGAGCTTTGGGTTTTGTCTGAGGATTTGGTAGGTGGTTCAGCTGAGACCTTAGTTGCTGCCTGGAATGGGTAGGTGGCTGAGCCTTGGACTGTATTGCCCCTATGCAGCTTCTCCCTGTATTGCAATCCCAGGGTTCTCCTTGGTTTCCTGAGGAGATGAAGTTCCAGGAGATGCCTACGGTGCCATTGAAAGGAACATTCAAAGTGAGTCTGAACAGACACAGGTAAAAGTCCACATTAGGGATTACTGTGTAGCAATAAAGGCAGTCCACATTTCTCCATCATTATTATGTATCTGATACCCATCCAAAGGCCCTATTTAGGGTAACATAAATTTCTGCTGGGCTGTTGTGAGGATTATTCAGGATATCTTGTGGATAAATTTGATCAGATATGCTGACTTGGACAGGGCAGGGCAGGCCAAGGTGCCTGGGACATGATCTGGTGGTATGATGTGAGACGAGTTTGAGCTGGTGACTCCTGAGAACGTAGACAGGATTCTCTGTGCTGTTAGCTCAGCCATTTTTTTACTAGATCTGGGTGCTTCCTAGGTCATAAAAGCAGATGTGTTTGGGCCCATGCTGTAGTGTCAGTTCCTTTGATGGAGAAGGTGGTACCTCCTACCTTGAAAGGGGCAGTAGCATACCCCCTCCTCCAGATGCTGCCCTTGGATCCAATGTTTCTTGATAACTATCATCCATTCTCCAACCTTCCATTTCTGGGAAAGGTTGTTGAGAGGGTGGTTGGTCTGCAGTTGATGAGAACTGCGAGGAAGAATGGAATGGAGCTAAGATTGCTCTCTGCACTTGGGAAAAGCAGCATTGAAAACTCTAAAGTGGCTGCAGCTGAGCAGAAATGCTTCCCAACCTCACTTCTACATGGCTAGGCTCAGCTCAGCCCTTCTCCCCAAAAGGGAAATAAAAGTTTAGTCTCAGAAACCTGACAGGAGATGAGCTATTCTCTCCCTCACCCCTCCGTTTGCTGAGAGAAATGTACTGACCAGCACAGTCTCACTCACAGGCATTCATGACAGTATCCCAGCTAGTCATTTGGCTACACTCAGATATCCTGCTAGCTGAGGAATGTGCCAACATCCAGAGGCAGTCTCACCCCATCCATGTCCTTAGTTTAGAAAAGAGAAAGCTAACACAGTGGGTGTGTGGGTGTGCATAAGAAAAGGAGATAAAAAGAAGACAGCAAGTGGACAAGGAAGTGTGATGCAACATCTGGGCAATTACAACCATTATAGGCAAGGAAAAGGGCTGTCAGTCAGCTGCCAGTACCACAAGCTAAGGTAAGCAGTCAATCTTGGTGTGATTCCTGCCTGGAGCTTGGCTTGAAATGTTCAACAACTGGAGTGCTCAGTAGTAACATGCATAAGAGCAGAGCATGGAGCTTGTCCTGGAGTTCAGCAGCAATCAGAAAAGGAATAGTCACACTGAGGCAGCACCTAATCCCAACAAATGCAATAACTTTTGGAAGGAGGCAAAGGCAGTAAGCCACTTTACAAATTTTAAGACATTTACCTTGGAAAGGACTGAGCAACAAAGACTTATTTATATGGCTATGTCAACTTGTAAATCCTAGGGGGGTAGAGTTAACCCAGGGCAACAGCCTATTGTTGGGGAAAGGTATGAGCTACAATAAAACATTATGTAGAGTTCTCTTTTGTATTGTGGTGTGGAAGACAAAGAACCATCACAAGAACCCTGGATTATCTAGATCCATTTCATTCAAGTTTTAGGTAGGGATTTAGTAATGAGACAGCTTTGGTCATACATGTAGATGACTTGTGTGGAGCCAGATGGAGGTGATGCATCCATCTTTGGGCTCCTTGTTCTCTCAGCAGCTTTCAATACTGTCAATCACTGTAACGTTCTGAGCTGGCTCTGTGGAGTAGGAAGAAGGGGCACCATTTTTCAGTGGTTCAGTTCCTTTCTCTGGGGCTGGTTTCAGTCAGTGTTTGTTTACCCCACCGTCCTTTGTGTGTGCCACAGTGTTATACTTTCTCTCTCCTTTGATTTAACATCTGCATGAAATGCTGTATAAGGTTATCTGCCAGTCTGGGGTTCAATATCATCAGCATGATGATACCCAATTATATTTTTTGACCCCACGCCAGCTAAGCATGGAACCAGCAAGGCTAATGAGTTTCTGTCCCAGTGCCTGAAGGCTGTGTGGGTCTGGATAAGAACTGTCCCTGATTCAATCCTACCAAGACAAAGTAGCTGGGGGTGTTTTGGGATTTCTGATATGTATCCTTCAATGGAGTAGCACTTCCCCATTCAAGAGTGGCACACAACCTGGCATCTTCATGGATTCACAAGTGCTACTCAATGAGCGAGTGGTAACTGCAGCCAGGAGGTCCTTTGCACAGCTCCACATAGTGTAGCCATTGTGCCCTTTTCTAGATCAGGAGGCCATTCAGACAATTATAAACATCCTGATCACCTTGCAGCTTGACTACTGAAATGCACTCGACATGAGGCTCCCCTTTAATATCTCCCAGACGCTTCAACTTCCAGAATGCACCAGTGTGGGCAGTGTTTGACTATGCAAAACCTATGCTTTGTGAGCTGCACTAGTTGCTAATTTGCTTCCAGGTATGATTCAAGGTGCTGGTCATTACTTATAAAGCCCTACATGGCCTGGTTGCTTGAGGGAATCCCTATTCCTATTGTATCTGCCCAGCCGATTCAATCCAGCAGGCATGGCACAGTTAGGGCTCCTTCAATTAAACTATGCTATCTATCAGGACCCTGGAAGCATGACTTATCTGCCGCAGTACCTGCCCTCTGTTACAAGGTTCCATCTGATATCAGGGTGGCCCCCTCCCTGCTGGTCTTTTGTAAGGACTTTAAGACCTAGCTGTTTACCCAGGCTTTTGGCTAGGGTTACTGAAGCCTCTTTGGGGTAGTGGATATATTTTGTTTCTTCCCATTGTTTGGTGGTTTTTTTACCATCTTTCACCTCCCCCCTTATTTATTTATTTATTTAATATTGTATTGTTTTATTGATTTTGGGGGATTGTTTTAGTTGTGAACCACTCAGAGTCATCGAGAGTCACGTCATACAAATTTAAATAAATAAATAAATAAATAAATAAATATTATACTGTCTTTTAGAAGTCAGTCATTTTAAAGATAAGTGTGATGACGACATGTGTATCACAGGAGCAATGTAGATATACCAGATTCTAATTTTCACACCATCAAAATGGATAGCTATGTCTTCAAACTAATTCTGTAAAGTATTTAAAGTCAGTTACTGAAAATAACTTTAGGAGAGACTCAAGGTACTGAATATTCAGTAGCTTAAAATTGTTACTCTTTTGAGAAGAGCTATTCAATTGCTTTGACTAGGACAAACATTTTTATTTTTATTGTCAACATTAGATAAAAGTGAATCATTCTCATTTTATACTTGAGAAATCAATTTTATTACTGGAGTTTGACTATTATTATGTATAAGCTCCTCTTTGCTTCACCCAGTCTTCTGCTGTCATATTCAATGAATGGGCTGCAACTTTCTTACATCCTTCTGCCCAAGTATAAGTGATTTGTTTCACACTTACAGTTCTTGTTACAATAGGGACGTGTGCGTGCGCACACACACACACACACACACACTCACATACACAAGAAAGAGAATATTGTTGCCAAATTAGCCTTGAGCAGTGCTGTGAGTGGTGCTCTACCTTGACCCTTCATTTCTTTCTATGACATTAGTCAGTGTGGAGATTACAAAAAAGACAGATAATGCAAGAGGCCTTCAAGCTGTGATATACAGTATATGTCTAATAGAAGACAGGAGCAGTAAGAACACAGTAATAGTTTTTGACTTGTGCTTTTCATTTCTAAATGAAATTTCAGAGCTTTGGTTATTTATTACATTTCCTTTCAATGATTCATATTTTTCCTCTGTAGGCTAAAATGTATTTGAAGGATTTGTAACTATGGTTTTATTTCTTTTTCTTTTCAGTACTTTCTTTTCTCACACTTTTAATTTCTACTGTTTGTATTTTTCCTTTATTTCTTTTTCCCTCCTGCTGACATATCCTAGTGGCCCATGGTTCAAAACCCATAGAAATTGTCTGCATTTTGATGAAAAGTAGTGTGTGTGTGTATTTAGATTATAATAATACAATTTAATTCTCAACTTTCATGAAAAAAGCCATTTGCCTCCTTGTTTATATTGTGAATGGTACATGAATGACTAGTATACTGCAGGACTGAAGTAAAGTTGTGGATACAAAACTAAGCATCCAAGAAGCACAGAATTCAAAAGTTCACAAGAACTTTATTAAAAAGTTTGGAGTTAGAAGTTCAGCTTGAGAGGTACATAAGATTACTGCATTGTCAGTTGATTTTATAGTTCTAGATTTCTTTTAATTGTGCAGATTATTTTAATTGTGTAATAAATGTGGTGTATTACAGCAAGTTTACTTGAGCATGTTTACAATACATCTGTCTTAAATGTATTTAAAAATAATTCCTCCTGAATTCAATGGGATACATTATTAAGTAAGTGATGTACAATTGCATGCTTAAAGCTGTGGATGTAAGAGACAAGGAAGCAATTAAATAGCCATGCATATATGCTGAGGTATGCAAGTCAGACATAGTGATAAAAAATACACATATGTGTACAAGTAAATATATGAAAAAGCTGCTTATTATTGATTGGGGCAGATTGTTGGGAAAATTAAAATTTTGCAGATTGGCACAGGATGTAAATTTAAGGTACACTTTTCCCTTATTGGCCATTAGTTTCATTATCCATTTTCTGTTTAACTATAGTTTCATTGTAACTGTTTTAAACAGTTAAAAAAAATCTGTGATCATATAAAAGAACACTTTAAATTATGTGTGGCTATTTTGACTCTTGAACTATGTCATCTTGTCCCACGTAGCAACATGCCTAGTGTAGAAGCTTAGCTGGCAGTTTTATGTAGGTGTAAACTTTGCAAGCAAGATTTGTTTTGACCTAAAGGATTTAATAGCTCTTGGGAACCATTACAATGCATCACATGAATGAGTGCTGAGGGACTCTTAAATCCATGGATAATTTGGCTGCTGCACATGCATGGTAAATTGACATCTTTTAAATCCTTGTTAATTTTATACTAGCCTACAGTTTTGTTTGCATTTCTTCATCATATTATTTGTTCATGACTTTCTGTCTTAGGCATAAAGGCATGCAATGTTTTGAATCTTTCTAAAAATTAAAAGACAAATGAAATTGGAAGGCCAGCATCTGACCCAATTTTAAGACAATTGTGTGTGTGTGTGTGTGTGTGTGTGTGTGATTTAGATTTATAACACATTACTGACCCTGGACTGTACACAGTTTAAAAAGAGATACAATAGCTAAAAACAAAACAAAAAAATAACATAACAGTAAGCACAATGGGGAGAACAGACATATTCTAACTGAAACAGACACTGCATACCAGACAGGCACACTCCAACCTATTGCAGAGTTGGGGGAAAAAAAAATACATGTTTTCAGATATTGTTGAAGGGCTTGTAGAGTTAGGACAGTCTGAACATCCAGAAGATGCAATTCCAAAGAGTAGAAACAGTAGCTGCTCTGAGAAGGCACTTTTCTTAGGATCTATCAGATGGCATTGCTTAATGGATGGAACCCAAAACATGCTGTCTGTTTTGGAAAGATGGGAGTAAGGCAGACCCTCAGATAACCAGGCCCTCAGAGAGTTAGGGCTTTATAAATTATAATCAGCACTGTGATTTCCACACAGAAGTTCATTGGCTTTCAACAGATGTAATATAAGCAGAAAAATAAGGATGTTTTGCCACTCTTATTGCCATTATATAATCTCTAATATGGAGTCATGTGCTTGGTCAGATTCACTCTTCATATTTCTCCAATGGTGCTGTAGGTGTTTCTTCTGTCTTTTCATCCCCCAAAGCTCTTCAGAAGACCAAAGACTCTTACAGATCAACAAACAGGGAAAAGCTGCATAGGAGCAATCTGATTCAATCTGATTCTGAATGTGTCTACAACAAAGAGGTCAAGTACTGGCACTGATCAAAATGGATGTGATTCACAATGTTTCTTATTTACCACAATAATACTCTGAGCATTAATATTTTTGCAATATATTATCAATTTGTCTAGAAAATTAAGCAGTTTCAGTAGTTTAAATTACATTGGAAAATATATGCGTAATTCAGCAATATGCAGCATGATATGAATATTTTTTTTATTGTAGACAATTGTATTTTGATCATTCACACTGTTATGGCTCAATCCAGCTGTTGGTAAAACTGCAACATAGTGAAACTGATTTAAAGTAATCTTTGCAAAATACTGAAATGAATATTAGGCCAGGTCATGCATAAGATAGTTTCATGATTATTTGGAATGAAATCCACTTGGTTAGACTGTTGTTTCTCTTTTCCCTTTGCAGTTCTTTATGCACTTTCAAAATCTGCTCTGAAGGGTTCTGGAAATAGGAGAGGGCAGCAAAGAAGAGTGGGAATTGTGCTGTCCATGGTTTTACTAATTCATGTAGTTCCATCAGTGGAAACATTATATTGAATGGTACATTTGCATGAACTATAGTTGAAAATATTAGTTGCAGTATACCTGAGAACTGTTTGAATCTCAGTCAATTCCTGTGCTGATCATAATGGGCAGTTCATAAAGCAATTTGGATACTATCAATTATACAATAATAAAAGAATGGAAATAAATGGAGGTGCAGATGAAAGAACAAGCAACTTGAATCTAGAGTTTATCCTATAGTGATATAAGCAATCCATAGCCTAACTTTTTAGCCTACATTCACTGCATCCTCAGTCTTATTGCCTGATGGGTTGTTCTTGGTTGTGAGTAGTCTGTTGTCCATGTTCACTTTTTTGACCTTCTTGAGCTTCATTATAGAATATAAGTGGTTCAGTGTGAGTTTTTTTTTTTTTTCATTTGCAAATAAAATCTCTTGCTTTCAGATCAGTCTGGATGCCATCACTGCAACACCTATTACATGGGTTCTGCTAATTTCTCCTCTGTGGATAGACTTTCAGTTTACAAGACTAGAGAACATATTAAGGTTTCTCAGAGGGGTATTCACTACTTGATTTTTATCCAAATCAGCTTGTAAATTCTAGGCAGGAGTTACTAAAGATTCCTTAGCTAATATAAAAGTATCCCTGAAAATGTTACTTTAAGGAAGTCATTAATTAGACATTTTCTTAGAAGCCTGTACTGAATCTCTTAGACCGACAATTGTAGACCAGTCTCTAAATTTTATAGTTCTATAGGGTGATTTACAGTGTGGTATTTTCTCATTTTCAAGTACTTTAGGATAAATCAACTTGTCTCTGCCTATTTTAAGACTTTATTTTGTCACCAGTGCTTTTCAATATCTACATACAATGCTTAAACCATGGGGAAATTTGGAAGTGGATACTCTCACTATGCTGATGGCAGCAAAATTTACATATCCATAACATATTCCATTAATGAATAGGTCCTCTGAATGCCTGTCAATACAGGTAGTCCTCAGTTAATGATGGCAATTGTGACTGGAATTGCTCTTGCTAAGCAACATGGTCATAAAGTGCAACATCACGTGACTGCATCAGTTAGCAATGGCAGTTCCAGCAGTCCCAATTGCCATTATTAAACAAGGATTGCATGGGTCATTAAGTGAGGACCTCATGTGAATGTAACTTACAATTTCATGCTGGCTTCCCCATTGACTTTACTTGTGGGAAGTCAGAGTGTCCTGTTTCAGGCTTCAAACTCTCTCACTCACACACAGAATTGCTAGGTGAGAATAGAAGTTTACTCAAGGCTGAGCAGATAACATTTAAATCAGGCTGCAGCCAGCTATCTTCAATTAAGATAGTTACTGTCAGAGTGTGCTGGAAACAGTGATTTGTTACCATAGTAACCTTAATTTCTCTACATCTAAAAGCTGAAAAACCAAATACCAACACTCCCCTTTTTTATGCTAAAGAAACTTAATATAATTAATTGAGTTTCTCTTATTTCTTTCTGAAAATCTGGTATCATAGGAGTAGAGACTGGTTTACAGTCTTGCATGTTAAAATCCTCTAGGAGCTTTTGAATTTTACTATGTTGGCTTAACAGAAAGCTACCATCCTTCTCCCTGTGTATTTCAAAGCCTAGGTAATTTGTTACTGTTCCAAGGCTTTTTACTGTGAAATGGCTTTTCATGCAGGCTTCAAAATCAAGCCTTTGTTTTCTGTTGATGTGAACAGCAGCAAATCAACATAAATGCACAGATACATACAACCTTGTTTGTCTTTCTTCACATATACACATGGATCTGCTTTTCTTTTTTCAAAACCAAAATTCTGCAGTTTTTTATCTAATTTTTGGTTCCAGGATCTAGCAGCCTGTTTTAATCCATAGATTGATTTCTGCCATTCACAGACCAGATTCTCCCCTTTTTCATAGCCAGGGGGTTGCTGCATATATAATTTGTGGTCTAAATCACCATAGAGAAATGCAGTTTGAATGTCATAGTGGTGAACTGACACTCCTTTGAGTGCAGCAACTTTTAACAGTAATCTAATTGATTCACCTTCAGTAACTGGTGCAAAAGTCTTGTCAAAGTCTAAATCTTTCCTTTGAACCCTTTTGCAACCAACCTTGCTTTATATTTTTGGATTTTGCCATCAGCATCCCTTTTCAGTTTGAAAACCCACCTACAACCTAGACAGTGTTAATTGGGAGATAGATTTACCAGCGTCCATATTTTATTTTCTTTCAAGGATGCTACTTCCTGTTGCATGGCAGAATACCAATTTTGTGCAATCTCAGGTGATAAAGCATTGACTTGTTCTAAGGACTCAGGTTCTGTAAATATGTGAAAAGCCTTTACTGTTTCAGCCTGAAAACATGATGGAGGAACACATTTATTACTCCTCTGAGATCTGCAAGATTATGCAGGGCTTAAATTTTGACTCTCATCACTTTCCTGAGAAGCATCTGTCTGATCAGACAGATCTTCAGTTTGTTTTTCTGGCTTAATGTCCTCACTAGACAAAAGATCACCATCAGCAAGTCCTTGCTGTTCTGTTGCTGCTGTTGTTAGATCAACGGAGAGCTAGAATTTAATCTTCCCCAGTTTTGCTAAGCAAAAGAAGCGCTTTTGCTAATTATTAATTTCTCTCCCATTATGAACCTGTAGCTCCTCTGGCTTTGTTCATAGCCAACAAAGATGGCTTTCTTTGTTGTGGGGCCTCCTTTCCTTCTCTGTTGTTTTGGAATATGAACCCAAGCAGTGCTACCAAACACTCTAAGATGGTTTACCTTTGGTTTCACACCATAAAACAAAAGGAATGGAGTGTCCTGAATCACAGAGTTATACAATCTGTTTTGGACATAACAGGCAGTAGATATTGCCTCTCCCCAATACTTAAAAGATAAATGTGAATCTTTAAGCATGCATTCCATCGCATTTTGCAAGGTTCTGCCCTTTCTTTCAGCAACACCATTTTGCTGAGGGGTGTAAGGATTAGAAAGAATTTGTTCTATCCCCTTTTCCACTAGGAACCTTTTAAATTTGTGAGAAAGGCATTCTCCTCCTCTATCACATTGGAGTACAGATACAGGCCTTGGAAATTTTCTATTTGCCCATGTCACAAAACTTTTATATTTCTCAAACGCTTCATCTTTGTGTTTTAAGATGTAGATAAAGTGTATCTTGAAAAATCATCAATGATGGTCATTGCATACCTTGCTTGTCCAAGACTTGGAGCAAAAGGACCAATAATGTCAGAGTGTACAATTTCCAAAGGTCTAGTTCTAACTCTGTCACTGTGCTTACTCAGAGGAGCTTTTAGTGTTTTGCATTCTTTGCAAACTATACAGTTTAAGTATTTGTCACAGGGTTTTATCTTTAGGTCAGCACACAGCTGTGGCATTTGTGCTATGTACTTGAAATTAGCATGACCAAATCTCCTGTGCATCAGATGTACACATTGGTCATGATATGGTGTGTTGCCAACTGCAGCCTTGCAGCTTGGCTTCCTTGCATTTTGCACAATGTACAAGGAGTCTTTTAACATACCAGTAGCACACAATTTCCCATTTTTTCGTATCTCACAACCATTTTTCTTAAATGTTATGACATACCCTGTTGCAGTTAATTGTGCCACAAATAAAAGGTTTGACTGTAAATTTGGCACATACAACACACCTTTCACAGTTTCTCCCAAGCAGGATAAATACATGTCACCTTGTCCCATGATTTTGGTCACAGACCCATCAGCCAAAGACACACTTTGTCAGTTTTAGACAGTGACACAAAATAGCTTTTACAATTACATAAATGACAATTGGCCCCAGAATCCAACACCCATACATCAGAATTACCCTTCTTAGCAACCTGTGCAATTTGGGTTGTCTGAAGAGCCTTCTTCTGTGTTGCCCTTGTGTTCTTCTTCTTCTGTCTTTCTATTCTTGGGCACAGTCTTTCTGCAAATGTCCAGCTGAACCACGTGAAGCATCACTGGCTGACTAGTGCTGTTGCCTCAGCTTTGTTTCCTTTATTTTCCCTTGTTTTCTGGTGCTGTAGCTTTCCAGAAGAGATGGGGGGGATCTTTTCTCTCTCTTCTCCCATTCAGCTAGTAAGTGCTGTGTTACATACAATGGGGTGAGGTCTGCTTCAGGCATAGCCTCCACCGTACAAATCAGTGTGTCCCACATTTCATTCAGTGAGGACAGGAGGATATAGGATTTTGTGAGAGGTGTAAATTCCATTCCTCTCTCCTGCAACTCAACAAACAGCTGCTGAATATAATGCAGGTGCTCAGGAAGGCTATCTCCCTCTGCTAGGTAGGCTTTGTACAGCTTTTTTGTCAAGGTAACTTTATTCCCTGCTGTTGCCTTTACATACAAGTCTCTCAAAGCGTTCCAAAGTTGCTTTGCAGACTGCATGGCTCACACATGTGCTAGTGGATTGTCCTCAACTCCCAGGATAATGGTGGCTCTAGCCTGCTCATCCTGTCTAAGCCATTCAGCACTGGGATTTGGGATGGGGGGGGAGGTTCCTCACCAATTGGCAGCCAAAGATTCTCTCTGCAAAGATACATTTCCATCTTCAGGTAGTTGGTCTCCGATAGGCGCTCAAGAGGCATTGCTGTGGGCTGGGAGGCAGCCATGGCTTCTTCCTTCTTTTGCAAGTCACCTCAGCTGGCTTCTTTGTCCTGCAGACTGGCAGTGGCTGGAAAATCTCCAGGCGGCTCCAAGGAAAAATCTTCACAGGTCTTTATTACCTGCCTTTAAAAATGTGCATGAGGTGTGGAGCTGATCTCTCTGTTCTCTCTGGGGTTTACTGGGCTGCTTACTGGCCCCATAACCTATCAGAGTGTGCTGGAAAGTGTTTGGCCTGAGAGATCAGAAGAATCACACACCAGGCATTTATATAAAAATAAATGTATTTACAGAAAGCACAAAAACATATTTTCAAGATGTGCATTCACACGTGCTCAAAAGGAAGGGGAAGAAGGCTGATAGAAAGGAAACAGAAACTAACAAGCCCAGGCAAGCTGTCCTCCAGGCAAATCAGGAGCTTTTATCTTATATGGTAATGCCTTTTCACACCCAAAACTAAGGATACTTAAGTTTGATCTTCTGACTCTGCTAGAGTGATTTGTTACCATAGTAACCTTAATTTCTCTACAGCCAAAAGCAGAAAAAACAAATACCAACAGTTACTCCCTTGCTTGGCAAGGAGTGTCTGTTCTGTTCTGTTCTCTACTCTACTCACTGAGTCTGAGGGCTTCAGGGCCATATGTCATCATGTGACTGCTCCAGCTGTTCTGATGGTACCTGTATTTGATTAGCCTCAGGTGATTCCTGGCTTGGTGTATCCTGAGTCTGACAAAAATTGCTTTCAACCAGAAATTTAACCTAACCACTTTCAAGCTTGTTTCAACTGAAACTTGATTTATGATACCTGAAAAGTGGGAATTAGTTATTCAGATTATGTCTTCAGCAAAAAACTTGGCACAGTGAGTCAAATCCATCATTTAGTAAATGAAAATAACTAATAACCATTTAATAAATTTTAATAACATATAGTTATTTACAGTACAAAGAAAGAAAAAAGAAAAAAAAGAGACAATAGAAAAGCCAAAAGACCAGTACAATCCCTTGCCAGCAATCAACACCCAGATATGCAAAAATCAACACTAGGATTAACACCAGATGAACAACTGAACAGCACAATACACCCTAATCAAGGAACTATTAACTCAGTCAATCAACCAAACAGAAAACAACAGCCCAATAAAAGAACTCCCAAGGAGATAACAATACCCCCACCAACACAAGCAGGGTAAGCCACTGTATATAAACTGAGAGCAAGGCCCACTCCCTCTTTGCACTGAAGATGTTGCCTAGTCTGGCAATGAAATGTCTGCAAGAAAACAACAAGGCTCAGAGAACACCAAGGACTCCACCGTTCAACCCTGAGCTAGGAATATTCGCTTCAGTTGGTACTGTACAGTCAATATAACAATAATTCCATTAACATTTCTAGTGGTCTAAAAAAGCTGGAGACTGCCATTTTTTTTTTTTTTTTGCAAAATTGATTTTTTTTCAGTTAATGTAATCAGGTCAAAATGTAAACTCGTCTGAGCAAAAAGAGTCACTCTTTCTGTTCAATTTTAAAACAAAATTATAATCCTCCCTACATTGTAATGACCCTTCTACACACTGGGATTGTTTATCCTATGTGTATCCTAAACTACATAAAATTATTTATTCCCCATTCCCAATATTTTTCCCAAAACTATTTATGCAACTGCAAGCAGATTTCTAATGAAATCTCAGAAAATGGTATGATGTACTTTGAGGCACAGTACTACAAGACTGGAAAGGAAATTAATTCCAGCTATATCCTCTGTCCTCTTCAGAGCAACTTTCTTGACTGCATTTATCAATCACATAGATATGGTTATATCCTCTATACTGTTTTGTCAGCTTCAGATTAGATCTGTATTTTTATATGTCATGATGGGGTATTATGCCAAAGAACTATACAAAATAAATTGTCTTGTACTGGTAAGACATGCACTCACATACCTATAAAGAAAGACTGCCTTGGGCCATTTTCACAAACAAATCCCATTTCAACTTCAGACAACACACTTATGTCAAATTTTGAATACATTTTCATTATTTCCTATTTTAAAACCTCAGTGTGCATGTTATTAATACGTATGTTTCTAATTAGTTCACAGTTAAATAACTGCCTTAAATGGTCTTCTCTAGAGCATAATTGTACTTCTGCTGCATAAACGTGATTATGCCTACATTCTTTCCAAACAAAGAAAAAAGGTACTACCCTCAAAGCTAAAGTGTATAAATTAGGAATTCACAACATGCACTTCCAAGGGTGTATGTAACTTCTGCGTCCTCTTTGTGTAGTCCTTTGACTTCCTCTGACCAGGATTGTTGCAAAGTGATGGCATCATTTTTTTTAGCCATGAAACACTTGAAAGCTGTAGTATGTGGGATTGGGAATTAGTTATTCAGATTATGTGTAAGATTGTAGTATGAATCTTCAGCTAGGCCTACAAAAACTCCCCAGATTCCCTTACAAGCCGAGCCTTGTCCACATATGCCACATTTAAACCCTGTAGCCTGTTCCCTTCAACAGTCCTATTAATGACTTGGATAAGGAAGTGGAGGCAATGCTTACCAAAACTGCAGTTGACACAAAACTAGGTAGTTGCCCAGCCTGGTATGCAGAGCTAGGAAACATTTAGTACTGTTCTCTGATGTCAAGAAAGAACAGAATCTAGTTCATGTCAATTTAGAATCCACTATTGGTTGCTTTTATGGTTGCTTTGTTTGTACATTTGTTTTTTTTAAGAAATGCTACTGTTTTGTATAGATCTGAGTTGAGTGTATATACTCTGTTTATGTATATACAGAATAGAAGCAGGGGAGAACTGAGAGTTTCTATTCATTCTACAAGTAGTGGAACATATTCTTAATCCTTTATAAGGAACATGGATATACAGCTTTTGTCAGGAAAACTGTCATCTGGTCACAAATTTTGACACTTTAACATGACAGATAGCATGTCAACCCTGTATCATCATTTGATCTTTGTCATTTCCACCAAAAAAGCTTGCACAATGCTGGCCTTCCTTGCCAAGACATTTTCGGATTTTGAGAAATGACTGATAATATTCCTGGAAAAATTGCCTTGCCCTGCATAGAGCAGCCACTGAAATGAAATTGGTCAGGGAATGCTTAAAAGGATGGTGTCACATCAGATGGCTTTTTTATTAGATGATTTTAGGAGGGGGAAAGAGAGGTAATGCTGCCAGGTTTCTGCTTTTAACATGCTGTCTACCTGATTCCTGTTAGAAAATCTACAAAATTATTCTTTCGAAATCGGGTTTTCACATAATTTTCCCTAGATAAATCTTCCTAAAGTTTCCTGGAGTAGGAAAACTAGTTTATAAACAGTAAATTAATTTCTTCACCAATCCAGCTTAGCTCTCTCAGGTCCAATTAAAACATCTGCAGTACAAATGCAAAAGGAAGCTAAATGAACCATCCATTTTCAAAGGCAGTCTGACAGCATGCCTTTGTCTACACTACATCCTGCAAGTGAAGAAGTCTCCTTATCTTGGGCTGATTGGATTCTACACAATGCACATTGCTACCACCCATTAACATTTCAGGGCCCTGAAGCTTAATTGGGAGTTGCCTATGTAGCTTGACCCTGGTAAAAGGCATTCTCAGTCATTAAATAGTACTTCTGATTTGTTTAATGTCTGAAAGGCAGTCAGTCATTAAGACTTATCTCTGTCTGTACTTTGTATTTGGAGTAAAGCCTAGTATTTAGTCCGAAGATGTATGTAGTTATTAGATACCTTGACCTTCTTTGTCTGCAAAATCATTACTTACTAATTAAAAGAAAAAGTCAAGCAGGTAGTTTATTCCTACAAAGCATACTGTCTAAACCATAGGACATTCTTATCCAGTGACTTATACTGGATAAGGCCTGGACAAAACAGGCCATTTTTTTTTTCATTTCATACTATAATTTTTTTGTCTAATTGCTAAACGTATGTCTCACAACATGAAGAATATGTTTATCAAATGTCTTTGTCTCTGCACTTATCAAAATATAGGGAACATTCATTTCAACTAGATGAAAAGGCTATGAACTTCAAATTTAGAATAGCATACAAGCTTACTTAGTTTTAAAAAACATACCAGTGATGTGTTCCACCCTTCTTTAAGCTTTATAAAGTCAAACACACTTAGATCAGCACCAGCCTCTTCACAGAGCAGCTGATGTGCATTTTCTGGGACATTCTAGACTGAACACATGGTGGCTTCCGGTGAGAATGGTGGACTGAACAGCTGTGCCCAATGGTTCAGTGGGCGGAGCTGACAACGCAGTAAGTTTTTTGGGGTTCAGGCAGGTTGAAGCCCAGAAACGTTCTCTGGAACAAGGAGAATACCTGGAATTATCCCATCTGTCCTTAGGACAGCTGCTTGCAGCCAGAAAATTGCAAACTTCATTTCTCACTCAACTGGTATGAACAGCCGGGAGGCTGGGACATCACCATTTCAAAGCCGTGCTGTAGTCTTAAAGGGACACTAAGACCAGCCACCCCGTTTCTAAATCACCACGTTGTATTCTTTCTTTAAGTATATGTACCCCAAGAGAGACTTTCTACAGTGAGAAGCTGGTTCTCTTGGTGCTTAACATTATTTTGGGGATTACTTAAAAAAAAAAAAAAAGTTTTGGATTTCGTTTTCCTTCCAAAGGAAATTTCAAAGATTAAGAGTAAACATTGTCTTCCTGTTATTATCTTTGTATTAAATTTTAAGATATTAGCATTTTCCTACATGTTGAATCAGCTGATCTGAACCTTCAGCTTTCTGTTTTCATTTTCATTTCCCCTTGAGAACAGTCTGCTATTTCACTTTGAAATGTAAACACATTTTGGAACTCTTCCATATCTTCGTCTTTCACTGGTTAAACTCCTAGGGGGCACCATAATCCACTGTGTGAGACATGGAGGATTTTGAACACATTTTTTCTGAACACCAGGATTTTAAGCAGATTTCTTCTGACTTTTATCAAACTTTTATGCAAGATATCCAGGACATTGTAGAAAATATGAGATCTAAAATGTGCCATCAGATTGGGGATGTGGTGGATGAAATTGAGGAATTTAAGAGCCATAGAAAGGTTTTTTTTTTTTTTTTTTAAGACTGAGATTTGGATTTTTATTGACATGCTGGATGAAAATTGGATAATGGAATTGGAGAAATATAAAGGAGAGAGTGATCAGCAAGCCATAAGTAAAATCTATCTCCTGGTGGAATGCCATGAAAAGAACCTGGAATCTTTGGGGGGGGGGCAGTTGGGCTGTTTGACTCTTTTAAGAGGAAAGTTCTGTGCACATTGTGGGAATATATAACTGTTCTGGTTTATTTGGAAGTGGGATAAGGGTTGAAGAAAGTTCATCAGGTTTGCTTTAAGGGTTTGATTGATGCTATTTGCCTTTAAAGATTTGGATTTACTGTTTTGAATTGGCTTTGTTTTTTGGGTTTATTAAGATTAAAATTATTAAAACTTTTGTATTAGGGTTAAAAAAATCTTTATTTGCTTTGCTTTAAGGATTTGACTGATGTTGTTTGCTTTTAAAGATTTGGATTTACTGTTTTGAATTGTCTATGTTTTTTGGGTTTATTAAGATTAAGATTACTAAAACTGTTGTATTGTCAAGTATAATAGCAGACAACCTATGTGTTTTTTTTAATTTGATTCTTATTATAGTAGACAGAAATGTATAGAATAGTGGTAGGAAGAGAATAATTAAATATGTTTTATCATTTGAGGGGAGAGAGATGTTTAGGAGGTTTATTATATATATATTTCTTTATTTTAATATAATCATTTTAATAATCACAAGCAAAATTTTGCAAAGGCCACAGCAAGTTCTAAAACACTAATTAAACTACTCAGTTACAATCACCCTTGCTCTCTGCTCTCCATTCTGAAGGTCCACAAAGGCAAAAGTTGTACCCTTGCTAACATATGGTGCCGAATTGTGGGGTCTATCAAAGGTCTCCTTACTTGAACAAAATCAAGCACACTTTTTAAGAACCATTCTGGGGACTGACAGGAATACACCTGCAGCAGCAGTAAGAGCTGAAACAGGCACCCATTCCATTTACAGTCTATCAGTAACCAAAGTCTTCATCTACTGAAAGTCTTCATCTCCCAATGGAACATGATAGGCTACCAAAAACATGCCTTGAAGAACAGATGGGCACACCTCAACCCACCACATGGATCAATCAGCTCCTCCAAACTATTGCATTCCTCAGCTTTTCATCACAATACTTACAGTCCAAGGCAATATTCAGACAAAGAGTCTTGGATGTTAATGCTCAAACAGACATTGAGTCACTTACACACAATAGGTTGTCAAAATGGCTGGCCAAGAATAAACTGTCCTTTCAAATAGAAAAATACCTGACAATGGGTCTGACTCAATACCATAGGGTAGCTCTTACTAGAGCAAGATTTGAGCAACTAGATTCTATGGTCAAATATGGATGATTCCACCAAGTGCCTTACCTTGAGAGGACATGTGTTTGTGGAGCACCCGAAGTAGAAGACATTGCACATGTCCTATTTAACTGCCAACTATATGCCCCAGCAAGGGCTCTGTACCTTCAGACACTAATTGACAGAACCACATACTGGGACCGTAACAAAAGACTATGTTACTTCCTCCAGGGCACAAATATATACGTGGTCAATAGAACTGTTAAGTTTATGGTTAGGGCTGTCCAGCTGAGAACGCAATTTATAGAACGCATTGGGGTGGCATGTAAAGGTGATGAACTCATTTAAACTCACATTGTTTCTGTATTTTACTACTTGTTTTATTACATCTTGCATTTTTATCTTACAATTTTATCTCTATTTTACCTTACTGTATTTTATCATATTTTATCTTACCATAGTATATTTTAGCTAATTTTACTGTATTTTAGCTGTTTTATGGTACCATATTTTATATCTTATAGAGGCTGATGCCCAACTTTCTGACATGGTCATTTGACTAATCAATAAAGTTATACACGCACACACATATATATATAGAGGGAGGAATAACTGTACTTAATGACTTTTATTATGTGATAAAGTGGAATGGCTTATAGAAATAATGTGGTGTTTTGGTTTAATATAGAGTAAGAGATTATGGAATTCTTAATTATGGAAATTTTGTATATACTTGCTGTTAAAAGTTGGAAGCCACATCTTCTGTAAATTAAAAAAAAAGTGTTTCTGCACTTTTTTAGTTTTTTTCTTTCTTTCTATTTTTTTTTGTTTTTTGTAGTCTTTATTCTTTTCTTGAAACCTAATAAAATTTACTATAAAAAAAATTAAAAAAAATAATAGACTGACCACATGGTCACATAATATTGTGTAGGAAAGTCACCCTTTCAAAGTGTCAGGGACAGACTTACCTTTCTGGGAAAAAACACCCCAAGCCAAATCTCACGGAATCACAGAAACTTTTTAACATTCATGATTGTAAAAGATTTTTTTTCATTCTTTAAGAAATATGCATAATCTCCAGAAGGTGTTTGAGATGTTTATATCTTGGCTATAGTTTGTACATACTGGGAAAGGGTTTTTTGTGTGTGTGGGGGGGAATTCAGTATCTTAGTCTCTCAAATATATACTTTTGTATGGGCTGTTTTATTGAATGCACTCTGCAGTATAATTATATATGACTAGTATGTTCTTTGACACAGACCAACACTTGAGAGAAAAGGTGTGGATACTGTTTTTAATAGACCTCAGAAAAAGAGGCAATAACATTGATCACAAGTCATGACTGACTGATTTTCTTCTTCATATGTAGAGCTTCTGAGAAATTTCTTATTATTAATATGTAGAACATGCTCTTTTTATTGCTAAGAATCTATGTATATATTATATATGTAAGATTATGGATAGATTGGGGTATGTAACCAATGGCATAGAGGCCCCAACATCATTTTAATAGTCTCACATTCTGCCAACATTTGATAACAAAATTATATTTTATAAAACAAATATATTAAGCATATATTAAGCACATGGGAGCTTTAATTCACCTATTTTGTGTAAAACTTCTTCAAGCTGTCCAAAATGTCTGCCCTGCCAACCAAAGTGATGGCACTGCATTACTGATCATTAACCAAGTGACTCTTAGAGACTTAAAGAAGAGATCTCTGTGGAACAGTGTAACAGTGGTGTAAATTTATTTGGGACTGCTTTTTCCTTTCCCAGTTCTTAAGCACATCACTCAGCAAAGAGTGCCAAGAATTCAAATAGGATCAATTAATCATACTTTGTAACTCATATTAATATCTATTTTTTCATCTAATCATGAGTTAAGAACTATCATGGCTCTTCAATGTATTAATAATTCTGTCTGTACAACTGACTATTGTTTTACTGTTTATAATTTTCCTTAAAAGGCCAGCAGTCTTTTATTTTCTACTGCATTATAATATGAATTATAAAGGTCTTTATTTATATTCAGCATCACAGAAATATAGCATTTTCTGTGACAAATATGTAATTTCAGATTCCTGGAAAAAGTAAAGGTAGCAGTTAAATGCACATTTGAGTCCTATGTGCATTACTCAGTTTAATTAGTTCACTTTTTATGCTACAAGTGTTATTACTTTCCATTAAAGGACCTAACAGATTGTGTTTGAGCTACAAAACTGGAGCAATCATAATCCATCTTTACAGATTAAGAGATTTATTGTAAGAGTAGATTTAAAGGTGTCTATTTAGTGTGTTGATATGGATGCTTTACCTTAAATAAAAAAACCCATTTTGAACAGGAAGCATTCACCATGCTTGTTAAGTGTAAATCGCTCATTCCAATCAGTAAGTAGGCTGTTTAAATACATTGACTCAATCCCTGGGAAGCATTTTAGAAACAGATGTACATGTTACAATAACACAGATACAAAGACAGCCCCATATATCACACATTACTATAGTTAAGCCTGAGTGATACTAATGTTAGTATAAGTTGATGGCCAGACATTAAAGGGTAGAAGTGTTACACTCTTTGAAAGTGCAATGTGGTTATGACATGTGGTATGCAAATCAAAACACATACTGTTCAGAGACATTCCAAGAGGGACCTGGCTCTGATGGGATAAGGAATTTTTGATCTACCATACCAATATTTTTTTTGCGCTCTCTGATGCTATGGCATGGTCACATTATGGATACAAACAGGATACAAACAGGAACATAGTGATGCCCATAAAGGTGAATGAACTCTGAAGATTGATGAAGCATCATCAATTAATTGCAACTTAAATTACAGTGCTGATATAATCCAAGATTGCCTATAACAGCTGAAGAAAGGAGAAGTTTGAAGTCCTATTGTCCACTCCATTAAATATTGCCTCTGACAGCTCTCTTTGGATTTCCCATCACCATTTGCCAGTTGGCCAATGATAAGTAGAGTTTCTTAATAATTAGTTCTTGCTATTGACAGAATAAATGCACAGTGCTTGTATTGCTATAATATAGTTGTTAAAATCTACTAGTGGCCTCTTGGAATCATTCATTGACTTTGCTCTAGTGCTGCCCCAATATATTTCTAAATTCTCTATAGCAGAGAGCAAGCTGTTGTAACATAAATTTATGATGCTAGGACATACACTATAATTTTGAGGTCATTACCTTTCAGAAAGGAAACCAGTTGGCATATAATTTAAAGCAGATAAAAGGGCACTGCATCAGTCTGGGAAACCAGAAAGAATTTGAGGTCCAGAAACTGTATACCTGCACCTTCTGGGAGAATCTAATTCTATTCAGAACCAACAAATCAATCACCTATTTGAAATTATGGTCTGTCACAATTACCACATATGTCTTGCTTAGATTTAGTTTCAGTTTATTATTTCTCATCCTATCCATTACCAATTGCAGGCAGGCATTCAGGGCAGTGATGCAATTTTTCCCTAAAGATGTCATGGAGAAATATATCTGGGTATCATCAGCATACTAAAAGCACTCAATTTCAAATCACTGGATTATTTCCCCCAATGGTTTCATTAGATAGCAATAAAAATACCTCCTATTCCCAAATCTCTGAGAGAATCCATAAAGATACTATTGTGAGTGGTATCAAAACCCGTTGACAGGTCAAGAACAACTAACAGGATCACACTTTTTCCTTTCATCCTCAGAAATAATCTGTCAATCTGACCAAGGCAGTCTCAACCCTGTGGCCAGTCTAGGTACCAGTTTAAACTGGATCACAATAATCTGCTTCTTTGAGGATTTCCAACTGTTGAAAAGCCACCACTTTCTGAATCATAATTATCCAAGTATGATAAGGCTTTGAAAATTGAGGTTAGGCTTCTCTAGAAGAGAATTAATAATTATCCCTTTAAAGAAGGAGACATAGTGCTCCTCCTCCCTCTGAGAAATATTTATGATGTTTATAAATAAAATGTTCAAGTAGAATAGCAGGTGAATCTATTTGCTTCATCTGCCTCTATTACCAACCTGAGGATCACTGCATAGCCTTTTTTTTAATAATGTGAGGTATTAAACAGTGCAATGTACTCTGGGGATCATACTTTTAAAAAAATCTTGGCAAATACTTCTTTGTAGGTATTTTGAGATATATTAATACAAGTATAAATTTGTATGAACATTTATTTGTTGTTGTTCAGTCACTAAGTCATGTCTGACTCTTCATGACCCCATGGACATGGACAATAGAACACCAGGCCTTCGTGTCTCCCGGAGTTTACTCAAATTCATGTTTGTTGCATCGGTGATGCTATCTAAACATCTCATCCTCTGCCGTCCCCTTCTCCTTTTGCCTTCAGTCTTTCCTAGCATCAGGGTCTCTTCCAGTGAGTTCTCTCTTCCCATTAGGTGGCCAAAATATTTGAGCTTCAGCTTCAGTATCTGTCCTTCCAATGAGCAGTCAGGGTTGATTTCCTGTAGGATTGACTGACTTGACCTCCTTGCAGTCCAAGGGACTCTTAAGATTCTTCTCTGGCACCACAGTTTGAAAGCATCAATTCTTCGACGCTCAGCCTTCCTTATGGTCCAACTCTCACAGCCATACATTACTACTGGGAAAACCAGTATTTTGATTATATGGACCTTTGTGGGCAAGGTGATGTCTCTGCTTTTTAATATGCTGTCTAGGTTTGCCATAGCTTTCCTCCCAAGGAGCAAGTGTCTTTTCATTTCATGGCTGCAGTCACTGTCTGCAGTGATCTTGGAGCCCAAGAAAATAAAATCTGTCACTGCTTCCATTTCTTCCCCTTCTATTTTCCAGGAAGTGATGGGGCCAGATGCCATGATCTTAGTTTCTTTAATGTTGAGTTTCAAGCCAGCTTTTGCACTTTCCTCTTTCACCCTCATCAAGAAGCTCTTTAGTTTCTCTTCACTTTCTGCCATTAAGGTGGTATCATCTGCATATCTGAGGTTGATATTTCTCCCGGCAATCTTAATTCCGGCTTGCGATTCATCCAGCCTGGCATTTCTCATGATGTACTCTGCATATAAGTTAAATAAGCAGGGTAACAAAATACAGCCTTGTTGTACTCCTTTCCCAATTTTGAACCAATCAATTGTTCCATGTCCAGTTCTAACTGTTGCTTCCTGACCTACATACAGGTTTATCAGGAGACAGGTAAGGTGGTCCGGTACTCCCATCTCTTTAAGAATTTGCCACAGTTTGCTGGGATCCACACAATCAAAGGCTTTAGCGTAGTCAATGAAGCAGAAGTAGATGTTTTTCTGGAACTCTCCTGTTTTTCCACGATCCATGATATAAATCCATGGATTTATATATTTATATAAATGGATCCATGATCCATGATCTAAATGAACATTTATACAGCTTTTTAATTGTTTATGGATTGATTTGCATTTGTTCTTTGAATCTATATTAGACAATTATTACAACAATTTAAGATCTAATAATCTGTATCAGTGCAATTACATTTCTTAAAAACTAGAAATTTTCAGACTCAATAACTCTAATCATTTTTTTTTATTTATGCAAAATGTTAATGATATGGATGATATTAAAGTGAATTTATTCAAAGAAAAATAAACATGAAATGAATACATGATATATTTATAAATTCTTGCTTTACTAGAAGAAATCAACTGAAGTATTGCCAAAAATATTATGGCAGCAAGAAACAAAAATAAAGGAAAATTTTGTGCACACACATTTCTTTTCTAACATTTTGGCTTTGACACAAACCACCCAGGAGGATGAATGTTGCTACCAGGAGCTTTCCAAAATAAACATTTAGCTAGCTAATAGTTAAAGGCTATTCATGTGTGCAAATAATTTTTAAAATGAATGGGCAAAGATGATACATTTGCATGACTTGTACTGGAAACATTTATGGGGCCTTTCCCATGCTCAGTTAATGCTATCCATTATTCCCTAAACCAGTATAAAACTACATTGATATTTATGTTGCCACCATCACATGGCAACATCACAGGGCAACATCAAATGATGGTGTCCTTACTTACTATGAGCAGGGCAAGCCCCACTCACTATTTTTAACTGGGATGGGTTGGGGCTGATCTGAAGAGGCAGATTTTGACTTACAGGTAGACCAACAGTTATAACCATTTGTAAAAAGTCACTCTAGGCATTTGCACAAGTTCCTGGCACTGACTATACAGCCTGGGAGAGGTCGCTGTGATCCCATGCAGGTTAGTCATGAGACTAGAGACCTGGCAAGTAAAGAGCTATCTCTCCTCACTTTTCCAGTCATCATGACTGGGGAACATTTGTCAGAAATGGGAAGGTGGCAAGGCAAGGGGGAAGCCATCACTTTACATGCAAGATTGGTGATCCCATGGAATTGAAAAAAAAAATGATAGGCATGGGGAAATATCTGGTTTACTGGACAGCTCTCCCATGACTCTTCAATGTTTTTCCAGGCTACTTGTAAACACAGGTTTAGTGTTCTTCTGAAACAGCACCAAATCTTTGTTTAGGTTCCTTTTGACATGGTTTTACCAGTCTTTCAGAAGTGTGGGGAAAGGGAGTACAGTAACACAGGAGTCTCCCACTGTACCACATACCTCCCAAGTGTCTTTTACATAATTGGCTAGTGAGCTTTCAGCTATTTGGCCTGAACCCTGTTTCAACGCCAGGTCTTTGAAACAGATTGGCTTTGAAGCCAGGTAAGAAAAATGGGAAAATCTGGTTTGAAATATGTGGACTTTACTGCTGCTCAAACCAGAAAGGCCCTGGTTTGGGGTGCCCTAAGCAGCCTAAACTGGCCAATATATCCTGGGCTGATCCAACCCTCTTCGGGTAACCTAATTGTAACACTGATGATAGAGATTGGTATGAGTGGAGAGTTAGATGAAGGCAACATCTTGAGGAAAAAAATAGACATGCTAATGTCATAAATAAAGGAGGGAAATCCACTGTGTTATTCCTTCACATTCAAATGTGGTAAAATGTTTTTTTTTTTGTTTGAAAAATGCAAGCTAATTATTACATATGCTAGATCAGGCACTAACAATTAACATGTTTGTTCAAATACAAGGAGGACCAATGAGGGGCCCCAAAATGTCCCATTGGGCTAATGCTTTTTATTGATCCTGATTTCACCCTGTTCCTCTTTTTTCAACATTTCTTTACTAAGACAACAAGTGTGCTATAAAGCAAATCAGCAGTAACAGCTCCATACTTGATAATTATCTTTAACAGGGAAAAGAAAAATTCTGAAGAATATGATATTAGCTCATAGTCTGTCCCAGGTCTTCATCTGGCAATGTATCAGATAAAAAAATTGAAAAAAATTGAGAAAAATGAATCCATCCTAACCACTGTCTCTAAGGCCGATTTGAAGCTGAAAATACAATCTCTTTCTCTTTCCAAGTAACCTTTAACCCTAAATCCTTTGTTTAAAAACCAAAGCAGCTCCCTATAGAGTGCTGTACTAGCTGATGGTTCCTATTTCATCCTATTTTGAATAACAGAAATCATTGTGTAAAGATCAAGTATTGACTTATAATTACTTTTCTTGGTGGTTAAAACAATGGGTTCTTATCATAGAGCACTGATAAAACTCACATTATTTATGACCACTGGCAGAGATAAAACTCTCATATGATGAAAGGTCACTATTGTTAAATAGATTAAATACATAGCTATAAAAAAGGTAATTTGATGCAGCTTGTTACTTCCAAGTGTTCAATCCAGAAATGACTTTAACTGGTGGATATTACTGCTATATATATATATATATATATATATATATATATACACACACACACACACACACACACACACACACACACACATTATATCCTTAAATGTCACAAAGAAATTGAATTGGAAATAAAGTTCATAATTTGATCCTATTTGTAGGATCTGTAAGCTGCCCGGAGTCAGCGTGTGTGAGTTGGGTGGCCATATAAATTTGTTTAATAAATAAATAAAATTTGTTTAATAAATAAATAGATGCCTGGAGTCTTCAAATGGGATCTTAAGTTATATTATAAAGGAAGCCACTAATATCCTTTTAGCATGCCTTCCACCTAAGTAAAGAGTTCAAACATGCCATATTCTTTGACTGCTTCTCCTTCCAACAGCAAAACTAGTCAGAAAAAGTATGGGCAAGTAAACAGGGTAATCCTGATATTTAAGTGTGTGTGTGTGTGTGTGTGTGTGTGTGTCTGTGTGTGTAAAATACATTGTCTTTCCTTCATTGCATATATCATGCCTGTCACAACCCACAATCAATTGGGTTCCCACTGCTAAGGGAAAAGCCTTGTTAGCCAGCAAAGCATTGCAGCTGGTGATCAGCTCAGAAACTTCCAAGGTGGACTCCTCAGATGAATCCCAGTCACCAGCAGTAAATGAGTATGGCCTGCCTGGATGGGTGCCAGCAGGCAGGCTGGAGAGAAAGGGTGCAGAAAGGAGGTGGGGGTGGGGGTGCAGCTGCGGAATTTAGGGAGAAATAAAAGCACAGATTTAAACATGCTGGTGGACTCAGGGTATGCCAAATGTTTGATTCACCCTACTATATAGAATTAGTTAGGACTGAAGATCCAAAAGCTGAAGGAGCCTATAGTAATTAACCAAACAGATGGCTCTGAGGCTATGGGGGGGGGGGCAGCAATGTTTTGTACTGAAGAGGTGGAAATAAGAAAGTTTTCAATTTATAGTTGCAGCCATAGCAAACTATTCTATAATATTGGGACTACCCTGGCTGAAGGTGCACAACCCATGTAAATTGGGTGACAGGGAGCATTCGATTTAAAGATGGACTGTATAAGGGAAACCAAGAGGAAGAAGAGAAGGGAGCCAATGAGAGTTTAGTAGCAGTGTCAACAGAGATGGGGAAGGGTGCAACCCTTGATGATGAACTGATTCCTGAACCCTATCAGGACTTGAAGGAGGTATCTGGCGAAGTTGAATGCGACCAATTACCCCCCATAGGAAGACAGACTGTACCATAGAAATTGAGTAAGGGGCAAAACTTCCCAAACCCAAGATGTATGCTGTATCTTTGAAAGAGCAGAAAATGCTATGGGAGTTTATAGACAAAAATCTAGCGAGGGGTTTCATTCACCCAGCCAATTCCCCCCAGCTGCACTGGTACTATTTAGAACAAAGAAGGATGGGTCCTTAAGACTGTGCATAGACTATATAGGGCTGAATGCAATTACAGTGTGAATCAGTACCCCCTCCCCCTGATGAAGGATATGTTGTCTTATCTGTCAAAGGGAAACATTTTTACAAAACTGGTCTTGAGGAAAGCATACTTTAGAGTGCACCTCCGGGAGGGGGATGAGTGGAAAACTGCTTTTAACTGTTTGCTAGGGAACTACAAATACCTGGTTCTCCCATCTGGATTGAAAGGTGGACCTGGAGTGTTCATGCAGTTGATAAATGAGGTGTTACATGAACACCTGTACAAAGGGTGTCTAGGTTATCTTGATGACATCCTGATATACACAGAAACTGAGAAAGAGCACATCCAGTTGGTACACAAGGTGTTGGAAAAACAGAGATGCTAAATTGTATGCTAGGCTATCTAAATGTGAATTTCATAAGAAGCAAGTGGACTATTTGGGATATAGGGTATCAGAAAAGGGCATTGAAATGGAACCAGCTAAGATTAAGGATGTACTAGAATGGGAAGCCCCTGGAACCAGGAGGCAATTGCAGAGTTTCCTGGGGTTCGCAAATTTCTACCATCAGTTTATTCTTCAATTCGCTCAGATTAGATTGCCTCTGACTGACTTACTAAAGACCAAGGGGGTTGGAGAATTGAGAAAAGTCCTGGCACAATGTTAACTTGGACTACAGAATGCCAAGCAGCTTTTGACAATTTAAAGCAATTGTTCACTGCTGAATCAATTTTGCACCACCACGATTCCACGAAACTGTTTATCATACAAGCTGATTCATCTGATGTTGCAATTGGTGCTATATTGTTGCAGAAAAATGAGAAAGGAGAGTTGCAGCCATGTGCTTATTTATCCTGGAAGTTTAATGAAACCAAACATAGATGGCATGTGTGGGAGAAAGTGGCATTTGCTGTATGCTGGGCTTTTTTGACCTGGAGACATCTGTTAGAAGGGGCTGCAGAGCCTTTTGAAGTTTGGACTGATCATAAGAGCTTTGAAAACCAGGCGACATTATAATGCCAAGCAGATTCACTGGGCTCAGTTTTTCAGAAGGTTCAGTTTTACTTTGAACTACTTGCCTGGGGGGAAAACATTCTGGTGGATGATCTTTCTTGCTTACCTCAACACAGTAGCCAGAAAGAGGAAGTGGTGGATACTGTTTCCTCTTTCTGGCTACTGTGTTGAGGTAAGCAAGAAAGATCATCCACCAGAAAGTTTTTTTCTACAGCGAAAACAGCAATTAGGCTTGCAGGGGTTACTTGGAGGCAAAGATGGAAAAAGTGAAAGTGCCTTGTGACTTGAAACAGAAACTAGTTAGGGAACTCAAGAATGATCCCTGGTTGCAGGAAAACAAAACCTTCCTCACAGAGAGAGATGAATTATGGTGGACAGAGTATAAAATTTATGTCCCCAAAACCTTATGAAAGGAAAAGTTAATGGCAGTCACGATGCCAAGTCAGCTGGACATTTTGGTTTAGTAAAAACTTTGCATTTACCTCACAGACAATTTTGGTGGCCCAGTTTGAGGCAGGATGTAAAGGACTATGTGGCTAGCTGCCCAATTTGTGCCTCAGCAAAGAAGAAAGGAGAAAAACCCCAGGGCTTGTTGCAGCCAGTGGCTAACCCCACTGCATCCTGGAAGGAGATTGCAATGGATTTTGTGGGGGAATTGCCAGAAAGTAAAAAGAGAACTGTAATCTGGGTTGTAACAGATCTTTTCTCTAAGCAAGCTCATTTTATTCCATGTGCAGGCATGCCCACTGCTAAACAACTGGCAAAGCTTTTCATTTCACACATCTATCAACTTCACGGGGTACCTGATAGGATAGTGAGTGATTGCGGGGCACAGTATACCTCACAATTCTGGAGATCATTTTTAAAATTAATTGGGGCCACACAAGCTTTGTCATCGTTACATCATCAGGAATTAAATGGAGGCTGTGAACAATTAAATGCCACCTTAGACCAATTTTTAAGATGTTATATAAGTTACCAGCAGGATGACTGGGTGGACTTACTGCCCTTTGCAGAGGTTGCGATTAATAATACCATTCACCAGAGCACCGGATTGTCTCCATTCCAAATAGCGTATGGCCAAGAATTTGTGCCCATTCCTGAATTGCCACAATAACCCTGTAAATCCCATTCCGCTAATGAGTGGATGAAATGAATAAGTGCTCAGTGGCCAATCATTCAAAAAACTCTTACCACTGCTAGAGAGAGCTATAAAAACTATGCCGACAACAAAAGGTCTCCAGAATGGGAATTAAAAGAGGGAGAGAAAGTATACTTATCCACACAAAAATGTACAGCCATTGCAACCATCAAAGAAATTAGGTCCAAAGTTTGTAGGACTTTTTGAAATTGAGCAAATCATCAACCCAGTGACTGTTAAATTAAAACTCCCAAAGAATTTGAAATGGATCCATCCTGTTTTTCATTGGAGCCTTTTAAAACATGTGTGAGAAGCTCCTCAATGGCATCCTGAACAACCAACCCCTGTACCCACAATAATCAATGGAAAACAGCATTTTGAAGTAAAAGAAATCTTAGATGCCAGAAAGCATGGCAAATTGCAATATTTAATTCACTGGTGTTAGGATTGAGAGTGAGTCAGAGAGTGAAGAGGGCAGCCTGGAAAAATTGCTAAGCCAAGCCCCAGAAAAACCGCTGAGCCAAGCCCCAAAAAAACTTCTAAGCCAAGCAGAAAAAACAGAGGAAGACTTACAAGTGAAGAAAAGCCTCTGATGGGAAGAAGTGGAACAGCTGAGGAGGACAGGCAGTGAATCAGGTTCACCACCGCCAATCAACACTCAAGAAATGCATGTGGTAAGGAGAGCTGAGCAACAAGAAGCTGATTAGCTCACAATCGGCAACAGTGCGATCTTGCATACTATAAAAGCCGCAGGAAGATTCAGAAGGGTGCTGGAGACAACTGTTCCTATCCGCAGCCTTGTGAATTCACCTCTGCACTTCCTGACCAGTTTCTGGACTTGGAAAATCCTATTGATATTGGTAAATCCAGTCTATTGGTAACAGATACCATCCAACTGCCTACTTCTTCCAGTGCATCAGACTTTAATTCCGCAATCCCTTAAAAATTACCTCAGCTGTCACAGCCATTCATCTGCCTTCAAAACCTTAACTGTGATGTAATTTCAGCACTGACGTATCTGACTTCATAGTCAAAACAATTAGGAGTAAATATCCACCTCAGCTTCTGTATACTTACCCCAATTTCCTTCAAATCACCACTGTCATTACCTCACAGTTATTTGTTTCAACTTTTCCTGTCACACCACAGATCAATCCTGTTTTCTAATCAGTTAACTGGATTCCTCTGCCTCTGATTCAATGTGGTTCAATTCCATTCAGAGCTGGCTGTGATTGCCTTGAGTTAACGGCTTCTACTAAAATTATCCAATTGATAATTCATCACTGCACCATCAATTGATTTGATATTTAAACTAAATTCCTGTTTGCTAATGATTATTTCTCTTTCTACTGACTTTTGAGAATCAATTTACCTCAGAGTTAATTACCTTATTTTTATTAATCAAATTTTGTTGTATTCTGAATTCCATATAGATCTTCAGTTTCCCAATCATTAATTAATAAGTTTCAATTTAATTAATATTGAGCTTCTATTCATTGTAGTTTAATTTAATAAATGTAATTTATATTCAAATTCTGAGTCAGTCTGTGAAACAGGACAACTGGAAACATTTTCGAGACCATGAGTGGTTGGACAGCTGTCACATGAGAGCTTCAGATCTCATTAAAAAGTTTCATGCAAAGTATCCCAAGAAACCTAAAACCTAACCATTATGACTTGTTTTATAGATGTTAAAAATATATGCATTAGCCATGTTAGTTATCTTTTTCAGGAGGGGCAGTATGTCAGAACCCATGATCAAAGAACTAGTAGATCATTTGATCCTGTTCTCTGCCATCAGAGTCAACACATGTCAAGAATTGGTTGGGATGGGGAGATTGGCTGAGAGTGGGAAAGAGAACTGTTTTGTCTAAAGATGGTGTTCAAGGTTGTATCAATCAGAGATGTTGGACTTGGAATGCTGGACTGATGGTGGAAAAGGGGGAAGGAATGTGGAGGGGGTTTCTGGCTTGCCTGTGTACTTTTAATTAGTTTGCGTGGGAATTTTTAGTCATGGCTTTTTGGTTCCATTCTGTACGCATCTACAATAAATCTGAAATCTGCATTTTATAGGAATGCATGAGTCAGGTCATTATTGAGTCAACTGTGTCAGAAACTTACAATGCCAGCTATTGTATTCCATTTTTTAAATGGAATAAAACATTGGAAGAATTTAACCTTATCTAATCTACATCTTTCTTTACCTAATTCCAATCCTAGCACATTTTTCTTAGTGATACAGTTCAGGAAGTGATTTGTGGATAGAGCAGTATACAGGCCACATATGATTGGCTGACATAATTTTTGTACCCTTCAAAATCACAGTGCTGAAATTCAGCAGCAAAATTACACACACATATATTTGTAAGATAATATTCTAAGCATCTGGACAACTTAACATGCTTATTTTGTGTAAAAATGTTCAAAGGCATCCTGTAGTAGCCATTTAGCAGACAGCAGCAATGTCCCCACAGGAGGATCCTTTTGCTTCTCACTTACTTAGCTGTAATAGGATCACACAACCCCCAGAGTGGGCAACAGTTTCTGCATTCACCATATATTAAACCTGCCCTTGAGGTACAGTAGACAGTGGCAGCAGCAGAAGCAGTATAAATGGCATCAGGTAATCAACATACTTGTTTGCTGAGTATTTGGATCAAAGACATAGCATCAGTTTTAATTCTGCTGAAAGTTTTGTGTGGGTTTCATAATTTTCATTCCTCTCCCAGTCTTTCTTCTTTAGATTTATATGTTAACTGCTTAATTTTTGTTGTAAATATGATTTGACGAGATTACATATTTTAAAAATAAGTAAAACAAAACAAACAAAAACAAAAATACAAAAATACAAAAATACAAAAATAATTCACCTTAGCTATAGCAAGGATGCAAAGAAAAGCTGACCTTACACTGGTGCAGGCAGGAGGCCTATGCCTTTTAAGGCTTGCAATGTAATTTTTATCCAGGAACATATCAGAAACCAGTAAATGGTTATAAAATATGTCCAAAATGCTTCCATATGGTCATCTACTTACATCTTCAGGTGTGATGAAGAAAGGGTTGGATATGGGTTAAGTAGATAGGGTTACTGAGCACCTTAGAAATAACATTGTTAATGGGTCAGAGGATATAAAATTGCTTTGCAAAGGCACATACTGTACATCCCAGACATGTTACTCTAGCATCCAGAAAAGCAAGGATCAAGCACATACCACCAAAATTCTGGTCCAAATGCTCAGGCTAGCAAAACTTGCTCAATATAACTGGATAAGCATGTGGCAGAGATGCATCCTTAAGTACAGGTTACTGTTTGCTCTGTCTTTTTATAACACTATTCTTCCCCTAGTGCTTTGAGCTCCCTACCCAACTGCAAATGCTTTATTTATTATATTAGTGGAATATATGGTTCCATTTCTACTTTAAGTTATTTTAAGAATTGTACTCAGGCATGCTCATATATCAAATTGCATGTTATTGCATTTCTTCATGGTTTTCTTCTCACCTTTAATATTTTCATTCTCGTAGCTTTGACTGACTATCCAAGGTGATTTCTGTGATGTAGATCTTTAAATGATTGCATGATCATTGTAGATTTGCATAAAATAAGGAAAACACCTATAGGATTTCCCATTTTGGGGGTGAGTAGAATTCTTATAGAGTGCAAAGGGTGCTTTTTCAAAAAAAATGAGATAAAGCCTCTTACTTATGGAATCAGGTCAAAGTACTTTATATTCATGCAAAGCCAAAGGGAAAATGTAGGTGCACATAAAATCTATTTTGAGTTAAATATGACTTGCTTTCAGCTTTTATTTTTAATACCTTTGTGAACTTCACATGATCACTTAATAACTAGATAATTTACAAAAAAAAAAAAACATTGCAAGAAAACTTTTGATTGGTATTCAGAAATTGGCACCTGCAATCTTAAAAAAAACAAAACACTATCTTTTTAAAGTTCTCTGCACATAAAACAACCTCTTAAATGTCACTGAAACAGCAGAATCTTTAAGTATTCATTCCAGGCACGAATAAGTATATGTAAATGCTGTATATTTTATAATAGTGGTTTTAGTATGCCGGTGATGACAGGATTGCTTTAAATTACTTGTGTTTGAATAACTATTGATTTAAAAAAAATTAAAATGACTGAAATCCCTTGCAACCTGCAGGTGGAAGGCCAAACTGACTGTTAAATAAATGATTTGCATATTGTCTCTGACATGTTTACTTAAAGAATGCAGGTAAGAGATGATATGAAAGACATGAAGTATACTAACCTAGACACACAAATCATATGAGCCAGAAGAGTCTTCCTGTTTCTTTTTTCTTATGCTCAAAGCTCCTCCTATTGAAGCTGTGCAACAGACTTAGATTCTGTATTTCTAGATGGCTTTGGGTAATCCAAGTAATCAGGTAATCCTCTTTATGTAAAGTGGAACAGATGGGATGGGTTTGCTCTGACTTAATTCAAAACTGCAAAACTCAGTCCTGATTGACTTCTATAGCTCCAACATGCTGCAAATGGCAATAATGTGACAGCTGTTACAAGAAGGAAACGAACAAACCCCCTTGTTGCTTAAAAAAAAACACCATGGTGGGTATGGGTTGGTGTAGGAGAATTGAATTTAGTAATCACCAGTCACCAACCCATGTGATTCTTGTGATAAGACCACAATCAGTTACCCAAATCATAGCATCTTGGGACACAGTGGAAGAGAGATCCTTGGCTTTACCAAATGTTTCACTTCATTAGGCCCTCCTTAGCACCACTATCATAAAATTTTATATTTATCTTAGCTCACTGAATATTTTAACAACTATTTTAAATGAAAAAGGAAAGAATATTAATCTTCTAGACTTCTTCCACCTAAAATAAAAGCGAGATATAATTCTTCTTCTTCTTCTTCTTCTTCTTCTTCTTCTTCTTCTTCTTCTTCTTCTTCTTCTTCTTCTTCTTCTTCTTCATCATCATCATCTTTGACCATTAGAGGGACAATTTCATTTCTCTGCAAATTAATTAGATTATGATATTAAAAAAAGTTAAGGACACTGCAGGTAGTCCTCGCTTAATGAGTGCCCTGTTTAGCGACTGTTTGAAGTTATGATGGCACTGAAAAAGTAGCTTTACAACTGGTCATCGCACTTATAACCATTGCAGTGTCCCTGTGGTCACACAAACAAGATTCAGGCACTTTACAACTGGTGGGCATTTATGACTGTTGTAGCATCCCATAGTCACATGATTGCCATTTACATGCTTCACGGCTGGCTTCCAACAAACAGAGTCAATGGAGAAGCTGGAAGTAAAATTGCAAATCATAGTCACATAATGTCTTGCTTAATGACCACGAGTGATTTGCTGAATGGCTGCAGTGGAAGTGAGATTGTTAGCCATACATAGTCACATGATGTTTTGCTTAATGATCATGTCACTTAGTGACAGAGTTGCTGGTCCCAATTGTGGGCATTAAGCAAGGACTATCTGTGATTAATAAAAAGGAAGATTGATTTTTTTTTAAAAAAGTAGGTTGAAAACCACATCACTAGCTTCTATTAAATTGGGCATGTGCCATTTTTTTCATTAGCATCTATTTATTATGCAAATTTAATTACATTCTGATTTAAACAAAAACAAAAACAAAAAAAGGTATGGACATTTTAAAACACCAAAATATTAGAGAATCATTGTTTTACAAACTGTGCATTGATCTCTATGAAATTTGGCAGGCTTCATCCTCTCAGATTGCTTTAACTTTCTTTGAAATACTGTCAAGTTTGTCCTCTTCATAAATGCTATAGCCTTTCATGTTTTTTCTGTGCCAGATAATAGGTGGATAGAACTCAATCATTTAGGATCACTGTGGAACCAGAAACAATCAATACAAACAAGTCCCAGGACAGCTTTGATAGAAAAAGCTTCCATAGGCTTGGCTCTGACCTTGAGGAATACTGACAATCTCTGCATAACCCAACACTTTTCAATTTATATTTCAGTAAATGAAGAAGAAAAGCTCCAGATTTGAAGTGGCTACCAGCGAAATGCTTTCTGGTAGGTTCCACTATGCCTATATGGTAGGTGAAAGCATCAGAACTATGACCAGCACCATATTAATTTCATGAATGCCTTGGAGTGTCCAACATAGAGTAGCTTTAGAAAATTATAGAAATTAAAATGATAGATGTAAGACAGTCTGCTCAAGACTACCAGGACAGTAAGGCTGAACAATTTCTAAATAGCCCCCATAACGCTTTTGCTCTCAAACTGTCCACAGTGGAATTATTTCTTTGTAAGAAAATAGGTCCCCTGAATTCAGCTCATATATGTTTATTAATATTGTAGGTATTTCTATGGCTCCATGAAAAACCAAACTTTTCTCAACAAACAAACAAACAAACCTGGACTCTGAAATCCTAGATTGTAGCTCCCCAAGTTGAGCTCCCCAACAACTTTGAAAAGTTGTTACTAAATTGCAATGTTTAGTGTGATAGAAATGATTAAATACATGAGTACCTAGGAATCATATTAATCATATTGATTTTTAACTAAATGTACATGTAATTAATTGAAATCAAATTTGCATTGGTTCTAGCCATTACTTTGGAGAGGATGATCCACAGAATACCACTCAAAATCCAACTATGGTCCTTGGTTTAAAAAAAGTTCCACATTCTCATCTATTATAACATAGAATTATTTTAAAATTAAAAAGTTCAAAAAAAATAATTAATGTTGGTTTCAAGCTCTTTTTCAGTTGGAACACCTGCTCATAAATAATCTTTGTCCCCAAACGGCAGTCCTTTAGAAGTGTTTAATAAGTTTAATCAGTATCAGAGACTCAATTGCCCATACAGGCTTCAGGCTGAAGACATGCAGGTTGCGAGCAGGTAAATGATAGAGTTGTACACTCTTACCATTCCCAGCTTCTGCCATTTCCCTTGGACATCTCTTTGTCTTGACCAAAGAAATCTGGAGGAAAGCTGTATTCCCCAAAACAGTTTCAGCACCATGTTCAGTCCAGTTGATTCAGCTGACACCAGAGACCAGCCCATCAATAAAGGGAGCCAAAGAAGAAGTAGGATGTGGTGAGTAAGACTGGGACCAGGATAGATAGAATTAAAATAGATCTGAAATTAGCAGACAACAAAGTATAGAACTCAGGTAGTTACCACGTAGGAAAAATAGAAAATAAAAGTTAGAATAGAAATAGACAAATGAAGAAAATAAAATAGAGCTTAGAAGACTAAAATAGCTTTTAGAAATAGTACATCTTGGTTAGAGTCACTGATTTAAATTAAAAAAAATGATAAGGGTTCTTTCTTCTGTAATTAAAAAAAATTAAAAAGGTATTTTCCAATTAGAACTAGCTTGTGTGTATTCTGCTTGAAATCATATCTTCCTGAACCTATGTCTTACTCTTTTAGATGTTCTTAGTGCTGTAAGAGAATGTCAAAGAAAAAAAAAATAGTGTCCTGTTATCAGAAATCTTTTTTCCCTCCTTTACTCATTTTAAAATCTAGGTTTATTTTCCCCTTTTACATCATTTTACTCAAAGATGTGATTTGATAAAATCACAAATGTTGACGTTTATTTCCAGCATAATATGTATTTTACTGGAATACATAAACTAATATGAAGGGTTATATGAATGTGCATCTAATTACAAAGTATGAAACATTTTTTTTTACTTCCTATAATACGATATTCATATAAATAGAAGTTTCACTAATATTCCAAATCTGCTGACACACAGACACACACACACTTATTGAATACTCCAGTAAGTTTCACTGAAAATAATATACAGTGTACTGTATATAGGAAGAGTCACATACTACTTAACTCTCTTCAGACATCCAAAGAATTACTCACAAAACACAGCCACATAGTAACATGCCTGTGGAATAAGTTACCCCCAGAGGTGAGGCAGTTCCCCACTCTCCCAGCCTTCCGAAAGGGAGTGAAGACCTGGCTTTGCCACCTCGCTTGGGGTGGGGGGTGGTGATAGTTAATCATGGGGGTGGTTGGTGCCTTGATGAGGTCCTGAGAAATTTTATTGAGACTGTTCATTTCTCCATCTTGGATTTTATATTTTATATTGATATTTTTATGATGAACTTGTTTTTATGGTATTTTAAACTCTTGTTATTTTAATTTAATTTTAAACCACCCAGAGCTGCTTTGGTGAGATATGCTATGAAGAAATGTGAGAAATAAATAAACAAACAAACACAAACAAATAAATAACTCGTTACTTACAAATAGGATACGATAAAATGCAACAATTAATACAACAGTAAAAAAACAAGCTCGGAAAAAATTATCTACATGCCTTCTTGAATATTTAATTAAATACCTTAAAGAGTACCTGTTAGGTTTTTCAGAGCATTTTGTGAAGTTTAAGGGTTGGACAGAAATAGGGTATTTGAAGATTACACTCTGTGTAGTTCAAAAACTTTTCTTGTTTTATGACAAGAGTTGCTTTTGCAGTGAAAATTAAGGGATGTCAGGAAACATGAAAGTGGTAAGATATCACCGCATTAAACAACAAATATTTTCACAAAGCAGTTATATATTTCCATATCAGTAACATTTTATTTCTTTACATAATTTGGAGTTAATTTAGCACTGGTAAACAACATTTTTGGCTCCAGAATTCATTTAGGGTCACTAGGATAATTCTCCTATAATTTTATATATCTAAAACATTATCCTAATTCCATATTTTTGCTGGGTTGGATTTTGTAGAAGAAAGTCTACATGCTGAAAGCTATGTATAAGTAAGCTGAAACTGTGCTTTGAAGCATAGTGCTTAAACCTTCCTATCTGAGAAAAGATATACCAAGTATATGCAATGATAAAGGTGGCTTATAATGACAGAATATGGTCCTGAGTGTTTACTTAAGAGAAAGCTGCAGCTGATGTTGGCTCTTTAAATATAAATAATAATTGCATTTCCAGAAAATTTCTTGTCCCATTTACACATCAGGTTTCTTGTACAGGTTTAATAATTCACTGTTATATATGCAAAAATATAATTATAGACACACTATTTTTAGATTTACTGAAAAATCATATGGAGGAGCTTGAATCACACTTCTTGCTAAGATTTGTATTTTACCTAAAAACAATATTTGAATATAGAATATAGAATGAATATATAATATAGAATGAAAAATTGCAAGACAATATTTATAACCAAGAGTACCTTATTTACGTATTCCTTATCAACCTTCCCTGATGTGTTTTCATTCAATTAAAAATCTTAAATTATTATAAAATGTATAAACAGGCATTTGCCTATATATGAGTCAATTCAGTTGGTGATGCAAGTGTAGAAGCTACATTTTGAAAGTTCCTACATTTCTATTATCTTTATTATTTCTCCCTTTCAGCCTAAAATAGAGAGATCTCTCCAAGGAGAGAACAACACCCTTACCATCACAAGCAGGACAAGCCACAGTATATAAACTGAGAGCAAGGCCCACTCCCTCTTTGCACTGAAGATGTTGCCTAGTCTGGCAATGAAACATCTGCAAGAAAACAACAAGGCTCAGAGAGCACCAAGGACTCCAGAAAGCTCACTGTCAGTGCAGAATCAGAATACTATCATATAGCTTAAGGATTATAATCACACAAAAATTTAACTCATCTCCTTTTGGCAATGTCAGTTAAAAAGATTTGCTGGTTCAGATTGGGACATATCACCAATATATTGGTACCATATTTGCATATTTCATCTACAACACAGTTCTAGTTTTATCACATATGAATATTTTTATGGCTTCAGAGCTTCTATGAATTTCTGGTTAATAATCAGGATGATCATGGTATCTCCCCTGCCAGGTATGTTGTTATTTTGCATTGTGGTTTTCTACATTTTATTTTATTATGTGGTCTTTATTGATTTTTACTGTTACTGAATCTAATAATAAAAATAAAACAGAAAAAAAATAATTCAGGATGGTTGATTAATAGTTCATTCTGTTGTTTAAGAGATGGTGCCCTGATAAATGGAAAATAAATAAATAGCTCTAGTTTGTTTGTTTGTTTATTTTATAAGATATGCAGTTATTATAGAACTTTTGGAAGGGGACCTGCTATTCTAAAATATATGTTGGATATTCTACAAAAGGACAGCATATTGCCTTTGTAAGCGATAGAGGAAGGGTACCTTGCAACAACTATAATCTAAGATGAACCAAGTTGGGGATCTTGCAAAAATTGCAGTCCTACAAAGAAACAAACAAACAAACATTTAAAAGATACTAGATATCTTCATTCTGATTATTACATTCATTAAAACCAACAGCGTACTGATAACACTCGGAAAAGCAAGGAACATAGAATAGTAACAAATGATATCCATGTTATGAGAACAAGCCAACGAAGAGAATAGATAGTAACTACATTTAGCTTTCTTTGACTTCACTCCCAAAGTATTTTTCAACTGACATACTGTTTAAACACTCCTAAGTTCTATTTTATTCAATAAGAGTCTTTGGTGATTGAAGTAAGTCTATGAATCAGCTCCAGCTTATCTGTATCCAGTTTCTGGTAGCAATTACTTTTGAATGAACTTCACATTGATAGTTGGGAATAAATATTATTTTTGATCAGATCATTCAGTGGGTGATTTATTTAATATCGTCCCTAGCATTGTTTGTCTTGCATTGCTAGCCTTAAACTTTGTTGTTATTTTTGAAATGAAAAATCAAAACAATATCCTTTCTTGCCTATTCAGTTAAAAATGGACAGAACTGGAACTATCTTCTGTATTCTGCTGCTTAAGCAAATTCTCTCTCTTGTTTCATGATATGTGACACCTGCAAGTTTATTTGATAAGTCATCAGTTTCTTACAAGCTGACTCTGAGAAAATGATGGTGTTGCTTCATAGCAGAAGCTTGGTGACTCCATGATGACCTCTTTGGGACTCAGCACAGAAACAACAGCCTTAGATGTCATCTACAGTAAGTGTTAGCAATCCATATCATATAGGATATATTAGCTTTTTGGTAATTCCTGTTGGGTAAAATCATCAGACAGCATGGACGCATTAATTGCCTCTGGTTGAAGAGTACTAGGAGTTAACTTGCATAAGCACTTGTCATTACCATTAATCACATTTGCTCTCTGATGTGCTTTTTTAAGTCCTTCTTAAGAAGCTCAGCTGAATTTAATGCTGAGAAATGCTTCTCTTTCTGAATAGAAACACACTATCAATTTACAGATTATTAATGTAGCCCTTTTGCTGTCACACTCCATAATATAATCATTCAAATTCTCCAATTGCCAAATAATTTTTAAGTTCAGTTTTTAAAAATGTATATTGCCTTTTTCCCCCCTAACCAAGGGCCACAGATACTGCAGTCTTACAGCACTTATTTGTTGTATTGTTTTGTATTATGTTATGTATACCTTTGCCCTTCTATTTTGTCATTTAGTATATATAAAAGTTAAAGTAAGATTACAGTTAACAACATGACAGATATTAAAATAACAAGGAGGGAAGAGGAAATGTGTTTTTACAGATTTTCTAAATTCCAAGAGCGTTTGGGCCTAATAACAGGTTCTGGAGGAATGCATTCCATAGTCTAGGAACAATTCAGGAGAAGGTCTTCTCCCATGTGCCAGAAAGATAGGCTTTTTACATTAAGGAAAGCTTCAGAAAAGCCTCTTTTGCAGATCTTATCAACTGGACAGTTTTGTAATTGAATCAATGATCTGAGGCTCTAATTCTTAGTTTCCACATTACCTGGCTCCTTAGAAGCACATGTCCAACCAGCAGCAAACATTTCACTTTCTTACCTACATGACTTATCATATACCAAATGCTGAATTGCTTGTCTCTGATCTTCACTCAAGGAAAGCCCACTTTGTCCACTAGCTAGTAGCCCTGAATTCTCAGTCAAGAAATACTGTAATCCATTTACCATGCTGTCTAGGATCAGGAAGGAAACAATACACTGAAGAGGATTTAAAGTTTGAAGAAAGTAAATTGTATCAATTCGACTCTTAGCACCCTTGGATGTCTTCAGGTGAAAACTCAAAGATAAATCCATCGTAGTCTCCATAATCCCTCAGACTTATGGGAATCTAAGTGTCATGTTCCCCGTTGCAAGGCATATGTGCATCACAATGGGGAACATGCACATTAGGTAAGAGGAAGGGATAAGCATAATCCCTTAATCACTCACATGTCCGTCAAGCACCCATATCCATAAGGGAATCACCAACATAATAAAAACGCCCCTCAGACCAGACTTGGCACCCATCAAAAGATAGGGGGAATGCCTTTCCATTTCCCCAGGGGATGCACTCACATATCCCTTGGGCCCCCATGTCCATAGAGGAATCACCAACATAATGGGAGCACCCATCAGACCGGACTTGACACCCATCGAAAGATCGGGGAAACGCCTTCCCATTTCCCCAGGGGACGCACCTGCTCCGGACGAAGGCAGGGAGACAAAGGAGAACACCGGGATCACCGGAATTGCCCATCAGCTGACGCATCGCAGTCCCAAGCACCCATCCGGTCATGGCTCGAGGGTGGAGAAGCACAACGTCTACCAACAGAGTATAAACAAGACACCCTGGCAACACATAAGGATTCCCGTCTTTTTCCTTGCATGCACTCCGTTCTAATAAAGCCAGAAATCCTTAGACCCTCTAAGTGAGTCTGTGTTTTATTTAGAGCGTGGCTGCCCTGACACTAAGGCTTCCAAAATCTCCAAGGACTCTACAGTCCACATTTAGTTATGAAACCACTTCAGCTAGCTTAGATGGGGAAACGAGGGAACACCTACAATCATATTAGAAGTAACAGTTGATCTGCCACCTTTCTTTGCAGGCCAGGACTACTGGAGTTCTGCTTTATCCTTTTTTTTTCTCTGTTCATAAACAGAATACTGTCCTTGGGCCTAATTTACTTAAATTTATTATTCAAGGCATATATGCTGCTCCAGTCAAAACATACAAACCTATGAACAGTAATATGATTAAGAACAGAATAAAATGTAGTGTAACTTCCCCAGACACTAAGGAACAAACACAACCCTTATAAAACATTCACTGTCAATACATACAACCACTCATACTCTGAAGTCCTGCTGAAACAACCAGATATTATTTGCCTTCAGAAAAGCTAACATAATTAAGGGCCATCCAATATCCAAAGGGACAGAGAAGAGGGCAGTGCCTGAGAAGGCCCAACCCTGGAATTCCTCAATATAACATTCTTTATGGTCTAGGACCCAGCAGGAGTCCTCTCTGAGAGATTTTAAAGGAAGGGTAGTGTCCACTAGGAGAAGGTGGTCCCAGAAATATCCAAGTCCTAAACCATGAAGGACATTAAAGGTGATAACTAGAACCTTGAGCTCAACCCCAAAACAAACTGGCAAGCAGTGCTGCTGTCAAAGCAGAATGTCATAGGGGCAAACTGGCTGGTGCCCATGACTAGTTAAGCAGTTCTCAATTAGCTGAAGTTTCCAAATGGTCTTTAAGTTCCAAATGGTCTTTAAGGGCAGCCCTAGGCACAGCTATGGCTAGAGTGTCAGTTGGGACCTTTCCTGAGCGAGTCACTCTTCCCAACAATTACCCATGCCTTGGTTACAGTTCTTACCATCTATACTATGTCTACCTTTGAAACTACAATTGGGGCAAAAAATAATCAGTAAAAGGTACAGAAAACATATGATACTTGTACCAGAAGATCTGCACTGGCTGCTAATTGCTTACCCATCACAGATTAAGATATTCATCTGTAAAGTTCTAAATGGCTTAGGTTGCAGTTATTTGAGGATCTGCCTCTTCCACAAACCAGTGGTTAGTTTCTTTGATCAGCGGACACCCCGTTGCCCAACTTCATTACCTGGTATATGGGAGAGGGCCTTTTTAATCTATTAAATTTGGATGGCTCCTATGTATTGCAATGTTTTTCTTCCAGATAAATTTGTTTGCCCTTTCCCTCCCAGTTCTGCCCAAGGAAATGGCAAAAGCACAATTAACTATTAATTATTTTTAATTTCAATTGTACTAAATTTATTGTTTTATATCCTGTATTTTGTCTTACTTCTGTAACCTGCCTTGAGTGCATAAATAAGGAAAATGCTAGGATATAAATATTCCCAATAAATATGGTTAGAAAATGGGATAGCCAACCATTTATATTCAAGAATAAATAGTTCAAATTGAAAGACTGCTGAATGGAGCATCTTACCAAGGTAATTATTCCCTGACAGGTCACTCCAACTCCATCATCATTCCATACAATGATTTGGTCCTAGAGCAGGAACAATTTTATCCTATCTCTACATTCGAACATGTCTACATACCCGTATCCAGAATGATTGTATTTTTCTGATTACTTAAACCATTTTTCAGAGAATCACTTTAAAATAGAAAAGTGATTGCTATCAGCATCTCCATGATTTCACATAGATATCTGAAAATATGCTGCTCTGATTAAGGGTCTCTGGTTCAAACATATAATAGAATATCAAATCATACTTGGATTTTCCCCTATTTATTTGGTTATTTTATGCATATACAATTAACAAAACAATATTTAATCTTAAAAAAAATAGAAAATAGATAACCCCAAACAAACTAAAAATACAAAAGAAGAAAAAAAGAAGAAAAAAATATGTATCTTATATTTTATACTTAGCAATAATTGCTAGCTTACTAGTAAATTTGCTACTATAATTTGAAAAATACAACATATTAGTGTGAAATATCACAAAATCTTTACTATAGTAACATATATTGCTTCATCCTTTGATTAGTAGAAACTAATACTTTATCCAAAACAGATAGATCACATTTCTAACAACCATTCCTTGACATCTGGAATAATATTACATTTCCAATTTCTTAATAAGATTCTTTTAGCTACCTCTCATGCTTGACAGAACCATTATTCCCGATAAACAGTCAGATTCCAAAGTTTTGGCACATAGTTCAACAGTACATTAACATCTTTAACAAATCTGCTTATATAAATTAATATATTATCCCAAAAAGATACCAAATCATGCTTGATCTTATCAATACTGGATCTCTTCTTCCTAGGACAGCTGTTGTTCCAATAATTGTTCATAGCCAACTGTGGCTTTAAGAAGGTTTGTAGACCTGATGACTTAGTAGCTCCACTCTTAAAAAAATCATTTTTCAGCCCAAGGAGACTCAACTGAATCCATATTTTACAACGCTTGGTCAGATGTAAAAAGGAAAGATATATCTTCTATTAATTATTGTTCAAACCCCAAAGCTTTTTCTGATACTTTGTATAGCATTATATTGTTGGGCTCAAACATGTATATGAACAAATTTTCTAAAATCTTATTCAAATTTTATTTTGGGTATGGTTATATGTAAACATTACATCTTAAGAAATAGTGCATGCCAAATAAGGGGTATTTTGGAACAATATAGAGTAATATATTGCTTCAAAATACCCCTTTATTCTGCATGCACTATTTCTTAAGATGTAATGTTTACATAATGTGTTAACTATACTTTAGATTTCTGTGATATGTGTTTGTGTCTTTGAATCCGATACACTGATAATAAATATTGACATTTAGCAAATTATAATAATTACTTTCCATATGTTTTTATCTAACTTTATTGGTTGGATATATTTTGTTTCTATTGAGCAGACCTAAACAGGGTTCACTTTAGAGGCCTATTTATTCTATCCAGAATGTAAAGAGAACAATTTCAAGAAAATAAGAAAAGTCAACTGATTATAATCCATGAATATAATAAAAGTAAGAAAAAATCTTCATTTTTAGATGTGTTTTACATAACTACATTAAAAGAAAAAAAATGACTGCTAATGTTAATTTTATTAAATAAGACTAAAATTAAAGCTATTAACAAGTTTCAACTTCTTTTGAAAAGTAATTCTAGGGTTTTGTTTTTGTTTTTGTTTTAATTATGTTCCATAAAGTCCCAGGAACTGGAGGGTGGGGGGAAACCTGAAATGATTTTGTTCAATTTTGATTAAATAAGACTTTTTGTGTATTTGTTTCCATTTCTTATTAGATTGTTCTGTCTTACAATGATGAATCCATCTGGATCCATTCAGTCTAAAACTGAACAGAAGGGAATGATGAGTTACAGAGAACTAGTCTGCTCTCATTCACCTGCTCTATCCAGTTGGATAGAATACCAAATTCACTGTGTGCCATATTGAAACTGTGGGTCATCATAGGAGATCTGAAATCCTGAACTATGCCTGATTGGGCATGGACACTGGCATTCTACTGATTCACTGGAAAGACTGATGAATATATTTTATGTGGTCACAGTTTAAGTATTAATTAGGCTGAATAACTTATTTTGTATTTAATATAATATTCTCCTTCCTTCCTTCCTGCCTTCCTGCCTTCCATCCATCCATCCTTCCCAAATAACAGAATAAAATGAGCTTGTGTTGGGTTGGCAAAATGGGGAGCAAAGCATGTGTTAGTTTTGAGAGATGATTGCAGACTTAGCCATCGAACAAAACCATCTGTCAAACACAGTACTCTTAGCATATGGCTATTACGTAGTTTTATCCATGAGATATGGTCATACAATTTCACTTATCATTTTAGGGAGAACTAAACCATGAAGTCTGAGAAGCTCAAATAGCTTCTTGTAGTAGATGAGATCTGTTAAGAGAAGAAACAATATTTTTTTTTTCTTTTGTTAGCCACAGTTTACAGCCACAGGATACTTGAGTGAGTAGTAGTGATAAATGATGAACATGTAGATATGAACAATTTATGATGCATTAGTTTTTTTTTAATTATTATTCTGCATTATAATTCCCAAGACTAACCAAAATTACAGCATTTACTACTTATGGATGATGATGGTGATGGTGATGGTGATGATGACTATATTTGGAAGTCGAGCTGCTGCAGCCCTATGATTAAAGAAACCTAACTTACTGAACAACCTCTCTACATTTTCCTCATAACCACTACTTTTTTTTTAAAGATGAAGTCCCAGTGTTTCAAAAGCAGGTATTCTACTAGGAACAGTATCTTGATATTAGTTTCCCAAATAATCACGTAATATAATGTGTGTTGAGATTTAAACTATAGACATATCTGTGCTAAATTTAGAATACTATTTATTTTAGAGGTAAGAATAAAATAGTGTACTAATGCATCCTTTAAGTATATGTTTAACAAAAGCTTAGAGGTTGAAAATCAGCTAATATATATTAAAATTTAACACAGGATGAAATTGCAACAGGCTATTTTCCATAAAACAGTGTAAAGGTGAACTTGTTTAATTTCCTCTCTGCTATTTATCTTTCTGAGTGAAATTCCTCCCTGCACTTCAGCAACATACAATGGGAAGCTATAGCTAAACTGAGAAACTTACTGTGTGATACAGGCCAAGTTGCCCTTCACACAAACTGAAAAACTCATCACTTGAGTTTCACTGAAAGCAGTGTAATATTGTAATATTACACTGTAATATGCTGTAAGAAAACATGTGACAAATGATGCCTGCAAGCAAAGTTTTAACAAATTTGTCATTACTAAAATACCTCAGAAAAGAGCTCTGAGTCCTAAGTTACTGCTTTGTAATTCAAAGGTATGTGATTCATTAAAATGACTGGAATCTCGCAAAATAATGTTGTGTGGAAAAAATACAGTTGATTGCTGACCAGCTGCACACTTATTTTTCAGTAGATAACCAACTGTCATGCTCCAGAATTTCTGGATGAACTTCCACCTGAGGAGCAGCAAGCAGAGACAGGACCATCTGGCAATCAAGGGGAGTAGCTGCTGTTGGTCTCTGAAGATGAGGAGTCTGAGTTGCCCCTCCTCCCCAGTGCAAGGGCTCTCCATGTAGAGGATGGCAGAGCCAAGGCGCTCTGCAAGGCTTCTTGCAATACCAGGGTTGCTTCTGTTTAAGAAGAGCAGCAAGCACAAGGCCTTCTATTGGAGACAAATGCTTGTTGACTTAGAGTCTGTGGGCCTTGATTCCCAACTTGAAATGCCTTGGCTTTGGAACTGGACCAGCTCATGAACCTCCTGCAACGTTCTGATCCCTGGACTTTGCCTGACTACCCTTGTGCCTGCTGCTTTTGATTTGGAACTCTCATAAGGCAAACTTGCTGGACTTTTGGGACTTGCCTTCTCACTCTGTGTGTGTGTTTGCGCTCATGTTTTCTCTACTACTTGGGCAAATTATCAGTAAAGCCTGCAACCACCTCTCAATGTGTTTGTGTGTGCTTGGCCTGGGACAGGATAGCTACAGTCCTGTACATTCAATATAAAACCATGCTCTTGAAACACACGATGAAGAAACGTATATCTAAAATGTCTGCCTGGGTATGATATGCAAAAACATATGATACAAATCTCAAGATAAATCTCCTATAAAGTTGGCTGAACTCTAATAGCCTTGAGGTCGTTGGTCATTAGTTCTCAACCTATACTTTATACAGCATATATACTTTATAGTATATATTTATATTAGATTTACATTATTAGACTTGTGGTGGAACTTAATATAAGGTACAGAATTTGCGTCACAACATCACAACACACATTTCTTGACTTGCCCACTTCCCTCATCCTGCCCCACCCCCAATGAATGCCTATTCTGTGAAGAAGCACTATGAAGTAAAGCAAACTTTTTGGCAAAAATGTACATATTTTAATGTTTAAATTGATTTTAAAAATTTCTCAGTTGGAACTCAATTGAAACTAAGTAATAATGTGAGAAGGCTAGTTTAGCCAAAATTAGATTTAAAATTTATTCTTAAATTGAGATTACCCCATAAGGTAAGCTTTTCATGATTACCTGGGTCAAAATTATATCTGCTATCCTACATTTTTCACATCTGCCATGTAGCATTGTGCACCTATTGAAAATGATTCCTGCACAGACAGGTATAGCAACGCTTCCCACATTTTTAATGGAATCAGATAATTACTCTAGGGTTGAGCCCAAAGAAGAGGCAGATTCTGAATTTTCTTTTTCCAGCCAGGAACTTATACTATTAAAAGCCCAGTGATAAGCCTGAGAGCATGGAAGGTTAATCATTCATTTATGCAATGAAAATCTTGCAGGATGTCTTGAGAAAGATATGTATTCAATGTCCTGTAAGTTCATTTAAAATTATGTGATGCAATAAATGTGAGAAATCCTCTTAAAACAAATACATCTTAAATGAATAAAATTTTCAGTCAAGTCCATCTTAATTACTTTTATCTTATTGCAAACAGTCAAATAAATTCTAATCCATCTGTCTAGCTCTTCTTTCCTTTGTACCAAACAAGGGATAAATTAAAATGAGCCATTTGAAAAGTGTTCCTGGAAATTCTTATACCAGGATAATCAAAAGGTCAGGCTAGAACCTAAAATGCCATCCTTATATGTGTTTTTATTGTTACTGCAACAGCTTCAAGTCTTACTTACTCCACTTTACAGGGTAACCAGAGAAATGTCAAATTCATTTATTAATGAAATTTTAACAGACTTTTCTACTTTCTATATAGAATAAAACATATCATCAGCATATAGTAAAATTGTGTGTGCTTCTCCCCCTCTTGTTCATTTTAAGATTATATAGTTAGCTTGAAGTTCAATGGGTTTAGTTTTGGCAGCTCAAGATTCAGAGTCATTAGTAACCTTCTCTGTGAGTTACTGTATTTATATTCATTATTCTAGGTTTCCTACATACATAACCCCACATTAGAACAGACAGTTACTGATATGTTCCTGCTGGACTTGTCCTGTGATGAAGATGTGGAGGAGGAGAGGAAGGAGAAAGGAAGTGCATCCAGGTGCATATAGGGATAATGGTCCTGGAACGGGTTATTCCAGCAGTGTTGAAGCCAATAACTCCACTCCAGCTGAGGCAAATCCAGCAAGCCCCCAGCCAGGACTCCCAGCTTGCACCCACTGTCAGCGTCTCAAATTCTGAAATTCAGCCCTCCAGTTCTAGGCAGAGACATGCTTTGAAGATGCAATAGCAGAGACTGAGCTCTGCAGGTCAGACAATCTGGCCAAAAGCAGGTCAACAGGAGAGTTAGACTCTAACAAGTAATGTGCCTCAGCTGTGCATTTGGCTGGAAACTTGCCTTGCTTTATTTAGTGACTTCACTTCCTGAGGAAAAGAATACTGAGAACAATTTTTTAAGCCTCAGCTCTGTCATGTTCACCTTGATGTGCCATGCTTAGAACTCTGGATTCCAACTTCCCATGGCTTTTGTCTCTTCACTTGGATTTCTTGCTTGTTTATTGGATTCCTGGTCTTGACCTGTGACAAAACTATGGCTACATTTACAGTTCCTGTCTTAAGATATTGATAAAAACTATCCGAACTTGCATATAACTGAACTGTGGCAGGCATCCAGTTTGCTATCTTGTTGGCTGGTAGCCAGCAGTGCTGGTACAGAAAAATTACATTAGATGTAAATGTACTAGGAAAGTAGACATTCATTAGTGACCTTGGTACCAGTAGCCAGTAGAGAATTTTAATCATAGTGGATGGTGTGCTTCTACTCTATATATAATTTTGTTACATTCTGGTAATGTATTTATTTACAACTGCCATCAGAAAGGACGAAAGCTATAAACTGACCAAAACTAGTATCTCAGTGTATAAAATAAAACACGCAATCAAGGATTAAAACAAATTCTGTCCTAAATACTGGGCTGAATTTGGGCATTTCCCTTGCAGAATGATGGTAATCAGAATGAATTCCAGACAATGTTCCATTCTTTCCGAGTGTATTTCCGAGTGTATGGAGTGTATTTATTGTTATAGTATTACAAGATGGCCAATAGGTCCCCTTTTTTATCTTTAAAAAAGTTATAGAATTTATAGCAGCACAAGCACTTTGAGGAGTGCAGGTTTTCCTTGAATAGCATACGGCATCACTTAGCATTGTTCAATTTTTATATAAGGATAAATCACAGAATGATAGAATGGATAGATTGGAAGGCTTTGAAGTCCATCCCCTGTCCAGTGCAATTCACCTTGATGGTTCTGCCCATTGTTCCAACTTGTCAAAATCCACATGAATTTTGGTAGTGTTATCCAGGATGTTTGCTAGCCTCCCAATGTTTGGGTCAAATGCAAACTTGATATGTCTGCCTGCCTGCCTGCCTGCCTGCCTGCCTGCCTGCCTGCCTGCCTGCCTGCCTGCCTGCCTGCCTGCCTGCCGGCCTGTCTGTCTGTCTGTCTGTCTGTCTGTCTGTCTGTCTATCTATCTATCTATCTATCTATCTATCTATCTATCTATCTATCTATCTATCTATCTATCTATCTATCTATCTATCAGTACAGGCTTAGAATGGAACCCTGTGGTATACCAGTCACCATCTGCTTCTGGCTTGATAAAGACTTATTCAGTACAATTGCTCAATCAGTTCTGTATCCATGTAATGGTAGAATACTCCAGCCCATATTTTGCCATCCTGATGAACAATAAACAACAATTACAGGTAATGCTAGGGTCCAGTTCCCTTTTTTTTTTTTTTTCTCCTCTGCCACTTTTCCCTCTTGGAAGAAAGAGGAATAGTCACACATGCCTGCCATATATCACAGTGTGCAATGGTGCCACTATGAATTTGGGCAAGTGGAATAGCTGGTAGACATGTAACTGTTTGAAAATCTGCATGCAATCAGTACTCAGAAATGATTCTGTAACTTCCTGGACAAAAGAGACAGAATAGCGGATGAACCCATTAGGGCTCCATCCTTAGTCTGGTGCTATTTACCATTTTTACAAATGGTCAAGAGGATTGAATGGATGTGGCTGCTCATCACATTTGCAGATGATACCAAGCCAAGAGATTGGCCAACACCTTAAGCAGCAAAATCACAATTCAAAATGTCCTGATAGGTTTGAATATTGGACCAAATTAAACAGAATAGAGATGAATGTTGACAACTGTTAAGGTCCAGCATCTGAGCAAAAAAGAATCAGTTTCATAGGTTCAGGAGTTGGAGGACTATATTGGAAGTAGTGTTTGTGAGATTGAACTAAAAATATTAGTAAACCACTAGCTGATCATGAGCAATTGCAATCTTGGGCTTTATTTATAGAAGGATTGTGTCCAGATGATGGAAGGTGATACTTTAATTGTACTCTGCACTGGTTAGACAACACCTGAGCTACAGGGCGTATGGTTTTGGACACACTTTAAAAGGGATATAGAGAAACTGGAGCTAGGTCAGAGAAGACCTATCAGAATGACATGGAAAACCAAGCCTTACAAGGAATGGCTATAGGATTTATAGTTTAAATAAAAGTCTACAGGAAAATATAAGAGAAAAAAAAATCTAAGTATCTACAAATATCTAAAAGACTGTCATGAGCAACAGGGGCAAACCTGTTCTTTGCCTAAAGGAAGACAGGATAGATGAATTGCAAGATCCATTCCAACTCATAAATCCTATAGTATAAATAGAGATACTTGCACTAGCCTTCCTCTTCTACCACTTAATACAGAGAAACAGAGGACAGCATGCAGTTAATTTGTTTGACCCCATACTTAGATATTTGAAGTCTTTGTAGGGGTATGGTGTAGCTGAAAGCCTCTTCCAGGTGCCTAACAACTTTTATTGATGCATTCAAACACTGGGCATCTCAACAATTCTTTCCTTCCTAGTCAAATTCCACAATGTTTACTTCCTCATATGCATGTCTTCCAGTTCTATAAAGTTATAGCTTGGAAAACTCTTAAGTAATGGGAAATTGAAGATTGTGGTCCAAACAATCTGGAAAACACCAGGTTGGAATGATACTTTAAGTGAAAGGGATAGGACAATGCTCACAAAAGTAAAACTGGGTATTCAAGTAAAGCATTGGATGATATCACTAGAAGAAAAATGTAATTTCTGAATTTGGAAATAGACTCAGAAAAGCAGTTTTCTTTCCAGTAATTTTGGAAGAGGGATGTTGGTTTTCTGACTCTAACATCAACTCCCTGAAATGAGCCCAGAGAGATTTATCTATCATTGTGGGTAGAACTGCCTAAGGTGTTCCTCAGTAATGTTTAAGCAAGGTCTTCATTTTCTTCACATTTAAAACTTGCTTTCTCACTGTTAGTTATACAGAAATTGCTCCTAAATTCAGTAACAAAGTAAAGTCAAGTAAAAGTTATAGTGGAATTAGCTGCTAAAGCAAATACCATGCAAAATTAAATTGATTTAGTAAGATAATTCCTGCCAAGAGGACATGGTTCTCTTCTTTAACTCTCACTTCGTTGAATATTTGTGTGTCAGTCCAAACCAACAGATCAAGAAATGTGCAAACCTACATTTCAAAACTTCTTTTGGGATGCCAGTTTGGTCTACAATACAATCTTGAGAAAATGCATATTATATGGAGACCAAAAGGAAAAAAATCTCTATACGTTTATATTATTCTAGTGTACATGTTATGATCATACTGTAAAAATAGAAGTGGTATGCAGAAGATGTGGCTGATATTTTTCTACACACTCACTTGTTCTCATGCATGTGCCCTTAACTTACAATTGACATTATTTGTAGTAAAATTTCCAGTGAGTATTTGGTATTACTAATCTAATAACTGACAAGTTGCTGAATTATGGCTTAGTATAAATGTATGTTTTGTTTTGTTTTGTTTTGTTTTGTTTTGTTTTGTTTTGTTTTGTTTTGTTTTGTTTTGTTTTGTTGTTTTGTTTAAAAGCAATACACCAACATGTCACTTGTGATTTCTGGAGTTCGGCACTAAATATTTGGGCCCTTAGTATTCCTTCTGATTCAATGGAAAATAAGTATATAAGTATACAGTATAAGTATAGGGTTTCGGGACACTGTCCATATATTTGTCTATTTGTCTGCCAGCAGAATAATTGTCCCCACACTAAAAAGTAAAGGACTAAATTTGGTGTGCTGGGAGAAGCCATCAGAAGAAAATCAAGTTTGAAAATGGCCCTGATTTGGCTTGGACATCTGGACAAAATCATAAGGGAAAAAAAAAATTCCCAATGCATCCCTAAGCAGAGGTATTTGGGCAATAGTTACTCCATTCCCCTTCTAGTTTTCTGACCTACAACACTGCATCCCAGTGTATACATACAAATAAACAGAAAGTTGAAATATCTATATACAGACATAACACATTACTTTGTTACAGATGGCTACAGTGCTCATCTGTACACCCTGTTGGAAAAATTAGGGGAAAAAAATAAGGAAATCATGCATTGCTGCTCTGTATTATTATTCTTTTCAACCCAACATAACGTTGGGGGGGGGAATGTACAGGTAGTCCTCATTTAGCAAACACAATTGGGATTGGTAGCTCAGTCATTAAGCAAAGTGATCGCTAAGTGAAACTGCAACTATGCTTATGAACTTACTTCAGCTTTCCTTTGCTTTACAGACCTGTAAAGGTTGTAAATGCAAGGATTGGTCATAAAGTTACTTTATCATCACTGATGTAACTGAACAGCTGCTAAATGAGACAGTCACTAAATGAGGACTACCTGTAAAGCGGTTCAGTACTGTGCCCACCTGCAAGAAGGATTTCTGAAAACAGAATGGGATAGAACCAAATTTGGTGTGTGTGGTGGGAAAGCTAGCAAAATAAAGATTGAATTTTAAAATGGACCAGACCTGACTTGGGGCTACAGAAAAAAAAAAAAATCAGAAAAAAGTCTCCCAGCATATAACTATAGAAAAAGCAGTGGGAGAGTGGCTCAGATTGCTGCCAATTGCTTCATCCTCAAGTATTTAGGAGCCATGCTATATTTGCTTTCCCTATCTTCTTTCAAATAGTAAGAATTGGAAGGAGCGGGGTATGAGGCAGATGCTTAAGGTATTACTTTCACTCATTAAAACTCCACTGAACTTCCTGCAAAAACAAGTCCTCTCTCCCTACCACCCCTTTTTTTTTTTTTGGTTGTGGTGGTGCTGCTCAACATATCACCCAAAGCTTGGCATGGCTCAACATAATTTAGTTAATCCAAAAAGCTATGACATCCAGCTAATTTGTTGGGAAGTTTTACATAAAGTTAATTCATTTCTATGATCATGATAATCGTTGCTGTTCCCTTTTAATTTTGACTCTACAAAGTATACTGCAATATATAAAGACTATAACAACATGACCTGTATCTATGAGGGAAAAAAATACGCCATTAACAGTCTGTTTTTGGATTCTAGAATAATCAAACAGCATAACATACCAACCAAATTGTAATAACAATTTATGAGGGTCATACTTAAATTATCCTTAATAGAGTCAGCCTGTACGAAGCCGTAGTTTGCATAGTACTGGCAATAATCTCAAAGAGAAAATGACAGTTCTATCATATAATTTAAAAGGCAAAACATAGACTAAATCTATGTTTAAAATGATTTCTTGCTTCTCTAAGTAGCAGTTCTTGGAAACATACACTTATTTTTGCTTTTGAGTTCTCATTCAATTAATTGTTTAATTTCTGGACAATATTATTTCTGTTTATAATTCTTAAAATAATGCAGTTCTTTTGAGCCTTTCTAATAACGTTGAGTGTATGAACCACTTTAGATACAAAAATGGTATGTATTTTTATAATTCAGTGCAATACTATTCACTTTCTAACTTCTAATATTTTTAGTTTTAGTTATAAATATTGATTGCTTCTAATCTGACCCAACTAAAGGGGAAGAATAAAATTAGACATGGCTACAAATGTCTTTATAGATTCCAAGAAACAGACAATCTATGCTTTTGTTCAATATCCATTTATGGATAAGATGCAGTCCTGTAAAAGACAAAGTATACACATTTAAGATAGAAAAAATCAAAGACACGGCTTGCTTCTCTCAGAACAATGTAATATGATTTTCTTTTTGAAGAATTTTTATTTAGAATCACAAAAAAAGATCATAAGTTTTGGTGACATCCATTAAATGATAACTCTAAAGTAGGCTTCAATCCAATGTGTCTCCTTCAGTAACATCATTACATCGTTTTTATATAAAATATTTTTTTTCTGGAGGGTCATTTTGAAATGTCAGTGATGCTTAGCACATACTTGTCTTAAAATACTCATCAGTAAATTTTGTTAACACAGATTCTATTTTCTCCTTGCTGAAGTTAGCAGACAAAGCTAATTAGACTATTTTTTTATCCTACTTACACTAGATTCACAGTACTCTTTTGTATAATGATATTAAATAGTCATATATCATTGGGAAATAAACACTAAAGCATAAAGACATTTGCAGGCTTATGTTTTGACAAACACAACTTCCAGGCTTGATAGCTGACTGGATGTGGCAAGGCTTCAAAGTCACTTGTTACTTTTATGCTAAAAATTCTATTTTCCCAAGCAAATAGTACTCTTGTTAGTCGAACTATTCTCTGACTTCTCTGAAGAACCCAATATATGTAATCTGTATGGTAATTAAATATTTGGCTACTATAACACATCTTCTATTTTATTTCAACATAAGTCTGTGCTGTGTCCGTATTTGTATCTTTAGCTAATGGTTCTCAAAGCTGAACTCCTGTTCTTACCAGCTTTTAATGGGATTTGGTGTTAATAGCTGTAGTTGAGAAATTGCTGGGTTAATCTTTGTATTGTAATATTGTTATGATATACATTTACACACACACACACATAAATTGCACAATTCACTAAGCACTTAAATGAATTTAATAGACAAATAGAAAATGGCACCTCTATGAACTCAAAACTAATCTTTGTTGTTGTTTATTCATTTTGTCGCTTTCGACTCTTTGTGACTTCATGGACCAGCCCACGCCAGACCTTCCTGTCAGTCGTCAATACCCCCAGGGATGAATCCATCACCTCTAGAATATCATCTATCCATCTTGCCCTTGGTCGGCCCCTCTTCCTTTTGCCCTCCACTCTCCCTAGCATCAGCATCTTCTCCAGGGTGTCCTGTCTTCTCATTATGTGGCCAAAGTATTTCAGTTCTGCCTTTAATATCATTCCCTCAAGTGAGCAGTCTGGCTTTATTTCCTGGAGGATGGACTGGTTTGATCTTCTTGCAGTCCAAGGCACTCTCAGAATTTTCCTCCAACACCACAGTTCAAAAGCATCGATCTTCCTTCTCTCAGCCTTCCTTATGGTCCAGCTCTTGCAGCCATATGTTACTACGGGGAATACCATTGCTTTAACTATGCGGACCTTTGTTGTCAGTGTGATGTCTCTGCTCTTAACTATTTCATCAAGATTTGTTATTGCTCTTCTCCCAACGAAAACTAATCTACCTTTCCCAAAATACATTTGGTAGCAAGAATTATTACAATACTCTGTATTCTAGGCCACACTAATTTTATAAGAAAAATTACTCCACCTAAATCCTCATATACTAAAACAAAGCACTGAGCTTCTCTGGCAATAGCATTGGATTTCTAATTCTCATTTGAATTAGAGTCTAAGATTTCCTTTCTTAATTCTAGTCACATTCCCCATCAAAAGAGGTGAGAATGTAGTGTTTATAGGAAGAAGATTCAGCACATTATTTTCTGATGTTGATCATTGGCTAGTAACAGAAATTGTTGAAACAGCTGTCTGTCATTACTGCTGTCTCCTTAATATAACTTTATCAGAAGCAGTCTAAAGCTTCAACCCTTTATTTACTTGGCTGGAGGCTACCCACCACTATCACTAGAATATGCATAAAAAAATCCACAGCATGCTTGGATGTAGCAATTTCTGTCTTATAGATTTATTTGAGGAATGTTAATAATGTAATCAACAATTCTTCATTTTAGTTAGGAGGTGTTTCATAAGAACAAAATCACATAATTTCTTGAAACTCTTTCAAGGACTACATCAAATTTGCTTGATCACTTAATACTTAGGAAACAGACTTCAACTTGATACTTGAGAACATTAACATGTTTCTATTTGTTTATGACATATGGGAAATTTTTACAAAAATAAAAACACAATATTTTATGCAATTATATAACTTTAGATTTTTTTATCCCTAATATTACTGAATTGTATATCTGAATGATCATTTCTATTCTTGATTATGAAAAATATTGAAGTGAAAGTTTATAAAAAATATGAATTAAGTAAGAACTACCAGTGTAAAAAAAGTAGCATATTTAATAAGTATTTGGTGTGCTAAAGCACTGTTGGAGTTTGTGCAAGGTGCTGGAAAACGTTTAGCCAGAGGTATGAGAAAGTAGACACTAGGCATTTCAATAAAAAATAATTGTATTTAAACAAAGCATAGAACATAAACAGTTTCCTCATCCAGAGCCCTGGATGGGACAAAATCTTTAAATACAAAAAAGACATATTTACAAGTACACGTGCACACGCAAGTGTGCTGAGCAGAAAGAGAGGCTGTAAAACAAGGAGAAGCAAGTAAGAGACAAAGGAACAGGCTCTAGCAAAGCTGGCTTATTTAAATGTAAACCAAGCAAGGAAGCAGAGGATGGTTTCAGTTTCCCATATAAGGTTCTTGAACACTTAAAGCTTGTAAACCAAATAAGGCCTGACCTTATCACCCTGCCAAACACTTAAGGAAATGATTTGTTACAGATATAATGATTTGTATACAGATACAGATATAATCAAGCTCAGAAGAGTCTGAACAATAACAACAACCAAAACAAAATAAAAACAAATGAAAACAAAGATAACTCAGAAGAGACAAATGTGCAGTGATGGGCTTTGATAAATGTCATAGCTCTAAATGCATCAAATTGAATGAGTTTATGTATATCACTTACGACAAAAAGGAGATAAAATCATTAAAGAGAAACCATTGTATGTTTCATGCTTCACTGAAGCATGAAACATACAATGTTTAGTGCTATGCTTCATTTGGTGAGATAGACATGAGGGTAGTTTGTTCTGATTATTTGAAAAGGATTTCAAATATTTCAATTTTTTTTTAAATAATTGGAAAAATCATAATGTTCCCTGAATTTCTAATATTTATTATAGACTCTAAATAGTGAAGTAATTTTTGAATTAGACAAAATATGAGTATCAAATTTAAGTTTTATATACATTTAGTTGAGTGAAGCTTTTAAAATAAGAACAATTCTAAAACCTTATAAATTGGTGGACTGAAGCCCAAATTTCTAATATAGTTATTTGGAATGGCTGATTGTACATTCAAATATTTATTTTGACATCTTTTCTATATTTTTTCTGTCTTACAAAACAAGCCAAGGACCTGCACAATGCCTTACAATTAGTTAGCCTAGCATTGAGATCTCAAGATCTGCAAACTTTGGTATTCTTATTTCATTTGGGGCATTTTTAGAAAAGTTGTAATTCTGAGGGCATCAATTATAAATGTTGCAATTGTATGGCCCCCTTGGATATTGTGTTGCAATTCCCTGCCTTATCGTGATTTCAATAGAATGAGTATAGCTGACTTTTTTTAGAAGAATGGTGCTCTGTAATAAATCTTGCCAGATTTGGAAATCTAGCTGAAATGTTTAGTTTTCTTTTTCATTTGCCAGCTGCACACATATAGCCTGCCCACAAGATTGCTCTTGGCTTTTTAATGTACAGCCACGATACCTTTAGCGCTGTTCCAAACATAACATTTAAATTAATGTGCCAACAGTGCTTTTAACAGAAACTATCATCTGTATCCATACCTACTTGCCCACTGATTTGCTTTTTGTCCACTAAATCCGCTGCTTTTGCATGGATTCGGTGTTTTTAATCTCCCTCCCTCCCTCTAGAGATGTGCAGAATAGAGGAAATGGTTCATACAAAATTCATACAGAATTCGTCAGCAGCAAACCAAATCTGAATATGAACATTCCTGAAGGTTCTTCAGGATTTGGTAATTCAGAAGGATAAAGAGGCAGTCTGCAAAAACTGATACTTTCTATTTACGTTTAAAGTGCTGTGTATTTGAAGATAAGGGATTCAAAGTAGTCTGAACACTTGAAAGCACTATAAAATATTAGGTTTTCTTTTAAAAATTACAGTGATGTTTGAATGAAAGGTCTGCCGGCAATGCTTTGATCTATATATTATTCAGTTACCCATAAGTTACTCATATGCTAAGCTACCCATGCTTAGCATAATAACTAATAAAATAAATAATCCTCTTAGAAAATATCAGTTTCGCTTTAAGCTCAGCAGAATATAATTAAAATTCTCATCTCAAAGTGCCCAACTGTTCTGGAGCAGGTTTGTGTGTGTACACATATGTACAGATAGCCTTAATAGCCAGTCTGATTACAAGGCAACATTTTATTAATGGTGAATTATGAATCAGATTTTTTCCATGATAAACATGGCAGAATAAACACAGGCTTTGTGTTGCCTGATAGCAATTGTTTTTAGCAGTGATTCTGAACAGCCTCTACATAAAAATATAGGCAGTTTCTTATAGTTGGTAGGGAGGTTACTAAGTAGCAATTGTTTTTGGACAGCTGAATCTCATATTTATGGCAGAGGGTTGGATAAAATAACATTCCAACGGTGAGTATCTGAAGAATGGTTATAGTCAGAATACACAACTGCACAGCCAAACTTAATCCTTTGCCATATTACCACAATGCCATGATAATATGGTGAAACATTAAGGCATTTAATGCAGTTCAATGATTCTACAACTTCCTAAACTATGACTGGTAACACAGCAGACATATCAAGACCAAAGATCATAAAACTCTGTTCAAGCTTTACTGCATCTGTTGATCTTTGGCAAGTGTCATTTCAAAGGTCATTTGCGTCCAAGGAAACTGCCAGAAAATATATGCATGTAATTTTAAAATGGCTACAATTTACAAGGTGAGGCTAGAATATAGCTCTTCTGGTAGAGGCAGACAGTAATGTGTGGCTTTTATTGCTTTGCCATGATCATTTGTCTATCTTCATTGTGCTAGTGCATTAATGCAAGCATTGATGAAACAGTTCCATAAACCAAAGGCAACAGGAAAAGAAGGTATAAATATGCCAGTACAGTACATAGAAGTTCTAAAAGCAGAGTGGGACTAGTCAAAGTTATTCTCACTTCTTCCAATCAAGAAACAGGCACAACTTCCCACTTTTAATAAAATGTTTACAAATATGAACGTTATTGAGTCATAATGAAATCTTCTAGTTTTCTAAAATGTGTCTGGCTGGATTGTTAAAAGAAAAACACAGTCACTTCTATAATGTGAAGTCTTTCCTCTTTTTTTTCCTTTTTCCTCTAAAATAGAAGATAGAAAGCACATAAAAAAGAAATCAATATTGGAATATATGCACATACAAATGCATAAGCATATGCATATACCACTAATACAAAATTCCAATATATTGGAATTTCTTCAAGAATCATACAGGTTGTTTGTTTCTAGGATTATTTTGTTTGTTTACCACATTTTTAAACTGCTCAATAGTGAAATTCTGTGGACAATATACAGTTAAATTAAATAATAAACAGATCATAGAACCTAATAGAAATGACCAAAGAAAGCACATAATAAAAACAAGATAAAATCAGCAGCAACAAAGTAAAACAGTATAATGACTTAAGCACACCAAAGACCATCAAGTAGGTTATAATTACTAAGTAAGCCTCACTGGGAAAGTTTTCAAGATGGAATAGGTATAACTCAAAAGGCCTTTCTGTCACCATCTCATTAGAAGTTGAGGCTTCAAATGATGGTCTTACTATGAATAGAAGATACAGAAGACGATGTTTTAGATAAGCTGACCATACAAAAGTAAGGGATTTATGGATTAAAATGAGTGCTTTGAATTGGCCCCAAGAACAGTCTGGCAGTCATTGAGAATGGCAAATCAATGTCATAATATAATTTTAGCTACCAGTTCCAGTTAATAGCTAATCATTCTATTTCTGACTAACAGTAGATTCTGGATAGTTTTTCAAAGACAGGTTGATTTATAATCCAGACCATGAATAAATAGTATAAGATTATCTTTGTCCAGATAGCATAATAATTGGCATATAATACTGCTCTGAAAATATACTCCTAACCACTAAATCCACATGTGAGTTTAAATGAAAATGACCCATCCAAGAACACCTTTAAACTTTTCATCTGATACTTTAGAGCACGAGTGAGCAAGCTTCACATCTGCAGTTTCATATGGCCTCAGTATCCAATTTCTGGTCTAAAGGTCCCACATTAGGCAGAGCTGACCTCTTTAGACTTGTTTTTTTCTGCATTTTTGTGCGTATTTTAAAGCACAAAATGCAAAGGTTAACAGGCTTGAGGCACCATTGGTACTCATTTAGCTTGAGGGAAGGGATGCTTAGGAGAGGTAATGGACATTTCCATGTTCTATATATCAGTCAGTGCTTTAATGATACCACTGACAAATGAGGCAAGAGACTCCCCAAAAGCATCAAAATAACCATTTACATTCATCAGAAGCCTGGATTGGACTACTTTGTCTAGTGCTCCAGAGATTTTTTAGCAAATGTTAATCTAAAATTAAACAAAGAGTATTCTATATATGACACTGGATGTTCTGAGAACTTCTACAACCTTCTGTTGTTAGATTTTACCAAACAGAATACCAAATCCAGAGTATAGCCTGCTTCATTTGTGGGACCAGATACCAGTCAGAAGATTATTGTGATTATGCATGAATTTGCTTGGATTTTCACTAGGAATCATTGTTAATTTTTGCCTCATAAGAAATGCAGATGCATCAGATCCCTTCCATAAGGTTTACAGAATTTGATATTCTCCCCCAAATAGCAACTGTGCAGATTTGCTGAGATACTGCACTTATTTCTTGCAGGACTTAAAAAAAATCTAAAAATGTCATGTTTCAAGAAGTTTTCCTACAAATAAATGCTGTACTATAGAGGGTGACATTTCCAGAATTTTGTGGCTGAAAGGCAAGGGCTTAAATTTGTCTTCTTTGAGCACTGCATTCCTGATGAAAACTGTAGTGCCCTATGCCTCAAATTCAATTTTAAAATACTCCAACATGGATGAAAGCTACAGAGTTAAAACAGTAGAATTGATAAAACATGATGGCACAACATAGGGCAACTTTCTCAAACCCTGAGTTTTCCATATGTATTAAATTACAACATACATATCTCCAAACATGACCTAAAAGAATATTTGGAACAAACATGAAATTTTCTCTGAATGAAAAAAAACAAAGCAGATATTTGCATGTAATTTCCAAGATGTCATCCATAGGATTTCAAGCAAGTCTGTGGTTGCAATGTTGGAGTCTTGGAAGAAAATATGAAAACATTCTTCCTATACACTAGAACTGTAGCAAATTAACTAGAGACTTTGCCAAATATGGTAACAAATTTTCTAGTTCCAAATAGAAATTTGCTTAATCAAAATGTCTAGAGTTCCATGAATCAAATCCTCAACACTCAAAAAGTACATGAGTCCGTAAATAGCTCCTAAACAGGTTTCTGATTTAAAGCCATTGGTTTGATCCGGTGCTCAAACTAACTTTAATACTAGCAGGAGAAACCAGAGTAGACAAGTCCAAGAAAGCTCTCAAGGTATTTAGACCAATTCTGAAAAAAAATGACAACCTGCAATGTAAATATTAGACTCTTCTATTGTTCTCTCTCACCAGTCTTTAGCTTATTAAGACTTTCATGCTAGATATATTCATTTTGAATACACATTTATCTTGGTTAAATATGTATTGTTAAAGGGATACACAGAAAAGTGTGATCAACTTTTTTTTCCAGTTTTTCAATGATGACAGCCGGCCCTCCATAGTGGAAAAGAATGGATAATGGGTAAGAGAGTGGAGACCTGTATTTGAGATTCACATTTTACCTTAACTGAATATTTCACCGAGCTGTTGTGTCTGGTTGTATGCATTTTGCTAACTCTCAGAGACAGAAAAATAATATAAATATATAATGGAAATGCTTACAATTGCTGACCTATTTCTGAACCAAGGAAATAGGAGTGTATCCAATATAGTACTACAGTAAAAAAGCATACTAAAAATACTGACTTGAGTAAATGTGTATTAGCTTTGGTAAAACTAAAGATTTTGAGTGGCATGACAATAAGAAAAGATGTTAAACAAGATAAGCTAAATATAAGACCATGAAAAAATATGTAATATGTGAATTTTCCTAGAAAACTTTTACAAACATTACCTACTATCAAATATGGCAGTAATTTTTCACTACGATTTGCTAGTGCAAATGTAATTTTTGGGTGTAATGCTAAAAAGTTTACAGATAATAAGCTACATATTTTTTTAAAAAATACCAGTTGGATTTTCTTTTTTTTTCTTAAATCTTTAATATTAAACTAAAATCATAATATGCCAGGAGGCTGGTAAATGCTACAGGCCCATGGACAGAACATCATAATATGAACAATAAACTTGTTCTTTCTCCTTCTTTCATAATAGCCACATTTTACTTTAGACTTGGAGAGGCAGATTTTGTAGAATTTGTTTCTTAACTTTGCATGTGAGCAGAGGTGAGAAGCAAATGGAAAAGGACAAAACAAAAAGGGTCTGTGTCCAGAATTAAAATTACATTTTTCTTAAACCCCATTTATTCTTCATGTCTACCAATTTCTCTCTCATCTATACTTCTCCACATCATGTAGGCTTAAATGAATACCTTTAATTGTTACTGAATGCAAAAAGTCAACAGCAGTTTAGTATGGGGGAGGGAGAACATGAAACGCTTTGGAAGCTGCATAAATTCCCTAGGACCCAGACTGTGGACACATGTGTAGGGGACTTGAGGCGTGGGAGCTGAAATGGCATAAAGACTAACAATGTGGCTTATTCTCTGACTTGAATGTGGTAATCATGGCTTCCTCAGATCTATGTTGGGATGACAAAGCCAAAGTCCAAAATTCCTTCTGGAATTCCCCAGTGGAGAGCACAGAATCCAATTTTTGGACTGGACTAATCTGATCCAATGCGGTACCCAGTACCAACAGTTGTACAGAATGTATAGAAGAGTACAAACTACAATATAGGAAAGAATGATATTAGAATATACAAGACTACAGTGAAATAAAACTAATAGTGTTGTTAATAATAATAAAAAAGACACCCCACCCATTGCTGCAACCTGTAGTGCAAGTAAGTAAAACCAGCCTCTTTACCAGCAGCTACTTTCTATCCAAAGCAAAGCACGAAGACTGCACTGGTAATACCAAAACCATGTACCAGGCCTAATTTATATGGCTTAAACTATCCAAACCCCAACTATTGCAATCCTAATTTCCTAGATTTCTTTATTTTGCTTTGATGCTGTATATTGCTTATTTTAATAATGAATTAGCTATGATTACCATGTCAGTGTAGATAGTAGATAGCACATAGCCAGACTTGACTGAGTAGAAAAAATTCTGCAGGGTCAGACTGGGCTAGTTCTTGGAAAGGGTACCACCAGAAAATTCCAAGATAGTAGACTAGACTGGGAAGTTAAAAAACAAAAAAACAGGCAGTTGCAAACGCTTTCCATATTATTGCTAATAAAATTACATGGATGCTGTCATGTAGACACCAGGAGTCAAGTTCAAGTCAAGAGAGTTTTTATTTTAAGGGTATCATATTGCAAAATCCAAAAAAAGAAGACATTATTGATGTTTATAAAGTGCCATACTGGGTATGTTGTGAACATTTTACTCCACTACTACAATGAAAGTATTTATGGTTCTTTTGGTTGCTCCTGTAAGAGATAAAGTGAGCCTGAAGCAGCATTTCAAAATGAAAATTCTCTGCAATATATATTGTTTATTACATTTATTATTTAAAGTGCACATGCATATTATACTGCCACAGTAAATAGCTCCATTAATAATAGGGAATCAATAGCATCTTTCACTAAGTACAGTATGTGGGAGATCTTGTCTGAATCTCATAGGCTAAGATTTAGCCATGCTTACTTAAATGTGTAGCTTTTACAATGGGACCACAAATTTAATTCATTATAAATCAATAATCCCAAAATGCCTGTGTGATTCCATCATAGTTTCAAGGAATAAGAGTAGTGTAACTTACTTACGTGCCAGTAAGAGATACAGTATATGAACCAGATTTACATACTTGTTTCCTCATTCTTTGCCTTTTTGAAGACACAGAAAGTTGGTTCTGCAGCACTTTGTTTGGGGGATGGAGGTAATAAAATAAAATAAAAATTAACTAGTGCTAAATTTCACTGCTTCTAAGCCCAAATAAACAAATATATCAAAATATTCCAAACAATTTATTACAACACAGAATTTTTCACAATTTCTTTCAAGTCCTTCTTTATGCTTATGGTGTCAATTGACTTCAAACTTTTCAGCACTTCCTTGACAGACTTGTTTCCCTTCTCAATTCCTTGAGCATGTGATTAGAATACATTTTAGAACTTAACCTACATGCTAGCTAGAATAAAAACTTACTGAACTCAGGTTAAAAAAAAAAAACTTAATTGCAATGGGATATTTGCTTTCTGATAGTATAGCTTCAAGGGTAGAATATTTGGACCAGATTTACAATGCCTGGAAGTAGCAACTTATTTGGATCCCAAGCCTTCCGCATGGAAAGCATACACAATCTGCTTACTCTCTAGAACAGTCTCTCCCAGAATTGTTTGAAAACCACTTCCTGGTGCTTGATAGAAGATAAGTGGTGGGTGGCAAGCTGGGAGGCTTGGGTTACTTAGCAGATGCACAGATGAAAGTCAGGCTATATTTGTTTGTTTGTTTGCCAAATTTTATTACCGCCCATCTCTCCCCCTTTCCAAGGAGGGACTCTGGGCAGTTATATCTCTATCTCTATCATCTCTATATCCAACCATCCCAAGGTGGCAAATATACATAATACTCCTGAAACAATAACAACCCTGTGAGGTGGGCTGGGCTGTAAGAGAGGGACTGGCCCAAAGTTACCCAGCCAGTTTTCATATCTAAGGTAGGCCTAAAACTCACAGTCTCTTGGTTCTAGGCCATATCCTTCACCACTACACCTGTCCTGTTCAGACTATGAGATGGCCAGGCAGAATCACTCTTAAATTCTTTATTTACAATTAGCTATTTACAGCAATGAAAGTCCTTAGAATAGATTAGACAGTGCAGTTCAATCAAGTCCACCCAGGCAGTGGAGGAAAACAAGACAGGGCTGAAGAATCAGAGATGGCAGGATATCGTGGCAAAACAGCAAGGCAGAACTCCGCTAAAACCCTCAATGAGGTGGCAAGACTCAGTGTGGCTAGAATGAGTGGCAATGAGGAGGCTTGAGGGACAGTGTCCTAACAGTCAGGAAACCATGCTGAGACAAGGAATAGGTCTTTAGTGTTTTATTACTGCTACATTAGACAGAAAATCCTAACAAACTGAAGAAGCGTGGGAAAACCCAGACAGATAAACCCCATAAGTCAACGTGGGTCTGATCTGTGTCTCTTTGAATGGCTGCTTAACTGCTCAGTACTACGCATGCATTTTACCCCCTGGATAGGGCCCCCCTCCTGCTCACCATCAGTACTCATGACATCACCCTTCCCTCCAGATTTACATTCCATTTCAGCCCCATCCTCTCTAGAGTTCCTTCCTCCCACCAGAGTCTCATGAGAGTCCATCTCCCCCTCCAAGCTCCCATGGGAACTGGGCAATGATGGAAATTCTTCAAAGGAAAACTCCTCCAAGGACAAATCAGTGCTGCTCTCCAGGTCGGATAACGCTTCTGGCCCAGGTGGCTGCTGCTGGAAAATAGCTAGATAATTAGAAGATTCTTCCCCCCTCCCCCTTGGGAAATGCAAGCCAGAGGTGGAGGGCTACGGATCCCCCTCCTCTGCTCTCTCTGGCCACAGAGCCTCTGGCGGGGATGGAGGTTGCCAACTTATGAACTCCTCTGCTTGGGATTCCTCTGCTTGTTCAGTCAAGTGAGGAATCTCTGGTAGAATGTGAGGCTTGGGTTTGTGAGGGAAAAGCTGATGGAATCGTTGAACCAGCGCTGGTGCATGCACATCTCTGGCATTTTTCCATGTGCGCTCTTCCTCAGGGTACCCTTTCCAGTGTATGAAATATTGGATGCCCCTTCCCATCCTCCTAGAGTCCAGAATTTCCTCAACTTTGTATTCCTCCTCCCCCTCCACAATTACTGGAGGTGGGGGGGCATTTGCAATCGTAAGGTACTTGGGGGAGGGTCTTTGGCTAGCAAGGCTCTGTGAAAGACTGGATGGATTTTCATAAATGCTGGCAGTTTTAAGCGATAAACCACTGGATTTATCTGCTGTACCACAGTGAAAGGGCCCACAAACTTAGAGTCCAACTTCTTGGAGGGCCTGGTAGAGGTCAAAAACTTGGTAGAGGGCCATACTTTGTCTCCTACTGCAATTTCTGGCCCCTCTTGTCTGTGAGCATCTGCAGGTCTCTTGTAAGCACTCTTTGCCCTGTTCAGCTGCTCCTTTAACAACTCCTGTGTGGATTGTTGCTCTTTAAGAAAATCAGCTGCGGCTGGAACAGTTCCCTGCTGGGAGGAGGTGGGTAACACCCAAGGGTTAACCCCATAGAGTGCTTGGAAAGAAGACATCTTGGTCGAGGATTGCACAGAGTTGTTATAAGTAAATTCTGCCATGGGGAGCAGGGCTGGCCAATTGTCTTGCTGATAAGTGGTGTAACACCTGAGATACTGCTGTAACCATTGGTTAATTTTCTCAGCTTGCCCATTACTAGCCAGATGATGCGATGATGATAGGTGGATCTGGACCCCTAATGACTGGAAAAGGGCCCTCCAGAACCTGGAAGTGAACTGAGGGCCTCTGTCACTCACCAAGTGATTTATCATGCCTCTATACCTAAAAACATGGTGGCGCTGCGGGTTAAACCGCTACGCTGCTGAGCTTGCCGATCGGAAGGTCGGCGGTTCAAATCCGCGCGATGGGGTGAGCTCCCGTTGCTAGTCCCAGCTCCTGCTCACCTAGCAGTTCGAAAACATGCAAATGTGAGTAGATCAATAGGTACCGCTTTGGCGGGAAGGTAACGGCGTTCCATGTCGTCATGCCGTCCGCATGACCACGGACGGATCTACGGACAACGCCGGCTCTAACGGCTTAGAAACGGAGATGAGCACCGCCCCCTAGAGTTGGACACGACTGGACTTTACGTCAAGGGAAACCTTTACCTTTACCTATACCTAAAAACATGGTCCATAAACAACTGTGCTGTGGCTTGTGCAGATGGGAGGCCCTTGCAAGAAATAAAATGCACCATTTTAATGAAAAGGTCCACCACCACTATTATGGAAGTCAGCCCCTGGACCGGGGGTAAATCAGTGATGAAATCCATGGAAATTGTATCCCAAGGCCTACTGGGGGTGGGTAGGGGTTGCAAGAGTCCTGTGGGCTTCCCTGGGAGAGGCTTGTCTTGTCTACAGGTATGACAAGAAGCAATGTAACCCTTTATGTCTGCAGTCATCTTAGGCCACCAGTAGTCTCTCAGAGCTCTATGGAGAGTTTTGAAAACACCTCCATGGCCTGCCATTTGATGGTCATGGCAAAGTCTCAGTACTTCTTCCTTCAATGAGGGGGGAATGTATAATCACCCACTATGCCAGAGGATTCCTGCTTGGACATTAAATGGGGAGGCAGTGTCTTGCGGGTGCCTCTAGAGGTCATCCATCCTGGCCCTGGCATATGGGTCCTCTTGCTGCTGAGCTCTGACTCTTGTAAATAGGTCCTCTGCTTGTCTGCCTGATGCTAAAATCTCTGTCTGGTTCCCCCTCATAGACTGCTCAAAGTTGTGAGTTTGTAATATAGTAGCCTGGACCTTCTGGTGAGTAGCAGGGCTTGCCTTAATGGATCGAGACAAGGCATCTGCCAAACAGTTCTGTGCCCCGGCAACATAACAAATAACAAAATTGAAATGGGAGAAAAACTGGCTCCATTTGATTTGGCGTGGGGTGAGGGATCTGGTGTTTTGTAGAAGCTGTAAATTCTTGTGATCAGTGCAAACTTTCACAGGAAAGGTTGCACCTTCTAGCCAGTGCCTCCACTCTTGAAATTCTGCTTTAATTGCCAGTAACCACTTGATAAAAACATCATAGTTTCTCTCTGCTGGTGAGAGTGTGGGGGAGAAAAATGCACAAGGGAACAATGTCTTCCTTTCTTTGTCATTATATTGCAATAAAACAGCAGTGATAGCAAAATCTGAAGCATCTGAATGCATTATGAATTGCTTTGTGGGATCAGGGTGCTTTAAAAGTGGCTGGGATGCAAAGAGCTGCTTAAATTCTTGGAAGGCTGCTTGCTCCCTCTCCCCCCAAATGAATTTTGATCCTTTCTTCAAAAGCTGTGTGAGGGGTTTAGCCCTGTCACTAAATTTATTTATGAATCTCCTGTAAAAATTGGAGAATCCTAAAAAATTTTGTACATCTTTCACATTTTGGGGGGGTTGCCAAGAGAGAATTGCCTGGACCTTAGAAGGATCCATGGATATGCCTTCCATTTATATTGTATAGCCCAGGAAATGTAATTCAGTTAAGTTGAAGGCACACTTCTCTAGCTTGGCAAACAGCTTGTTCTCTCTCAGTCTTTGTAAGACATTATGTACATGGGTTACATGAGTTGTAGCATCCTCAGATAATATTAATATGCCATCTAGATAAATGACTAGATACTTATCTAGTAAATCAGAGAAAATTTGATTCATAAATCTGGAAAATATGGCTCCTGCATTAGACAAGCCAAAGGGCAAAACAAGGTACTAAAATTTACCAAACCTGGTATTGAAGGCAGTCAGATATTCATGCCCCTCTTTCATCCAGATCAGATTGTACGCATTCCTGAGGTCCAACCTAGTAACAATGTTTGCGTTCTGTGAGCGATCCAGCAGATCAGATATTAGGGACGAGTGGGTAATTTTCCTTGACTGTGACTTTATTGAGGGGGCTGAAATCATGCACCACTCTCATGGGTGCCTCCTGGGTTGCCGGTGCCAATGGGTCAAGCTTCTTTGGTACGAAGAAGGTAGGAGCAGACGCTGAGGAAGTAGATGGTCGGATGAAACCCTTTTGGAGATTAGAATCCAAGAAATCTTTTAAGGTGGCTAGTTCCTTGGGGGACATGGGAAATTGTTTCCTTTCTGGAATCTTGGCTCCTGGTATCAACTCAATGGTGCAATCACAGTCCCTATGGGGGGGGGGGTAGTGCTGTGGCCTCTTGTTTGCTGAAAATGTCTGCGAAATCTGCATACTTGGCTGGCAACTGGACCCCCCCGTGTCCATGACTGCATTGGTTCCTGGAGAGAGAAGAGTGGCTTGAATCTTGTGGTGCTGGCATTCCTTAGCTGGGAAGGAGACTGCTCCCATAGTCCAGTCCAACAATGGGTTGTGGATCTTCAGCCAAGGTGTGCCCAAGACTATAGGCACATTAAGTGATGCAGTAACATAAAGTTGGATCCACTCAGTGTGATCTCCCATTGTTAGTTGCAAAGGTTCTGTGAATCTTTGAATCGGCCCTTCCTTGAGTGGCTGGCCGTCAATGGTCTCAACTTCTATGGGACGTGGCAATTCTATGGTCGGGATGTTGAGGTCTTGTACAGTCTGTACATCAATAAAATTAGTGGAAGCTCCGGAATCCACGAGGGCCTCTAGCTTGACATGGTGCTCTGGGTTTACGTGCATTATGACTGGTAAGTAGTAAAGGGATTGCCTGGAATCCTCGGAATGAGCCCTTCTTAATTGATTGATGGTCTCCCTGCTGAGCTCTGTGGACGGAGACCGATGGAGTTTCCCTGGTTGGAAGTTGAGGTGGAGGTGGCTCTTGGTTCTGCTGCTTGTCCTGGGGCTCTTACAGAATTTGCTTGGCTTCTTGCTGGGCAAGAAGCCATATGCCATATGCCCCGGGACACCACAGTAGAAACAGAGGGCTCTCTCTCTCCTTCTCTGTCTCTCAGCCTCAGAAGTAAGCCTCCTGCTTGCCCTGATCTGCATTGGCTCCTCTGGTCCTGAGTAGAAAGATGCTGCAGAGAGAGCTGGAAATCCTGGAAGCGCTCTGAGGCCCCTGCCTCTCCCTGGCTGCATCTGTCTGAGCTCTTCTAGCCTGGCGTCTATGACCACAGACAGTTGATATAAACCTTCCAGGGTAGCTGGTGTTCCCTGGCACACTAATTCATTTTTAATTTCCTCATCCAGCCCCTGTTTGAATTGGTCTTTCAAGGCACTCTCATTCCAGTCCAGATCCCCTGCTAACAGCTTGAAATCAGCAATGTAAATTCCCACCCTCTTGTTGCCTTGCTTGGGCTTCCGAATTTCCCCGCTGGCAGTGACCTCTCTTATCGGATCGTCAAAGTGTGCTCGGAACCCTGCCAGAAAATTCTGGTAGTCGTTCCCATTGTTCTCCACCATGGGAATAGCCCATTTGGCTGCTGGGCCCTTTAGCAGACTTAAAATGAAGGTGACTCTGGTTCGGTCTGTGGGAAACTCTGCCGGTCTGCTGTTGAAAAACATTGTGCACTGTGTGAGAAAGGTTCTCAACTGTCCTGCTTCTCCCCCAAACTTCTCTGGTAAGCTGCCCTGGGATCTCAAGATACTGGTGGAGCTGCTGCTGCTGCTGGCACCGGTTGTTGGTTAACCAGAGCTGGTTGTTGTAACTGCTGTAGCATAGCTGCTTGTAATGTGTTGATCTGGAGATCTACTTGTTGTTGCAATGCTGCTGCCAGTTGTTGGATGGCTTGCCAAATTTCCTGGTTTTCCGAATACATTTTCCCAAATGTCTCTCCTTTTTTTTTTGTCCCCCCCTCTTTCAATGGAAGTAAGAGTTTGTTAGGATTGATGTCCTAACAGTCAGGAAACCACACTGAGACAAGGAATAGGTCTTTAGTGTTTTATTACTGCTACATTAGACAGAAAATCCTAACAAACTGAAGAAGCGTAGGAAAAACCCAGACAGATAAACCCCAAAAGTCAAGGCGGGTCTGATCTGTGTCTCTTTGAATGGCTGCTTAGCTGCTCAGTACTACACATGCATTTCCCATCCTGGATAGGGGCCCCTTCCTGCTCACCATCAGTACTCATGACAGACAGTTGTCGGGCATGACACAGAGACTAGGCAAGGCTCAGATCTAGAGACAAGGCAGGACTCAGCTGGAACAGCAAGGCAGGGCATTGAACTGGAAGTGCAGCTAGACATGGCTGGAGCAACAGAATGAGGCTTGGAACTGGAAGTGTGGCTGGACTTGGCTGGAGTGACTAGACTAGGCTTGGCACTGGAAATAAGGCTGGACATGGCTGGAGTGATGAAATGAGGCTTGGAACTGGAAGCAAGGCTGTGTTCAGCTGGATCAGCAAGACTAGACTCAACTGGAGAGACGTGCAAAGGAAGCTGGTCCGCAATGGCAGGACGAGCTGGCTCTGATTCCATGATGGCTGCAGACGAGGCTTCTGACTCCAGTAAGGACTCTTCTCCAGAGGCTGTAAGCTCAAAGGATTGGTTGTCTCTGGCAGCTTGCTCCTGGCATGGTTGCCTTTGTATGCGATCCTTTTCATGCCATTTTCCTTCGGCAGCCAATCAGGCTGGTTTTTGTTTTGTGCAGTTCTCTCTCGAGAACTGTTTGGAGAATTCAAACCTCCCTTCAGAGTTTGACCAATCAGCGTCTGCAATTTCTCCCACTCTGCCGAGTCACTCCTGGATTCTATTTCCCCAATTCCCTCTGGATAAGTTTCATTTTCCCCTTTTGGCTCAAGATAAATTTTGTTTTCAGACTCAGACTCAAACCTCACAACACCAGACTGGCTTTCTGATATTAAACTGACAATAAAAGATGAAATTAAACTGATATTAAAATATGCTTGGTTTTGGCTGTGAGATGATTTAAAGCAATCTGATTCTCCAGAGAATCCTTTACAGCAATTTGTTGCCATTATAATGCTTTCTTTGTTTCTTGTTTCTATGATATGAAGAACATAGTTCTTTAAAATGTGTGCTGGTGACTTCCAGTGGGGACATGGTGGACTGAACAGCTGTGCTCATGGGCTCAGTGGGTGGAGCTGACAACATGGCAGTTTTTGGGGCTCAGGCATATTTTCCTGAAGCCCAGGAGTGTTTTTCTGGAAAAAGGAAAAGACCTGGAATCACCCCATCTGTCTTCCAGATGGCTGCTTGCAGCCAGAAGATCGCAAACAGCATTCACCTTTGACTGGTGAGAGTTAGCTGGGAGGTGGGGACATCACCATTTGCCAAGCTGTGCTGTAGCCTTAAAGGGACACTAAGACAGGCCACCCCATTTCTAAATCACCCAATTTATATTTCTTTTAAGTACGAATACGCTAAGAGTGGCTTTCTACAGCAAGGAGAAGCTGGGTCTCTTGGTGCTTATCATTATTTCTGGGATTACTTTTTTTAAAATCTTTTTTAAGTTTTGGACCTTGTTTGCCATCCAAATATTAAGGAGCATTGAGAATAAATAATTGTCTCCCTGTTATTACTTTTGTACTAAATTTGAAGATATTAGCATTTTCCTACACATTGAATTGGCTGGTTTGAACCTTCAGCTTTCTGCTTCTACTTTCCCTGGGGAACTCTCTGGATATCTCACTTTCACTTGTTTAAACACATTCCAGAACTCTTTCATATCTTCGAATTTTGCTTGTTAAACTCCTAGGGGGTGCCAGACTCTACTGCGTGAAACATGGAAGATTTTAAACAGATTAGTTCTGACTCCTACCAAGTTTTTATGCAAGATATACAGGACATTGTGGAAAATGTGAGGTCTAAAATATGTCATCTGGTTGGGGATATCCTGGATGAAACCATGGAATTTAACAGTGACAGTAATGCCTCCCCTAAGAATGAGATCAGGATTTCTATTGAAATGCTGGATGAAGATAGGATAGTGTAGTTGGAGAAATTTAAGGGAGAGAGCAAGTTGCAAGCCACACATGAAATTGATCTTCTGGTGGAATGCCAGGAAAAAGAAGGGGTTATTATGTATGGGAGGTTTCCCGAAGAAAAGTTGGAGTTTGTGATGGGGGCAGTTGGGCTGTTCAGTTTTTTAAAGAAAAAAGCTCTGTGTACATTCTGAGGCTATGTAAATGCTCTGGTTTATTTTGAAGTGGGATAAGGGTTAAAGAATACTTATCTGGATTGCTTTTAAGGTTTGGCTGATTTCATTTAACTTTAATGATTTGGATTAAGATTATTAAGGTATAAACATGTCTACTTGGAGGGTTTTGGATTTATTAAGATTAAGATCATTAAAATTGTTGTATTACTAAGTATAATGGCAGACAATTTATGTGCTTTTTAGTTTGATTTTTATTATTGTAGACAGAAATGTATAGAATAGTAGTAGGAAGGAAATAATTAAATAGATGTTATCCTTGGGGAGGGGGAAGTTGTTTATATCATTTTTTCTTTTCTTTTTTAATATAAGGAAAGGGAGAAACTGTACTTAGTGATTTTTATAATGTGCCAATGTGGAATATTAATAGAAATAATGTGGTTTTGATTTAATATAGAGTAAGGGATTGACTATGGAAAAATTTTGTATATCCTTGCTGTTAAAAGTTGAAAGTCACACTTCTTTGTAACTTTGAAAAAATGTTCTCTTCTAAACACCTTTTACGTTTTTTTTTCTCTTTGTAGTTTTTTGTTTTCCCATAGCTTTTATCTTTGCTTAAAACTTGACAAAATTCTTATAAAAAACAGAAACAAAAACAAAATGTGTGCTGGAAACAAACACTAATCATTGCCCTTTAAAGCAATACATTTACAAATGCATTTTCCCTCTTTATCTTACCAGATTACTGCAGTTATTAAAGTGAAGTATTATCTCAAACAAATGTTTGTTTTCAAAAGTTTCCTTTACAATATTTAGTAATTATATCGACAGTCTCATTAGGTGTATTCTGGACATCATTTAATTTTGATAACAAACAACTGTTCTTCTAGTTGTAATAACAAATGATTACCAAAATAGTTTCACTGAACTGTGATTACTTGCATCTATGATTGCTTCCATTCAAAAGGAATAGAAGAAAAAGAAATGGAAAAAAATGTCAAAATATCTACACATGCTCAGAAATCCAAATGCATGAATTTGGCAGTATAGCAGAGAGCATCTGAATTAGGGCTAGCCAGACAACCTTTTGATGGGAGCAAAAAGATACAGAAAATTCTTTCATGGCAACCTCGATCTAGTTACATTAATCCAAATTAAAATGCTTGGAGAAGTAACTAAAAGCAACACTGTTTTATGTTTACTATTTCTTATCCAAACAAGGAACATACTGTATGTGGATATTGCTTTGCAAAAGCAAACTACTGATTTTGGAAAGAGGCATGCACAGTAGTAGTGATGGGAGTTTTAATTATCCTGTTATCTATTGAGAAACCAATTATGCCAAGCATAGTCCTTCCAATAAATTGTGATATGTCTTCCTGACATCTTTCTCCTACAAAGAGTGGAGAAAAACACACAAGGGTCACCATACTTGGGCTATACTGACCAGAAAAGAAGACTTGGTCAATGAAGTGGAAATAGGGCACTGAAAGAACTTATCATGTGATCTTGAGATTTTAAGGCAAATTAAGAAGTAAATAATCAGACACATATCTTAGACTTCAAGAAAGTATATTTTAATGAACTCACAGCAACAGTAAGTAGAATTCATGGTGTATGTGAGATATTAAAATCTTCAAGGTGGTGGGTGTAGGGTTGCATTAAAAACTTTTAATCTCTATTTTTCCTCAGGCTGCTAAGTAGTACTTACCATTTTCTTAGTCATCACTTTATTTGATTTTCCATATGTAACAATAATCTATTTAAAGGACACAATTGGGTGGTATGATTCATTTCCTAAATGTTATTCTTAACACCAAAAGAGACAGTAAATCTCAGCTTTTCAGATCTAAGCCCCTTTGGGAATAGGCTTACCAGCCAAAGACTCATGACATGACCTGGTTTATTTAGACTCTTTAATGCAGACAAAATTAAAAGTTTATGCACAGAGAAAATAATTTGGCTTTTGCAGTCAAAGTCTTTATATAATCTGTGCTACAGAGTTTAAAAATGAAAGTTTATTTTCTTTGCATCCTTCTGAGTGATGCATTTATTTATCAGATATATATGCCACCAACTTCAGCAAAGGATTGTTACCTTACCATGGTGCTGGAGCTTGAGCAACTCAATGATGCCATGAGCTAAACCGTGAAGGGCCAGCCAAGACGGGAAGGTCGTGACAGAGAGGTCAGACTAAATGCAATCCCTGGGGAAGGTAATGGCAACCCACCCCAGTATTCTTGCCGTGAAAACTAAATGGATCAGTACAACCAGACATATGTCAGTATACCATCAGAAGATGAGACTCCCAGGTTGGAAGAGGGTCAAAATACTACTGGGGGGGAACAGAGGATGAGTTCAACTAGCCCCAGACATGATGACGCAGTTAGCTCAAAGCCGAAAGGATGGCTACCGGCCGACGGTGCTGGTGGTGAACGGCAAATCCGATGTTCTAAGGATTAACCGACCATTGGAACCTGGAATGTAAGATCTATGAGCCAGGGCAAATTGAATGTGGTTATTGGTGAGATGTCAAGATTAAAGATAGACATTCTGGGCGTCAGTGAACTGAAATGGACTGGAATGGGCCACTTCACATCAGATGACCACCAGATCTACTACTGTGGACAAGAGGACCACAGAAGAAATGGAGTAGCCTTCATAATTAATAGTAAAGTGGCTAAAGCAGTGCTTGGATACAATCCAAAGAACGATAGAATGATCTCAATTCAAATTCAGGGCAAGACATCTAAAATCACAGTGATCCAAATATACTCCCCAACCACAGAGGCTGAAGAAGCTGAAGTAGAGCAGTACTATGAGGATCTGCAGCACCTACTGGACAACATGCCTAAAAGAGATGTTATTTTCATCACAGGAGACTGGAATGCTAAGGTGGGCAGTCAAATGACACCTGGAATTACAAGTAAGCATGGCCTGGGAGAACAAAACGAAGCAGGACATAGGCTGATAGAATTTTGCCAAATCACTCTGCATAACAAACACTCTCTTCCAACAAGCTAAGAGATGGCTTTCTACATGGACTTCACCAGATGGACAACACCGAAATCAGATTGACTACATCCTTTGCAGCCAAAGGTAAAAACAAGACCTGGAGCTGACTGTAGTTCAGATCACGAACTTCTTCTTGCACAATTTAGGATCAGACTAAAGAGATTAGGGAAGACCCACAGATCAGCTAGCTATGAGCTCACTAACATTACTAAGGAATATGCAGTGGAGGTGAAGAATAGATTTAAGGGACTGGACTTAGTAGATAGCATCCCAGAAGAACTATGGACAGAAGTTTGCAACATTGTTCAGGAGGGGGCAACAAAATACATCCCAAAGAAAGAGAAACCAAGAAGGCAAAGTGGCTGTCTGCTGAGACACTAGAAGTAGCCCAAGAAAGAAGGAAAGCAAAAGGCAACAGTGATAGGGGGAGATATGCCCAATTAAATGCAAAATTCCAGAGGTTAGCCAGAAGAGATAAGGAATTATTTTTTAAACAAGCAATGTGTGGAAGTGAAAGAAGACAATAGAATAGGAAGGACAAGAGACCTCTTCCAGGAAATTAGAAACATTGGAGGTAAATTCCAGGCCAAAATGGGTATGATCAAAAACATAGATGGCAAGGACCGAACAGAAGAAGAAGAGATCAAGAAAAGGTGGCAAGAATATAAGGAAGACCTGTATAGGAAGGATAACAATATTGGGGATAGCTTTGACGGTGTGGTCAGTGAGCTCTTGGAGACGTCCTGAAGTGTGAGGTTGAATGGGCCTTAAGAAGCATTGCTAATAACAAGGCAGCAGGAGACAATGGCATCCCAGTTGAACTGTTCAAAATCTTGCAAGATGATACTGTCAAGGTAATGCATGCTATATGCCAGCAAATTTGGAAAACACAAGAATGGCCATCAGATTGGAAAAAAAATCAACTTATATCCCCATACCAAAAATGGGAAACACTAAAGAATGTTCAAACTATCGAACAGTGGCACTCATTTCACATGCCAGTAAGGTAATGCTCAAGATCCTGCAAGGTAGCCTTCAGCAATTCATGGAGCGAGAATTGCCAGATGCACAAGCTGGGTTTAGAAAAGACAGAGGGACTAGGGACCATATTGCCAATATCCGCTGGATAATGGAAAAAGCCAGGGAGTTTCAGAAAAAACATCTATTTCTATTTTATTGACTATTCTAAAGCCTTTGTGTGATGATTGCCTTATTCTAAATAAAACTCTCAGACTCAAAATGTCAATTCAGGTTCTGGATTTATTCAGAAAAGAGTGCAAACAGGTAAAAAGGTGAGAATGAGAAAAGCGCGCCTAAACTCAAACTAAATAGCGTCTTTGCAACCAGCACCCCACCCCCTCCCTCACATACAGTTTGCCCCACATTCCCAGGTGCTCCTAACGAGCTCTGCTGATCAACGGGCAAAAAGACCTTGACATTTCAGAGATAGCCTAAACACATTCCTCCGGGCACAGAACAGTACGTCTCCTGTACAAGGCTCTCAGCACCACCCTACCAGCCTGGACACATATCAGCACCTTGGCAAGTGAACTGTTACGATGTAGACAAACACCGGAACGGTGAAAATGACACTTTGACTGTGTGGACCATAACAAATTGTGGCAAATTCTTAGCGGTTTGAGGATACCAAGTCTTCTTGTATGCCTCCTGAAGAATCTGTATAACGACCAAGTAGGAACAGTAAGAACAGACCATGGAACTGGTCCAGACCATGGAACTGGTCCAGACCATGGAACAGACCATGGACCATAAGGAAGGCAGAGAGAAGGAAAATAGATGCTTTTGAACTGTGGTTTTGGAGGAAAATTCTGAGAGTGCCTTGGACTGCAAGAAGATCGAACCAGTCCATCCTCCAGGAAATAAAGCCAGACTGCTCACTTGAGGGAATGATATTAAAGGCAAAACTGAAATACTTTGGCCACAGAATGAGAGGACAGGATACCCTGGAGAAGATGCTGATGCTGGGGAGAGTGGAGGGCAAAAGGAAGAGGGGCTGACCAAGGGCAAGATGATATTCTAGAGGTGACAGACTCGTCCCTTGGGGAGCTGGGGGCGTTGACGACCGACAGGAAGCTCTGGCATGGGCTGGTCCATGAAGTCATGAAGAGTCGGAAGCAACTGAATGAATAAACAACAATGCCACCAAATCATATAGACTCAATGGCTCAAAATAAGTTCCAAAATTACAACTACCATATTGATATTAAAAGGTCTATAATTATGACCAATCCACAATTAAAACCCCCATAAAATGTCCATGGTACCATAACAATAAAACATACAGTAACAATAAAATGTCCATAGCAGTAACTTAAACAAAATGCCTATGGTACAAAAACTAAAAAAAAAGTCCATAGTAATAATAAAGCAGAAACCAAACAGTAATCCATTGGCAATGTTTTAATTTTAATTCCTGCATGGAGCAAGTAGTTGTACTCAGTGTCATAAATGACCTTTCCAAACTTTATAATTCCATGATTCTGTATAGATATCAGAATCTCAACAGAATGCAATGCAAGTGCAGAGCTAACAATAGCTTCCGTCTTTATTCAAGTACTTGAACATTTCCGGAGTACATCAGAATCAGGGAACATCTTCACAAGACAGATGTGCAATCCATTGACTTGAAATTATTGTGATGCTTAACAGTGTGAAATGCAAAAGCACCCTCTGCTACAATGACTGCATCATTTGATTTGTTGTCTGGTTTTACAAAAATAAACTATCAATTTTCTAGATGAGTTCTTTCTTCAGTTTGCTTTCTTGTGCTTTTCTCAGTCCACATGAGACTGTAAATCAATAGCATTTTTATTTGCTATGGAGCAATGTATACCAGCTCTACTTATTAAACACTTGACTTGCCTTTTCTCTCAGCCATTTCAAAAATATGGGTATTTGATCTTTAATTCTGCAGTGAATCTGCAGTTTCATTCTGACATCATGGGGGAAGTGGGTAGTAAAATTCTGTTTTACTTATGAATCACTTCTGAATCACAAGTCTCTGCAACTTAAACCTGCCATTTTCTGCTTACAAATATTTCTCCATTCCTCCCTCTCTCTTTGGTCGTTCCCAAAGACCCCAAACCTGAAATTCATTTTCTGTTGCTTTGTAGGTTACATATAGGCATAATCTCTATTTATGTGTTCGCTGGCAACACTCCCTGTGCTTCCTGCATTGGTCAGGGGACATAAGGTATTTTTCTCAGAGACTTGAATACTTTATGATAGAAAAGTAGAATGTAAATGTCACCAATAATGTGCTGCTTAGTATTATTTATAAAGGAAAACCCATTGAATAGCATGCCTTTCTAGGTAATTTGTCGTAGGATCACTTTCATTAAATTCAAAGCCTGACAAAACAAGAGAAAAGCAGGAAAGTGGCATGGAAAGTGGGCATGATATCGCAAACATCACAACAGATAATTATGGATTTATTTTCAGTTGCAATAGCTGTATCATTATCCTAAAGCATAATACATCATTAGATATTTTCTTCATGATTCTAAATTATAGCCTGTAGACCAAATTTAAGATTTCAGTTAGGCATTAAAATGTCAGTTGCAGAAATATTACGATATATGTCAGGTATTACGAAATTTCTATTGTGAGTTAAAACAGCACAATGTCACGCTTTTCTAAAGCTTTCATCCACCCACTACCTACTATCTGGAAGTGCTGATAGTACTTGGATAGTATCTGGATAGCCCATGCTGCTTCCATTACATTTGTGTATTAAAAATGGGATCACAGAATTTCTAAATACATTATAATACTAAAAATGAAACCATCTGGTTATGTCAATATAAGTCCTAAGCATATCCAAAGTAGCTGCCATATCTTGATGTTCAGAATTTGTTAAATGTGGAAGGGGACGATTATCAATATTGAAGTCCTGTCCCCTCATCTGCAATATGGCCATGTTTAGCTGGAAACCTGAAATGGAAATACAATAGCATTTGAATGAATGTGCTTTCAGGACCTTTAAACTAGTGAGACTCTGGCCTTCTTGTGGTCCTGATGGTGCAGAGCTCTATAAAGATGTTCAGATAAAATCAACAAAATTACCAGATCAAGCTTTCTGGGAATGTTGTCATTAGGATACAGAGCTGCAGCATACGTTACAATCACCTTCTACATGTAACAAATGGAATGAAAAAAAGTTGGTGTATGTGTGTATGTGTGTGTTCATAAAGTTAAAATGAAAATTTTCATTTCTGGATACTGTTCAGTTCATTTTTTAAAAAAAAATGACTGAATGTTCTCTGTATCTGATTATTTCTATATAGACATTTCATTGCCAGACTAGGCAACATTTTCAGTGCGAAGAGTGAGTGGGCTTTGCTCTCAGTTTATATACCGTGGCTTGCCCTGCTTGTGTTGGTGAGGGTGTTGTTCTCTCCTTGGGAGTTCTTTGATTGGGCTGTTGTTTGCTGCTTGGTTGATTGACTGTATATAAACTGAGAGCAAGGCCAAGTCCTTCTTCGCACTGAAGATGTTGCCTAATCTGGCAATGAAATGTCTGCAAGAAAACAACAAGGCTCAGAGAGCACCAAGTACTCCACAGTTCAATCCTGAGCTACAAATATTCACTTCGACTGGTATTTCTATATACCTTTTTTTTTTTTACAGCCAATAGTTAAACTAGATATCATATATCAACATTGCTGCAAAATCAAAATTGCTTTGCACTGAACGTGCCAGTTTTTCACACATAACTCCCTGAATACACTGACAGTATAGTCAATCCAGTTCCACTTCATGTACATGGAATGCAGGAAAAGACCAAATATGGTTTTCCCAAGACAGGAAAACTGACATAGCCAAGCACACTGCAAGTTATACAGCAATGAAAAAGAGCTTTTGATAGAAGTTTTCATATCTTTTAATATGACTGTATTAAAACATGAACTATTTGAAATGCTGTACAAATTCTGCTATAGAACATCATAGGTCACTTCTAGACAACCAGACTTCTATCATCCAGCTCTTCTGATTTCACTTGAAAATGCAATCAGGATTGATTCAGACTATTGTGATTATGAATCTACAGAACTTGCTGACAATCAGCTATTAGCCAATACCTGGCTAATAGATAAGCCAGGAAAATAATTCACCAATCATTATTCAGGCATAGTCTTCCTCTCAGTCTGTGTCTAAATATTTGTGTCTTCCTCTCCTTAAAAACCATAGTGAATTGTTAGTGCTCAGTTTCAGCACAATGTGGTGGATTTTGTTGCCTCCGCTAGTTCTCAGGGAGGAGGGAACACATTCCGAGGAGATAGGAGGACTCACAGCCTGGAAAGCCTTGGCAGGCAGACAGAGAGAGAGTAGCCTGCCCTAGAATCTCCTAGGTTGTTTCCCCTTAAGTTAGTTAGGATAACTTTAGTCTGGCAAGATTCTGTCTATATGGTGAGAGCAAATAAAGAACTGGAGTTTGGAATACACTGACTCATCATTGTTGGGCTGGTCCTGACACAATGGTTCCTCATCACACACATGTCTCAGTCTCTTGGAGGCAAGGTATACCAAGGATCTTTTACAGTGACATCACAGACACCTAGTGCAACTCAAGATAGTGAAATGCAACCATTCCTGCAATGGCATTTGCAGGAAACAGGTTTTCTTTGTTGGAGGACAGATCACAACTCCTATAGCCATATCCCAGGAAATGTAAGATGGCAAGCCCTTATGGCATCAAATAATTAGCATGAAGCTTATATCAGCCATTTCATGTATTGGATCTCCATCTCTAGCTGGAAAGCCTTTATCTTTTTTTTTTTTTTAATCATTTTGATATATATAATTTTATTGAAAGTTTTAAAAACAAAGGTAAAAATTAATGCAAACTAATATAGAGTGAGTAAGAAAAAAGAAAAAGAAATAAAAAAGAGCTAAAAGTACAAGAAAGAAAAAAAAAGTAAAAGAAAAATAGGAAAAAGATACAAAGAAGTGGCTTCCAATCTTCTTTATAGCATTATAAGTGCAATTATAAATTTACCTCTTTTTCTAAAGTTACATCATGACTCTCTTCTTTCTATAATCTATCCTATATAATCATCAGAAAAATCATGTTTAAATTGAAGACAAAATTATAGTTCATTGTGTACAACCTAATCAGAGAAATCAGAAAAAAAATGAACATAACCTATTTTATTATATACTGCATTTTTATTGGGAAAGAGAAAGAAGACACTTTCAGATTAGAGAACTGAATAATAATATTAAAAATATAATGGACTGCGACTGGAACTGATCAATCTTGGATGGAATAAAGGCTATTTTTGTGAGGTGGTGATCAGCAAGCAGACAGTCAGATTTTGGACATGTGATACAAGCAGATGATAGGCTAGAAAAAATTATGCTTGGCAAAGTTGAAGAAAATATCAGTTGCTCCTGCACTGTTACCATGACATCATCACATCCCAGCCCACGAGTGAGACAGACTTAACTTAGCCTTACAGTACTGTTGTTAAAGTACAATTCCCCCCTTTGTTATTACACCATTCAAGGGCAGCCTGAAGGCGTAGTATACAATCTGTTAGATTTTGTCATCCATTACCTTTGAGAGAAGTCAAGTGACTGCAGCAATTTTATGCCACTGTAGTTTTCTGCCAACTCATATAAGTGGATGGCACTTCAACTCAGCAGTTATAAGAGCCTGTGAATTATTATATTCCATTGATCAAAATGGGAAGAAAACTGATTTCCAGTTTTTTTTTTCTTCCAGGAGAAACCAGGTATTGATTGAAATCATCACAACAAATTTAAATATCAGAGTCATTAAAGGAACCTCTAATAGTTCTACTGACCTGATCAGTGCTTTGTAGCCAGTCACACAATCAGGAAAAAATGTATTTTGAACAGATTCCTAAAAATTCATTCAATTGAATCGGATTCCATAACAATAATAGAACTGTAATCTTACTTTTGAAAAGTAAAATAAAACTCAAAATGAAGTCTTCCAAATATAAGACTTGCACTGGGATTTAGGGAGAATTGTGTAGTCTTAAAAACAAAAAAATACATTTGGCAGTTGGCAATACAAATGCCAACTTAAATGTAACATGCAAATTACTGCTAAGAATTCAATTCTTTGTAAAAAACACACACACACAATTGTTCCAATAAATGTCAGAACACATCTGCTCTCTTAAAAAATTAACTGTGCCATTTAAATTATATTTATGGTTAAGTTCAAAAAATGTTTAATTATTAGAGAGTTATCTGTGTAGTTTCCAAGAAAGGATTAGAAGTATTGCTCAGCTTTTATGCTTTGATCTTCAGTCTTGCACCCACTTTAAATTTTAAGAGGATTATATTTCTAATTATTTGGGTGATAGAAGCATTATATTTTTCATTGCTAGAATGAGAAGTCTCTGAACTTAATGTCAAGATGGATTCTACTCAATCTTACTTTGAACAGTTGTTCCTTTTAAATAGATGATAGAGACATCTGTGTAGTTGCAACAGTTTTAAAACTGATTCAAAGCATTTCTTGAAAATGTCATGCTTGGAATAAAGTCTTTGCTAATAGACTGTAACCAGCATTTTGTCTAATAAAGTCCAATGCAATCTCCAGCACACTGTGTAATCACTAGAGTTATTTTCTTGTGTTTCTTTATATTCCCAGGTAGGATGCATCCATGATGGATTTAGCTTAAGCTGACCTTTTCAGTATGTAACTATTTATAGAATTACAGCCTTACTTTTTTCCTGTTTTCCAAAAGAAATGGAAAAGAAGCATTCACTGCTGCTTCATTCTTAATCAGATTTTCAAACAGTTGTGATTTGCCATGTAAATAAGTCCTTTGCCATTTCATTGACCAATAGTCTTCTTGAGCAGAGACTAATAAGTGTCATATGCTCAAATGTAAAAGAAAAAAATAACACACACACACACACACCAACCACAGCAAAATCTACTTTTCAGAACTGTGTGAATAGGAAAATGTTTATACAGTATATTGTAACACTGCATGTGTTCATTATGACATGGATACCTAGAAAATGGATATATTATAAAAAAGTGGTGCATGTGTGTGTGTAAAAGAGACTATAAGAGAGAGAATGTGCATGCAAATGTGCATGAATTTTAATGTGAATATTCTGAAATAAATTGTTTTAAATTGTTTTAAATTAAAACAAATTTGAAACATTATCTTTACTTGTATTTAGTACAACAAAGATAGGTGCAATTGCTGAGGATGCAGTGACAGATTCCTCTGTTCTTTCAAAGGCATGTGAAAGTTGTATTCTTGTTCACTATATCATCTATTTTGAACACAGTAGACCTTGCAAGTAAAGATAAATATAGTAGATAGAATCTGCTATAGAGTTTGTACAGTATATTTGGATATGTGTGTATGTGTCTGTGTGGGCATGCAAATATGTGTGCATAGTGAAATCCATTGAGGTACAATGCACAATCATTACCCACTATCACATATAGCCCTTAAGATTATATATCTATATCTATATCTATATCTATATCTATATCAGATCTGGGATATAAATGTCAGTTCACTCATTTAGTCTATTCAAAGATGACAAAAACCAAGCATGTATATGGATATATTTCTACATATTTTCCCAGCTACCCCCTACTCTGTTTTTGTCTTTCCTATTTCTAAATCTTGCAAGGGAAAATTCAGCAGAAGGGGAAGATTGGATAATGATGTAGTAAGTTATTTTTTGTCAAGTTTTGTATTATGTGTCCATGGGTTTTCAGTTGAATTGTGCTTATGTTATGAATATTGAATAAACTGGCAGCTTATTTGCCTTGGTTAAGATGGTACATCTATCAAAAAATCAAAAGAATTGTGTAAGAGTTCATGAGGTCTCCAACGTGCATTGTTTTCTATTTGCCTTTTCAAAATATGACAGAGTGCCTTTATACTTTGGGATAAAAAGTGATTGTGAAGTAGTTGTTCTATTTCAGTTTTGTATTATTTAATAATTTATGGTTTCATGTAGGTGGCAAAGTACATACTGTATCCACAAGATGTTTATGTACAAAATATATTCATCTTTAGAGAAACAGTTTTTAGATTGTACTCTCTTCAAAGATAGTTAACATCATCTGTTCTGCTTTCACACTTCAAATTTATTTTAAGATGCTTCTAGCTTATTGTTTTCATATTATGAGCATATTGTTTCATATTCTCACCTCCTTAGCAATAGGAAGCTTTGGTAACAGTTGCTTAAGGAGTTAGTTTTATTGCAAAAAAAAAGTTAAGATATTTGAAGTATTTATACAGAGTTATTCCAAAAAGTCTGCTTGAAGAAAACTAAACATTTATTGCTAGAAGCATCAGCAGGGTTATCAAACTGGTCAGTCTGAAAAAAAGTAGCATTGCACTATCAGTCTCACCATTTTTGTATGTATGTTTTAACATCCCACAAACATCCAAAATGGGTGGAGGTTAATATACAACAGGATAAAACTGCTTTCATCAAAATGATAAAAGCTGCAGATGCCCATGCTCATGCCCGTCTTTAAACCAGGAGGTTAATCTCCAAAACATTTTTTTAAAAAAACCCTCTCCTAGTTTCCCAAATAAATTTCTCTTTCAAAATTCAGTATTAAAAAAACAACAACAGAATGAATGAATGAATGAATGAATGAATATATATACAGTAAATAAGTGTCAGGATATATATATCCTGACACTTATTTACTGTATATATATACAGTATTTTTACTGTACTTTACTGTATTTTTACTGTACTTTACTGTATATATATACAGTATATTTACTGTACTTATTTACTGTGTGTATGTATGTGTGTGTGTGTATATATATATATATATATATATATATATGTATATCTCCTGACACTTATTTACTGTAGCATGACTCTACCTAGTATGTATGTGTCCAATAACTAATGGTCTTGCTCTATCAAGTCATTACATCTTTGTTCAAAAACAGATTGGAGTGTTTTGTGATTTTTTGTAATGTAGAGTGGAAATGTTCTTGGCCTGATGAGATGTAGTCTCTAGATATGGTATAAAATCATGGTATAAACTTAATCTACAGATAATCTAGTGCATGTCAACATATGTGAATGTCAAATTGGTACTGAGCAAAAAGTAACTGCAGCCATACATAAGAAATACAAAAGTGTTCTTTAACTGCTAATTATTTGTCTTTTAAAATCAAGGCAAACATCTCTGGAAAAATTATAAGTGTTTCCTTGTGTTTATGTATAACTGCATTGAATAGTTAAAGGGTGCTTAGAGACCAAAACAGGAGTGATGTTTATGATATATTTTAGTTGTGAAGACATTATTCTAAGAAAAGTATCCATCCACCATAATTCTTACAAGATTTAGTATTAGATATTTAAATATAGATTTTGCTTTTTGAACGTGTGTTTAAGAAAAATATACAAATACATGTTAATGCTATTTGTACTTTTCATTTTTTTTTATTTCTATACTTTTCAAAAGAAATGTGTAGACATAAACATATTTATGGCATCAAAACTTTATTTTCAATAACCAATCAGTTAGGGTGAGATGTAATTAAGTTGTCAGCTCTGCTGAGAAACTGGGGCAAATATCCCCATAGGAAAAGTTGGCATCTCTTCATAATAGTCAGCTATTACATTATTAATTTGTTCTGTATTAAAAAAAAAAAAAAAGTCCTTCCTTTTATTATCTCTGTCAGCTCAAAGCACATCTTCCCTGTTTTGACTGGTGAACTAACATCAAACTCTCTTTAATGCTAAAATACAGTAGACTTAGTTTACACTATTTAGCCTGTCAGATTCTCTTTTATGTACACCTCCTTCTTTGTCCACCTTTGCTGTTGTGCTTTGAAGAACTTGCTTTAAAGCCTGACAGCCTATTAAAATAAACATGTCTGGATCAATGTCAGAATGAGAAGTGCTACAGCAAACCTTTTAAGACAATCAGCCCTTCCTAAGCATGAGGTCAGATATTATCAGCACAGCAGGGCTTATCTGAAGCACCCTGAAAAACACACAAGGAACTTTCATTATTTGAATGACTTAATTTGGGTTAGAGTCTCATAAATGGCTGGTCACACTGTAGGGTTGCAGTATAATCCTGAAATGCAGCATCAGCCTGAATATAAGATTTTGGATGAAGAAAGGGAGGAAAAGAAAGAACTATTAGTTAAGGTATTTTGTTAATATATGCTGATATTATATAATTGATTACCAGCAATGCTATCTTTCTTCTTTCAGCATTTCCATATGTGGAATTAGCCTTCAGGTAAATATTTTCTTCAGTTGTCAAATCCAGGAAGTATTTCTATATATGCAAAGTATAACCACTACTAGTGAACAAAGACCATTCTTTTCCTGCTTCATGCATTCCTGAGAATGCTGATCTACAGTCACTAGACAGTAGGAGAGAACTGGGTAGAAAAGTTACACATAATGCTTAGTTCACTGAAATATTTGCTGTAGGAATGAAAATGCTATGTGAAGCACAGTTCCAAACTTGACTTACATTTGTTTATAAATCCCAGGCTACTAGTACTCATAGGTGAACCAATGCTGATATAATGTTAAATCATTGGCATGCCAGAAATGGAAAGAGTTTAGTTTCTGGCTGTTATCTACCCAGTGTGGCTATTTATGAGCAAGACCCTCTCACAGAGTAGGCCAGTTCCGCTCAAGGTATTCATAAACCAGCTCCCAACTTTGCAATCTCAGATATCGGTGTTACACAAGTGTGCCAAAGTTGCACTCCTTGGTTACTGTGAAGGCAATTTTGATGTTGTTCCTGACACAGATAGACGTTCTTCAGGCAGAAAAGGCTATGCAACTGATGAATTATTCCAGAACCCCAGACTCAGTAAAAGAACTGAAACATGAGAACTCTTCATGGAGATTATCTGAAAAGTTTAAAAAGTAGAAATGTGAATGTATTAATGAAATTAATGGAGTCCTGCCACCTTAAAGCACAGAATAAAGATTTATCAGTGCTATTCAAGATTCTTGTCATTGTCTCCTATACCTATAAAAATACATAACAAAGACCACACTTACTAATACTTGAAGAAAATGCAGAGATAAATCAGAAACCATGTCATTTTTCAGCAGCATCCATAACAAGGCAAAATGACTAAAATTGCATTTTGATGATATAGCAATGACACAATTACGTAATGATCACATGATGTCTGATATTTAACCTTATTATTTGTGTGATGCTTTTATGATGCATATATTGCCATTTGCCTTCCCCCCTTGACCCACTGTGGATGCCAGTGTCATTTTCAAAGACAATGCAGTAATTACAAATTAGCAACAAAGTTATTTACTAGACATATGGGTGATCCTATTCTAGCATCTGCTAATAGTAATGTATTACAGATGGGATTCTGCACATTCAGCAGTGAAGTTAATAGAGATATAATACTACAGTAATACTGCAGAATGACAATGTGCTTTTTAAACAGCCAAAAATCATACATGTATAAAGGCTCTTGTACATACTTATTCGTTCTGAATAACCTAATTTTACCACCAAGAATGGTTTCCAAGCAGGCTGGCTTCCATCCTGCAAAGACAGAAGTGTTCAGTTCAAAGGGGAAAAATAATTTTAGCTAGTAGTTTAAGTAGACATTCATAATGTACTCTCCACTCTTATTAGGCCAGCATTGTGACACAGCAGGGGATCTGAAGTGCCAATCTGAACTGTTTACAAGTAGTCCTCAAGTTATGACTGCAATTAGGACCAGGATTGCCATTACAAAGCTATGTAGTCATAAAATGTGATGTCATGTGACTGTATTACTTAGCATCAGCAATACAAATTTTATAATTTGTTTCATAATAAAACAATACATTGGAAAACAATGAACACAATTTAAAATATTTGGAAAATAAAAATAATTTATCGGGCTCTGAAAATATTGCAACACAAGTGCCAGGTGTATCTATTTCCATAATGTTTGCGCCAAAACAAAAATGGCTCTGTAGTACCTTAAAGTAGCAATGGTACTGTTATAAAGATAAGGATTTTCCTCTTTGGAAAAGAGAGCCTGTACTAAAATAAAAGAGAGCCCAGGATTATTTGAAAATGATGCAAGCATGTCTACGTCTCACAGATATTTGGCATAGCAAGATGAAACAGGGGAAAAGAAGCAGAATCCAGAGGATTCTGGATTTATTCAACTGGATGGATGGATGGATGGATGGATGAATGAATGAATGAATGAATGAATGAATGAATGAATAAATGATAAATGAATGAATGAATAAATAAATAAATAAATAAATAAAGGCAGCTTGCTTGAGATTCCAGGTTGTATAAGGAAATTTAGCTCAGCAACTGGCAGATTACAAGAAGGGAGGGAAGGAAGGAAGGAAGGAAGGAAGGAAGGAAGGAAGGAGGGAGGGAGGGAGGGAGGGAGGGAGGGAGGGAGGGAAGGGAAGGGAAGGGAAGGGAAGGGAAGGGAAGGGAAGGGAAGGGAAGGGAAGGGAAGGCAAGATCCCAGTGGATCTTCTTTATCCAGATAAAGAATTGCCAATGTTCTTGAACTGTGTACATGGCAGGCTTTAGTTGTGAGAGTTAGGTGACTGAATGGATGAATAAGTGTGGGAGTGGAAGTGTGGATAATGAACATCCCAATGCAATGAAGCTTAGTTAACATGGAAGTCTATATGCTTGTGACTTGCTAAAAGATGCTAGATGCTTCTCTAATTGGCACATAGGAATTATAAAGGAAAGTTAGGGAAAGAGGTCTCACTGAGTGCTGTGTAATTCCATCCCCCACTTCCAGACCTGTGCAAAAAAAAATAGTACAAGTCCTCTTTAAGACACCCAGTTGCAGCTGCTTGTGAGCTGTTGATCAAAGCAAGTGGGAAGACTTTGAGTTCAAACAGGAGAAAGAAGAGAATGACTGGAAATAAGGAAGATTTGAAAAACATACGTTTGGGGAGAAAAATCGTAATACTGCTTAAAAACTTGGCTACCATATCTCCAATAAAGTAGCTTCTGAGTTGTCTTCAAGGACAGCCCCATCATACATGGTGATAATTCAAATGACTACTACTAGACCATGAATCTGTATAGCTAGAGTATTCCAATTGGCAAAATAGTTAAACTGGTAAAACTTGAGAGAATGCAGTGCGGTTGGGCAACATACAAAATCAACCCCCACCCTCAAGGAAATCAAGGTCTAAGTAAAAATAGATTGGTTTCTTTCTGAAGGAAATAATAAAGATAAAAAACTATGCCAGTTCAGGTCAAGGAAACCTATACTTTCCTTAGTAATTCAGCAGGAAAAACTAATAAAGTAGAAAACAAGAAACAGCTTGAGTTCCTAAAACACATACAATTCTGTTAATCAACAAAGCTAATAACTGTTCCAATAATTCTCACAGATGATATTGGGAAATGATTGTCAAAAAATTGACAATATGAAAATAAACTCCAGAATGAAAATTTCAGAATAATGTCTATCTCATGATATTTCAGCTAATATTCCTCTATTAGCTTTCACTTCTCACCTATCCCCAAAGCAAATCTTAAAGAAAACTTCACTGCTATTGTTCCCTTGCAGTCAGTAGTTGTCATTTTCCAAACTCACAACACAGCTAAGATATTCCTAAAAAGTTATTCTTATTCCTTAGAGAAAACTTTTGGATTTCTACCTGCATACACTCTGAAAATGCTGAGATGATTCAGAATAATAATGCTACTGCAAATGCAAGCTGAACAGATGCATGAAACATTCCACTTTGCTTTTCTTTAAAGAATGTACCACAAATTGCTGCTTTAAAAACCTGGAAGGCAATCAGTGCTTTCTATCCTTTGAATGAAAATGGAGCCAGAATTGATCTGGATAGTCAAATTTATTATTGCATGCAGAGAATGTACAATGAAAAGTGATTAGAACAAGTAAGCCAATCGGTCCCTTGAAATAGTGCAGTTTGGAAAAGGGGAATCAATACCACTGAAAGCAAAATTGGAAGGCTGTCAAATCAAGTTAATTCTTATTTTCTGAATGAGTGGAGAAGGATCACCATATGCACTTGGCAATAACCAAATTAGCTTATTTTCAGTTCACTTGCTGAGTAGCTCCTCATTGCTAGTTAAATACTGTCACTCTCAAAATAAGAATTTTGGAAAATAACTAAATCTTGCTAATAGATTGCTAATAGGGAATAGATTTAGTGAGAACTAATCCTCATTTATTTTCAAGAATAAAAAAGAAAAACTGATATATTTAAATTTTCCCTATCAACAGACAAAAAAATACTAAAAGATAAAATTATGAAATTGTTGAAACCAGTATGAGATCATAGTGTTCCACTTCACAGTGAAGAAACATGGATTGATTTTCATTTTAAACTGTGCAATGCTATTCTCAATTATAGGGTTAAGTATATCCAGTTGTTAAATATGCGTCAATAACATTTATAGTGAAGCAAGTCAGATAGGTGTAACTAAATACTAACAGAGGTCTACTAAGTTGCTGAATTCTTATTCAGTTATTTTTATGAAGACTATTCCTGCAAGTTTTCATATCATCACCTACCATTTTCTGTTAAACCCAATTGTTGTGTTTTGCATTGCTTACCAAAGTTTGTTTTTGTGAATGCAGTGGAGTGCTTTCTCTAATAGCACATGCATTCTGAAATAATTAGGTGAATTCTTAAAAGATTCACATACTTCTGAGCTGATATCCTGGCCACCAACCAGGATGCCCCATCTCACCCCCAGCCTTGGGACCTTGGCTGAGGCTTGAGCCTGGTTATCTGCTGCCCTCCCAGCAGCATTTTTAGCTTGTGGACTGTACAAAAACAAGTGGCAGGCTGGATTTGGCCTGCTGACCATAGTTGACTGTTCCCTGACATAGGCTTTAGAAAAAAAAGAACATTGTACTATATTAGACAGATCATCCTATAGTTTAGAAAAAAATAATTGTTACAGAAATTAGCAGCACTTGCAGACAGAGAGAAAGACAATTATACTTTATTGTTTGCCCCCCCCCCGACACCTTGTTTAAAACGGTCTTAAAACCTGGCTCTTTTCCCAGGCCTTGGGCAAGAGTGGATGGTGGGCCCCTTGTGTGTTTTTGAGCTATTAACAGCAACCAGGGACACAGATAGATACAGCGATTCACAGTACTGAACAGTTATAGTCACTTAACAAAAGTCTTGATGAGTAGAAATAGAAAGAAGTTTAAACAACATATGCTTGTAATCAAATAAGTCAATGTTAGTTGTGATCATCTGAGAAATTTAATCTCTTCACTTGTGGAGAAAAGATCAAGTAATGCTAAAGATGTACTGGAAAAGGAAGGAAGGAAGGAAGGAAGGAAGGAAGGAAGGAAGGAAGGAAGGAAGGAAGGAAGGAAGGAAGGAAGGAAGGAAGATTCAAAATACACATAAATAAAACTAGGAGAAATGAAAAGAAGCTACTTCTACAGTAGTATAAAAATCCATAACAAAGTAAGTGTTTACTTATTTCACAGGTTTTGAAACCTGCCCCAGTTGTAGATTCTGAGTACTGTATAACAGAGTAAAAATATAGAATAAAAACAAGCACGTACAACTAATAGCAATCTCCCGTTAGGGACCAAAAATATTCAATCCTGCTTAAAAGCACAGGAAAATAGTGTTATGAAATGCCAGGAGGCAAGGAGCTGTGAGAACCTCTGAAGGTAAAGAATTACAAAGTACAGGGGCACAACAGAGAATCTGATGCCTATTCCATGTCCCCTCTCACCTCAGATAGAAGGAGGTCTCAAAGCAGACCTCTCATGATTTAACATGATATTATGCCCTATAAGGCTTTGTAGGTCATCATTAGCATACTGCACTGGCTCAGAAGCCTACGCATGAGCAACTTTGTAATTAGTATTATGCTACTATGATGAGATTGTCCAACCAACAATCTAGCTGCTGCATTGTGGACTAGCTGTAGTTTCCAGTTCATCTCCAAAGGCTGTTCCCAGTAGTTACAGTAGTCCAACTGATTAGTTATCAAAGCATGAGTTACTGTCACTAAGATATCCTGGTCCTGTTAGGCTTATTACTAGCACCAACCCAAGCTGACAAAAGGGCTGTCTGGCCTCAGCATGTGCTTATTTTTTAACCAAAAGTCACAGGTCTAGGAGTCACACAGATCATGAATCGGCTTCTTCAGAATAATTAGCAGGGTCAAAATTCCTGTTGAAATGCAACTTGGTCTTGGAGGGATTCAATTGACATTTATTTCAATCCATTCAGACCTTGACAGCTTCCTGAAAGATGCCAACTTTCTATGAACTTTCTGGCCTGGGCTAACAATATGTAATTGAATGTTATCCACATAATGATGACACCTCACTCCACACCATTGGATGATGTCTCCCAATGGCTTCATATAGAAGTTAAATAACATGGGAGAGAAAACTGAACTCCGTGGTACTCCACATTGGAGTACCCATTGCCTTAAGTGCCATTCCACTATGGTTATGTTAGAGGTTGAAAAGGGGGCAGGAACTTTCCAGACATAGACACACATTGGTCTTCTCTTAATTATAGTTATATTTATTGTTACAGTGTTTTTCAAATAAATAATTTCTTATTTCTAATTTATAAAATTACCTTAGCTCAACAAACAATACACAAATTTATATACAGACATTTCTATAAGAAGGTTTTTACAGTTTCTTAACTGTTTTATCTTTCCTCCCCAATTTACACAGATGTTCTCTATCTCTACTTTGGTATGCTCATTCTGTCAGACAGCTTAACTGTACTTTCATAGTTTGGGCTTGGTTTGGAGGATGAAAAGAAGGAAATATAACTCATTCCCTGAGCTTCTTGGAATTCCAGCACCTTCATCAAACTTTCCTCATTGACTCCAGTCCTTTCCAGCTACAGCTGTCTCTTCCACCAGCTAGTCCATCTTGTAGAGCTCTCTTTCTGATCCTGCTTATTCTTCTGCATCCTCAACTGCAGAGTCCTCCTCCGACTTTCTTTGATATAAACAGTATCTTCAGTCCACACAGCACAATTACAGCTCCAGCATTGTCCAGCAACTAACAACCATCTCTCTCCCATTGCCTGACAGATATGCCTGTTATATATTTTGATGAAAAGGCAGATGTGCCTGCTCCCAGGTATTTTAATTAGGCAAGTTTCCCAATGTTTTTGTGATATTTTGCATGGTGCTGGAAAATAAACAAAATTCCTTAACCTTGACATCAATTTACAACTCTGTCCCAGTCGAGGCATCTCATCCTGCCACACAGTGGAACCACTGAAGCATATGGGGATTTTTTGGCAGGTTGAAGCTGAATGAAAATTGAACCACTGTATTTGTAAATCATTTGAATAAGTCAGTTGTGGCTTATTTAAACAATGATTTAACATAATTGCTTAGAGTAATGTGTGAACTCAGAAAAAAGAGACTGATTTGTTGTGAAGCCATTGATAAATACGTGATGTTCTACAAATAGTCTTGAAATAAAGAATTCTCACCAGACAGCTGCAAATAGGAATTCTGAATCCCAGAGAATATGAATCAACTTAATTTTAACATTATTTGAAATCTGTGAGAGTCTCAATTGTATCCCCAAACATGCCAGCTTTTAACATTATATATGCCAAGTATAACTGTGGCTTATGTGTAGACATTCAAATAGCACAAATATTTGATTTTTTAAAAATAAATATAAGGTTTCTGTCACAGGAATAAACCCATGCTAGAGGTAAATTTATTAATTCAAACAAAAAATATAAAAGTTTTTTTTTTTCCCATATGTGTAACCTTTTTTTTTTTTTAGTTATTTTGATTTGAAGAATCAGTGAACTAGATAATTACTTGGCAACATTACAGACGATTCCATTACAGGCAAAGAGAAAAAAGTGGCAGAAGGCACCTGTTGGCATGTTGCCTTACAATTCATCTCATTCAGTAAGGATTTTCTGATGAAGGAGGTTTTAAAGCTGAGTCCTCCTGCTTCAGGACAAAGAACATCTGTTTCCAGTCACAACAACATTGGGCCATGTGACTTTAAAACAAGCATAGAACTATATCAATGCTATATACCATGGTGTGAGGCTATATACCACTCATTTATCACCAGGGTATGCCTTCTTTTCTTAGGGAAATATTTAGGCTGTTGCCGATACCTCATGAAACAGGAATCAATTGGAGCAATTGTGTAAACCATTGAGGAATAACTGTACTAAAGAGGTGCCATTTGTTTGTATGATGATGTAGTAGCTTTCTTTGTGTTTTCTGCCAATGTGACCTTCATTTACCATAGTTGGCTGAAGTACAGCAGGGCATATGGACTTGCTTAATTGAGATGACAGTTTTAAAAGGAACAGCAAATCCTGTCTAAATATCACATGCTAAGGATTTTAGTGTATTATTTATTCTGCCATAAAATGTCACCATAGTCAATATTTAATTAGAGATTCCTGCATGTAATCTGGAAGGTGTGAACATGAAAAATAAATTATAAAGGCAACCATACTTACCCTGACTATGAAGTAGCATGTAATCAACTTTGATATGAAAAAGATAAGCAGGATCAGACTTAGGATAGTACTTGGATGGGAGACTACTAGGAAATCTCAAGGATATAGGCTAGAATGCAAAGTCAAAATAAAATCTCAGAAAAGGAAATGACAAATAACTTTTGTTGCCAAGAAAATTACATGAATGTGTTCATGAAGTCATCAGAAGTCAAATTCAACCCAAGGGAGACTTTTTTCTTATTTTTATCGTTCTTAACCTGGACTAGATTATTTTTCATTTCTATGCATTTTATGCCTTGGAACATGAAATAACTATTGTATTGAGATATTAGGTTTTATAACAGAACACAAAACTTACCTGTCTCCAGAAATCTTTCTGTAATTACATAGCAAGTAATTAAATCCAATCTGCAAAAGAAACATTTGTGCACAAAGTACCAGGCAAATACTTTTTAAATGTACCCAGGCCTTTCAAATGGTTACTGATATCAACTTCTGCTTTAACTGGCAAGAAATTGTATATAGACATCCCAATGTACAGTCTCTGACACCTCCAGGTAGACAATAGAAACTCCTGTCTGAAAACCTGGAAAAGTGCTGCTGATCAGTGTTCATAATATTGGGCTAGATGGTTCAATTATCTAATTCAGTGTAAGACATCTTTCTTTACTACTAAAGAGACATTGATATGAATGGGAATATACTGGAAATATTTTGAGGAACTGATGCGCCTTTGTAGTTCTGATATCAGACAGTCATTTGTTGAGTACATGCATGCTGTGGACATTTACCTTTGCAGGCTTAGATAGATGGACAGATGAATAGTCTGTGCTAAATGGCACTAAATTTATTTAAGATGTTGTCTCAGGATAGATAGTTGAAGAAGACTGATTTGAGGCAGTATCTCGATTAAAAAAACTGAGTATCTCCATTCTTGCCAAAGTATCAAAATGACTCAGTTTGGCTAGCTGCTTCACCTCAGTAAGAAAGCTTTCTGCACAAGCATATGCATAACCTTAGGACTATTAAAGCAGCCTTAAAATTGATTCACCACTTTAATCCACTAATCCATTTTAGTAGGATGATATGATCAAAACTATGTTGAATCAAATCACTCAAAGATGGTACAGTCCTGTTCTTTAGAAATAAATTTGAATATCACAAACCACCATAAGGTTTTAAAGTGATTAAATAGATCATTAATTAAATATTTTTTTAAAGGAAGCCAAGCCTAGTTAATGACTAGTTCCCTGGAAGTTCCCACCACTAAAGAGTAGCAAAGAGATATAATAATGATTTCTAAGGATATAAAATATATTCTAATCCACAAACTCATCTGCTAATCTGGCATCATTTGCAGTCCAGTTTACTGCCAGACTTTACGCCAGCTTGACAAAAAATGTCAACCCTGCAGACACTTATCACTGTACCAGGACTTGCTTACAACAGAAGTTCACAGAAATGATGCAATCAGCTAAGTGACTTTATTAATGTCTAGAAATTACAGGATGTCATGAGTAAGGATGGCGAGCAGGGGGCTCCCTTCCAGACTGTTAAGCGCATGCGTAGCACTGAGGAATTGGTGAGCCATTCCAAGAGGCACAGATTGGGACCACCTTAACCTGCGGGGTTTATATGGCTGGGTTTTTCCCACGCTTGTTCAGTTTGTTAGGATTACTGTTATGTATTAGCAATAAACATTAGAAAACAGTTCCCTGTCTGAGTGTTTCCTGGGAGTCAGGACATAGAAACACAGAAGATCTGCTTCCTGAAATACACAGAAAACAAACCCTACGTATATTTCTTTTCCAGGCTTTAAAGTTTATGCCTTTTCTTGTCATTTCACAAGTCAAAACAAATGTGACCTCTTACCAGCCTCGACATTGTGGTCCATCTGTTCAATATTAACATAATGGTGCTGTCTAAACAAAGAACTGCCAATTCCCACTTTGTCAGCTTTAGCCATTACAACTGTAATCCCTGAAAAGACTGTGCACTCATGGGGTTCCATTTGCTATGGTGATTGTATGTTGCTAAGAAGATCCAAATTTTAATGTTTCTCCTATATTTTGTCAAGAACAGTGGTGTGCTATGCTACTTTGACCTTTCTGATTAGCTTGCCATTTCAGTCCTTCCTTTTTATAGCATCATTAACCTGTTAGATACAGACAGAATGGCCAACCAATCAACTCATAGCTTAATGAAGAGGTCAGCTGAGTCCACTGCATTTAAACTCTTTTACAGGTTGAAGACATATATAAAAAAAAATGGAATAATAATAGTATGGACATTAAAAATAATTATTTAACATCATTTTTTTATGTAACACAGTAACTGAGAAATGTGAAATAAACTTCTTAAGAATTAAGAACTGAATTATCATATTGGTGTTGTGTGCATTCCTCTAGAGACATAAACAATATTGAACATGTGAATATCCACAAATACTATTTTTTTGAACACATATGAAATTGTGTGAATGGCTATATAGGAGACAGACTAGAAGGTTGTATATTTTTTTGTTGATAAGTGAACTTGTTAATAAACTTTTTTGTTCATGGAAAACCAATTATGATGGATATATTGTTAGTACCAGTCCATAGATAAATACTATCTTATTCATTTCATGAAGAAAAAAATAACAAAGATTGCTTGCTTGCTTGTTTGCTTATTTATTTATTTAAAAGTATAACAGCTTTGTTGACATATAATGCTGAGCTGTATTAGGTAGATTCACTTATTATTCTAAAGCAAAAACAAACTATACTGTATTTTAAAGCAATGGGTGAATTTAGACTTTATGTAGAGAAATCCCAAGATACATCTACACATGAGGAAGATAGCAGTTCAGCCATGAGTTTACATTTACACATGGATGCTGGTTCATATGTAAAACTCCTTCTAAGGAAGTGGAAGACAGTTTAACTGCTGGATACAATGACAGAGAGAAGAAAAATAATGTTTAGAGCCCCGTGACCTTTTCATCTATTCATGTGCTATAGAATGATGTGAACCAGAATATCCAAAGATCCTACACTGATCAGGCACAAATATGACTTGAAGGATGCAAAAACAAAGTGTTTATTTACAAGTATAACTTCCCAATATTTAAGAGTGTACACGATCCAATTTGCTCTTATACACAATAGCTTCTCCCAAGTCATTTAAAAATCGTATCTGCTACTTTCATATCTAGAAACTATCAATATTACTCTTTTTCAGTGACTTTATAAAAAGATAAAGAGATGAACGGAGAATCTAAGTTAATAACTCTAAGCCAAACTTTCCAAAATACCAATTTTGGAAATACTAAAATTCCAAACATATAAAATGTGTAATTAAAATCCAATATAAAAACAAAAGTGTTAAGCTATTTCTATTCTTTCCCCATCAATTTCCATACAAAAGGAATAACATCAGAAAATATTGCCAGGTGTATATATTTACCACCAACTCTCTGGCCTGCCTCATACTTGCTTAGACTACATATTAATTCTCAGGAATGTGTAAGCCCAGGTAGCAGCAGTCACATGGCCTTCACAAGATGTTGCCTTCCATGATTTGGATATTATAGTAACAGCTTCCTTGGGGACAGCTGTGATTTTGAGTGATGACTGAATACAGAAGTATTGATTACCATGAATAGCACCTCCATATGAATCCTCTACATCCTCTGTAAACTGAGACTGCCATTAATGTGAATAATGTTCATATTTGGAAAAGACTACAGAAAACAAATGTGAATAAATTACATTTCTGTTTCTAGAAATTTAAAACTAACTTCAGAATTTTATGTTGTTTTTGATGATGATAATTAAATAGCAACAAATTACAGTTACCCAGCTTTAGTGGTAGAAAGTTTTGTCATATTCTCATAGATCATAGATTAGGCATTTTGTTTGCAACAGATCCAATTATGATCCATGTTACAGAAACCACAAGAATGATGAGTAAATATGATATTATCAATTATTTCTTCAAGTGATTCAGATGTCAGTATACAAAATGCCACTATATAGAAAGTTTTCCTGTATTAATTAAAATGAGAATTATTTTGGTTTTGCTCAGTTTCCTGAACATGCCTGATGAACATTGATTTACTAGTATAATTTCAGTTTTCCAGAAAACAGTAAATAAAAAATGGAGGCTATCAAAATGCCAGAAGATAATGCTTTGGTGATTGTTTAATTGTAAGAAGGGTTACACTCACATAAGAAGTTCTCTATTCTGTGTGTTTCCTTCCCTTCTCTTAAAGATAATTATGGCAAACCTGCTTTCCTCTTATAAATTACCTTGGAAACAGTAAGAGTTCCCTTAACAGGAGGAACCTCTCATTAGGTCAGAGAGAATGTTATCTTAAGCTATACTTATTTGCAGATTAGGTGCTGATATACAGGAAGGTTTCAATTTGCTGGACCTTCATTCAGTGGACTTCAGATACAGAGACTTTTTTTTTAACCCTGGACATCACCTTAAACAATGAACAAAAGCTACTGTTTCTAGGGCAGTGCAGACAATTGACATAATTTGTGTCAATTTAAGTAATTTGTGTAGTTATGTAACTGATGTTTTAACATCATCTGGATCAATTTAGATAATGTGGATAATTGTGTAAATATTAAAATGAGATCAAATGAGGCAAACAACATAAAATGCCATTTATGTATTTAATGCAAATTACCTAATTGACATAAATAGTGTAAATTCGGATGTAATGTACATATGCATTTAATGGACACCCCATTTCCCCAAATGGTCCTTTAAATCAGGGTTTTACTGTAACAGTTTTGGTTATTTGAAATTGAATAATCTAGAAGATTCTGTGTTCTCAAACGTCTACAATGTATTAATTTTGAAATATTTTTTATTTTATTGTATTTATTTGTTAGAAATTCAGGTAACTATGTCTTATGGAGGCAGAAAGATATAGCATAGTCAACCTGTTCTATATCTGTACAAACTCTATATAGTATATATAAAACCTTACAAAGATTGTGGTTGGAATTTTGTTTAGTGAATAATCTAAGATACATGAGTTTATCAAATATAAAAGATAAACTTAGAAAGTGTCAGAAAGAAACAACACTAAGTAAAATAACAGATATTTTAAATGTATTAAAATATACAGATATAGATATTTTAAATTAAAATATACAGTTATAGACAAAAAAAGACAAAAAGAAAGGAAAGAAATACAGAATACAAATATCTAGGTCCAACTTCTGACTGGAAACTTCTCAGTCCTGGTCAATTAGAAGATAGTACACACTGATATGTGAGATTGATCTGGGTAGTTTCTGATAAGAAGGGAGATTAGCGCTACTTTCCAAGGATGGTAAATAGGGCTTTTCAGAAGTAGGCACGGTACTGTCTCACCTTTGGAATCTGAGCAGATACACAGTCACTCTTGGTAAGGAATACAATTAATTTTTCCTGATATACATGTTGGAAGAGCATCCAAGTATGCCAGTGTAAAAGTCCTCCTAAGTGATGGGAGAAGTAGACTTAGGAATGGTAAAAGGAGAGTATGAGTATCCTGTTTCAAGTTTCAAACTCACACACAGGCACAGTTGCTAGGTGAGAATAGCAGTTTACTCAAGGCTGAATAGATAACCAGCAGACAAGGAAAGGAACATAAATCAAACCAGAATCTTTTGAAAAGAAAGCTTGCCTGGGCAGTTTCACTTCCAAAAGGAATGCACAGAAGAGAAGTCAAAATCCAGTCTGAAGTTCAGAGAGCCAAGTCAGGTTTGTCAGCCAGTCAGCCAAAAGTCAGAGTTTCAGGGTTCACAAGTAGAATTCACAGGAATGACACACCAGAGCAGGAGATCAGATGGGTTAGGATTACCTCTTTAATCAGGCTGCAACCAGCTATCTTCAATTATCATAGTTACTCTCTTGCCCAGCAAGAAGCCACATTGAGCATCTTTGCTCTGCTTTCTGCTCCACTTGCTGAGTCTGCGGGCTTGGAGGCCATACCTCAACATCTGACTGCTCCAGCTGTTCTGATAGTTCCTGTATTTAATCAGCCTCAAGTGATTTCTGTCTTGGTATCTCCTGAGGCTGATATTTTACTGGTTCAGCTAAAGCAGCTTCTTCAGAGTAAAAATCAGAGTCCTGTGCCATGACAGTGAGAGTTCTTTGCAGTGGAGATGTGAAACATTAGTTTCATCTCTTTGTGTGTGTGTGTGTGTGTGTTTCTGTTTGTGCTCTCTCAGGCTTCATTAAGCCCACCATAGATACAAACTGAGAGATAAGCCAGAAAATTATTTGTTTCTTCCGAGGAGACTACTAGGTGCTTGTCAATACTAATTGGGCTAAAGGTTCACTCCTAAAGACCTGCTTAATCCAGTACTTCAAGCAGCAGAGTTATAAATGAGCCTCAACAGAAATTCATCCAAGCACTAAGTGGAGAAGTGCATTATAGGTAATCCTCCAGTTATGATGCCACTTGGGACCAGAATTTCCATCGCTAAGTGATGCAGTCTTAAAGCACAATGTCATGTGACTGAATCAGCGACAGCAATCTTGGCAGTCCTAGTTGCTGTTGTAACCCCAAGACAGTGTGGGTCATTAAGGGAAGCCCTCATGTGGCCATAATATGGGAAGGGACAGGAGTCCCAGGCAAGCCGGCTGGCAGGTGACAGTTGAACGTGGCGGTAGGCAGACGTTAAGAAGCATGGTCAGGAGATGGATGCTGTGAGCGCATACCACAGGAAGGGGCTATGGGTTGTGGGTGGGTGGATGATATGGCAGATACTATGGAGGGCATGTAGGTGTGTGGGTGCCACTGTTGGATGGGCAGGTGAAAAAGTGGCAGGAGTGAGAGTGATCGATGGCCTCCTGCTGGCTTCCCCATTGACTTTGTTTGTGGGAAGTTGGCAGGGAAGGTCACAATGGCTATTACATGACCGCAGGATACTGCAACTGTTGTAATTGCGAACTGGTTGCCAAGCACCCAAAGTGCAATCATGTGACCACAGGGATGCTACACTGGCTGCAGCTTTGTGGACTAATTGTAAGTCCCCCTTGTTGAACACCATTGTAATTTTGAACAGTCACTGAACAAGGAGACTCAGAGTACTGGTGTCAAAAATTAGATTGGACTTCTTCTAATGCATCTTTATAAGAGCAACACTGTGCACCATATACAGTAGCAAAAGACTTAACACTTTGCCTTTAAAAAAATTGATTGCTGCAGGCTCATAGTTGTTGCTCTTATACATCATGTATGTAAATACTGCATTAGAAGCTATTTGAGCATGAAGAAAAAGATTTGAAGATTGGAGTTTTCAGGAAAAAGACAACTGGAAACATATACTTAGATATATAAAAGCTTTTAACTGCTCAGTTTGGTAGCTGTGAATTTTCCAAATGTGAGTTGCTTAGCACACTGCTAAATAAAACCACCTTAGTTCTCATATGGTTGATTTCCAGCGTCTGGATTGAAAATAAGATGCTAGTACATGGGGTCTGTGTGGCAGTCCCACTTGGGATACAGAGGAAATAACAGCATCATCAGCATATAATGGAATGGAAATTGGTTTGCTATCTAGGGGGGAGGGGGAGGAAATTCAGATCTACAAAGGCCCTGGATAATGTCATTGATATAAAATTATATATATATATAATATTTGACTTCTTTAGAAGATGGGTTTAGATCAGTCACTTTTTTGTTGTTCAAACATTGGGCCTGCCTTTAGGTGCCCTCATTCAGTGTCATGATTAATTGGAGAAGCCAGTAATCAGTGGAGAAGACTGTCAATTTTGGCCACAACCTTTTATGGGAGATTGAGTCAAATACCACTTTTAAATTTATAAATGCAGCTTAAAGGGAACGTCTTGGTGTTGTTATTTACAAGGACCAAACAAGTTACAGTATCCAGCTGAGAATTAAATATGCACATTAGCTATATATTTTGCAAATATAATCAGAACTCTTCTGCAAAATATATAATTTGCCAGCAATAAAATTTGAAATTATCTACTTTATGGAGCATTCTATTTGACCATTCTGATCAGGGACATCTCAAAAGCAATTTTATCTGGATTTAATTGCCTAATTCTCAAATCACTTTCCTCCAAAGAATTCATGGAAGTTTTTACTTCCTAAATCTAATCTTTATTCTTTTGTAAATGACTAAATCTGTAAGGCCTTTGACACTGAAATAATGTATTTCATTGTGTGAGGCAATGGAAAGAGTTATTTTTTATAACTTTGTTATCAAACAATCCTAGTCATTTTATGCAGTAACTCTTTTAAAAGAGCTGTCCTTTCATTATATATTTAAAACATTTTCATAAACTCAAGTTCATTATATTTGCAAAACACACTCATGTTTCTAGCAGAAGATATTAGCAGTCATATATTCCTTCTGTCTAATACATACACATCTGTGCCTAATGGACACAATATGCTAACTTCCTTCCATTGTTAACACTTACTATTCAGATAAGGAATCTGAATTGCCTTACATGTAATTCATTGATTGTGAATTAATCTGTGATATTTATTTGCTTTAGAAATAATGATAGAAATGCATTCAGCAACATCATTGGCAGGTAGAACTTAATAAGCTCATGCTAAAATTAGCATTGCATGTAATACCTGCATTACAACTATTACTGCTTCTTTTCACATAATTTTTTTCCCTTCATCCTGGGTTATAAGAATTTTGGAAAAAAATTAATCAAAGGAGAATAAGAAGGGTTATCATGCAAATAAATGACCAAATTATATTTAAAAAGCATAAGTTATATTGAAATTTATTTAAAATAACCCCAACAACTCTATTAAAATTAAATGTCAGAAGCTACGTTACAGATTATACTGTAGATTTGTAATACATTTTACGATGACTTTTGACCCAACAGACACACAAAACAAATGATAGAAAAATTAATCAACTGAATATTGGTTATCACTTTCTATATTATGTACATTGCTCACTGGAAACAGATTAACTTGTATTTTAATGCTTTATTATTTAAATTGTTATTTATTTATGTATTTAGTCAGTGTGTATGTCACCTCAATCACAAAGCAATTTTAAGCCTTATTTCAGAGCTAAACACAATTTTGACGCATGAACAGAAGATAAACTACGTAAAAGCACATCCTTCCTGCCCCCAACACCAACCAGCTTTCCTGTATCTTGGCATACATTTAGATAGGTTCTCCAAACTGAAAACATGAGTGATGGGATATAGAAAACTTACTTTATATAAAAATTACTTATATTTTTCATTAATAATAATTCCATAGTTGGAATAGGATGTAACTTTCAAACTATGCAAGTTTCATCTATCTTTAAGGTATAGGTTGCTTAAATCAGCATCTTCCTGAGCCAAATAGCAAATGGTTGCACTGACATTGAAGAGGCTATTTTAAAGCATAAATTAAGAAGCTTCTTAATTTATGCTTTAAAATAGCCTCTTCAATGTCAATGCTCTCCAAATGTGTTGGACTTCAAACCCCATAAATCTCAGACCAGGTAGGAAAAGCGGCTTTAAAATATATGTTAAAATAAATCATCAATAATAATCATCAATAATAAAGCAAGATAAATTGGAAAGCTGAAAAAAAGAATGGATGTTTGAAATATTTAAGATAGAAGTGGGCAATGGTTCTCCAGATATTGATGAACTACAGTTCCCATCATCCCTCACTATTGGCCATGCTGGCTGGGATAGCTGGGAGTAGTTGTTCAGTAACACTTGGAAGATCACAGATTTCCCCACTTTAATGTAAGGTTTGCAAATTAAGCTAGCCCACAACTGAGATGTGTTAAGACTCATATGAACTGGGGCATCCTCAGTGCCATTTCTGTTGTGATCTTTACACTATAAATTGTTTAAAAGGCATATATGTTTTAGAAATCCAAAAAAATAAACTATAATGAATAACTATTCAATACAAGGTATTAGCTTTTGGGGGGGGGGGATTAATGGTATAAGGGCAATCACATAATAAGCAGTTTATTATATTTGGGGAATGCAGTACTAAGAATATTTAAGGCTAACATAGAAAGCAATCAAATATTAAACAGTAATAATCTAGGAAAAATTAGTACATTATTCATATTCAGTGAGAGAAAGGCAAGGAATTCACAGAGCTGCACATTTGTTTCAATGAGAGAAAATCATGGATGTTGGAGAATGGCATGGGAAACAGGGAAAGTTTAAAGAAGGTATTGACTTATACAGTTTTCAGTTATAGAAGAAGACAGAAACATAGAGATTCTTCCCATAACAAAGAAATCTAGAAAGCTTCGTTCCACAGGAAAGAGGAAGAGAAATTTAGATGTAACATTCACCACCACTACCCTAAATAGATACACGGTACATGGGAACACCTCTTGCAAGACACTTTTTTCAGTTCTTCCTATCATTGCTATGTCCTTCTGAAATGTAGAGGTGGGAGGAGATTTTTCTTCCCTTCCTTGTTATCTTACGTTTGTTGCTATATTGCTGGCATTATTAACAGCCCAATGGACTTAGAAACAGCACTTCTGATAATCGGTATTTGTATGTTGACTAAATTGTGTCAGGAGGTATTAACTATCTTGCTGGCTACTTATAATACACTTTTTGCAGCACTATCTTATAGTACTGCAAAAATGTATTGTTAGTTGCCAACAGTATATGTTTGTGGGAGAGAATGAATGTCTGCACTCCTTTTATCTCCAAATTTAATCTCTGCAGGATTTGTTGAATGTAATAGCTGTATTGAAAAGCACAACCCTGAGTTTATGTTAAGAGTTAGCCAAGTGTTAGCTAAGTTTGTATCACCCTAATTCTCTGAAAACAGATTTGTAAACATAGTCATAAGAATGTGGTCATAAGAATATCCATGGATTTTATAAAGATGAAGAAAGTTAATTGATGATCCAGCTGAACTGTTCAAAATCTTCGAGATGATGCTGTCAAGGTAATGCATGCTATATGCCAGCAAATTTGGAAAACACAAGAATGGCCATCAGATTGGAACAAATCAACTTATATCCCCATACCAAAAAAGGGAAAGACTAAAGAATGTTCAAACTATCAAACAGTGGCACTCATTTCACATGCCAGTAAGGTAATGCTCAAGATCCTGCAAGGTAGACCTCAGCAATTCATGGAGCGAGAATTGCCAGATGTACAAGCTGGGTTTAGAAAAGGCAGAGGAACCAGGGACCAAATTGCCAATATCCGTTGGATAATGGAAAAAGCCAGGGAGTTTCAGAAAAACATCTATTTCTGTTTTATTGACTATTCTAAAGCCTTTGACTGTGTGGACCATAACAAACTGTGGCAAGTTCTTCGTGGTATGGGGATACCAAGTCATCTTGTATGCCTCCTGAAGAATCTGTATAATGACCAAATAGCAACAGTAAGAACAGACCATGGAACAACAGACTGGTTTAAGATTGGGAAAGGAGTACGGCAGGGCTGTATACTCTCACCCTACCTATTCAACTTGTATGAAGAACACATCATGCGACAAGCTGGGCTTGAGGAATCCAAGGCTGTGACTTGGTTTTTTTTGAGGTTTAGCTGCAAGCCAGCTTTTGCACTTTCTTCTTTCACCTTCATCATAAGGCTCCTCAGTTCCTCTTCGCTTTTAGCCATCAAAGTGGTATCATCTGCATATCTGAGATTGTTAATGTTTCCTCCAGAGATTTAACTCCAGCCTTTGTGACTTCATGGACTCATATACCAATCATACATTACCTTTTCTTTAAACTCCTCCCTTTCCCTTTTGTGAGATTATCCTCAAATCAATCCAACCACAGGTTTTTCAGTCTTCCCCATCCTCCTGACCCATTTGCTCTTCCTTTATGTATATGTTTTGCAATTCAGTCCTCATTCACTCTTCCTATAATGCACAATCTCCTCAGTTTACATCCTGACTGTGATTAATTGCAGCTTTTATGGAATGCTTTTTGGTAAGATGGAAAAGGAATAGACTTAGTTACCATCCTTAGCAGTTTCTGTGCTGGGTGCCACTTTCTTTGCTAATAATAAGGGCAGAACCTGTCAGATTTGACCCATTTTGGCCACAAATACTGCCAAAGATGGGTTTTACTTGAAGCAAGGTCATGCTATTCTGTTCAAATTCTGTTCAAGTCTGTTCAACTTAGATCTAATCTGTAAACTACCTTGCAAGACAGCATACTGTTGTTCTATTCTGCCAGCTAAAAGGTAAATGCAGGAAATTGACACACTTAGGAAGTTCAAAGCAAACAACAAAACTGCTACTTGGCTATTATGAAATCCATTCTTTTACATTGTAGCATAATAGGGCAGGTGAGCATCAAGACAATCGATCTTAGAACAAAACAACAAAACTCCTTATTCAAATAAAAAAAATGTCTTTATAAGATAACTGCAAATGGCTCAATCCATAAATCTATCACATTATCATGTATTGTTCATACAGTTAAAAATTCCAGTGAAAATTATTGCCATGGAGATAATATTTGAATATTGGTACAGTTGGGCCTCCAAATGATTTCTAGACCTCAGTGATAATAAAATGCTGCTGTGTTGCCAAGCTGGTTAAGGTTGCAGCAGCAAAAGTATGCCAGTTTAACACACACACACACACAAACACACCAGGCAGTTGAACCAATTAGATGCTGCCTTCTGGAGGTATGGCCAATGTGGATAATGGTTGAATAGACACAAAATGTTAAACCACACAGTATAATTTATGAGCCACAGTAGGGGAACTTTATATATTCTGCTAAGTAAAACTAAATAGGTCATATTTTGGCTTTGTGTAATGTGTCATTCCAACCAGAAAAAGTAAGGTGTGAAAGACTGTGTGTGAGAGACAGAAGGAGAGAAAGAGAGAAAGATCTCTCCTATCTCTGTCTCCATCCACTGTTGCATGTATTTTTGGGGGGGCCAAAATATTATCTAAGCTTGGTCTACAGCTACATAAACATTTGGCTTCTTATTTTATGTACTCAAACACATATTTCAATGTCATATGATGTTAAAACTTTAACTTTTAACAATGCAGACACTGTGATTTCATATATGAGACATCCTTTCTAAAACTTTAAAAGAAAAAAAAAGAGGCCAATAACCTTATATGTGAAATTCTAGATTTTACAAAAATAATATGAATTCACACATATGCATATAAAAATTACAACAAAGAACTGAGCTGACAAGTAGTATTTTCAATTTTTTTACATTATGAACAAAATTCATTATTATCTAGATTGATTATACTGTTAACTTATTTCTAATGCTTCCTACTCCACCAAGTGGACTGATGGTGTTATTTTTACTTGTGCAATTTCACACTTCCCAGAAGAATAAAAGAACATCAGAGGTTTCTATAGCAACAAAAGCTAATTCTTTCCAAATTTAGACAGTAGCTCTGGTACTGACTCCTATGCAAGCTTTCTTCAATATCTTTCCTGAGTTAGGATATGTTTTATGACACAATTTTGGTTTGAAGAGCTTAATAGCTGCAAATGGAGGAATTATATTGGGGAGGACGTGTTCATTAAATAAATATTATACCTGTATTTTCTGATTTTTTTAAATACTGGCTGAATTTATACAAATAGTAACCAGAATTTTTAGACCGTGAGTTTTTGAATCTAGCTTACAATCAAACATTGTCTTAGTTTTATGTGTAAATCAGGGCCATTATTTATTTGAACATCACTACATAAATTGGCCTTATGTACTTCCCATCTCATAAGGAAATCATAGAGAAAAAAAAGCAGCCTTTGTTTTCAACAATAGTATTTTATTTAACTGCAAACTACAGATTGTTTAAACTATTGATTATCTAAATATGCTAAGGTCAGAAACTGTGCTTTATACTTAAGTTTCTTTCAGTTTGGATGAATAACAAACTATAGTCAGTTTAAAATGTAAACAGATGCCTATTTTCTTCTTTTCATGGCCATGATGGAGAAAGAAATGGGAATGTGAATTGTATGATACCAAGCCACATTCATGTAGCACTAAACTAGGGTTTCCAAGAATAGTGACCAAAAAACAGTTTTAATGAATACATTGTCTAGGAATCCTGGTATATACAGTCCTCAACAAACACATTTCTTGAGAACTAGGGAGGAAAGTTGATATTAGTGTCCATCAGTGAAATCAGTTTGTTACAGCCTTAAAAACATAAACACTTAAATATAATTTTGGTGATCAAAAGTATCAAAAACTGTTCACTTTCTCTAGCTATTACTTCAAATAACTGAAGTGTTATTACACCAATGTGTAATATGAATTTATGGAATCTGTGATCATTGCAACCATAAGTTATTTACAGGTCTTTCTCATCAGTATGCAGTAGCTGATAAATAGTTTACACTCAGTTAATAAGTTTGGAAATTATCGAACACAATCATCACTTGGTGCCCAAAAGGAGAAGGAAAAAGACAGAAAAGGATGGAAGAAGAATGTATGAGATAGACAGAATTACTGTAACCAGGAAAGTTACAAATAAGTAAGAGAAACAAAATTAATTAGGACTCTAAGGTTAATATTTGGTTGGCTGAGGAACCACAAGAAATGGTGAAAATCTTATTCTACTAGCAAACAGGAAAGTTGCCTCTGAGATAGAACTTAATGAGGCTAGAGCTCCAATTCACTAAAGATCTTTCTAGTAGTATAACAGGAATAGCCAAAACAGCAACAGTATTCTAAGGTCCAAATTCCCTTGAAATGATGTTTATTATATCTCAAAATATAATAAACATCATTCTGAAACCTCTCTGGCAGCCAGTGCTATCCACAAATGATGACATCCTGAAAATATCTTTATTTGTAGGAGGGCCTTTGGACTAGGGTTGATTTTATTAAATTTGGAACTCACTTACTAAATTTGGAAAACAGCTGGAATCATTCAGACCAGGCAATTTTGGTGGCTGTCAATTTGACCAGGGTCCAAATCCAAATTTTGCTTTACTACATGTTTCTTCTTTAACAATCCTTGAAATATCTATCCTTATTTTTTAAAAAAAAATAAAAAGCAGAAGTGGATGAAATTTACAGGCAGAGTTTTCCCTTATATAAGTCTCCCCACCCCACCCCCCACCCCACTAATTGATAGGTGCAGATTCTACAACAGCTGAGGAAATAGGCATTTTCATTTTGAAAAGCCCTAACTTAGAACAGAAAGTTACCCAATTAAAATTTTTGACCGGATAAAATCTTAAAATCTTAAGATAAAATATTAATTATGATAATTGCATATAAAGCTTATCTGACAGTCCAGTGAACGTTAGCTCTCTAGTAAAGATCTTGGATTTTATAAAATGATAGCATGCCTTAGGCAAGAAACAGGGCCCTCAAACAACTTTAAATAAAATAGATAATGAAATATGTTCCAACTCTTTTAAGTGATACATTAGAAAATTATTGCAGGGACTAATAATACTTACAAATTAAGGAAGGAGTAGTAGATACTGCCAAGGGGAAAGTTCCCATCATAGATAATAAGGGCATTTCTGAAATCAGCAATTAGTGCTGTACGTATCTAGTAAAAATAACATATGTAAAGTGTTTCTAAATCACTTCTCTCTTTTCTTTTGTAGGATTAATGCTGATGAATCTGCACTTATCCTTTTTATACCTTGGGTGATGTTTGTGAAAGAAAGAGTAACATTCTGTCACTTGTCCTTTACTCCCAAATTCTAATTGCTGTAGAAAATTTAATCCCACTTACAAAGTCTTGGTAAGGTGTTAAATAAGTGAGCCTACTCCAGACTATTTAACTTTTTAAATATGTTTGCATGTTCCAGTTCAAGGGCACTCTAAAACTTGGTTACAGAGGATTAACTTGTGCAATGTTTGTTTTCACATTTTCTCAGGTTCAAAGTGCAAAGAATTCTGGATCACATTTCCATGAATCAAAATGCTAAAGAACTTACAGTAAATCAACCTTTTTGTAAAGAAATACCACGTGGGGAAAAAATGAAGGTGACACATTTTAGAAGCTTTACAGTAATTTCTAAGTTATGGATATTTTAAAGTACCTGATACTGCTTTATACATAACAGCTAGTTGAGTTATGCAGTCAATAGAATATCTAGTCTTTCCATGTTCAGTTCTCTACATCATAGTGTCATCGTGAATGTTCCAGCATGTAATGTGCAAAACCTCATACTGGAATTCCATGAATGTGAGAACCAGCATGGTCTGAGATCCCACTTAAAGTCTGCCCTTTTCGCAGTGGGATGAAATTGATATAGTGGCACCGAAACAAATAAACAAATATAACAAAACAAAAAACCACCAACATTCTTTTCCTCATCTCCATATTATGCCATCTTGGGTATGAGTAAATATTTCTAGAAAGAAGCTGCATATCGTATAGGCAGCACTCTCATTATTTAGTAATGCAGTGGATACCCCAGGAAATTACTGATGTGTCCATATTGTTCCATACTGACAAAATGTGAGATTTTTGGCTCGAACTTTTCAATGAGCAGGGCTCACCCAGGATATTTTTTGCCTAGGACAGAATGGTGAATAGTATCTCCCATCTTCCAGGTTAAAATATATAGTACTAAACCCAGTTAATTCCATCATAAAGCAGACAATCCACCAGCATTTCTTTTCATCCCTATCAGTAGAAGTAGGCTATTACTCACAGCAAGCTAAGATTTTAGTTTATTTAGAGCAAGTTTATACAGTTTATGTGAAACAATGTGATGCCATGGATAATAGCTGTTGGGAAACTATTATACTATATTTTTATTATTATTTTACAATTATTATATTGAATTTATATTGTTCATTTTTATTACCTATATTCTCTTTAGAAGACTAAACAAACAGCTTCCCCCAGTACAAGTGCAGGCGACTGACCATTTTTCAAGAACAGGTATTATCTTCCTCTTCTCCCAGCTCATGTGGAAGGCAACATACATAAACCTTTTTCATCTGTACAGCAAAAATAGTGTTTCTGACTTGCCCTTGGTGAAGTGGTCTTGTCTGTCTGCCTGTTGCACTTCTAGGCAAACACTTCCACTCCAATTGTCTATTGTGTGCTGTGGCAGAAATGCTCCAACACATCCTGTCACAGGTCAAAGCCCTTCATGGAACAGTGGAATGGTGAAGTTAGGCCTTTTTTAAACAAGTTCACCGATGAAACAATGAAAAATGTAAAAACAGTTGTTGTTGTTGTTTTAAAATTAGGTGAAATTACCAAGGACTGTCCTACCTTCCCCTTCTAATCTAGTGAAGACCAAAAAAAAAAGCCAAAATTGTGATGGTTCTTTCTTCTTTTAAATTAGTTCAGGATGACTAAAGAAGGATTGGAATTCACCAATGAAAGGCTGTAATTTGGACAGAACATCACCATGGCTGAAATGGTTGAATTCTCAAAAGAGATTTCTTAAGCTGGCTTCATTTTTGTTGGTATACTCATGGTCTGCAGCACAGAAAAGCTCAGACTCATCTGTGGCTTAGTCATATAAATGAATAAGCAAGCAAGCAAGCTACCAAAGCCTAAAATAATTATCACCAAAACACCCACCAAAGAAGTTTGGTGCATCTTTTTCACAATAAAAGCAGCAGAAGACATTCAAAATCTGACAGAGTGGCCTCGTTCTGCTTAATTGTAGGGCCAATACGGAAAATGGAACACTATGATATTTTAACATAAGGTTTTTTTTAGATGATTATTTTCCTTAGAAGGTTCTTTGATCATTTTAGAGATGGACTAACATCTGCCCATTCACCTTGAATCTATTTGGTTTTTGCATACATTACTTTTTGAATGGTCATACATTTTAAAGTCTTTTAGCAAGTTGTTTTTATAAATGTTCACAAAAACTGACATTTCTCTCTCTATTTTGCAGGAAAAAAGTGAAACAATGATGGGGCTAGAGAGGTAGACTTCCCCCTTATGGACAGAGTTAATGGCTTTGAAGTGATATTTCTAGCACACTCTGAAAATAATTTCCTTCCCAGAAATTGAGAGGGAGGTAGGCTTGCTGAAGTAATCAACTTGTTTACCAGCTACCACTACTTACTTGTCCATTAAGGTAAAGAAAAAGGTTTACCTTGACAGTAAGTCCAGTCATGTCTGACTCTAGGGGGTGGTGCTCATCTCCATTTCAAAACCAAAGAGCTGGTGTTTGTCCGTAAACACTTCCGTGGTCATGTGGCCAGCATGACTAAATGGACCCTGTTATCTGCCCGCTGAAGCGATACCTATTAATCTACTCACATTTGCCTGTTTTCGAACTGATAGGTTGGCAGGACCTTCTGATCGGCAAGCTCAGCAGCTCAGCGGTTTAACCTCCAGCGCCACCGCGTCCCTCCACTTGTCCATTACACAAGCAATAATAATTAATGTGTGCCTTCTGCTATGGCATACCCTAGCTTGTAAAATTAGTAGTAACTAACAAGCAAAAAGTAGTGATCAAAGCACAAGGTGATCCCCAGTTCATATGCAGTTAAAATTTGGCAGATCTGGAACTGATCTCATAAGCATTTGAGCAGAAGGAAAGAGTTCCCATTTTCAATCAACCTTTTTGGATTTCATTCCAAACCTAACATATCACCAACTATGTTTATACATTTATTCTTATGACTTCTGCAAAGCAAATGTCCTGTTAATCACCAATTATCTCCTTACCAACTTGTGTTCAGTATTGACTGAAATGTTAAATAGCTGAAGCTAATATAACTATAACTCTCATATCATAATTTAGGTTTTAAGTCACTGTTAAATTATGAGTTACTTACATTAAGTAACCTATCCTATTGTCTAAATAGTTAGGCAATAGAATAATATTTTGGAATAGAGGAGACTGTTGCCATTTAGGGAAATGGATGGGATTTGAGGATTCTGATAAAATCCATGTGAGATTCCCACATGGGATCACCTATCCTGCTGAATGCAGGTGTAGGGAAAGGAATTTCCGTCCCATCTTTCTGTCTCTGGTTTTTGGTCCAGCCAGGATTGCTTAGGTAGAATTGTTCACTTACTTTAAAAAGTGATAAGACACCCATGCTGTGTTGTGGCCCTTGTAATTGAACACAGGAAATATTTACTAGAACTAACTTTGCTGTACAAATTTTGAAAAAGAAATCACATAAACCAAATAATAAGTTCAAATGTTGTAGTTACTATAGTTTTAATTGAGGCTATTTACTTTTCTAATGCCATAAATTATCACAGTAAACCCATGAGTTTATAGCAGTCCAGGAGAGTGTTCAAGGGATTACCTTCTGTATAAGCATTTCCTATAACTGAATAGCAACTTTTTTATATAGAATGACAAGGAAATAATAACTTTGTTCCAGAAAAAATCAGAAAGTCTGACAAAGAGAGACATTTATCTGTTTCAAAGGTCCTATGGTGATTAGTTTGCCCCTAATTAATGATGGCTTTTTAAAATGAGAGATAATTACTGACACACGTAATGCAGACAGTTCAATAGCTAAAATGAGCAATAATGAATATGTACTTTGAAGCATGTCTGACAGAGTGCTTAGACTACAAAAAGTTAAAGAGGTACCTTGTGCAGACTTGATAAATGACATTCTTCCACTATCTTTTTCTCTCAGTGTTTAAGGATTATAGATTTTAACAGTTTGGGGTTGGAACCTTGACTCTTAAAATCTGAGATTTATGATAACTTAGAAATGCCCATATTAAGAAGGAAAAAAAAAGAAGACTCAGATTATATCCATTTCTGACCATGATAATTAATAGCAGAATCTTCCCTTGTAACTAATTCAATGGAGGTCAATGCGTTGCTATGGTAATGTCCTAGCCAAGCAATTTTGCCCATTTTCCAGTCTGCTGCTCTTTTGCATAACTGTGAGTGATAAAATGTTTTAATTGCAATATTTGCAAATGATGCAACATCTGGGATCCAGATTTACATAGGAAGATACAAGATTAATGGAGTTATTAGCATATCAGTGTAAACCTTGATATAATAAATTTAATTACTGGAAGCTAAATTTTCACTGATCAGTTCTTGCATGTTAGTCAGGTAAATAGGAGAATCATACTGAAAGTGCTCACATTTATTAAAATAATTTTTCATTCATTTCCCATTAATATTAGAAGTGAAAAATATGTGGCACATTAACTGAAGGAGCCAAAACAAATTAGCTTGTACATTTCTGCTGGTTTTGTGTACAAAAAAGTTCGACATGCATATAGAATCAGTATTTGATGCTATTGACAACACTTTTTTTTTCTAGATTTTTTAATCCTGCCTTTATTATTTTATAAATAACTCAAGGCAGCAAACATACCAAATACTCCTTCCTCCTCCTATTTTCCCCACAACAGCAACCCCGTGAGGTGAGTCGGGCTGAGAGAAAGTGACTGTCCCAAGGTCACCCAGCCAGGTTTCATGCCTTAGGCAGGACAAGGACTCACAGTCTCCTGGTTTCTAGCCTGGTGCCTTACTAGATTTGGGAGGTCTTTTCGAGCTGTCAAGCCATGTTGCCCTTGTAATGGTATGTGGGAATGACCTTCATAGACAGGAAGAAAAGCCACAGACTGGACAACTGGCATGTGTCTTTCTCCTGTCTCCCAAGGTCATTCCCACATACCATTACAGCCTTTCAGTAAACTTTTACCTTGGTGGTGGCAGTCTGACAAAGCAGCAGAAGTGAAGTGGAGTGAAATGAACTCAGCTTATGAAGCCTTCTATAGATGTTCTGGGTTCCTACATAGCACTACAATGGAATATGGTATTTTGGGGAACCATAAATAATATGGAGGAATTAAAATGATAGGTATAGTGACCAAGAATTCATTGCTGAGCTTGAGCTAATGCCAAGCCTGTAGTCATCATTTTCTATTGTTGGCAAAATAATATGATCCTTCTCGCTCCTCTCTAGCCCTGCAGTGCTGCCTCAATATGGGGGTGGGGGGAATTGTTCCTGGGAAGGATGAGCAAAAAATGCTGAGAGTGCATGCCTAGAATATATATTCCCAGCAGGGTCACCTAAGCCACGAAGGTCATCCAAACTGCCCAGCTAAAGCAAGCAGGTATCAATACTGGATAGCAACAATATAGGAACTTGGATTATCAATTCATATTGCACCGGAAAATAATGGTAAATCAATCCTGTATTTTTGCCAAGAAAAGCACATGAATAGGAAACATAAAATGAATAATGATATAGTGTCGTACGATAGGCCCTTAGGTCAGATGGCACTCAACATGCTACTGAGGAAAAATGAGGATCTTTTTGGGTACTAATGGTGCTTATACTGTGGCTAGATTAAAGACTTTGGGACATCTAGTTTTTGATGCTGCCATACACGAAAAGGAAATCTGAAGCTACATTACAGTAGGAACATGGAACTAAGAAGCATGAAAAGATCAGTACAATAAAGAAATAAATAGAACAATTATAAATTGACTTCTTAAGCATCAGTGAATTGAGACAGACAGGGATTGGATACTTTCAATATGAAGAACACACTGTTTATTACACAAGATATGAAAAACAACAACAAAAAACAGTGTTCCTTTTCTAATTAGGAAGGGTAGAGCAAGAACAGGACTTGGCTATAGTGCCATCAGTGACGAAATCATATCAATTAGACCTTGTGGACAATCCTTATAATATGACAATCATCCAAGTCATGTTCCAACTGCTGATGCAGAAGAAGAGGAGGCTGATGAGTTTTATCATCAAGTTCAATTTGAAATTGACAGAATATGCAAGCAAGATATGCTGCTTGTGATCTCCAATATGCATTTTGGAATGCCAAAGTTGGAAATATTACAGAGAAAAAAATAGTTGGATTGTAAGGCTTAGAATACCTACTTATCAATTTCTGCCCCTCCAGTTATATCTTCACAGCCAATACTGTCTTCAAATAACAAAATGATGCCTTTATACATGGACATTAGCAGATGGAGAAATCAAACTGACTATATTATTGCTTAAAAAAAGTAGCGGAACTGAGTGATAGCATTAAAGACATGGCCAAGTGCTGACTGTATAACAGATCATGAACTGGTCATGTGCAAGTACCAAGTTAAACTAAAGAAGAAGAAAGCCAACCAGTTTACACAATACGATCTTGAGCACATACCTACCATTTTCAAGGTGAATATCAGAAATCTTCCAAAACAAACAAACAAAACAAAACCTCTGAACTGAGGAGGAGGTTCCAACCACAAATTGGTATGCTAAACCAATCAGATAATAGTATGGATGGGTAGATAATAACCAATTCAAAGAAGACCAAAGAAATATAGAAAAAATGTACTGAAATACTTAATAGTAGAGATACCAACAATCAAGATACCTTAGAAGATATTCCCTACTTACAGGAACCTCTAGTACTAGAAGAGGTAGTTAGATCAGCAGTCCAGTCATTACCAAGTTGGAAGGCTACAGGAACTGCTTATAAAAATATGGCAGGAAACAGAAGAATTCGCAAAAGTTCTCACCAAGCTATGCCAGCAAATCGGGAGAACACTACAGTGGCCAAGAGATTGGAAGAGGTCAATCTATATTCAAATACCGCTGCCCCCCAATAAAGGAGACTTAATAGAATGTTCAAACAATCAGACAATATCCTTTTTTAGTAATAATTTTATTGAAGATTATATTATACAGATAAAATTCCAGTTTGTTCAAGACACAAGTCAAAGAATTTCATTCTGTAGATTTTGAATTAAATGCATAGAACCTTTTGAAAATTTGCTGCATGTGAAGTGCTCAACAATATCAAAGGCATTTGTGTCATAAAATATAATAATTAAAAAACCCATAAACATTTTTGTTCATTATTCCAAACTATGATTTTCAGTCTAGATGCTTTTAATAAAAGCCTTGTCTAAGTTTAAGGCATAAACCTTGTAGTTAGCACCCAACAATCAATTATTCTGTTAGACTTAATTGTTAAGAAAGTCTTAGTTCCAGAGCTGCAGTTTAAAATGTTGGTTTATCAGATTTGAAATAAATATAAGTAAACAGGAAAGTTGTCTACTACTTTACTAAACTCAAACGTAATGAAGTATTACAATGTCATAAGACAATGGGTGTATAATTATCTCTGAAAAATCAGACAATATTGCTAGCAATTATAAGGTTAGGTCTAGAAAAAAGTGAATCCATTGTTTCTTGTAAGAAGACATACATTTCTGCAGATGATGGCCCATTCTTTTTGACTGGGCTTTGAAAAAGTTTTGTCCAGAAGCTGTCAGACACTTATGTCAAATTAGAAAGAGTGTAGATTCTCCAAGTTTTATATTTGATATTTTGTTCAAGTCAGAAGCATATTTCCAATAGATATAGAAATGCCTAATTTTAAGCAGTAGTTTAAAATTAAAAAATATACATGGAATATAATATTGAAGCTATCTGATCGTTAAGCACATGCTATGCAATTTTGATTCCTACTGCTTTCTTGATTAAAAACTACAGAAACTCTAGCTAATTTTCTCTACAGTTCTTTAAATCCCCCCAACATGGCTTTTCAAAAATAAACATTATTTTTGTGATATACCAAAAAATTCTGGTGCGCAGTCTAATTATTCTCATATTTAACAAAAAGAAGACAAAGATGAATTTAAGGAAAACCCTTTTCTATCAGATTATTAGTGAACTTAAGACAACAAACATAAATTATTTGGAGCAACTAGTCTTTCTATCAGGTAAATATAAAAATAACAGAACTTGTGGACTGTCATATGTATATGTATATGTATATGTATATGTATATGTATATGTATATGTATATGTATATGTATATGTATATGTATATGTATATGTATATGTATATGTATATGTATATGTATATGTATATGTATATGTATATGTATATATAGGCAGGCTTCTGGGAGGTAGAAGAAAAGATGGCACACAAAATCAGCATTATCAGAAGATTCACTTCAACTACTTACACTATCACATCTAAGCAGATTCAACAAACACATATAATGTATATTACTTTAAACTGCTAGGCATTATACATATCTATTGAATCTACTTAAATGTGATAGCATAAGTGGCTAAAATGCATGATATTATTCAAAGTGCACAATGAAATTATATATATTGATAAAACAGTATAAATTAAATGTTTCAAATGCTTCCCAGCAGTTCTTCTAAATTGTTTTGTCTGCAGGTCTTTTATAACTTCCCCTTAAAGAGCTGGGACAAAGAAAATGATGTTTCCAAATACTGTGGGATTTTGCTTCCCTTCCAGAGACGTCTATTACTATTATTCCCAGGTTACTTTCAAAGGACAGAACAAGCTAAGCAAAATGCTACAGACCAATCTCTCCTATAATTTAGAAGCTCTAAGAAAAGGCAAACAGGAGCACATTTTCAGTATCTGTATTATGCCCTGGGACAGAGTAACTGGAGAAGAAAAATTGCTGCTCATTCATCAAAAATAGTAAATACATCAAGAATAGTAAAAAGGGAAATGGTCTAGAAACCAAAGAATACAGCAGGAGACCTAGCTTGCTGTCCTCTAGGAGCCAGCAAAATAGGGAATAATAACTATTCCCTCTCTATGGGACTCCAGTTTTTCCTAACTGAACACAATAATCTCTATGATCATCCTGTAACTTAACATATACATGCTTTTCTTCACTGCCTGCCTGCTCTGGAGTGCTGCTGTGTTGTTCTCATACTGCAGTGAATGAAAAGTAGGTCAAGTGAGTTGGTAAGTTTATACCATTGACCTACTTTGGCACTTTCTTTTTACTGGCAGGCATTGGTAGCAGAGAAATGTGCAGTAAATTACCAAAAGTAACTTAAGAAATTCAGAGTAGAGTGCATTGTGGGTTCCACATTTTTCAGCTTACATTCCAGCCATGGCCATAATCCATATATCTATACATACTATTATATAATGAGGCTGTTGCCATTTTTGCAGAGGATTTTTTTTATATATAAAATGAGACATCTTAAAAGCCAGTTTAGATTTTGTGCCAACAAATAATGTCATATTTCCAGAGTCTTTCCATTATGAAGCTGTGTGTTTATCCATCTTGAGAAAGTCCTGTATAATCTTCTATATGAAAGCAGAACTATAAAAGCTAATTTCTTTGACTTCCATGGTAGATTCATTTATTTTAGGATATATAATTTTATTAAGAATTTGATTATAATAGTAAAATCTAATACAAACTAACTTAAATAAAGAGAAGTGAGAGGATAAAAGGTGCAAGGAAAAAGAAAAAAAAAGAGAAAAGAAGAAAAGAATATAATAAAGAAAAAAATAAATATATAAAGAAGTGACTTCCAACCTTCATCACAACAAGTATAAACAAATTTAGTGACTCTTCACTCCCTCTAAGATTACAAACATTTATCTCTTCATCCCATATCCCATCCCTTATATATAGACAAATCCATAAAGCATCATCTTTTTAGTCCTGTTGTGAGCAGAAAATCCATAAAGGGTTGCCAGCAGTAACAACAAATTTCGTTTTAAACTTGATCAGATAAACTTTATTTATTTATTTATTTGTCAAATTTGTCATCACCAATCTCCTCCGAGCAGAGGAACTCTGGGCGGTTTACAATATAAAACAATAAATACACAATAAAATTTCAATATAAAACATACTATAAAACAATTTTGCAGAGCTACCAAATATAATAACATCCAGATGGCTATGTTCTCATTCAGTTGTTGTATAGGAGGGGAACTTCAAGGTACTAGTCAGCCCCAAATATGACTATTCTCCTCCCTGCCCCAAGCCCGGTGGCAGAGCCAGATCTTCAACTTCCTCCGGAAGGCGATGGGGCTAATCTCACCTCCAGGGGCAAAATATTCCAGAGGGCGGGTGCTATTGCAGAGAAGGCCCACTTCTTGGACCCTGCCAGATGGAATTATTTTATGGACGGGGTCCGTAGCATGCCCTCTCTGCACGATTGAGTGGGATGGGCTGATGAAACAGGGAAGAGGCGGTCCCTTAGGTAACCCAGTCCCATGCCATGTAGGGCTTTAAAGGTGATAACCAACACCTTGAATTGGACTTGGAAGCAAACTGGTATCCAATGTAGCTCGCGTAGCAGGGGTGTTATGTGCGCCCTTCTAGGGGTGCCAAAAATAGCCTGTGCAGCCACATTCTGAAGCAGCTGAAGCTTCTGGATACTCTTCAAGGGTAGCCCCATGTAAAGCGCATTGCAGTAGTTTATATGGGAGATAACAAGGGCATGAGTGACTGTTTGAAGGGCCTCCTGATCCAGGAAAGGGCATAACTGGTACACAACATGAAGCTGTGCAAAGGCCCTTCTGGCCACAGCTGCCACCTGCTCTTTGAGCAGGAGCCGTGTGTCCATGAGGACTCCCAAGTTACCCACTGGGTCTGTCTGGGGCAGTGCAACCCCATCCAGAACCAAAGATGACAAAGTCCCAGATATGGAAGAGCTCTTAACCCACAGCCACTCTGTCTTACCAGGGTTCAGCTGAAGCCTGTTGTTCCCCATCCAGGCCCCTACAGCCCCCAGGCACCTGGAAGGGCAGCTACGGCATCACTTACCTCACCTGGGATGGAGATATACAATTGAGTATTGTCAGCATACTGATGATACCTCATTCCATGGTGATGGATGATCTCACTCAGCAGTTTCATGTAGATGTTGAATAGGAGAGGAGAGAGAACCAAACCCTGCAGCACCCCACAAAGGAGGGGTCGAGGGTCGGATCTCTCACTCCCTATCACCACCAGTTGGGACTGGCCCTGGAGGAAGGAGGTAAACCAGTGTAGAACCACACCACCGACCCCCAACTCCCTGAGCTGACCCAAAAGGATACCATGGTTGATGGTATTGAAAGCCACTGAGAGGTCAAGAAGAGCAAGGATGGATGCACTATCTCCATCCCGCTCCGTCAGAGATCATCCATAAGTGTAACCAATGCCATTTCTGTCCCTTATCTGGGCCTGAAACCTGACTGAAAGGGGTCTAGATAAGTAATTATATTACTTCCCTTTACTTCTAACAGTCTCAATCTTCAGTTCAGTTCATATTGTCATAGGATTTGATTTCTCTTTATTTCTTCTTTATCCCATTGAAGTTCTACAAGGCTTTAACAAGCCTCTTTTGTAAATCCAATAGGAAAAAATTGTCCAGGTCACTCTCTGGGTTTATCATTTGTATATCCCTTCTGAATTTTAAAACATCAGCCAATTTCTTTTGTAGATCCAGTGAAACATCATTTTCCAAGTCATTCTCTTGGCCTGACAGTTGTAAATCTACTTTCAATACCATCTTTATCTTGTCAGATAAAATTTGTTCTATGTCTGTCATTTCTTCAGTAACTATTTTGGACACAGTCCGTCCATAGAAGTGGGCATCATTACTGACATTGTTGATATTGTTGCTACTAATTTCTGACTCCGTTCTTCAAAAGTCTCCTTCAGTATTTTCACTGTTATAATGTTTTGCATTTTATAGGCTTGCATTTTTTTCTTTACCTAAAATCTTTAGTCCCCTCCAGTTTTTAAATCATGAAATCACTTATCTCTTATATCCTCCAAAAACCAAATCAGATCTACTTCCCATGAGAAGCCGTTTGTTCTTTATAATTAATTCAAAAATCTTATTGTAAAAGTTTTGATATTCTGAAGTTATCTGGACCCTCAGTCCATTAATAACCTTCTAAGATCTAAAACTTATTTAACTTTTTGCTGTTTATTTCAGATTCTTTAAGTTCTTAAGTTTATAATTATTTTTTTTTAGTTTGTTCAGAGTTCAAGATAAATTCACCTGATGAAGACTTTTCAAACTTGTCATTCTGAAGGTCTCTAATAGCTTTAAAATAATTAGTAGGCAATTTCTAAAAGTGATTAGAAAGTGAAGTTTGCAAACTTAGTGTCCTTTAAAAGACTCTGCCATGGTTGCAAGCAAGATGGCTAATCCCTTTATTTCCCAGCACTCACCTGCAGGAAACGTCTGTCCAGCAGTCTCCTTGCAAGAAGCAGCTGTCCAGTGCACATGTAACTGATCTCCTGTCCTTTCCTTATCCAGAGAGGTTCCGAGGAACCAGTCTATTCACCGATTCCTAGGTCTTTGCTGTGGTCATCAGCTCCACTGTTGCAGACCATCTCAGTTCTGCATACCCATCTCAGTAGTCCAATAGGATCACTTATTTTAGTAAAATATCCCTTTCAGTGTTTTAAGCAGTATACACTGACCAGTAAAACAGTAAATGCAACAGAAATGGATCCCAAACACCCAACAAATTAGGCAGCCAAATTAATGCAAGACTTGCAACACATTCTAAAAATATACAAGTTATGAGCAGGAGGAACTGTCATCCTTTTTGTTTAAAATACAGATCAGAATTAAAATTTCCTATGGTGGAAAACATCAAAGAAAGGTAGCATTAGAATGTGTGTGTCCAGATTAGCATCAATTCTTTGAATTGATCTCGGTATCAGATTGACCTCCGGTGCAATTGAAATAACAAAAGTTGTGCAAGTTCAAATCGTCTAGCTTCTACGAGAACATTCTCAGCAGCAGTTCACACAAGCTTAAACTTCTGATCGTCAAGCTGTATTTGATAATATGGTGTGATTGATTTTTTAAATTGAAAATACTAACTGCCAGTGAGGCAGATCAAGAGTGAATCTGAAGAAAGCAGGGAAAAGATTTCACTAAAGGTTCAGTGTAAATTAACTTCTCACTTGCCAGCCCCTAATTGGAACAGATCAGAAACTTTTCATTGGCAGTTTTCACCACTATCGGTTCTATCTTCAGGGTATTTTTACAAAACCAATTACATGTATCTTGACATTTAGTTGTATAGGTAGACAGGTCATATAAAATACATTATAATAGTCAAGCTTAAAGATTTTAAAAACATGACTTAGCACTAAAAAAAGTGTTCTGTTAATAAAGGATAGAAACCATGTTCCCTTTTTATGGTTGTTCAGAGATAATTTTGGAAAAGGAAACAGCTGGAACTGTATCCAGATGATTTTCAGTTGTGACAGCAACCGCCACACACAAACACAATGTATGAAATGGGCATAAATAGCAAGAGTAAGAAAATTAAAATTACTTCTTTATGATATATTATTGATTGAAAAAAACCTCAAGGCAAGGAAAAAATAGAACATAAATTCAATTCTTGGGATTATAGTCAAAATAAGCAACAAAATATGCCTTCACCAGACACAGCAAAGATTCCGCAAAATATCTGGCAAAGTATTACTATCTGGAAAGTGTGTATATGTACGTGTACGTGTACATGTATGTGTGTGTGTGTGTATTCAGGATGAATGTTGCTCTGTTAGAACCCATTCTTCCAGCTAAAAGACAGTTTGATCCTAATTCTTCTACTTGTCAGATTTTGTTCTTTCAGAGAGCTAGTCTAGTGAGCAACTAACTGTTCACTGTGCTTTATCTGTAATGTTTGATTTTCTTTTTCTTTTTTCCCTTAAAAAAAAGTCAAAATAAATCAGTATACAGCAGAAAATAATGACAGCTTAGTTTATGAGCTTTGGCTTAGATCTCTTACTGGCACTGATAAAAAGTGTTTCTGTTCTTTTGGAGAATACATTGGTGGGTGAGCAAAAGGCTTATTAACAGAGTATAAACAGGTCATTTTCACTATTTGTGATCCTTTTATTCTTTAATACAGTGATAATTTATCCAAGGTCCTGTTCCCATGTCATGCATAATTGGTCAATTTGGGTTAAATATGTTATTAGAACAGTAGAAATGGTTTAATTCATCAAACAAACCAGCCTAACTAAGGGTTAAATTTATTCCAAAACAGATTTAGCCATGAACACCGCTAAACTAGGTCTACTCCAGCAAGCTGTATGATGAAAAGACTTTGGCTATTGTTTCTTATTCCTTTCTGTATTCTGTGTAATCTGGCCTACTGATCTAGTTTGTATACTCAATCATCTAGTAAAACAAGATGGAGAAGTAAAACAAGATGGAGAAAAAGAGTGTTTAGGAAAATCCCTGGTTGACATTTTGAGAAGCAATGACAATGTCCTAGCATCCACTGAACATGCCACCCTAATGCTTTATGCATTAAGCCACCCATTCCTCTGTCAGGTTGCTTACAGACATGCTTCCTGAATCTACTACAACCAGCAATAAAAGAAAACTGGGGGTGGGGGGGACACTCAGCAGAGCCTTTTGTGTATACAACCAAAGAATCTCACATACTCTCACATATTCCAAAAGTTAAACAATCACACGTGAGGAGACATGTAGCCATGGCTCCCAGCCCAGTGAAATGAGTTTCTGACTGTCAAAGAACAAGTACGCAGTGATAGAATTAGAGATGACTAGAAAGTCAGAGAGACAGATGTAAATGACTATGATATTACTCCCCTATCCTACTCCCAAGATCACAGTTCCCATGTCAGGAAGAACAAAGGACTTGGAAAAGGAAAACACAATTTCAAGAACGAGGGAGTTGTTTTCAGAAGGGGGACTAAATTCTTAGGTGATGAACCTACATCTTTTTATATTAAAGATACTCCTCCAGGGGTGAAATAATTTTGGTTGTGGAAAATTCAATCATCATTAAAACAGAGAAATGGTTTGTGACAAGAGTGTAGATTTCATGGTGACTTGCTCATCTGATGAGAAGACTGTGAACATGACACACCATCTTGATAAGGGAGACTGGGGATAAAGATACTGAAAGGGAAAAACAAAAGGACTGAATCTCTTCATAATTCCTGAGTTTAAAGTAACAATAATTGAGCTCAACTGGAATATACTGAACAATGGAAGACATAGTCAACCAGGTCCAAGAAAAGGCTACCACTGCTATCTAGTAATGACCAGGAAACTGCAAAAGTTAAAAAGCTTGAGGTAAGCAGTGAGCTCTCTAAGTTTGTAGATCATCCAAATTATTTAGGACAGTACAATCTAAATTGATTACAATTCAATTGACTGTAAAGAGCTCCAGAAGGGTCTCTAAACTGGTAACAACTAGGTGAATGATCAGCTAAGTAGCAAGCACAATTCAGTTTGAGTCATTATAAATGACACTTTGGAACAACAATGCCTGATTTCACATACACACTGATGTGGTTTGACCTGTGTGTAATTAATAAGGAAAATTATCTTGGAGTCATAATGGGTAACTCAATGAAGATACTAACCCAACATGTGGTACCTGTGAAAAGAGCAAGTTACATTTTGGAATCATTAAGAAAAGCATGGAAAATACAACTGATAAGACTCTGATGCCCTCATATAAATCATACAGAAGTATCCACATCAGGAGTACTGTTTACAATTCAGTTCTGAGTACTGCATTTGAGAAAACATGTAACAAAGGCAGAAGTGCAGATGAGACAGCCAAGATTATCAGGGGACATGAAACCTGTCATATGAGGATTCACAGGGGTTAAGTCTATCAAAGACTATTAGTTTTTAAGATTGTTTCCACCCAGTTAGGGGCAGCAGAGAAAAATTGTGGGAAGGGAAGTATCTCTTTCTGCTGTTTAAGAGCACCTTAGAGCCATCTGTTTGGCCTCTGTATGAAATAAAATGCTTTACTAAGCAAGGCCTTGGCCTAATCCAGCAGATCTATTATTTTGTTTTGCTTCCCAGGCTACATTACAAATGAAAATATATTACTAAATAACCATATTTAATATAATTACATAAATAGCTATGAAAAACTTCAGTTAACATTTGATTAGAATATGTGTATGTGTATGTGTATGTGTGTGTGTGTGTACACATACTCACATTCCTAAAAGGGAGCAAGACAAGAAAGAGGAAGGGGATTACCAAAAAAATCTGTGGTTGGATGAGAGGGATGTAATCCTGAAAAAAAGGTGGGAAGTTTGAAAGAACAAAAGGCAGAACATGGATGTAGTAGAAGCAAGGATAGTTTGCAAAGCTAGAAGTATATGGAATGTATAGTATACTATGTTGGTATAAAATATTTTTCTGTTTCCTTTTAATCTGTTTCCTATATCTCTCAGATAGACTATTGCAATGAGCTCTACATGGGGCTACCCTTGAAAACTATCCGGAAGCTTCAGCTGGTCCAGAATGCAGCTGCGTGAGCTTCTTTTTGGTGCCCCCAGAAGGGCACATGTAACACCACTGCTTCGCGAGCTGCATTGGGTACCAGTTTGCTTCCGGGTCCAATTCAAGGTGTTGGTTATCACCTTTAAAGCCCTACGTGGCATGGGGCCAGGTTACCTGAGGGACCGCCTCTTCCCCATTACATCAACCCGTCCCCCCTGATTGTGCAGAGAGGGCATGCTGCGGACCCCGTCTGTAAAAGAATTTCATCTGGTAGGGTCCAGGAAGCGGGCCTTCTCCACAGTAGCTCCCGCCCTGTGGAACATGCTGTCCCAGGAGGTGAAATTGGTCCCATCACTCCTGGCCTTTCGGCGGAGTCTGAAGACCTGGTTCTGCTGCCTCGCTTGGGGTGGAGAGGGGAATAGAGTTACATGGGGATGGTTGTTATAGACCACTCCTCCCACACTTGGACTGTTTTAGATGTTTCATCGCTTGGATTTTTTATTCTTTATTTCTATTTATAGTATTTTTACTGTCTTTTATTTTTTGTATTATTGTGATGATTTTAATTGCTTGTTGTAAGAGGCCTCCGATGGGAGGAGATGGGCAGGGCTAAATTAGATAAATAAATAAATAAATAAAATAAAATAAATGTTTTATTTTATGTTTTGCCATGACTTTCTTTGGCTTATTGTTTCTTATTCCTTTTCTGTATTCTATGTGACACTGATTATTCCAAAGGGGGGAAGAGGAAAGGGATGTATGTGTGCATATGTGTATGTATGTGTATGTGTGTATACACACAGACACACACAGAGACATACATACTTTGGGGAAATAATAAGTACCTTGGGTATTGCCATAATCAGATATTTCATTCTTAGTAAGCAGTGAGAGGGATAAAAACACATATGAAGCAGTGCTTGCCATTCACTGAACAAAAAAATAAGGTAAACATAATTTATGCCTGTCAGAGACATGATTAAACCTCAATTCAAACTTGTCTTGGCTCAAAAATAAATTGCTTCTGCAATCTTGAACAAGGCTTCTGACTTTTTTTAAGGAAAAATTGTATGAGAGTGCCTGTCTGCATGGAGAACTATGATTTATGAAAGTATTGATTTCTTTGTTAAATAATTAATTAGCTGTCCCACCACAATATTATTTATCAAAGATTTTTGGCATATAATTAAATTGCCACATAATAGATTGCACCTATGTAGATTCATTAAATATTTAAACATGCATGTGACATTGCTCTCCTTTTCTTTGTTAACAACGTATTTTCTCTGCAGTTTTCCATTAAGGTCAATAATTATAGGTCCCATCCTGAACATAAAAGCTTTAGTGGCTATTTGGCAAGATTGAAAAACTCATCAAAAACACCTTCTAAAGGTTATACATTTACTGCCTTTCAGTGAGTGCTGATATTTTATTAGCCAAAGTCTCTGAATCAACTTTTTTATAGTGATGGTGAATGAAATGTTTGCCAGAACCCAGATATTCAATCAAGATTTGCAAGTGTCAGAAAGTCTAACTGAATGTAAGGAAATAGTCAAAAATTATAATTGGGTTAATGTTATAAATATAAGAATAATAATAAAAAAATGACCACAAATCAGTGGTAAGGCTGTATGCTTATTGTCCTATTACCCAGGCCTCTAATTATTTCTATATCTTTAAAATGCCTGCTAAGTTATGGCTTGGAAAGAGGTTGTATAATTTTAGTTGAGAAACTACCACCAATGAACATTAAATAAGACATTCATAGGACATATATCTTGAATTATAATTTCTGAATGGATAACAATGATAAATATTTGCACACATATGTGGTGTCTGTCACTTTTACTTTTATTTTATTTATTTATTTTATTTAAAATGTTGTTATCTGCTAAAGTATATGGAGCAGCCATTAACAGGGTCTACTACTTTCCTTATAAAGTTGGGAAAATTGCATATAATCAGAATATATATGAGAAATTATTTTAGGGCTAAGTTGTATTTAACCTATGCATGCATAAATGTCAAAATGTCAGAACTGACTAGTAATGTCCTTACCGTTAGACGACAATATTTTATGAGGTATATATGCAATTAAGGTTGATAATCTAGTCTACCTAAACTACTTCTATCTTATTTAAAAAGTGTTATGTGAAAGCACCAATTAACCAAATTGGGCAGCAGAAGTCAGTACTTGGTGACAACCATGGTATATGGAAGACTGTGAGCTGGAGTGGATAAGAATAAATGGGTAAGAGGAGTAACTGGCAAAAAGCATGAATTAATGAAATGAAAATGAAATTAATGAATGAATCTATGTGGTCACTAGGAACTGAAAACAACTTGATGGCACATAATCAATCAATCAATGAATAAAAAGTAAGGAAGGAAAATAAGATATGTTATTTCATGTTGCTGAAACCAAGAGGATGTAATTTCTCAAGCTCCATGTCAGAGAGGACAATAAATCTTGCCTCCAGATGCTTAACTCTGTATTAAGTTGTATATTCTTACACCAGAAGCTCACAGAGACAACAGTTACATTACTCAGTTTATTTCAGACAAGAGAGAAAGCACATACACAAAGATCTGCCCCCTGCAATATACCAAAATTTCTATTTTGCAAATCTTGTAAGTTTTCATACATGATTCATACTTCTCTTCCTGCCGTTGTTCTACTTTCACACTCATTATTTTCAGTTCTTTTTGTTTTCCTTCCCAAGATCCATTATCTGCCTCACATTCATAACATTATACTTGTATCCTTCACTCATTCTGTCAAATTCTCGTCATAAATAATCAAGTCAATTATAGTTTAAATTTATATTTTCTTTTGCCATGAATAGACTTATGCTTAGACCACATATTAAAAGCAAAGAGATCTTTTTCAAAAGAGATTCTCACCAAGTAATCACCATTCTCAATCATATTTCTTAGGTCTCCAAATGGCCCAATCACTCATCATTCATTCATGTCACCTAATAAAGTAATATTTTCTCCTAGATTGTAGTCATTCAGAATGTTGCAGAATTTTTCCCCAAACTTCTCTATCGTTATTCCATTATACCAATTCACTGGAGAATAACATGTACTTATCAGCAACCTACAGTATGAATTCCTAGGCTTTTATGCACCCATATATTCTAGCTGACACAAATTCATACTTCCTGACATTTTATTAAAAATTAAACTTACACTTTCACTTCCCTGCATGTATACATCATATCCACTCCATAAGATCAGACCACCTTCATTCAGATCTTATACATGCTTCTCCTTCCTCCTAGGTCACAAATACACAACTTATCTATTTTTATTTATTTCATTGCATTTATAAATTCATATTCTTTTCTATTTATAATTTACCATTGTCATTTTTTATCCTGACATTCTTATAAGTTTAGTTATCATTACAGGTAGTCCTTGCTTAATGACTGCAATTGGGACCAGAATTTCGGTTGCTAAGCAATGCAGTCATTAAGTGAGGCATCACATGACCAGACCCAATTTTATGACCATTTTTACCACGGTCATTAAGCAAACCACATGGTTAAGTGAGTCAATGGTTTCCTATTGATTTGGCTTATTGGAAGCTGGCTGGGAAGGTCACAAATCGTAATCATGTGACTGCAGGATGCTGCAACCAGTCATAAGTACAAGCCAGTTGCCAAGCATCCAAATTGTGATCACATTACTGCAGGGGTGGTGCAACAGTCATAACATCACATATGGGTCATAAGTAACTTTTTTTAGCCCTGTCATATCTCTAAATCTTTGTTAAATGAATGGTCATTAAGCAAGGACTACTTGTATGTAATTAGGCATATAAGAAGGTCAAAATGGGAACACGAATTGTTTTTATTAACTGGTTATGAGTCAAAGTTTAACTTTCTCACCTTTATTTGCTGTATTAAGCAGCCATTTTGATCATGGTACAAACTGGCAATTTGTAGCTTTTTTTTTTTTCTTTGAAGGAAGTCATGCTATGATCAGGGAGCTTACTGCCTGAATTTGTAGCTCTGCTCTGAGCATAGTCATGAAGCTAGGAACAACACAAACACTTGTTTTCTATGGTGTGTGTGTGGGTTTTTGTTTGTCAATTCTAATAATTAAGAACAAACAATTTAAAATATTTTAAGTTCCAACAATGAGATTCCTTTGCTGCTTCTAGCTCAGCATCTTATAACCACTGCATAAAGAAAACAGCTAAATCAAAGAAGTGTCAGACTGATCAACAGGAAAGCAAGGTAGAACTCTGGGTGCTATTTTTGGTAGGAGAATAAAATACAGGTCACTGAGGCAATAAAGGCAATGAAGTGCCAGTACTTCTTCGCCTTCATTGCATCAGCAGAACATCATTCAGTGGTCTTGTTTAAGGTGGCCTTCTCCTTTTTGGGGAAGCACAGTTCACATTTTCCTTAAGCTGCTGGACTCTACAATGGCAAAACCAATGAAAATAACTGGGACAAGATCTTTCATGGTGATCTGGAGTTCTTTTCACTTTGCCGGCTCTGAAAATGTAGAAAAGGTTAGCATGAGTATGGCCGCACTCCTTCAGGCAGCAAGAAGTGGACCAAGCAGTTAGATTCAGGAGTTGATTAATGCCTCTTTGAAGGAGGAGAATAGCACCTGCCATCTTGTAGAAAGTGTAATACTTTCCTATGTGAACAGTCTGGCAGTATTAGATTCTGGAAAAAGTGATTATCTGGATCCCTGGCAGTCAAAGTTCAGAGTTGGATATGGAACTGATACTCTTGTGGATGACTTTCACTGGAATCTGAATGGAGGGAATGCAGCTTTGGCCTTTTAGATTTTCCAGCAACATTCCATTCCATTGACCATAGTATCCTTCTGTACCATATAAAATTTGAGACAAAGATTCTGCTCCTTTCTGAATGGGTGATTCTAGTCTATCCTATCATGTGTTACCACAGAATTTGGTATTCTTTCCCATGTTACTCAACATCAAGATGGTGCCACTGAAGGAGGTCTGTACTGGCCTGAAGAACAATTTGATTCTCTTATGTTATCAGGGTCATTCCACTATGAGTGTATATCCTAACATTATTATCCAGAGCTCAGTTCACATATTTATTTTGAAATATACCCATACATACAGCCCATTCATACAGATTTGTGAAAACCACTACCCATTAGGCAATTGATATCAATCAACACATTGTAAAGCTTAATTGTACTATCAAAGGAAGTTAGCTCTTATATCCCTTTTAGTGACTGTAAGAATGCAAAATATTTCATGGTCAAAATACCCTGATTAGGAAAATCCTTTACTTCCCTTAAAAAGTGTTATTCACCTAGCAATGAGACTTTTAAATAGCCTTCACTGACATCAGTGAAGATAATGTATAAGTTTTGTAGTCAGAAATGTTTTCAGCTTGATCCACTGTGATTAAGTGAAAGAGCTATTCCTTGCTCTGGAAAAAAAATAGTACTTAGAGAAGGAAGGCAGGGCAATCCACTAAGGATATGGAATAGGCTCTGGGTATGAAAATAGTGGGCCTACAGGTCACAGATTTCCTTTGTTAACACTTGGACCTATTTGATTACAATTTGCTAATTTATGAAATAAAGGAGAAATTAGTGATTTTGAACTTGGGCTGAGCAGCCCACACCAGATAAGGTTTTTTTTTCTTTTTTTTTTTAAGATTCCATAATTGTATTTGATGGTTATCCCATTATCTTTAAACAGTAATAAAATCAGCCGCTCTGAGATAAATAGGGACAGAAAAAACATGCACATTGCCATTCTACCCATGAAAAGGAAAGTCATTTCTTTTCCTTTTTTCTGTGCTACAATCCCAAAGATAATTCTTCCATTGAATCCCTAGTTAATTAAAAAGAAAGCAAAGATGTAAATGCTTATTATGTATAATATAAAGTTTTGGCCTTGAGTCTTTCATTCTGCATGCCAGTGTTTGAACCTTGGTAATCTTGAAGATAAATGAATTCCTTTTAAATTATAGCATATTTTACTTAAGCTAAAGAAAATATTTAGAGGAAGACTGAGACTTCACATTCTACATTCCTATATGCATATAGTTTAATTTTCATTTTTGTACACTTTGTGTTTTTCTGTCTCCTAAGACTCATTGCATCCTTCTAATTGATAAAAGGGCCACTCTTCTAACTGAACCTACACTGTTCCCTTTCAGGGTAAGCATTATCATGTAAAGCACAAGAAAGCAAGAAGTTGTAAACAAAAGAGAAAAGAGAAAAATTCCAGCACATTTACTCCAACACCATCACTATCCCTCCCCATACCTTTGTGTCCTTGAAAACTATCCTTGCTTCTAACACATTCATGTTACTGTATTGGAAATTGCATTTAATTCTTCTAGATGAAAAAAGGAAAAACATCAATTCTTACATATTAGTGTAAGGCAAGGGGCTAGAAACCAGGAGATTATGATTTCTAGTCCCACCTTAGGCATGAAAGCTGGCTGGGTGACCTTGGGCCAGTCACTCTCTCTCAGCCCAACTCACCTCACAGGGTTGTTGTTGTGGGGAAAAGAAGAGGAGGAAGAAGTATTATGTATGCTCGCCACCTTGAGTTATTTATAAAAATTAGTGAGGTGAGTGGGGCTGAGAGAGAGTGACAGGCCCAAGGTCACCCAACCAGTTTTCATGCCTAAGGCGGGACTAGAACTCTCAGTCTCCTGGTTTCTAGTCCATTGCCTTAACCACTAGACCAAACTGGATCTCAATTAATTAATTAATTAATTAATTAAATGGAAAAAAAGAAAGAAAAATAGATATGTTTTATGTTTGCAAAACTAAGAGAAAGGAAAAGGATGTAATAAATCTGACTGGACCTTGTAGAGTGGAGTTGAAACTTATATGGACATTAAGATGTAGATTTAATCATGAATGAAATGGCAAAATATATGTCAGATATAATGAATTGGCATTATCTAGATTGTTGTGAATAAATATAAAAATAGAAGCCCATAGGCTGGTGATAGTTATATGTTACATTCCAGGAAATAGTGACAATTAAGGACCCAGAAAAGAGTTCTGGGGAAAATTGCATAGCACTCTGAGTGAATGAAATCTGTGCAAAAATGTACTATAAGAGGGGAAAAAAATGCTAAGTGACATGAATGGTTGCATGGGAACTACACAAAAGGGTACAGAAAATGTGACTTGGTCATTTTGGAAACAAAAAATGAATGAGAATAAGTGCCTGATGAGTATCTGCTTAAAAATATGTTTTGTATAAATTGTTGAACCATAGAACATGGTTGGAATTGTTTTATTTTTATTTTAAATTGTTGAACAATTGTTGTAATCTGTAGTATATCTAGTGAAATAAATAATACAAAGGATTTAAATGAGAATAACTTTACAAAATATTTGAAGGAAAATGAATGGGTCAAGATGAAGGGGAAGATGGAAGATTTCATAGTTGGATGGAATTGATGAAAGTCTTGAGGATGGACAAGAATGTTAAAGAACAAAAGCCAATGTAGGTAATAATGTACAGGCATGGTAGAGGCAAGCATTTTTTGAAAAGATAGAAAGGTATGAATAATGAATGAGTATTGTTGTCAATTAAATTTAGATTTCCTTTTTTAGTCTCCTGCTTTTAATTTCTTTTGCTTATACTTTTTACTCTTTTAAGTGTTTTTTTTTAAAAAAAACATTGGTTAGCCCAAATAGAAAGAATGGAATGGGCTTGTATGGATGTAAACAAATGGATGTTCTTGAAAATACAATTTAGAAATAGAGTGAATATCAACATCATTATTCTAAATATTTTATGAAATCTTAACCACCTTATACTTGGGTTCTATTTCATATGCCTGAAACAAAGAAAACGTATTTTGGAATGTTAAACTGACTATGTTCATATCATTTAAAAGCTGATAACATTTTATCATTTCTACATTTATGATCGTTACCTTGTCGTGGTGCTGGAACTTGAGCACCTCAGTGATGCCATGAGCTAAACCGTGAAGGGCCACCCAAGACGGGAAGGTCATGACAGAGAGGTCAGACTAAATGCGATCCCTGGGGAAGGTAATGGCAACCCACCTCAGTATTCTTGCCATGAAAACTAAATGGATCAGTACAACCAGAGATATGTCGGTATACCATCGGAAGATGAGACCCACAGGTCGGAAGATGGTCAAAATGCTACTGGGGAGGAACAGAGGATGAGCTCAACTAGCCCCAGACGTGATGACGCAGCTAGCTCAAAGCCGAAAGGACGGCTAGCGGCCGACGGTGCTGGTGGTGAACGGCGAATCCGATGTTCTAAGGATCAATACACCATTGGAACCTGGAATGTAAGATCTATGAGCCAGGGCAAATTGGATGTGGTTATTGGTGAGATGTCAAGATTAAAGATAGACATTCTGGGCGTCAGTGAATTGAAATGGACTGGAATGGGCCACTTCACATCAAATGACTACCAGATCTACTACTGCGGACAAGAGGACCACAGAAGAAATGGAGTAGCCTTCATAATTAATAGTAAAGTGGCTAAAGCAGTGCTTGAATACAACCCAAAAACCGACAGAATGATCTCAATTCGAATTCAGGGCAAGCCATCTAACATCACAGTGATCCAAATATACGCCCCAACCACAAATGCTGAAGAAGCTGAAGTAGAGCAGTTCTATGAGGATCTGCAGCAACTACTGGACAACACGCCTAAAAGAGATGTTATTTTCATCACAGGAGACTGGAATGCTAAGGTGGGCAGTCAAATGACACCTCGAATTACAGGTAAGTATGGCCTGGGAGAACAAAACGAAGCAGGACACAGGCTGATAGAATTTTGCCAAGACAATTCACTCTGCATAACAAACACTCTCTTCCAACAACCTAAGAGACGGCTTTATACATGGACTTCACCAGATGGACAACACCGAAATCAGATTGATTACATCCTTTGCAGCCAAAGGTGGCGGACATCTGTACAGTTGGTAAAAACAAGGCCTGGAGCTGACTGTAGTTCAGATCACGAACTTCTTCTTGCACAATTTAGGATCAGACTAAAGAGATTAGGGAAGACCCACAGATCAGCTAGATATGAGCTCACTAATATTCCTAAGGAATATGCAGTGGAGGTGAAGAATCGATTTAAGGGACTGGACTTAGTAGATAGGGTCCCGGAAGAACTCTGGACAGAAGTTGGCAGCATTGTTCAGGAGGCGGCAACAAAATACATCCCAAAGAAAGAGAAAACCAAGAAGGAAAAATGGCTGTCTGCTGAGACACTAGAAGTAGCCCAAGAAAGAAGGAAAGCAAAAGGCAACAGTGATAGGGGGAGATATGCCCAATTAAATGCAAAATTCCAGAAGTTAGCCAGAAGAGATAAGGAATTATTTTTAAACAAGCAATGCGTGGAAGTGGAAGAAGACAATAGAATAGGAAGGACAAGAGACCTCTTCCAGAAAATTAGAAACATTGGAGGTAAATTCCAGGCAAAAATGGGTATGATCAAAAACAAAGATGGCAAGGACCTAAGAGAAGAAGAAGAGATCAAGAAAAGGTGGCAAGAATATACAGAAGACCTGTATAGGAAGGATAACAATATCGGGGATAGCTTTGACGGTGTGGTCGGTGAGCTAGAGCCAGACATCCTGAAGAGTGAGGTTGAGTGGGCCTTAAGAAGCATTGCTAATAACAAGGCAACAGGAGACGACGGCATCCCAGCTGAACTGTTCAAAATCTTGCAAGATGATGCTGTCAAGGTAATGCATGCTATATGCCAGCAAATTTGGAAAACACAAGAATGGCCATCAGACTGGAAAAAATCAACTTATATCCCCATACCAAAAAAGGGAAACACTAAAGAATGTTCAAACTATTGAACAGTGGCACTCATTTCACATGCCAGTAAGGTAATGCTCAAGATCCTGCAAGGTAGACTTCAGCAATTCATGGAGCGAGAATTGCCAGATGTACAAGCTGGGTTTAGAAAAGGCAGAGGAACTAGAGACCAAATTGCCAATATCCGCTGGATAATGGAAAAAGCCAGGGAGTTTCAGAAAAACATCTATTTCTGTTTTATTGACTATTCTAAAGCCTTTGACTGTGTGGACCATAACAAATTGTGGCAAGTTCTTAGTGGTATGGGGATACCAAGTCATCTTGTATGCCTCCTGAAAAATCTGTATAACGACCAAGTAGCAACAGTAAGAACAGACCACGGAACAACGGACTGGTTTAAGATTGGGAAAGGAGTACGGCAGGGCTGTATACTCTCACCCTACCTATTCAACTTGTATGCAGAACACATCATGCGACAAGCTGGCCTTGAGGAATCCAAGGCTGGAGTTAAAATCTCTGGAAGAAACATTAACAATCTCAGATATGCAGATGATACCACTTTGATGGCTGAAAGTGAAAAGGAACTGAGGAGCCTTATGATGAAGGTGAAAGAAGAAAGTGCAAAAGCTGGTTTGCAGCTAAACCTCAAAAAAACCAAGATTATGGCAACCAGCTTGATTGATAACTGGCAAATAGAGGGAGAAAATGTAGAAGCAGTGAAAGACTTTGTATTCCTAGGTGCAAAAATTACTGCAGATGCTGACTGCAGTCAGGAAATCAAAAGACGCTTAATCCTTGGAAGAAGAGCAATGACAAATCTCGATAAAATAGTGAAGAGCAGAGACATCACACTGACAACAAAGGCCCGCATAGTTAAAGCAATGGTGTTCCCTGTAGTAACATATGGCTGCGAGAGCTGGACCATAAGGAAGGCTGAGCGAAGGAAGATTGATGCTTTTGAACTGTGGTGTTGGAGGAAAATTCTGAGAGTGCCTTGGACTGCAAGAAGATCCAACCAGTCCATCCTCCAGGAAATAAAGCCAGACTGCTCACTTGAGGGAATGATATTAAAGGCAAAACTGAAATACTTTGGCCACATAATGAGAAGACAGGACACCCTGGAGAAGATGCTGATGCTAGGGAGAGTGGAGGGCAAAAGGAAGAGGGGCCGACCAAGGGCAAGATGGATGGATGATATTCTAGAGGTGACGGACTCGTCCCTGGGGGAGCTGGGGGTGTTGACGACCGACAGGAAGCTCTGGCGTGGGCTGGTCCATGAAGTCACGAAGAGTCGGAAGCGACTAAACGAATAAACAACAACATTTATGGTTATAAAGATATAGGAAACCTGCATGTAGTTGTCTGAGCATATAACACAACTGTGAGACACCACAATTGTTCTGTTTTTCATAGATTGATGAGACTGATTTTTTCCAGTTCCTAATTCTGAGTTTACAATCACTAAAAGAGTCCAGTAAGCTTCACCAAGTTTATATTTTAATAGCATAATCTGACAATATTTCTTAAGAAACCAGTCCACTTTTCTTCAGTGGCCCTTGTCCAAGGTCACCTGGAATAGGATTGTAGCCTAATCTAATTAGCTTTTGAGGGTAATTCAAAAGTTTTATCACTGTCTTTTCTCCTTTTCTAGAACATAGAACAAACTGCACCTTTAAATAGCTAACACATGTCTTATCAAATGCAGCTATAAATGAACTGTGCTGTTTAAACTGAACACTTCTTTTGGGTTAATGATGAAGTGTCACTTTAATAACTTGGGATGGTGATAATGAAGACCTTACATGTATTGGCATAACACCATAGTTATTTTGAGAAGCTGGGACCATACAATTATACAATGTTATAAAAAACCTTCAAAGGAACTTTAAAAAATATATATAATCTGTTGGTTTTGTGACTACAACATGGTATCTAGCTTCACACAATGGCTTATACAGGCAGGACTGATCTGGTTATGTGGTACAGTGGATCCTCTGCCTTAAAATGTAGATTAAAAAGAGCAGCTGATCAGGTTCTGGCTTTAACTATGTTCTTTCATGACCCACTACCCAGAGTAGCCAACTGCCTCTTTGTTTTAAGAATTCAACAAAGCAAGATACTGGCCAGTTTACCCAGAGTGACTTGTTCTCAGTGCATGGCATCTGTATCAACAGCTACTTTGACAAGCCATGCATTCTATGAGGCTTCACTTGGATTTGCCCTAAAATGTGCCACTGAAATCATCATGAATCTCAGAAAGCTTCACTTTCTTGCTGTTGCAGTAAAAGGAAACTAGCCAACATGTGCAATCTAAAATCCTCTTTGTGTGAGATACTTAAGTTTATTGTGAGTAAGTTGGCAATCATAGTTACTTGTGGACATAATGTGAGTGGTTTCAAGAGCCACCCCACCATGTTGTTCTGAGAATCCCTCAGAATGCAGGATTTACTGGAAAGAAATATGAAAGTAGCAGGTGAATGGGCCATCATGGGTTTCCTGTGTCAAGCAAACATCCTTTTGGCTTTATTTATTTAAAAATCTCAACTGAAAAATTTAAAAATCTCAACTGTTTCATAAATGATGTTTGTGTGTGAGTGGCTGGATAGCATAGTGGTTAGAGCACCACCCTTTGATGCAGGAGACCAGGGTTCAAATCTTGGTTGGTACAGTAGGGGTCCTTGGGCAAAGACCTTCTGCCTACCTCAGATATGAGAGTGACACGAACTAAGAGAGTCATGCTGGCTTGGACATTGCCTGGATTAACAAGGTCCACACCAGATGTTGGCGAACCAGGACAATCTGACAATAAGTGGGCTACAAAATGGATGAGACAAGAGAACCTGGAATTGATGGAATCTACTACAGCCTCGTGTGGCACAGAGTGGTAGGCGGCAGTATTGTAGCCGAAACTCTCCCCACAACTGCAGGATGTGAAAGCAGACCACAGCAAGCTCCAGAACCAGTCAATGTCACAGTAGCAGACATCCAACAGTGGGTCAAGAACATGAAGAGCTGGACAGTACCTTGCCCAGACATGATCCACACCTACTGGCTAAAGAAACTAACAGCAGTGCATGAATTCCAGCAGCCCAGGTGAGCCAGCTGCTAGCACCAAGAATGGCTAACACAAGGAAGGACAGTGCCAATCATGAAAGACAAGGGAACAACACCATCCAACTACCAGCCAATAACCTGCCTCCCTACAACATGGAAAGTTCTATCAGGCATCATAGCCGCCAAGCTACAGGACCATATGAGCCAGTACACAAGCACAGAAGGCCATTGGGAACTACACCAGAAGCTCCAAACACCAGTTTCTCATAGATAGAGAAGTCACCCAAGACTCAAAGTCTAGACCAGGGTTTCTCAACCAGGGTTCTGTGAAACCCTAGGGTTCTGTGAGAGGTCACTAGGGGTTCCCTGGGAGACCAAAATTTATTTAAAAAAATATTTCTAATTTGGGCAACTTCACATTAAAGAGGTAAGTTCCATTCTTTATTTTTAGTTTAAGAATACTGTTAATACAGTATTCATTATAATACAGGCCTACACATGAAACAAATATAGGGTATTGTGTACTATTTGATTGTTCATCTGGTGTTAATCCTGGTATTAATCTTTGCATATCTGGGTGTTGATTGCTGGCAAGGTGTTCTGGTCTTTTTGTTTCCTTTTAGCTTTTTTGTTGACTCCTTTGTATGGTATGTAAATGTTGTTTACCTCTAGGTGCCTGTTGATGGCTGACTTGTCTGAGTGCCAGCTTGGAGGAATCAAGGAACTATTAACTCAGTCAATCAACCAAGCAGCAAACAACAGCCTAATCAAGGAACTACCAAGGAGAGAACAACACCCCCACCAACACAAGCAAGGCAAGACACTGTATATAAACAGAGAGCAAATCCCACTCCCTTCTTGCACTGAAGGTGTTGCCTAGTCTGGCAATGAAATGTCTGCAAGAAAACAACAAGGCTCAGAGAGCACCAAGGACTCCAAACTATACAAAGTCAACAGGACACTAAGGACCTTCCTCAAGAACTCTATGGGACTGTGGAAGACAACACTGGAAGTCAACTCAAGACAGCTCACACAACTGGCCATCAAGTGCCACATATACCAAGGTGATGCACTGTCCCCACTGCTGTTCTGCATAGGCTTGAACCCCCTAAGCCAGATAATCACAAGGACTGGATACAAAAACAAGTTCAAGAGTGGAACTACCATCAGGTACCTCCTCTACATGGGTGACATCAAGCTGTATGCTAAGTGTGAACAAGACATCAACTTGCTGATCCACCTGACATGGATCTACAGTGAGGGCATTGGGATGTCATTTGGACTGCAGAAGTATAGCTGGATGGTAGGAAAGAGAGGGAAGGTAGTCAAGACTGATGGGGTAGAACTACCAGCAGGCCACATAGCAGACATACAGACCAGCTACAAGTACCTTGCTATCCCACAGTCTCATGGGAACCATGAGGAGGAAGCAAAGAAGACAGCAACATCCAAGTACCACCAAAGGATAAGACAGGTCCTGAAGAGCCAGCTCAATGGGAAGAACAAGATCTATGTCATTAAAACATATGTCCTGCCAGTCATCAAATACCATACCAGTATAGTGAGCTGGCCAAAGAAGGACTTGGAGGCTGCTGATGGGAAGATCCAGGAACTCCTCATAATGTATGGAGGTTTCCACCCCAAGCCCAAAACCCAGAGAGTGTTCACCAGCTGAAAAGAAGGTGGGCAGGGTCTGGTGAGTGTCAAGGCCATTGTCCTGGACAAAGCCCAGAGCATCCAGGAGTACATCAGTAAGATGGCACCCAAAGATGAGCTGCTGAGAGAATGCTTGAGGCAGCAGCAGTCAAGGAAGGAAGATCAAGCAGATGAAGTGCCATGGCAAGACAAGACCCTGCATGGGATGTACCATCGACAGATAGCTGGGGTGGCTGACACTGGGAAATCCTACCAGTGGCTGGAAAGGGCTGGACTAAAAGACAGCACTGAGGCATTAATCATAGCAGCACAAGAACAGACACTAAGCACTAGACTCATAGAAGGGGTCTACCATACTAGACAGAACCAGAGGTGCAGACTATGCAGAGAGGCCTCAGAGACAGCCCGACACATAGTGGCAGGGTGTAAGATGCAGGAAGGAACAGCATACACTGAACAGCACAACCAAGTAGCTGGCATTGTGTACAGGAACACCTGCACAGTGTATGGGCTAGACCCTCCCAAGTCCAGATGGGAGATTCCATGGAAGGTCATGGAGAATAACAGTGCTAAGATCCTGTGGGACTTCGAGATCTAGGTGGACAGGCAGGTATTGGCCAATCAATCAGACACTGTGGTAGTAGACAAGGACCAGAAGACAGCTATGGTGATAGATGTAGCAGTGCCAAGTGACAGAAACATCAGGAAGAAGGAGTATGAGAAGCTGGGGAAGTACCAGGACCTGAAGGAGGAACTAGAGAGGATGTGGAAAGTGAAGGCCAAAGTTGTCCTGGTGGTGGTAGGAGCACTCAGGGCTGTGACTTCTAAGCTGGGAGAGTGGCTCCAATAGATCCCAGGAGCAACATCAGAGCTCTCTGCCTAGAAGAGTGTAATGCAAGGTACAGCTAAGACACTCCACAGAACCCTCAAACTCCCAGGCCTCTGGTAGATGACCTGAGGTTGAGGAAACACATACTACCCATATGGGTGAGAAGGGAATTTTTTTTAGTCAAGCCCACCAACACATTCCAACTTTCAAAGTATGCTTATCTCCTGGGCTAGATAGAGAGGCCAGGTCTTAACTGATCCCCTCAAATTCAGGAGGGAAGAAGTATACTGGATCTGTAATGGTTGTGTGAGGATCAGTCACAAGTCATTTTTTCCAGAGCTGTCATAACTTCCAACAGTCGCTAAATGAATGGACATAAGTCAAGGACTACCTTATATGAATGTGAAAACAGAATACACCTAGTTTGGAACCACAACATAATCAATGAGACAAGAAGTGTATAATGTTACATATAAAGCCTTGTATTGAATATTGCAAAATATCATTGGCTTCTTCATATCTGTGGTATTTGAATTTCTCCTTTTTCTCCTTCCCCTTTCTTCTCATTTGAACTCATGTTAGTTATTTACCTAGAACACTTTCTCTATTTTTCATTTTGATAAAAATTGCAAAGCTGAAATTAAACAATATTTTTTTCTATTGTTTATTGATTACATGCCATCAAGTCATTGTTGATTCTTGGCAACCATACCACTTAAGTCCTATTAAATTGAAATCTATCAATTAAAAAAAAAATCCCACAGCTATAAATTTTACTATGGCTGCAACTCTGCTGATGTAGTTTCAGAAGTGATAGTAAAATACTGTCACTTCAGAAGAAAAACAAACAAGACACATGTGGGTTAGCATATTCAGTGTAAATACATTTCTACAGTTGGAAAAGAAAGGAGACTGGTAGTAAAGCATAAGGATAATGGCAATAGGAGCAGCAGCAGAAAGGGAAATGCATGTTGTTATAATTCCTTTTAACAAGAAAGCTTACCGTATTTTTCTTACCTCATTGTTTATTTTATTAAAATCATTTTAGTACCTATATATTCACCCAACTTCTATAGATCCTGAGTGGTCTTCAATCCCTTTATACATTCTATAAAATGCAAACTTAAAAAAATACCGTCCCCCACCCCCTGCCCCCCCAAAATATCAGCCTTATGCCAGGCTGTTAGAATATGCATATCTGTATCATTACTCAGATAAAGTAAAACAAGCCAGATAGATAATGCTATTCACTTAACTGGCTTTACAAACGGTTCATACTGAATCATTTAAAGCTAATCAACTAATTTTCTTATTTATAGTGTAAGTCATGCTTTGCTTAATTTGTTCTGAATTCCTGTGTGTATTCTTCATTTTTTGTTGCTTATTAAATTAAAATTCAGATTGAGTTATTTTAAACTATGTCAAATGCACCCTCTACTGGCTATTAGAAACATGGTACTTGAAGGTTTTGTTTTGTTTTTAATTTGAACATAAAAATTATTCTAGGGAATTATATAAAATTATAAATTATAAAACTTAAAGTGTCCATACATTTTTAAAAACAAATCTTTGGCAGTAAAAGGCATGTTTTGACAGCCTTGGCAATCTTTAGTTTCTGTAAAAATAGTACAAAATTCTTAAGTATTAGATGAAGGAAAATGTATGCCAAGGAAAAGTATCAAAGAAATGACTTCCCTTAGTAAAGTCATATCCATATTCTATTAGCTTAGAGTAGAAAATACAAATGAATTAATATGCAAAACAAAAAAGAAAGTAAGCAGGCACATACACAAAAATTCTATATACAAAATTATTTAGAATATTGACATTGTACTTGGAGTACAGTAACAATAGTTAAATGATGTCTTTATTGAAATGGTTAATATATTACAGTCATATTATTAGGAATGCTAAAGCACAAAAGGGACTTAGGCTTACCAGAGAAGCTTAAAGCATAAAAAGGGGCTTTTTTGTCTCTATATAGACAAAAAAAAAAAAAAAGTGATGGGGCCAGCAACTGGAATAAGATGATAAGATCAGGTGAAAGGGTATAAGCAAAATTCATCAACTTCTCTTTGGTCTTTTCCCAAAAGGAAGTTGTGTTAAAACTGAACTAAGTGAAACAATTGACAAAAAGGAGAGAGTGCAAACCAAGTTAAGAGAGGGTTATGGGACATATGCCTGTTGTGACTATATTTAAGTCTCCAGGAGCACAACAATTATATCCAAGAGTCTTGAAGAACCTTGTGAATACCATCTTTGAGTCCCTTTTTGTGATATCTGAAAAATGATGAAGGTCATGTACTGTTATTCCTGTCTTTGAGAAGGTAAAGAAAGAGGACCCACCTAATTATAAACATAGTGACATGATACTGATATTGGACAAAACCCTGGAACAGATTAACAGTTCAGCTTATGATACATTTTTTTAAAGAAATGCAGTGCTTGGTAGCACTGAGCATGAATTTTTCATGAATAAGGTATTGTAGAGGGCATAGGGAATGGTGTTGAAGGACAGGACAAGGCAGTGGTCAGATAAAAGAGGCCTGAGCCTGGGTCAAGAAAGTAACCTGAACAAATGCCTCAGTCAAGGCTCTTTGTAGTTCAAATAAAGGTAAAGTGAGGGTGGGAAGAAGCACATTCAGACTTGCAAGATTCAGTTACTACAGCTATTACAATAAAACTAATACTAACCTAAATGGCATTGTTTACTTAGTCTAGTCTGCCTTGTAGGACTGACAGTTATGCCAAACCAACCTCATTGGTTTTGATATTGTAATCAGTTTAGTTCAGCACAGGAATGCAGTGAGCATAGTAAATTCAGCAAAGCATTCAACGAGGTCTCCATAAAATTCAAGGAAGATTACAGAATATGATCTTGACTATGCTACTTTACATGGAAACAGAGTGTGTTGAAAAATTGCACACAATGAGTGTATGATAATGAACCCATGTCAAGCAGAAAGTGTCCAGTAGGATACTGGAATGATCCGTTCTTTGTCTTATGTTGTTTAACATATTTATAAATAATTTGGGTGGTCTGATTATATTATTATTACTTTTTAGAAAATACAAAGCATAACAAACACCTTAGAGAGCAGAATCTTTGAGGACAGAGTCAATATTCAGAACACAGAATTTGTCCAAGCACAGTCAAGAAGACTGAATTTGACTGAGCACAGGTATAATCCTATTTGGATCTATCCCTATGAAGATAAGAAAGGCAAAGCATTCTAACTTCTCTCTCATTACATCAGCAGGGTGTCATCCATTGATCCTCTTCCAGGTGATTAGTGCCCTTACCAGCAGACCAATCCTGAATTACCATTGGACTGCTGTGACCAATTTGCTTGACATTTTAAAATGTCATTCACATTCACTCTAGTATTCATTCCGCTTGGGCAGGGCCTTGGCAGGTGACTGAGGCATCATCTTGCCTTGTTACTTGTCTTTGTTTTTGTTTCTACACCTGTTACCTCTGACAAAATGGATAGGGTATTTTCTAGGATATTCCCATCCTCCTGTGGGCTGGATCATTACCCTTTGTGACTTCTTTGGATAAATTTAGGACGATTCTGAGAAACTGGAACTATTGGGGTGGAGGAAATCCTGCAATATAAATTTCTATAGGGACAAATGCAAACTCCTACATTTGTAGGATGGGGAAACAATACTGGCAGCAGTACACGCAAAAAGCATCTGGGTGTATCACAAGCTGATTATGAGCCAACAGTGTGATAAATCTGCAAGTCCTCCTCCCCTCCCAAGCCCCTCCCCCCCATAACAAATGCACTTCTAGGCTGCACCATAAAAAAATATCAACAGAAATCTCAAGGGTAGTCCTAAGTCCTCTCTATTCTTCATTGGTCAGACCTCATCTAAAATATTGCACTGACAGAGTAGACTGTGTCCAGAGGAAAGCAATTAAGATGATTTAAAAACAAACAAACAAGCCCTGTGAGAACAATTGGAAGCATGGGGTGTATATAGCCTGAGGAGAACACTGGGGAGACAAGATAACATGTCTTCAAAAATCTAAAGGTGTGTCATGTAAAAGATGGGCCAGAACTTTTCAGAATTGTTTCAGAAGACAGGGCAAGAAACAATGGATGTGAATTACAAGGAAGTAGGTTTCAGTGTTATATGAGAAGAATTCCCTAATGGTAGGAGCTGGTCAACAATGGAACAGACTGCCTTGAGAGGTGATGGACTCCCTTTGCTTGAAGTGTTTAAAAAGAAGTTTTATGGCTATATTATTATTTATTACTATTATTAATTTAAATTTATTGGCTGTCCAACTCCATTGGACTCTGGAACCTGTAGTAATGGATTTCTACACTGGACAGGAGATTGGACTAGATATTATTCCCTGGATGGGGAACAATAGGCTTCAGCTGAACCCTAGTAAGACAGAGTGGCTGTGGATTAATGGCTTCCCGGGATCTGGGAAATTGTCATCTTTAGTTCTGGATGGGGTTGCACTGCCCCAGACAGACCCAGTGCGTAACTTGTGGGTCCTCTTGGACTTGCGACTCTTGCTCGAAGAGCAGGTGGAAGTCGTAGCCAGGAGGGCCTTTGCTCAACTCCATCTTGTGTGCCAGTTACACCCTTTCCTGGACCAAGAAGCCCTTTGAATGGTCACTTATGCCCTGGTCATCTCCCATATAGACTACTGCAATGCACTCTACATGGAGCTACCCTTGAAGAGTATCCAGAAGCTACAACTGGTCCAGAATGCAGCTGTGTGGACAATCTTGGGTGCCTAAAGGTCAGCACATGTAACACCTTTGCTGTGTGTGCTACACTGGGTTCCAGTTTTCTTCCAGGTCCAATTCAAGGTGTTGGTTTTCACCTTTAAAGCCCTACATGGCATGGGGCCAGGTTACCTGAGGGACCGTCTCATCCCCATCACATTGACCCATCCCACCCAGTCATGCAGAGAGGGCATGTTACGGACCCCATCTGTAAAAGAATTCCATCTGGCGGTGTCCAAGAAACAGGCCCCCACCAGTAGCTCCTGCCCTCTGGCACATTCTTGCCCCAGAGGTGAAAGAAGCCGCCTCGCTCCTGGACTTTCAAAAAAACTAAAAACCTGGTTCTGCCAGCATGCCTGGAGCGGGAAGGGGAATAGTTATTCCTGGCAATGGCTAGTCCCCTAGAATGGCCCTTTAGACTCACAGATTGATACAGAATTTCTCAGTCCACTTGGTTTTTATCATATTTTATATTTTTGTTTATTTATATTTATATTTATTGTTTTTATAATTGTATTGGATTTTAACTTTGTTTTATTGTAAACTGCCCAGAGTCCCTCCTTTGAGAGGAGATGGGCAGTGATAAAAATTAATTAATTAAATAAATAATCCAAGGTAAATCATGTTCCATCTTCATATTCTATTAGTCTATTCTAAAAATAAATGTTTCTAATATCTTTTGTGCTCTGAGAGACAGAAGCTATAAAGTAGATGTACAAATGTCCCTATCCTGATTTTTGTCAATTTTAAATGCAAAGGGAAATTGATTTCTCTGGAATATAGTGGCTTGTGACAGCGTGATTCACTTGAAGGAGTTCCATGTAGTTAATGAAAAGAGGGGCTGGGCTACTAAACCTATTCATGACATTGTGCACCTTGACCATGTTTAAAAGAGCCCTGAAAACGTGGCTTTTCCCCCAGGCATTGGGTTAGAGTGAGTGGCAGATGCCGTCTGTTTTATGGTCAAATTGTCCTTTTTCTTCCAGATATATGGGTGTTTAACTGTATTTTAGGATTGATTTTATTGTATGACACCTGGAGTCATTATAGAGTTCGGCAGCTATATAAATTCAAACAAAGAAACAGACATCCTAGCTCTGGCTGTCAGACTCCATTAATTCAGCAAGCAGGTGGGGGTGGGGATTCTAACACTGTTTGGTAGGAGAATGAAAAATTCTGTAAATAAATTGAAATAAAATTAAACCTGTGTCTCTTGCTATGATATTTTGCCACATAAATATATTTAGATTTTTCAGTTATTGACCTGTCCATTCAAGTTGAGTGTAGTGTATATAGATCAAGCAATCTGGATTTTGCTATATATTCAAATTTTGGTGATGCTTCTAATGGTGAATAATCCCAAAGGACCACAAATTGTGCCACCTGGGACATGGTATAGCCCATTATCCAAATGTGTCTATAAGAATCTGTCTTGGTTAAAAAGAAACAAATGCATTACATACATCACAAGGCTGTGAACGCACTTGGAATGTGCTGAATGGCGACGGCGAGATCTGGAAATGGATGTGAGGCTGAGGTTGTTAGAATCGGCAGGGAGAAAATCTTCTGTGGCAGCGGTTGCAGGATACAGGTCCTGCACAGTAGGAAACACAGGCACTGATTCCCCTCTGGCTACAGACAAGGTTTCCGATGCAGGTAAGGACTCTTCTGCTGGGGCTGGAAGCTCGGTTGTCTCTGGCAGCTTGCTCTTCACTCGTCTGCCTTCTATGCCGATCTCCTGCGCCCCTATTCCTTTCTGCAGCCAATCAGGCTGCCGCTCCTTCACCTGCTTTTCTGTATGTCTTTCAAACACACTGATTGGAGAATTCAAATCCTCCTCCAAAGACTGGCCAATCAGTGTCTGTAACTTCTTCCATGCTGCTGAGTCATTTCTGGGTTTTGCTTTCCTGGCTTCTGCCTGGTAAGGTTCTGTTTCCCCTACTGACTCAGAAAGAGTTTCGTTTTCTGAGTCAGAGGCTAAATGAAACCTCACACCATCTCATCTCCATTACATCAACCCATCCCACCCAGTCAGGCAGAGAGGGCATATTACAGACCCCATCCATGAGAGGCTGTGGATTGGTGGGGCCCAGAAAGAGAGCCTTCTCTGCCATGGCCCCTACCCTACAAAACAGTCTTACCCCAGAGGTGAGGCAGCCCCACTCTCTCCTGGCCTTCTGGAAAGGGTTGAAGACCTGGCTTTGCCATCTTACTTGGAGTGGGAGAAGGGGTAATCAATCCTGGGAGTGGTTAGAGGCTTGAATATGCCCCTGTGAATTGTTGTTGTTGTTTATTCATTTAGTTGTTTCCGACTCTTTGGGACTTCATGGACCAGCCCACGCCAGAGCTTCCTGTCAGTCGTCAACACCCCCAGCTCCCCCAGGGACGAGTCCGTCACCTCTAGAATATCATCCATCCATCTTGCCCTTGGTCGGCCCCTCTTCCTTTTGCCCTCCACTCTCCCTAGCATCAACATCTTCTCCAGGCTGTCCTGTCTTCTCACTATGTGGCCAAAGTATTTCAGGTTTGCCTTTAATATCATTCCCTCAAGTGAGCAGTCTGGCTTGATTTCCTGGAGGATGGTTTGATCTTCTTGCAGTCCAAGGCACTCTCAGAATTTTCCTCCAACACCACAGTTCAAAAGCATCGATCTTCCTTCTCTCAGCCTTCCTTATGGTCCAGCTCTCGCAGCCATATGTTACTACGGGGAACACCATTGCTTTAACTATGTGGGCCTTTGTTGTCAGTGTGATGTCTCTGCTCTTAACTATTTGATCGAGATTTGTCATTGCTCTTCTCCCAAGGATTAAGCGTCTTCTGATTTCCTGACTGCAGTCAGCATCTGCAGTAATCTTCGCACCTAGAAATACAAAGTCTTTCACTCTCTCTGTTTTCTTCCTCTATTTGCCAGTTATCAATCAAGCTGGTTGCCATAATCTTGGTTTTTTTGAGGTTTAGCTGCAAGCCAGCTTTTGCACTTTCTTCTTTCAGCTTCATCATAAGGCTCCTCAGTTCCTCTTCGCTTTCAGCCATCAAAGTGGTATCATCTGCATATCTGAGATTGTTAATGTTTCTTCCAGAGATTTTAACTCCAGCCTTGGATTCCTCAAGCCCAGCTTGTCGCATGATGTGTTCTGCATACAAGTTGAATAGGTAGGGTGAGAGTATACAGCCCTGCCATACTCCTTTCCCATCTTGGATTTCATATTTATATTTGTATTTACTTATATTGTTGTTTCAGAATACTGTTTTTATTGTATTTTAACCTGTATTTATTTTAGTTTTGTTGTAAACCACTCAGAGTCACTCTTTGAGTGAGTTGAGGAGTAACAACATTCAAAATACAAACAAACAAACAAATAAATGGAAGACAGGATATGAAAGAACTTCTGTACATTAAACTGCTTACACACAGGTTTTGCTGTGCAACTAGTGACATCCTCTAAGATTCAAAACTGAATATACTTTCATTAGACTAATCAAAATATAATATGAAGGTTCTGGGCAAGGAATAGCTAGCTATAATGCATGTAATCTTATGTTTATGAATTATTAAGTTTGAACTTGTGATTAAGATCAGAAGCTAGTTCTTTATGTATCTTTTTCTTTTCTCTTTTTTTACTGTACACCTTTTTTCTTTCCTTTTCCTTCTTTCTGAGTTTATTTGTATTTTCTTTTACTATTGTTACTAAATCTTTCAATTAAAATTATTTTTAAAAATCACAACATAAAATGGTGTTTGAATTTTTCAAAGCTATTCATAATATTGATAACTCCATGCATATATAATTACATGGATGGGCAGTTGAAAGACCTTATTTATATGGGTGCACATAACTCCACCTGATTCTCATGTCTGGGAGAACCTAATGCAAAAGCCTTGTAACTTTTATTTTTAGTTATACTAAATATAATTAGAGACATAAGTCCCACTAATTTAAAGGTAGTAAAATTCATGCTTAAAAATGAATGTTTTGTAACAATTCATAATATTGAGATCTAGTCTTTGCAAAACACTTTCAGAAATTGAATGCATTGTTTAAGTTTTATTAGGGGAAAATCTCTATTTTTTTTCATACAGGAAGCTTCAAATGTGAGCGAAAGAGGTTTTAAATTTCTGTTGAAGTTTACATTACAACACATTTCTTCTTTCTTGGATTAATCAATGGCAGGTTTCATTGGTGGAAATTTGCCATTCTAAGATACCTTGGAATTGGCATATTTGACATCTCCTGTAAGTTGGAGAACACTAGGGTCTAACTACCTTGGAAAGTATAGCCTTCCTTCATATTCTATACTAATTATTAGAGAGACATGTTATTCAATTGCGCAACTGCATTCTGATCGCTGTGATCATGCTAAATATTATGGAAGAACCACACTTGAAAATAGCAAGTGATAATGTTTGTTAGAAAACTTGGATTTAGCGGAGAGTATATTATTTATATATAGAGGTATGCGGTGGCGCTGCGGGTTAAACCGCTGAGCTGTCGATCGGAGGGTCGGCAGTTCAAGACCGCGTGGTGGGGTGAGCTCCCGTTGTTAATCCCAGCTCCTGCTCACCTAGCAGTTCAAAAACATGCAAATGTGAGTAGATCAATAGGTACCACATCGGCGGTAAGGTAACGGCGTTCCGTGAGTCGTGCTGGCCACATGACCCAGAAGTGTCCCTAGGGACAACGCCGGCTCTAAGGCTTAGAAACGGAGATGAGCACCGCCCCCTAGAGTCGGACACGACTGGACTTTACGTCAAGGGAAACCTTTACCTTTACCTATATTCTTTATATCACTGAATGAATAGGACTAGTAAATTATTTTTTGTTATTTAAGAAAATGCAAAATAAATTAAGAGAAATGTATGTTTTGTGAATTCTTTTTAAAATTTCCTCTTTTTTTTCCTTTTACATGCCCATGTGCATCAGATAAAAATTCCTGAATGGCTTTGAGCAAAAATTTGTATCATGAAGATTGGTTTTCCTACCCAACTTGTTGCCCTCCAGATGTGTGGGAACTGCAAGCATCTAATATCCATCCAGCAAGGCATGTCTGAAAAAGATCCAGCTGGAAAAATCTGGTTTACATTTTATTGCTCTTTTTTTCATGGATTGTTTCCATGGTGCTAGTATCATACTGACAGAATAATTAATACCAATGCCAAGATATTTCCTATACTGAAGAATTCTGAAGCCCCAAAAGAATTAAATTCTAATTAATATTTTCTGTATTTCCATTTCCAGAAGAAATAAACTGGTCCATGAAAGAAGACTTCAACTAGAACTTATGATACTACTGACTGACATGTTGCCCTTGAGATCCATAATGTTATGAATGGACCCTCCACAATAGGCTGAATAGTTAAAGATACACTCTAATGATGTGTATCACTATAAAATGATAATGCTTTTTGTGGAGCCCTTCTTTAATGATGTGTGTTACTTTGTAATGAATTATCATCATTGGGCTAGAGAATTGCTTTACTTTTCCTAAGTATCAAAGAGACTATTCCTATAATTTTGCTGTAAGTAAGCAGAAGCTGTGAATACTTTAGTCAAGTGAAGCTGGGGGATGTGGAAGGTAAAGAGTCAAAAGTATATTCAAAAGGAAATACATTAGTAAAAAAAACATTCTAAAATAATCTGCTTTATTTTTCAACCATCTGCATTATGGCCAATATAAAATATAGAAATAAATGTATAATAATATCGCAACAAACAAACAAACAACTTGAAATTCAGTTTAAGGAAGAACAGATGAGGGGATCTGTTTCAGGCTATTTGACCCTTTTCCACAAGTAAAGTTTAAGTATTTTTCTCTGAGCCTTTAATTATTATTTTTCAGGCTGTGAATTATTTGTCTCTTTTCTATTTCCTTTGTCCACATCTACAAACCTTGTGGACAAAGGGAATAGAAAAGAGACAAACAATTCACAGAAAAGAAAGTACAAAACTTAGTAGAAAAGTACAAAACTTAAATTTCAGGGATGCCTTCAGAGAAATCTGAATTGTAATTCTTAAAGAAAAAAAAGGGAATAATTACTAGTAACTATATGGTGAATAGGTCAGAGTTTAGTAGGATACACTTATTCTTTTATATGAAATGTATGCTCAAAGGGAGTGATGGTTGATTAATAGCTTCTCCTGGGACGCGGTGGCGCTGCGGGTTAAACCGCTGAGCTGTCGATCGGAAGGTCGGCGGTTCGAAACCGCGCGGCGGGGTGAGCTCCCGTTGTTAATCCCAGCTCCTGCACACCAAGCAGTTCGAAAACATGCAAATGTGAGTAGATTAATTGGTACCGCTTCGGCAGGAAGGTAACGGCGTTCCGTGAGTCATGCTGGCCACATGACCCGGAAGTGTCTATGACAACGCCGGCTCCAAGGCTTAGAAACGGAGATGAGCACCGCCCCCTAGAGTCGGACTCGACTGGACTTTACGTCAAGGGAAACCTTTACCTTTACCTACCTGGGATAGGGAGAGGAATGCAAGGGCTGATGCAGGCTGTTTCAGGAGATTGAGGTAAGGCATATTCTACCTGTCCCCATGCTGTGTGATATAATCTAGCATGTGGTGGCTGACCTAACTTGTGTAAGGGAGACCTGGCTAAGTGATGTCATCTAGGGTCAGATTCTCTCACTAGGTTTCCATATTCAGCAGCAAAGACATGAAAAGAAATGGGAAGGGGCTGGAGTGGCTAAGCATGAGAGCTTACAATGATGTAATGAAGGTGGGGGGCAAAGGGAGTTGATAAAAAATTGTCTTAGGATGCTGTTTTGGCTCTTCACCCAAGCCTTTGTCAATGGAGAGTGAAAACACTTGCTTCATTCTATCCAGTTTGTTGTTCTTGCCAGCTTTTATCTTCTATTGGTTTTATTGTAATTTATTTGATTGTTGTGAGCCATTCAGAGTCATTGGGAGTCAGGCAGCATACAAGTTTAATTTATGATGATGATGATGATGATGTTGATGATGATGATGATGATCATCATCATCATCATCCTCAGTGGGTGCTGATAGCACCTGAGAAATTAGTACTATTGGCAGCAAATTTTGAAGACTTCATTTATTTGGAAAATTTACAGTATATGGCCACCCATCTTACAAATGAACTCTGGAAGCTATGGCATTTTTCACAATGGCTATGTTGCTGACATCAGACACCAGGAAGAGATTACACAGAAGTAGTTGGAGATTGCATATGGAACAGTGTATCCATATGTGCTATGAATGGAAGGTAAGAAGAGAGAGGGTAAGATTGGATTGTCTAGTTCAAATATTTTAAGGAAAGGGTGATAATTATTTTTTAACAAGGAGAGCATTTGCATAGAATAATCTATGCACCAAGAGTGAACATTTGCATAGAATAATCTATGCACCAAGAGTGAACATTTAAAGCACTCATAGTAATAGGACAAATGTGGAAAGATCTGGTGCAAATCCTGGTCATGCATAAGGTTTTAAAGTTTCTTTTTCAATTAGTATTGTGAAAAATGGAATTTGTTGTTTGATAAGAAAAATTGTATTATGCTAAGTACATACATGCTGTAAATCAATTTTCTACTATTTACTTTTTAATATATATTTTATGAATGAGTACTTTTATACAAAGCCATGTATTAAAAGGACATCAGAATTCCCAAATACATGTTTAAATTTGGATTGACTTAATTATTATTTTTAGATCATCTAGAAAAGATATTTGTTAACATTTGAATTAAAAGAAATATATGGTTGTCTTGGTGAAAATATTCAATAGCAGTGCAAAGCTGCATTAAAAAATAAATAAATCAGCCAGTATATAATTGTAGGTTGTTGTTCTTTTAACCACTACTAGTTAAGCAACCTAGCAACCTGTATTCCATAAAAAATTCATTAAGAATCTTTGCCAATAATAATCTCCAATTTTCTGCAGTTTCAAATGCTATTTTTAAAAGGTTTTAAATTATTTAAGCAGTAACATAAGCAAGCCATTTGTTAGTACCATTGATAGCTTGAACTCTTTACGTTCAATATTATTTATTAGTCAATTTAACATTTTTCCTCGGCATTTATCCATCAAAATAGGCATTGTGATTGCATATGCATTATGTACTGTATAATAGAAAATAAAATCACAGAGCTGTTTGATAAAGAAAACAGTTTTTGAAACAAATCATTTTTTTCCCAAGTTATTGCCTTCAGTATGGCTAAGAAACAAAATGAACAAACCTTTTTTTGTAGAGCTTCAGAGCATTTTATGGACAATATAATAGATTTTCTGCTGAAATTTGCAAAACAGAGAATTTGAATATTGGTATCCTGAATCCCATGGGTGAATGCACAGAATTTCATGAATAATCATTTCAGATTGTTTCTTTTTGGAAGAATAAAGCTTTGTTTTATAAATCACTATTATTGCAGCCAATTATGTTATAATATCAGTTATGCAGATATGAATTTATTTATTTTACTTAAGTTATTACATCAACAATTGTCAGTGTTGACTGTGAAAGAAATAGAAACAAAGTTGAAATACATTAAACAGAGACATTTTGAATTCACTAATAAACCAGAAGGATGGTTAGCATATAAATTGAGGAAAGAAAGAAGAAAATCATTTCCTTCCTTTCAAGAAGGAAATGTGGAATTATTGGATAACGAGAAGATTAAGAAAGCATTTTATAGTTTTTTTTTCTCTTACCTGTATAAAAAACAAGATAGATGAATATTTGAATAAACAAGATTTACCAAAACTTTCAGTCACAGAGAGGAACAGTGACTACTTTTGAAATAGCCGAAGCCATAAAAAGAGCTAAATTGGGAAAAGCACCAGGTCCTGATGGTTTACCTGCATTATATTATAGTGTTTTGATTAGCAGATTCTTCAACCTTTTAAAAGACTGATGAGCTCTCTTTTGTTAGGTTCTGCAATGCCATATTCATGGAAAGCAGCTAAGATTGCACTTTTACCAAAGGAAGGACAAGACCCTTCTCTAATTAAGAATTACAGACCAATTTCATTGTTGAACAATAATTATAAAATATTTGCTTCAATACTGGATGAAAGAATGAAGAAAATTTTACAGGAATTTATTCACCACGATCAATGTGGGTTCTTACCCAAAAGACAACTAAAGGACAATGTAAGAATTGTTTTAAATGTTGTGGAATATTTACAATATCATAATAAATGTCAAGCAGCTCTTATTTTCCTAGATGCAGAGAAAGCTTTTGACAATTTGAACTGTAGTTTTATGTTTAAAGTCTTGGAAATGATGAGTTAACTGAACCATGTCATATACAAAAAGGGACAAGACAAGGATGTCCTTTGTTGCCTTTGTTCTTTATTTTGGTGTTGGAAGTTTTTAATAGAGATATTAGAAGAGACAAACAAATAAAGGGCTTAAAGTTTAAAAAAGAAGTCTTTAAACTGAGGGCTTTGGCTGATAATTTAGTTTTGATACTACAAGATCCTCTGGATACTCTGGAACATCTGATGAAGAAATTGAAAGAATTTGGGTCATTGGCAGGACTTAAAGTAAATAGACAAAAAAAGATGCTGACCAAAAATATGACTCCACCAATCAAGAACTGTTGATGAGTAAGACTAGTTTTAAGATTGAAAAAAAGGTTAGATATTTGAGGGTGATTTTATCAACCAAGAATTGTATGTTGTTTCAGAATAATTATGTTAAAATTTGGAATGTTATGAAAAAAAAGACCTGTTAAGATGGGGAAAAATTACAATTGTCTCTTATGGGGAGAATATCTGTGATTAAGATGAATGTTTTGCCTAGGAAGTTTGATCTAGTGGTTAGGGTGCTGGGCTAGAAACCAGGAGTCTGTGAGTTCTAGTCCTGCCTTAGGCATGAAAGCCAGGTGGGTGACCTTGGGCCAGTCACTCTCTCTCAGCCCAACTCATATCACAAGGTTGTTGTGGGGAAAATAGAAGGAGGAAGGAGTATTGGGTATGTTCACTGCCTTGAGTTATTTATAAAAATAATAAAGGTGGGATAAAAATAAATAAATAAATAAATGTTGTTTCTTTTTCAGACTACCAATTTTGTTGAAAGATTTACCATTTAAAAAATGGCAGAAGGTTATCTCTAAGTTCATTTGCCAAGGAAGAAACCAAGAATTACATTGTTACAAGATACCAAAGAAAAAGGAGGATTGGGTCTGCCTAATTTGAAATTGAACTTTGATGCCTGTTGTTTGCTTTGGCTAAAGGAATGAATTACCTTGGAGAACAAGAAATTACTACAGTTGAAGGACATGAATTAAGATTTGGGTGGCATGCCTATTTATGGTATGACAAAGTTAAAGTTAATAAGGATTTTAAAAATCATTTTATCAGGAATGCCATACTGAGAATCTGGAATAAATATAAGGTAAGGTTATCTCCACATATATCTTTATGGTTGTCACCTCAGGAAGTATTTGTTAGAAGAGAAAATGTGGGAGCTATAAGTTGGTTGTTGTTGTTGTTTATTCGTTTAGTCGCTTCCGACTCTTCGTGACTTCATGGACCAGCCCACGCCAGAGCTTCCTGTCGGTCGTCAACATCCCCAGCTCCCCCAGGGACAAGTCCGTCACCTCTAGAATATCATCCATCCATCTTGCCCTTGGTCGGCCCCTCTTCCTTTTGCCTTCCACTCTTCCTAGCATCAGCATCTTCTCCAGGGTGTCCTGTCTTCTCATTATGTGGCCAAAGTATTTCAGTTTTGCCTTTAATATCATTCCCTCAAGTGAGCAGTCTGGCTTTATTTCCTGGAGGATGGACTGGTTGGATCTTCTTGCAGTCCAAGGCACTCTCAGAATTTTCCTCCAACACCACAGTTCAAAAGCATCGATCTTCCTTCGCTCAGCCTTCCTTATGGTCCAGCTCTCGCAGCCATATGTTACTACGGGGAACACCATTGCTTTAACTATGAGGACCTTTGTTGTCAGTGTGATGTCTCTGCTCTTAACTATTTGATCGAGATTTGTCATTGCTCTTCTCCCAAGGATTAAGCGTCTTCTGATTTCCTGACTGCAGTCAGCATCTGCAGTAATCTTCGCACCTAGGAATACAAAGTCTTTCACTGCTTCTACATTTTCTCCCTCTATTTGCCAGTTATCAATCAAGCTGGTTGCCATAATCTTGGTTTTTTTGAGGTTTAGCTGCAAACCAGCGTTTCCACTTTCTTCTTTCACCTTCATCATAAGGCTCCTCAGTTCCTCTTCGCTTTCAGCCATCAGAGTGGTATCATCTGCATATCTGAGATTGTTAATGTTTCTTCCAGCAATTTTAACTCCAGCCTTGGATTCCTCAAGGCCAGCTTGTCGCATGATGTGTTCTGCATACAAGTTGAATAGGTAGGGTGAGAGTATACAGCCCTGCCGTACTCCTTTCCCAATCTTAAACCAGTCCGTTGTTCCGTGGTCTGTTCTTACTGTTGCTACTTGGTCGTTATACAGATTCTTCAGGAGGCAGACAAGATGACTTGGTATCCCCATACCACTAAGAACTTGCCACAATTTGTTATGGTCCACACAGTCAAAGGCTTTAGAATAGTCAATAAAACAGAAATAGATGTTTTTCTGAAACTCCCTGGCTTTTTCCATTATCCAGCGGATATTGGCAATTTGGTCCCTAGTTACTCTGCCTTTTCTAAACCCAGCTTGTACATTTGGCAATTCTCGCTCCATGAATTGCTGAAGTCTACCTTGCAGGATCTTGAGCATTACCTTCCTGGCATGTGAAATGAGTGACACTGTTCGATAGTTTGAACATTCTTTAGTGTTTCCCTTTTTTGGTATGGGGATATAAGTTGATTTTTTCCAATCTGTTGGCCATTCTTGTGTTTTCCAAATTTGCTGGCATATAGCATGCATTACCTTGACAGCATCATCTTGCAAGATTTTGAACAGTTCAGCTGGGATGCTGTCATCTCCTGCTGCCTTGTTATTAGCAATGCTTCTTAAGGCCCATTCAACCTCACTCTTCAGAATGTCTGGCTCTAGCTCACTGACCACACCATCAAAGCTATCCCCGATATTGTTATCCTTCCTATACAGGTCTTCCGTATATTCTTGCCACCTTTTCTTGATCTCTTCTTCTTCTGTTAGGTCCTTGCCATCTTTGTTTTTGATCATACCCATTTTTGCCTGGAATTTACCTCCAATGTTTCTAATTTTCTGGAAGAGGTCTCTTGTCCTTCCTATTCTATTGTCTTCTTCCACTTCCGCGCATTGCTTGTTTAAAAATAATTCCTTATCTCTTCTGGCTAACCTCTGGAATTTTGCATTTAATTGGGCATATCTCCCCCTATCACTGTTGCCTTTTGCTTTCCTTCTTTCTTGGGCTACTTCTAGTGTCTCAGAAGACAGCCATTTTGCCTTCTTGGTTTTCTCTTTCTTTGGGATGTATTTTGTTGCCGCCTCCTGAACAATGCTGCCAACTTCTGTCCAGAGTTCTTCCGGGACCCTATCTACTAAGTCCAGTCCCTTAAATCGATTCTTCACCTCCACTGCATATTCCTTAGGAATATTAGTGAGCTCATATCTAGCTGATCTGTGGGTCTTCCCTAATCTCTTTAGTCTGATCCTAAATTGTGCAAGAAGAAGTTCGTGATCTGAACTACAGTCAGCTCCAGGCCTTGTTTTTACCGACTGTACAGATGTCCGCTACCTTTGGCTGCAAAGGATGTAGTCAATCTGATTTCGGTGTTGTCCATCTGGTGAAGTCCATGTATAAAGCCGTCTCTTAGGTTGTTGGAAGAGAGTGTTTGTTATGCAGAGTGAATTGTCTTGGCAAAATTCTATCAGCCTATGTCCTGCTTCATTTTGTTCTCCCAGGCCATACTTACCTGTAATTCGAGGTGTCATTTGACTGCCCACCTTAGCATTCCAGTCTCCTGTGATGAAAATAACATCTCTTTTAGGCGCGTTGTCCAGTAGGTGCTGCAGATCCTCATAGAACTGCTCTACTTCAGCTTCTTCAGCATTTGTGGTTGGGGCGTATATTTGGATCACTGTGATGTTAGATGGCTTGCCCTGAATTCGAATTGAGATCATTCTGTCGTTTTTTGGGTTGTATCCAAGCACTGCTTTAGCCACTTTACTATTAATTATGAAGGCTACTCCATTTCTTCTGTGGTCCTCTTGTCCACAGTAGTAGATCTGGTGGTCATTTGATGTGAAGTGGCCCATTCCAGTCCATTTCAGTTCACTGACGCCCAGAATGTCTATCTTTAATCTTGACATCTCACCAATAACCACATCCAATTTGCCCTGGCTCATAGATCTTACATTCCAGGTTCCAATGGTGTGTTGATCCTTAGAACATCGGATTCGCCATTCACCACCAGCACCGTCGGCCGCTAGCCGTCCTTTCGGCTTTGAGCTAGCTGCATCATCACGTCTGGGGCTAGTTGAGCTCATCCTCTGTTCCTCCCCAGTAGCATTTTGACCATCTTCCGACCTGGGGGTCTCATCTTCCGATGGTATACCGACATATCTCTGGTTGTACTGATCCATTTAGTTTTCACGGCAAGAATACTGGGGTGGGTTGCCATTACCTTCCCCAGGGATCGCATTTAGTCTGACCTCTCTGTCATGACCTTCCCGTCTTGGGTGGCCCTTCACGGTTTAGCTCATGGCATCACTGAGGTGCTCAAGCTCCAGCACCACGACAAGGTAACGATCCTTTGCTGAAGATAAGTTGGTTAAATTATAAATATTTGGTAAATTTTGAAGAGGGTTAACCAAAGCTTAAAACAAGTGAACTGTTAGAGTTGGAAGGTTTTACATGTCATTGGTTCACCTATATACAACTGGTAGAACATTTTAAACTAGATTTATTTTATTTTTATTTATTATTCAAATTTAATTACCACCCATCTCCCCCAAAAGAGATTTAACAAATTTGTTAATGAAATAACTCAGTTTCAAATGGATCTTTGTATAAATGATGATCATGTTATTACAAAGATGTATAAAATGTTGTTACAGATGAATTTAGAAGATGAACAAGTTAAAGAATGTATGATTAAATGGGCTAAAATTTTTGGATACAATATTATATTGGAACAATGTGAGAACATGTGGAATAACGGTTTGAAATTTACTTTGAATTATAACGTAAGAGATTTTTTATAAAATGATGTATCTTTGGTATTTCACTCTAGATAAGTTGTCAAAATGTGTAATGGAGTAATGAATGTTTGTTGGAAATGTTCTCTTGGTGAAGGAACTTTCTATCATCTTTGGTGGACTTGTGAAAAGGCCAAAAAATTCTGGGACCAAATATGTGCTAATATTCAAAAGATCCTTAAAGTGGACTTAGAAAAAAAACCCATAACTGTTTCTCTTGGGCATAATGGAGAAGCAGCTTGAGAAACAACATGGGATTTAGCTTTTATATATGATTACAGCATAAAGAATTTTATATGCACAAAGATGGAAAGATCCACAAATACCTTCAGTGGAGGACTGGTTAATTAAATTGATGAAGCTGGCCCAAATGGCCAAGTTAAAAGCATTGATAAGAGAAAATACTGTTTCTGGATTTGTTTCTACTTGGCAACCACTTTTAGACTACTTGCTTGTGTCAGAAGAAAATGAAGTTTTGATTTTGGGTTTTAATGATTAAATGGATTGATTTGATAGAAATAATGTTACTGAGGTTTAACTAATGGTAACATATTATACTCGTAAATGTAATCATATCTGTATTGGAGAAGGCTGGAAGTCACTTTCTGTTTCTGGTCTCTCTCTGTTCTGCACTCTTATAGTTTTTCTTTTTTCTTTAGACCTGCACTCTATCTGTTCTATATTCTGTATTTTGTATTTTAATTATATTTGGAAAATTAATAAAATTCTTATAAAAATGACTTGAATTTATTTTATGTATGTATGTATGTATCTATGCATTTTATTTTTATCCCACCTTATTTTTTTATAAATAACTCAAGGTGGCAAACCTACCTAATACTCCTTCCTTCTCCTATTTTCCCCACAACAACAACCCTGTGAGGTGAATTGGGCTGACAGAAAGTGACTGGCCCAAGGTCACCCAGCCGGCTTTCATGCCTAAGGCAGGACTAGAACTCTCAGTCTCCTGGTGTCTAGCCCAGCACCTTAACCACTAGACCAAGTACAGAAATGATAGTACTGTTTAACTCTACTGCAGTCATTTTTTTTTATTACAGTGGTCTGCAGAATAAATGCACTTCACTTTCCCTTTATCATTGTGTTTACCCTGATAGTATCGATACCTGAAGTGATGACTTCAATATAAATATATACATTAAAAAATCACAGCACTAAATAGGTGCCAAACTATCTGTGCAAATGTAAATTTAGGAATCTCACCAATCTATTGTTGCCTCTTCTAGAACACAGATATGAGCCTAGAACTTTAAACCTGGTACTAAGTATGAGAAATACAAGCATACTAGAATGCAAGGGGAAAGAGATTAGAGTGAAATGTTCCTTAAATTGATTGGCTGTGTACAGCATTGAGGTAGTTGGTATCTCCAAGTCCTAAAAGATGAATTAGATGCTTCCAACAAAATTCTGACAGAACTAAGTTGCACAAATCCTAATGTATATTGCTTATTTATTATTTTTTATTATAAAAAGCAATGTCTGTCTCAATCACTTTTCTGCTAAAACAGAGCACTAAAAGTAAAAGTTCACCAACAACTAGAGAAACATATTTAAAATATCTTTAAAAAAAACAAAAGTCATGTTAAAAGGTTGAAAAAAAATAAATTATTTTAAAAAGCATTCACCTTTCCATATTTGGGAAGGATGCGAACATGTACAAAGTAGCCTCTCCGCTTCCACCATTGCTCTCATCATGCTTCTACCCATGAAAAGTGCTTGCATGCAGCAGATTTAAAATCAGAGAAACTAGAACGTAAACTGTCAAGGTCTCCAAAATGCGTAGAAGGCATGTAGATAGTCACCTTCTATATATGGACAGCTGGGGTCTGTAGTTCTCTTTGTAGGACAAAAGGATAGGAAGCCTAGTTTGCTCCAGACATTTCAAATGACAGCTCTCAGAATTTGTTGCCAATAGTCACATTGGTTAAGACTGATGAGAATGGAATTCAGAACCTCTAGAGCATTGTGTCTCAACCTTGGCAATTTTAAAAAGTGTGGACTTCAGTTCCCAGAATTCCTAAGCCAGCATGTTGAAGTCCACACATCTTAAAGTTGCCAAGGTTGAGACACAATGCTCTAGAGGGCAGCAGGTTGCCAATGCAAAATGCCTGCATAGAACTTTACTGTGGCAGATAGTATGCTTCACAGCAGATATAGCTATCAGAACAGCCACAACAGAGAAGACCTGTGCTTCACCCAACATTTACATTTTTAAACACATTCTTGTAACTTCTCCAAGTATTATTTATTTGATTGATTGATTGATCACATTTAATAAATAAAATAAAGTAAATCATTGTACCACCCTTGATCTACAAAGGAAGGCAGCTTATCTATTTCTGTACCTGGCACTTGTATACTCCACCTCCGCATTCCCTTTTACCTGTATTACTCTATTAGAATTTGGATTAATCATTTCAGTGGTTCAGAATTTCTATTTACACTTTAATAAGAGAATCCCTTGATAGAAGTAAATCTGAACTCAGAGAGATAAAATTACCTGTTTCCTAATTATTCTGGCAGATATAAGAGTCATCTTATCATGAGTATTTCCTGCATTTTTACCATCCCTGTTATTTAAAGATGTTGTTTAAGTCCCTAAAATCAGTGAAATAATTATCTCCTTGCAATTATTTACACTTCAAGTGTCTCACACTTCATTGGTGAATAATTAATGAAGACAGAAGACTTCTGATAAAACTTTGTGTAATAAAAAGCCATGCCAAACCCCCAGAGCACATGGAAAGTAGTTAGGGCTATTTTATTCAGACTAGACAACATAGATTTAGCCAGATAGGTCTTATTGACATTAACTGTAGGCAGGCATCTAAATCATTGTACACTGCAGTGAAATCACTGCAATTACTCTTAACGAGATCACTTTCAAGAGTGTTTTTCAAAAGATTATTTAATAATGGAATCTTGACAAACAGGGAATGAGTGCAATATTTTTTTTAAAAAATGGGCCTGATATAGTCAGCTGGGATGTATAGTTTTTATGGTTCCATTTAACCAAGTAAGATTCTACCAATTTAAGCCAGATGAGTATGTGGCTTATGTTGTTGAACACTACAGTGACAATTCAGATGTGTTTGCACTCGTTATTGTATTATTCATTTGCCCACATTTTCTTGGTAACAGAAGAGTCCTGATGATTCACTTAAGAGAAAATGTAACAAAATTAGAGATTTCCATGGCAAAAACCTATTTCCAACATGATGTTTTAGAAGCTATCATGAGTAATAAATGCACTACCCAAATTACCATAATTTTTGAAATACCATTTAGAATAAAATTGTTTTATAATTCTGGCCATTTTAATTACCAGTACAATGCATACTGAATAACTTTTTCTCAGGCTAGGCATGTAAAGTCAAGAAAATATGGTAGCATGTAAGGCTTTATTGACCAACAAGAGTGGTTCTGCAATCTGTGCCTGCAGAAATACATTATTCTTATGCATACCTTGGAATTTCTGTAACTGTACCTGATAATCCCTTTTTTCTTACATGTATCTAACACTGAGTTTTCTTCCAGCTGCAGGTAAGAATGGATGCAAATTGCTGTCTTTATTTTCTTTAAACATGAACATAGCAAAATCAAGTTTCCTTATAATTGCATCAAGAGAACTTGAGGGTCTTTTTAAAACAAACAAACAAACAAAAAAACAAATGAAGTACAAAGGGCTTTGAGTGCACAGCCTGAAATTTAATATCCTGTGGCAGCCGTCAAAAGCCCTAGGTTGCTACTGCATTATATTGTAACCAAAAGGGGAAAAAAAATAATAAGGTCCTGAGAAGTAAACATTCTAACCATTCTTAATGAAATTAAAATAACATCATAATTTAATGGTTTAATAAAGTGGCTCTCCCACTTTTGGAGATACAATCTCCACCACGCTACTCAAAGGCCATGTGTTTTTCTCATGGTGGTGGGGGGCTTCTATTGAACTTGACCCTGGAAATGGTAATTAAATCAGAACTTAATAGGGACAGTGGTAGTATCAGATAAAAAAGCTGATTTTGAAGATCAAGCTAAAACCCCTGAATGTGTTAAAAGTCCAGGCAGACAGAAACTAGGCAAATGGATATCCAAACAATCAATCATATGGTGTAAAACCAACAGCACAATGATTAAAAGAGTACAAAAACTGCTTAGGATAGGCTATAACAAAGGAATCAATAATTTCAATCCAGAGAAATGAACTTAATTTACAAAGACATTCTTGCTTCCTCAAACTTTAGATTCCCCCCAAAACAAACAAACAAATAAATGCAAAAACAAAGTGCCATGCTGCAAAGAATAATCAGTTGAACATACCCAAACACTACATCAATGGATATTCTGGCATTCTTTATTTTGGACAGGAAATTCCTCAGGTTTATACTCCCCATCCCAAAGATCCAGATGGAGTAAATGCCTCAGGCAGAAGGTATTTATATGAATCAAGCCTTTTCCAGGAACAACTCCCTTCCCTTTTACCTAATCAATAAAAGAAGCACATTCCGTCTTAAATCTATAGGCTGTTACACTGGCCTAAAAACAGTGTATCTGAACACTTGGGCAAATGCTCCATGCTTAATATCCTCACCATTAATTGTATCAGAAAATGAGAGATCTTTTGGAGATGTCGAGAAAAATAGCTAAAGGAATAATGCTATTTGTCTATGCCATGATTATAATTTTATCATAACATCTTCATTATTTCTGTTTAAAGTTTTTTTAATAGAATAAAATCTAGACAAAATTACAACTATTAAAAACACTAACAAAAAACAGCACAATACAAATAAAGACAAACAAAACAAATAAAACAATATTAAAAATATATGAAACGTATTAAGCAGGTGAGTTAGAAAAACATTTAAAGCATTCAACATAGCCATTGAATGGCCTCTGTACCATAAGCCTAGTGGCAAAGCCACATTTTCAGAGCCTTCTGAAAGGTGAGAAGAGTCAGGGCTAATCTAATCTCTGTGGGGATGATGTTCCAAAGGGCAGGCACAAGAACAGAAAAGGATGTCTTCCTGGGCCCCATCAGATAAGACTCGTTAGCAGACAGGACCCAAAGCATGCCTATCCTGCCAGGGGTTGGACAGATGTAATGTACTTAATGAGAAGACATCTTTTTTAGTGACATTCCACCACCTATGTTTGTTTCATTTTGGATTATTTCTCTGGACTTATGAACATGTGTCAGCATGGACTTCAAATGACTATGCTTATTGCTAGATGGTATAAATAGATCAAACATTCTTTCCCTCTTGCATTTACAGTATAAATTCTATTTCATTCAAATCTGCACTCTTTCATATAACTTTGTGGTAAAATAAATGTATACTACTTTGCATCTATGAGTTGTTTACTGCTTTTAGATTGTAGATGTGTAAAAATACCACAGCTATCTCAGTGTAGCAAATCCTAAGTAATGAGATTTGTACAGTGTTCTCTGTCATTTTGATTAATACCGTGAATTTTAAAATATCTCCAGGCTATGAAAATGAATATGGCATCATTAGTCAGATGCATGAAGAAAGTTTTGTAAATCCATTTTTTTACACATCTATAGTTTAGAAGGTTTTAATTAGTATTTTATATGAATATTAAAATTATTAGTATTTTGATTTTTTGATATATATTTTTGGATGGATTAGCAATGAATTCTACTAAGCATTTAAGACACTTTTTTCTTTCATGGGAGCAGCTGAGAGAAGGTTAAAATTTAAACCAGTAATATAGAGTGGGGAACAGCCACTGGTTTCCACGGCACATTTTACCCCTAAGGCCTCTTTGCAAATGAATACAGTTACTAGGTGATAAACTGCTTATAGATGAGTTTTCTTCTGGAAATAACACCAGTGACCACTAAAAATAATATACATAGATCCTGAGAAAATGATATTAACATTTCCCCTGCCATTACTTACAGTGATCTTCTCCTGAAAAACCTATGAGCACTTTATTTGGTAATTCAGTTTATGCCTTATTGTGTCATGTGGATTGATGCTTGACAGCAAACTTGCCATAAATTATGCATGTCAGTTTAGTGAATGCCATTAAACCAAGCAGGTCAGGGTAATTTCAGTAATTATACGTATAAATAGTATTATTAGCTTTGTCAATGTCTATACCTGTGTTATATGGCAATAAAGCAAGCTGACAATGTGGTAAAAGATTCTGGATTTTGCATAAGGTTGATTGGACTGGATTCAATTTTAACTAATAATTATTTATTGTGTTTGGCTGATGATTATAATCATGCATTTTAAGCAGGTTTAGAAAACTTCTTTAATATTTTGTTTTGCTTAATTTAATTTTTAAAAGTTAAAAACATTAACAAATAATGTTTCTACAAAATATGGGAAAAAGCTAACAGAATTTACACAATTACATTATGGCTATGCAATGATTCTCCTGAAGCTTTGCAAGTTCATTAAACTTTTCTCACCAATCTTAAGCAATCCTCTTTCTTTCTTCTGCATCAGATATTCACTGTTATCAGTGAATATCAATGATACATAATTATTAATAATTTTTATTTCTTTAAAATAACCGTGAAATAAGCTGTTATTACACTTTGTATTTATTTTTGTATTCATTTCTATTTGTGTACCTAAAAACAAAATCTAAGCATCATAGACTTAAAACAATTCACTATAAATATTTAAAATGTAACAATGAATGCAAGATGATGTCAACCCTGATATAATATAAATCTAACCTAATAAAACATGATAAAATATGAATATAATAAAATAAATATCAAATTTAATATTTTGCAGCCACAGATGAACTCTGGTGGTTCATAATACTCTTCCATTGTGAAGAGGAATATTAAACTTCCTGAGTTTTTACTCCTCAAATTCCAGTCATAGAAGAGATACATAGGAAGGAAGATCTGGTAATGTTATCATGGAATTTATCTATCTATCTATCTATCTATCTATCTATCTATCTATCTATCTATCTATCTATCATCATACTAATAATTCAGAGTAAACTAAATTATCTAATCACTACTCAATCTAGGTATTGTAGAAGGAGAGCAGTGTGATTCTATGGTAGCCAAGAATCAGGAGGAGTCTGGTAACACTTTTTCAGACCAGGCCATTTTATTTAAAATCATAAGATTTTGTGAATTGTAGTTCATTTCACTAGATGTGTGGAGTGGTTAATTTAAACAGGGATAAATCAAGGTGGGTAAGAAAGGGTGGATATACAGATGCGGGTTATATGTGATACCAATTATAGTACCTCCTCATTTAGTTATTGTATTTTTTAAAAAAGAAATGTCTTTCTTAAAACCTTCTAAGAAAGTATAAAACCTTCTGAAGAATGTGAATTTTGTGGTCTCTCCTCTATAATGCTGGTGTAGTTAATTTATGTAAAACAGATCAGTAGTCAAGTTCCTGGGAACTGAAAATGTTCAAATATTTTGTCCTTGTTTTGGGTCCAAAACTGTACACTGCGTCCAGATGCTGTTGCATCATAGATTCATGTAAGGATATTAAACACTACCATTTTTATTTTCAATACATTTTCTAAAGTTCCATGGCACTGTCAGTGACTAGTTAAGCAGTAAAGCTGGCCCCAGGCAGAAGACTAAATTTCTGCCAAGCAGATGAGAAGATGAAAACCCCAAAACAACAGGGAGGTGGCAGCAGTGTCATGCTATGGCATGCTGCCAAAATAAATTTTCCATTAGTAACTGAGAGCTTAGCCGTATAACATTTAAATTTAAATAGTTGACCACATACTGATAGCAGTAAGAGTCATTTTCAAAACAGCATCACTACTGTGGATGGAAGGACCAATCCCTCTCCCTCATTGTTTCAACCACACTTGAAACCACAATTTAAAAAAAAATACTTCATTTTATCTCAGGGTCATGGGCATTTCTTTAAATTAAGCAAAGCAAGAAAACTGCTTCAGGCAAAAAGCACAGGGATTTTTTCCTGAGCTCATTCACAATTTTCCTCTTTTCAAAACAGGTAGGTCTGTGTGTCTTGCATTCCCCACATTAGCCTACAGTATTGTTTTTGGATATGTGGAGCATACAATTCTGTTACAGTACAGAAGTAAGATTGTGTGTATATGTCTGAATGAAAGTGACCTAGGGGCCATCTTCTCCAGCCATGTATGTGAATAGATCAACTTCATTCTGTTAAGGCACACAGAAAATCATGCTCACCTGGAAATAATTTAGTCCTTCACCTAAAATAGATCTACTCATTTGACCTATAGATTTATATTCCTGGGAGCCAAAATAAAATGTAAGCCATTGAGAACCAAACCTGATTTGACTCAAATTGGAAATTTAAGATTCAAAGAGGGGATGATTTGATTTGAGTTTGCAATTCAAGATTCATGATTGAATTGATTTGATTCATGCTGCTTTGAGATTCATAATTCAATCTGAAAAATAATTTGCCCATAAGCTATAATGGAGAAGTATCAATATATCTGCAGCTGCGTCACTTTTGGCACAATGAAATGAAAATATCTGGGATGATAGACCTTTTAAGGAACATTAACCTTTCCAACCTGACTATCCTCACAGGTTTTGCTGCAATACATTTTTGAAATATCCACCTGTACTTCTTATAAGACCTATGAGACAAACAGTGAGAAAAATACTGCACAACAGCTTCCAATTTGTCCAATAAACAGTGCAGAAAGCATCCTATACTAACTTAAAAACAAAACAAAACCACACATACTGTAAAAAGTTCTTACCTTTCTACATGCTTTTCTGGGGGTTCCTGGCTTGCCAGGACACTAAAGAATGAGTACTCATTTGCCCTCATGGTAGGCTGACCATATTTCCTTGAGACAAAAACAGGACATTGGGATGGCAAAAAGAGACAGGGTTAAAAATGGGACATTGGGATGGCAAAACGGGGCAGGGCAGGGCAACAGGCTGGATTGGCAGGCAGGAACTTCTCTGATTTTCTTGGGCTGGGAATCTTCGGATTTCTTCATTTGCAAGAGGCAAGGCTGGGCTGGAGAGTCTAGTGAATGGTTGTCCCTGACAAGCTGTTCCTCCTCTGGCTGTGCTTTTATGTTCTTTTCTTCCCACTGTTTCAAGGCAGGAGCCAATTGGCTCGCCCTTTGATCACCACCTATCAGCTGATCCTGTTTTGTTTTGTTTTTAGGTTTCCTGCTGGGTTGAGCTCTGCAGCTTTTTTCCTGCCATTTCTGCTGAGCTCTCCCTCCTTCCACTCAAAGTCAGACTGCATTCTGACAGGTTCCCAGGAACTTTCAAATTTTTAAGTAAGGTTTTTAAGAAAACGGGACAAAATGGACATTTATATTAAAACGACAGGACAGTCTGGAAATGTTAAAAAAAATGGGACTGTCCCATTCAAAACGGGACATATGGTCAGCCTATTAAAAAGCCAAGTACACATAGGTTTTGCCTTCTAGAAGTACAGTCTATCACTGAAGTCAGATATTTCAGTTTCTATTCTTTTTCTTTTCTTGGACATGAATATATTTCAGTTTCTCTCAACATATTATAATTCCCAGACAAATTTCTAAAATCCTCCTTCCAGCATTTACTCAGATCAGTTTCAATCTAAATAATTCAAAACATTTATTTTTAATTTCATTCATTCTGATGGATATTCCCTGTTTAGCACTCTTTATCCACTTAGAAAATATTTTTGTGATTCCACCAAAATTCCTCTGCAAATTTCTATGCCTCTTGCATGGTCAATCATTGCTTTTTGACCACACTGTTTGCAACTATCTGTATTTTTCTCATTTGTTTCTTATTTGGAAATCTTTTTTTTTTTTTTTTCCATCTGTGTAAATTTTGCTGACCATATTTCCTTGAGACAAAATCAGGACATTGGGAGGCCAGCTCATGACTGCTGGGTTTGAGCTTGAAGGCACCCATGCTGGTGTTGGTGAAATGGTTGATTCCCAGTCCCACCTCATGCTCTATCACACTGGCCATGGAGTGGTGGCAAGAGGAGCTGAAGGTCGTCACACTGATGGCCGGGTACTGTGGTCCAGCATCCAGGAGCATTTTCTCTTGCTTTGTGGGCAGCTGTGGCAGCAACTGCTGAACAAAAGTGATTTAGCGGTGGCAGGAGGGCTGGGGAGAAGAGAAGGAAGCAGCAGCCAACAAATGGCAGGAGAAACAGGAAGGAAAATCTGCTGCCGCGCCACCACCAATCCAAGCAGCTCTGTTGTGCCTTTCTTTTGCAAAAGTCTGAACGATGATCAGCCACTAAAGTGACCACATCAGAAACTCTCCCTTTGGCATCCGCACACCAAAAACACACACAGAGAAAAAGGAGAGGGTGAGCAAAGGGGTCAGATGAGGTGGGGAGAAGTCTGGGGGGAGTGCCAAGGAAGCAGTTGAGAAGCTGCGAAAATAAGAGTGAAAAAAGACCTCAGCATGCGCACAGGCAAAACTGATTGTGCCTCCCCCACTCCTGCCTCTCAGACTGCATTTTTACAAAGGGGGATGCCGAAGGGGGAGTTCCTGTTTTTTTAAAAAATGGCGTTCAAAAAAACGGGACAAAATTGACATTTATATTAAAAGGAACTTCAGCAAAGGATCGTTACCTTGTCGTGGTGCTGGAGCTTGAGCACCTCAATGATGCCATCAGCTAAACTGTGAAGGGCCACCCAAGACAGGAAGGTCATGACAGAGAGGTCAGACTAAATGCGATCCCTGGGGAAGGTAATGGCAAGAAAACTAAATGGATCAGTACAACCAGAGATATGTCAGTATACCATTGGAAGATGAGACCCCCAGGTCGGAAGATGGTCAAATTGCTACTGGGGAGGAACAGAGGATGAGTTCAACTAGCCCCAGATGTGATGACGCAGCTAGCTCAAAGCCAAAAGGACAGCTAGCAGCCAACAGTGCTGATGGAGAACGGCGAATCCGATGTTCTAACGATCAACATACCATTGGAACCTGGAATGAAAGTTCTATGAGCCAGGGCAAATTGGATGTGGTTATTGGTGAGATGTCAAGATTAAAGATAGACATTCTGGGTGTCAGTGAACTGAAATGGACTGAAATGGGCCACTTCACATCAAATGACCACCAGATCTACTACTGTGGACAAGAGGACCACAGAAGAAATGGAGTAGCCTTCATAATTAATAGTAAAGTGGCTAAAGCAGTGCTTGGATACAATCCAAAAAATGATAGAATGATCTCAATTTGAATTCAGGGCAAGCCATCTAGCATCACAGTGATCCAAATATACGCCCCAACCACAAATGCTGAAGAAGCTGAGGTAGAGCAGTTCTATGAGGATCTGCAGCACCTACCGGACAACACACCTAAAAGACATGTTATTTTCATCACAGGAGACTGGAATGCTAAGGTGGGCAGTCAAATGACAACTGGAATTACAGGGAAGCATGGCCTGGGAGAACAAAATGAAGCAGGACATAGGCTGATAGAATGTTGCCAAGACAACTCAATGTGCATAACAAACACTCACTTCCAGCAACCTAAGAGACAGCTTTATACATGGACTTCCCCAGATGGACAACATTGAAACCAGATTGACTACATCCTTTGCAGCCAAAGGTGGCGGACATCTATACAGTCGGTAAAAACAAGACCTGGAGCTGACTGTAGTTCAGATCACGAACTTCTTCTTGCACAATTTAGGATCAGACTAAAAAGATTAGGGAAGACCCACAGATCAGCTAGATATGAGCTCACTAATATTCCTAAGGAATATGCAGTGGAGGTGAAGAATTCATTTAAGGGACTGGACTTAGTAGATAGAGTCCCAGAAGAACTATGGACAGAAGTCCACAACATTGTTCAAGAGGCGGCAACAAAATACATCCCAAAGAAAGAGAAAACCAAGAAGGCAAAATGGCTGTCTTCTGAGACACTAGAAGTAGCCCAAGAAAGAAGGAAAGCAAAAGGCAACAGTGATAGGGGGAGATATGCCCAATTAAATGCAAAATTCCAGAGGTTAGCCAGAAGAGATAAGGAATTATTTTTAAACAAGCAATGCGCGGAAGTGGAAGAAGACAATAGAATAGGAAGGACAAGAGACCTCTTCCAGAAAATTAGAAACATTGGAGGTAAATTCCAGGCAAAAATGGGTATGATCAAAAACAAAGATGGCAAGGACCTAACAGAAGAAGAAGAGATCAAGAAAAGGTGGCAAGAATATACGGAAGACCTGTATAGGAAGGATAACAATATCGGGGATAGCTTTGACGGTGTGGTCAGTGAGCTAGAGCCAGACATCCTGAAGAGTGAGGTTGAGTGGGCCTTAAGAAGCATTGCTAATAACAAGGCAGCAGGAGACGACGGCATCCCAGCTGAACTGTTCAAAATCTTGCAAGATGATGCTGTCAAGGTAATGCATGCTATATGCCAGCAAATTTGGAAAACACAAGAATGGCCATCAAATTGGAAAAAATCAACTTATATCCCCATACCAAAAAAGGGACACACTAAAGAATGTTCAAACTATCAAACAGTGGCACTCATTTCACATGCCAGTAAAGTAATGCTCAAGATCCTGCAAGGTAGACTTCAGCAATTCATGGAGCCAGATTTGCCAGATGCACAAGTTGGGTTTAGAAAAGGCAGAGGAACTCGGGACCAAATTGCCAATATCCGATGGATAATGGAAAAAGCCAGGGAGTTTCAGAAAAACATCTATTTCTGTTTTATTGACTATTCTAAAGCCTTTGACTGTGTGGACCATAACAAATTGTGGCAAGTTCTTAGTGGTATGGGGATACCAAGTCATCTTGTCTGCCTCCTGAAGAATCTGTATAACGACCAAATAGCAACAGTAAGAACAGACCACGGAACAACAGACTGGTTTAAGATTGGAAAAGGAGTACGGCAGGGCTGTATACTCTCACCCTACCTATTCAACTTGTATGCAGAACACATCATGCGACATGCTGGGCTTGAGGAATCCAAGGCTGGAGTTAAAATCTCTGGAAGAAACATTAACAATCTCAGATATGCAGATGATACCACTTTGATGGCTGAAAGCGAAGAGGAACTGAGGAGCCTTATGATGAAGCTGAAAGAAGAAAGTGCAAAAGCTGGCTCAAAAAAACCAAGATTATGGCAACCAGCTTGATTGATAACTGGCAAATAGAGGGAGAAAACAGAGATAGAGTGAAAGACTTTGTATTTTTTACTGCAGATGCTGACTGCAGTCAGGAAATCAGAAGACGCTTAATCCTTGGGAGAAGAGCAATGACAAATCTCGATCAAATAGTTAAGAGCAGAGACATCACACTGACAACAAAGGCCCGCATAGTTAAAGCAATGGTGTTCCCTGTAGTAACATATAGCTGCGAGAACTGGACCATAAGGAAGGCTGAGAGAAGGAAGATCGATGCTTTTGAACTGTGGTGTTGGAGGAAAATTCTGAGAGTGCCTTGGACTGCAAGAAGATCAAACCATCCTCCAGGAAATAAAGCCAGACTGCTCACTTGAGGGAATGATATTAAAGACAAAACTGAAATACTTTGGCCACAGAATGAGAAGACAGGATACCCTGGAGAAGATGCTGATACTAGGGAGAGTGGAGGGCAAAAGGAAGAGGGGCTGACCAAGGGCAAGGTGGATGGATGATATTCTAGAGGTGACAGACTCATCCCTGGGGGAGCTGGGGGTGTTGACGACCGACAGGAAGCTCTGGCGTGGCTGGTCCATGAAGTCACGAAGAGTTGAAAGTGACTAAACAAATAAACAACAAAATTAAAATGATGGGACGGTCGGGAAATGTGAAAAAAATGGTACTGTCCCATTTAAAACATTATGTATGGTCAGCCTACTGTAAGTCCACAGAGTTTTGTGCCATTATATACCATAATACTTCTCACTCTGTTCGAAGCAGTTCCCACATTCACTTTTCCTACATTTACCTATCTTCTAATCTTTTCAAACTAAACTTGCACTTTCTCTTCCTGCAGACATTCTACTTGTGCACTAGTTCCTTCACTCCTTCTATTTTTACTTTTTCCTTGAAAATGTGTTCTTATAACAAGAAGTGGTCTGTCCTACATTTAAAACTCTTGTATGCCTCACCAGAACGAGTAAGATGGAGTGGCTGCTGATTCCAAAGCCTTGCCGTTCCAAGATAATTCAGTTTTTTGCTTATAATGAGCTTATATCCTCCTGAAGGAGGAAATCTGCAATCTGGGGGTCCTCCTGGATGAGGATTAAGATGATTTAATTCATCTGATTTATATTCCTGTCCATCTCACAACAACACCTCTGGATGGCTACCATTTTCAAAGCACTAATGCAATAACAAAAAACAGCAGTAACAGAAGTCATACAATAAAAATTATAAAATGTCAACCAAGGCTAGGCAAATCAATAATAAATTAACAAGACCTCATAGGCCTAACTTCCTATTAGAGAAACAGGCGGAAGCTGTGATCAGTTGTGGCTGCTGAGCCAGCTGTAGCCTTTCCTGGAGCAGGATTCACTAGAAAATCATTCATGCCTTTTCCACCTCATGTTTTGATTGCTGTAATTTATTGTAAGTTATTCCACATGGGGCTGCTATTTAAGATTACTCAGAAGTTACCTGATAATGGGAGAAAAATGATATTGTTATGTCACACCATTATTTTGTGACCTGGATTGGCAACCAGTTTCCTTCTGTTTTTTATTCTTTATTCTGATTTGTTGACCTACATTGTAATCCACCTCAGAAACTATGGCAGCACATCCGCCATAGCTATATACTATATACAGTATATAGCTACTTAGAACGTAAGTGCCGAAATATGTGATTGTATGTTTCTCTTCTACCTTGAATTGCTTCTGTCAAAGGGGGTGGGGGTGGGCAGCCTTTAGTTAATCAAACACAATGCAAATTGCAGCTTCAGTTCCTCTTCGTGTTCTAAGAGGAAACAGCATGCTGTGTGACCAAGTGAGGCAAGACACAATAGCTAATTTTTTGAAGAAAAGGTAGCAGAAATTTGTACAACCATTGCTTTAAATCCCTTCTGCCTTGTCCAGCTAATAGTCCTCTAGTTCCACACAGTTTCCATAGCACTATCAACATTACTGCATACAAATCAGCATGCATATTTTTTCATTAACACTTGCCATGCTTTCCCCACTCCTAAATATCTTTTAATCTGATATTAAAGCATTTTTTAAAGTATAAGGTGATAATTAAAACTGCTGACTCTAGGAGTAAAATTTGGATGCATTAAAAAATTAGCATTTTTGTCCTTGTTAAAAAATCGTTATGGTTTTCAGGTATCAGAATGATTTTTTCTATTATTTTATGGGCCAGATGATTTCATTAAATACCAGACTGACAGATGAATGTGTCTGAACATTTATACTATAGACTCTAAAGTATCCAAGCCTTCATGGATTAAACTGTTTCTGAGATAGATAGAGGCTCAACAGTTGCTGACAGGTTATTAGTATCTCACTTTCCATTAGGGAAGACAACAATATAAGCATCACTCTGCTGGATCAGGCCCCTGGCCCATCTGTCCAGATGACTGTTCTCACTGGACAGCCAACCAACTGAACAAGGAAGCCTATTATAACTACGGAATATATGCCTTCAGAGGCAGTCACACTGCTATCAAGACTAATAGTGATGATCCCCATGACTTCCATGAATTGGTCCAATCCTTTTTTGAAGCCAGGCAAGCTGGTAGCTAGCACCACATCTGATTTTTTAAAAATTAATTTCTCATTCTTATTCTCATCCTCTATACCACCCATCTAGCAAGCAACCATCAGTATCTGATGGTACTGAATTCCAAAGTTTAATTAAAAGTTGTGTAAAAAATGTTTTCTTTTGTACGTCCTGATTCTTCCAGGCTTCAATTTCATCAAGTGACCTCTGGTTCTATTATTTTGGGAAGAGGAAAATAGCTTCTCCTTGTCTACTTTATCTACACCATGAATAATTTTGTATACCTCAATCACATCCCCTATCATACATGTCTTTTCTAGACTAAAAAGCCCCAGATGTCACAACCTTTCCTTATATGGAAGTTGTTCCAGACCCCTGATCATCTTAGTTGCCCTCCTCTGAACCTTCTGTAGCTCCACTATATAAATTTTAGGTACACTGACCAGAACTGCACACAATATTCCAGATGCAGTCACACCATTGATTTATATAAGGTCATTATAATATTAGCTTTCTATTTTTAGTACTGTTCCTTGTTATTCTTAATAAAATAATATGATCTTTCTGATTTATTAATAAGAGCAGAAAGAATACAGTTCATGCTTGGGAATCAAATAAGTAGTTCGGTAAATTAGCAGAGGGAGCTGGAAAGAATTCAGTAGTTTCAATAGGTTTTAAATGGTAGCAGAGTCCAGCAAAGTATGTTTGCATTGTCATTCATGCCACATTTGGTTTTACTTAACCAAATTTTAGTGAATAAACTACAATCTGTTTTTTTCAACAAGATATATCATAACTCATAGTTTACAAGCTACCTTCTTTGAGATCACAAAATGTACTAAAATACAAATAAACCATAATAGCCCTGTTTACATGCAATGCTTCACCACAGAATGAGAGTTCATATACTATGCTAATATTTTGCACTATATTTGAACCAGGATAATGGGTTATTGCTTCATTTTCCATTTCTAATATGGCATGTTTTCTCTGAGTTTATTAGAGAAACTTAATAAATATTCTATCTGATGTTTCATTTAAGTCTTACTCTGCAACATCTTCCTGTTTCTGATTTTACAACTCAAGATTACTGAGCCTTCATCCACTAAATCAAATTTTCTACAGTGACTGCCTTTTAAAGTTAATTTATCTTTTTCAGCTTGAATCTGCATACATTGGAAAACAGTACATACCCTAATTCCCACTCAACAGATGTCTAGTTAACTCACTATCTTCTGATAATCCTCATATTCTAGTTTATTATGTGCACAGAGAAATCAAATATAAAATGTGCTTATCATTAGCTTTGCCTCTGCTTCATTAGTTCTGTCAATCCCACACTCATTTCTTAGGCTGATGACTAAAGGAGATCTAAATGGGAACAGATGATGAAAAAAAAAAAAAAACTTTAGTCCATGATCAAAGTAAACTACCATTTGTACATATTACTAGGCAGCCTTTATAAACATATGGGAGATGGAGCAGATGACTAAAACTAACAAATAGAGCTGTTTTCTTTTTTTAGGTTTCTCTAAATGACTAAACAAAAATGGTCAAACAACTTTGATTAATGTATAATAAATGTGTTTTTTTTGTAAAAATCAGAAAATTTCTTATAATTTCAATGAACAACTTCCATACTAAAGTAAAAGAATATAGAACTAAGCATTCCAGTTTTTTTGGATCTCAATGAATAGATACACATATGATTAATGCATGCTTTTGAATATAAAGTTACTAATATTAATATTTGTAATATTAGTACCCCTTCCTGGATCAGTGCCTTGTTGTTTCGAAGGGGCTTGTGTAACTCAATGAAGCCATGAACTATGTGGTGCAGGGCCACCCAAGATGGACAGGTCATGGTGGAAAGTTCAGACAAAACGTGGTCCACTGGAGAAGGAAATGGCAACTCACTCCAGTATCCTTGACAAGAAAACCCCATGGACAGTATTAAAAGGCTAAAAAATATGATACCGGAAGATGAGCCTCTCAGGTCAGGTGTCCAATATGCTACTGTGGAAGAACAGAGGGCAATTACAAGGAGCTCCAGAAAGAGTGAAGCATATGGGCCAAAGCCAAAAGGACACTCAATTGTGGATGTGTGTGGAAGTGGAAGTGGAAGTGGAAGTGGAAGTGGAAGTGGAAGTGGAAGTGGAAGTGGAAGGGAAAGGGAAAGGGAAAGGGAAAGGAAAGTTTGATGGTATAAAGAACAATATTGCATAAGAACCTGGAATGTAAGATCTATGAATCAAGGTAGCTGGATGTGGTCAAACATGAGATGGCAAGATTGAACATCGACATCTTGGGAATCAGTGAACTACAATGGACAGGAATGGGCAAATTTAATTCAGGTGACCATTATATCTAATACTGTGGACAAGAATCCCTTAGAAGAAATGGAATAGCCCTCATAGTCAATAAAAGAGTGGGAAAAGCAGTACTGGGGTACAACTTCAGAAACAACAGAATGATCTCACTTCGAATCCAAGGCAAACCATACAACAGTAATCCAAGTCTATGCCCCAACCACTGATGCCGAAGAAGCTGAAATCGACCAGTTCTGTGAAGACCTATAACACCTTCTAGAACTAACACCAAAAAAAGATGTCCTTTTCATCATAGGGGATTGGAATGCTAAAGTAGGAAGTCAATACATAACCAGAATATCAGGCAAGTTCGGCCTCGGAGTACAAAATGAAGCAGGGCAAAGGCTAATAGAGTTTTGTCAGGAGAACACACTGGTCATAGCAAACACCCTTTTCCAACAACACAAGAGATGACTCTACACATAGACATCACCAGATGGTCAATACTGAAATCAGATTGATTATGTACTTTGCAGCCAAAGATGGAGAAGCTCTATACAGTCAGTAAAAAGAAGACCTGAAGCTGATTGTGGCTTGGATCATGAGCTTCTTATTGCAAAATTTAGGCTTAAATTGAAGAAAGTAGGGAAAACCACTAGACCATTCAGGTATGACCTAAATCATATCCCTTATGAATATATAGTGGAGGTGATGAATAGATTTAAGGTACTAGATCTGGTAGACAGAGTGCCTGAAGAACTATGGATGGAGGTTTGTAACATTGTACAGGAGGCAGCAACTATCCATCCCAAAGAAAAAGAAATGCAAGAAAGCAAATTGGCTGTCTGATGAGGCTTTACGAACAGCTGAGCAAAGAAGGAAAGCAAAAACAAGGGAGAAAGGGGAAGATATAACCAACTGAATGCAGATTTCCAGAGAATAGCAACGAGCTATAAGAAGGCCTTCTTAGATGAACAATGCAAAGAAATCAAGGAAAACAATAGAATGGGGAAGACTACAGATCTCTTCAAGAAAGTTGGAGATATCAAGGGAACATTTTGTGCAAAGATGGGCATGATAGACAAAAAAGGCAGAGACCTAACAGAAGCAGAAGAGATTAAGAAGAGGTGGCAAGAATATACAGAAGAACTATACAAGAAAGATCTTAATGTCCCTGATAACCACGTTGGTGTGGTCACTGACCTTGAGCCAGATATCCTAGAGAGTGAAGTCAAGTGGGCCTTAGGAAGCATTACTAACAACAAAGACAGTGGAGATGACAGTATTCCAACTGAGCTATTTAAAATCCTAAAAGATGATGCTCTTCAAGTGCTGCACTCAAAATGCCAACAAATTTGGAAAACTCAACAGTGGCCACAGGATTGGAAAAGGTCAGTTTACATTCCAATTCCAAGAAGGGCAATGCCAAAGAATGTTCAAACTACTGCACAATTGCACTCATTTCACATGCTAGCAAGGTAATGCTTAAAATCCTACAAGCTAGGTTTCAGCAATGTATGAACCAAGAACTGCCAGAAGTACAGGCTGGGTTTCGAAGAGGCAGAGGAAATAGAGATCAAACTGCCAACATTCGCTGGATCATGGAGAAAGCAAGAGGGTTCCAGAAAAACATCTACTTCTGCTTCATTGAGTATGCTAAAGCCTTTGATTGTGTGGCTCCCAACAAACTGTGGCAAATTCTTAAAGAGATGGGAATACCAGACCACCTTACTGTCTCCTGAGAAACCTGTACGTGGGTCAGGAAGCAACAGTTAGAACCGGACATGGAACAACCGATTGGTTTGAAATTGGGAAAGGAGTACGACAAGGCTGTATTTTGTCACCCTGCTTATTTAACTTATATGCAGAGTACATCATGAGAAATGCCAGGCAGAATGAATCACAAGGTGGAATTAAGATTGCCAGGAGAAATATCAACAACCTCAGATATGTGGACGATACCACCCTAATGGCAGAAAGTGAAGAGGAACTGAAGAGCCTCTTGATGAGGGTGAAAGAGGAGAGTGCAAAAGTTGGCTTGAAACTCAACATTAAAGAAACTAAGATCATCGTATCTGGCCCCATCACTTCCTGGAAAATAGAAGGGGAAGAAATGGAAGCAGTGACAGATTTTATTTTCTTAGGCTCCAAGATCACTGCAGACAGTGACTGCAGGCATGAAATGAAAAGACGCTTGCTCCTTGGGAGGAAAGCTATGGCAAACCTAGACAGCATATTAAAAAGCAGAGGCATTACCTTGCCCACAAAGGTCTGCATAATCAAATCTATGGTTTTCCCAGTAGTAATGTATGGCTGTGAGAGTTGGACCATAAGGAAGGCTGAGCACTGAAGAATTGATGCTTTCTAACTGTGGTGCTGGAGAAGAATCTTAAAAGTTCCTTGGACTGCAAGGAGGTCAGATCAGTCAATCCTACAGGAAATCAACTCTGACTGTTCATTGGAAGGATAGATACTAAAGCTGAAGCTCAAATACTTTGGCCAACTAATGCAAAGAAAGTACTCACTGGAAAAGACCTGATGCTAGGAAAGACTGAAGGCAAAAGGAGAAGGGGACGGCAGAGGATGAGATGGTTAGATAGCATCACCGATGCAATGAACATGAATTTGAGTAAACTCTGGGAGACAGTGGAGGACAGGAAGGGCTGGCGTGCTATGGTCCATGGGGTCACGAAGAGTCAGACATGACTTAACAACTGAACAACAACAACATTAGTAATTATTTAATTACTTAATCAATATGGATGGTAGATTCAAGACATATTTTATTCTGTTGAAAATGAATACTTTCATCTCCCTGTCCCCTCAATGTAAAAAAACCAACAATTTATAATCAGGATTTGTGGGGGGTAGTGGGGGGGTTGTTCATTCACATTCTAATAGCTGCAGGAATGAAACTGCTAATAACGTCTAGGTCAATTTGAAGAAATCTTTCTACAGAATAATGAGATAGGCTATCATTATCATCATCACATCAATATCGTCATTGCCATTGTCACCATCATCGTCATCATCGTGTCTAAACAAGCCAATCAAAAAATGTTTCGAATGCAGATTATGCGGCTTACAAAATATGCAAAAATGAAAACAACATTTATTTATTAGGTTGAAATATTCATATACCATGCTTAAGAGTGGCTTACAGAAACCTAATTAGAATAACAAAAACAAATAAACCAAACTTTAAAACATTATTGAAATAATACATTTCAAAACAACTAAGCATGTATGTCAGGAGAAAGGTGCACAAAAGGACACATATTTCTGAGAGGATTCTTTTATTGGATTTTGCAAATTTATGCCAAAATAAATGTAACAAACCAATGTAAGGATGGAAAAATGAGGGGGAAATGAGTGAAATCAAAACTGACAGATTTATATCTTTACAGAGGACAGATAAAAAAATAACCCAAGACAAGGATAATTGGGGAACAAAAACAAGGAGATTAATTATATCTCATTGTAAATTTTAATTGTTTAAAATGACTGTCTGAATAAATGAAACAATATAAAGTAGATAAATACTCATGCTGAAATGTCTAGACTGCCCTGATCAGGTCTTCTGTAATTTAATCTGCCTGGCTGGTTAAGTTTGCATATGAGACATCAATAGTTATACTCTTCTAATCAGAGCCAAGACAACAACATTACAATGCTACATAAATCTAGGAGAATAACTCAGCCATTATTGACATCATATTGTATGTCTTATTCTTGATAATGGGAAGTGTTATCTTTTTATAATTATTTGCATACCTTTTATTACCTTCATAATTTCCTAAGCCTGATGAAAAGGAAGATCTAAAGTTCTTCAACATAATAGTTCAAAAAGTGGGAGCACCAATTTTGTTCTCATCTATAATTCAAACCCCTTGGTATTTAAGTTTGGTACAATATTTATTTTGTAAAAGGGAATGTTTAATGTTATATGTTTATATAAATACAATATAACAAATATAAAAACAGATTACCTTAGTTCCTATCCAGAGGCAATAAACTTATGCCCTTTGAAATGATAAGCTGAAAACTCATGGAAAAGATTTGGACACAGAAAAATATATTGCCAGGACCAATTCTCTGCTGTCACTTTAGTAAAAGAGAATTTACTTATTATTTACATGTTGTTAGCACAGATGTGGTAAATCTCTGGTAGAAAAGTTGTCTAGATGTTACATAGATTAAAAATAACCATTCATGTCACATGTACATTATACATATACATTATACATTTAAGAGTTGCCCACATTTGACAGCTTTACAGAAATGACGGTGACCACAGTTGCTGAGAACTATCTACCTTGGTTTCATCATGTCATGGTGACAATATTGCCCACTATTCTTATTCTGAACAGTGGAATTGAAAATGAGGACAAAGACCAGGGGCTAATAAGATTCTGTATACATTCATTGGGTGATAAAGTTTCAGCCAATAGACTGTCAGTCTGCCAGATAAGAAAAAGTAATTTGTTACCATTCTGGTTAGAGAGAATAAAAGGGTAGCTACAGCAATGCCAGAATCAGTTAGACTCAGGTAAGGTGGAATGTGATGGAACTGGAAGAAAAACTAAGGAAGCAGGAAGAAAAGCAGAAAAGAAAAATAGTATATAGTGATAGGACAATAAGAGCCATGGAAAGAAAGCTGAACAAAGATTGTCAGCTATAAACTATTGATTAATTTAAGAAATCAGATTAACATGGAAAATAACGTTTAATGTAAGGAAGTGTAAGTTAATAACATACTGGAGTGAATAGTTCATTTTCACACATGAACCAGTTATGTCTAAGCTTTTAATGACTAACCAGGAAAAGATCTTGGTGTGGTGCTGGAAAGCTCAATAAAAATGTCAACCCAGTATGCAGTTGCTCTGAAAAACCAATTTCATGCATTGGTTCATTAGGCAAGGAATAGAAAAGTAAATGGCCTTTAAAAAAAAATCTCAAAACTTAGAATATTTAGTTATTTATCACCAACCCATAAATAAGATCTGCATCCAGATACATGCCACCCATATGGGTGAGAAGGGAGATAGATAGATAGATAGATATAAATAATTTTATGTGAACCTCCTAATCAACTTCCACCCAAAGATAACCTTTATTTAATTATTTCCTTCCTACTACTATTCTATACATTCCTATTATAATAAAGTTCAAACTAAAGAACATATAAATTGCCTGCCATTGTACTTGATAATCCAACAATTTTAATAATCTTAATCATATTAAACCCAAAACAGACATTTATTATTTTTCATTATACTTTAATAATCTTAATCCAAATCATTAAAGATAAATGAAATCAGCCAAACCCTAAAAGCAATACAGATAAATATTCTTAAACCCTTACCCCACTTCAAAATAAACCAGAGCATTTACATATCCCCACAATGCACACAGAGTTTTTTTCTTTAAAAAAATCAAACAGCCCAACTGCCCCCTCACAAACTCCAACTTCTCTTCAGGAAACCTCCCATACATAATAACTCCTTCTTTTCCATGGCATTCAATCAGAAGATCAATTTCACTTATGGCTTTCAGCTCGATCTCTCCCTTTAATTTCTTCTACTTGACTATCGGATCTCTATCCAGCATTTCAACAGAAGTCCCGATCTCACTCTTAGAAGAGATATTTCTGTCTCTGTTAAATTCCTCAGTTTCATCCACCACATCCCCACCCAGATGACACATTTTAGACCTCATATTTTCTACAATGTCCTGAATGCCTTGCATAAAAACTTGGTAGGAATCAGAAAGAATCTGTTTAAAATCTTGGAAGTCAGAGAAAGTCTTTTAAAAATCCTCCATGTCTCATGCAGTAGATTATGGCGCCCCCAGGAGCTTAACCAGTGAAAGTCGAAGATATGAAAGAATTCAGGAATTTGGTTACATAAGTGAAAGTGAGATATGCAGACAATTCCCCAGGGAAAGTAGAAGCAGAAAACTGAAAGTTCAAAACAGCCAATTCATCATGTAGGAGAATGCTAATATCTTCAAATTTAATACATAAATAATAAAAGGGAAACAATTATTTACTCTCAATCCTCTTTAATATTTGGATGGATTTGGAAAACAAAGTCCAAAATGTAAAAGATTTTTTTTAAAAAAAAATTGATCCCCAAAATAACGATAAGCACCAAGAGAGCCCGCTTCCCCTTGCTGTAGAAAGCCTTTTTCTGGAAAAACACTCCTGGGCTTCATGAAAAACCTGACTGAACACCAAAAAACTGTCATGTAAGTTCTGCTCGCTGAGCCTGTGAGCACAACTGTTCAGTCTCCCATGTTCTCACCGGAAATCAGTATATCAGCTAGCATTGTTGTGAAAACTCTTGTACTCTACATTCAACAAGGAAATATGTATATATGTCTGTGTTTTTTCTGGTTTGCTCCCTTTTTTTATAAATCAAATTATATATTCCCCTTCCCATGTTGGTGGTATTGCCTTTCTTTAATTTCATTCACCACATTTGTCAATTGTTCTGATAATTCTTCAAATTCTTTGTAATATTGACCTATTAACCTATTAACCTTTTCATAATTTAATTTTATTGTTTTTTTTAAATTTCTTGAACAGTTATAAGTGTACTTAGTATTTGCCTCAGTTGATCATTAAATTCTTTAATAATCACTTTTTCAATCAATTTATTCATGGCAACTTCATAAATTCATCATAACAACTTCATCATAATTCTTTAAAAACAGCTGCCAATTCTCCTATTATTTCCAATCTTCATGGTTTCTGTATTGCTATATTGTTTGTATTTCTTTTTTCTAAGTTGATAAGCTAATAATTGTCCTGGTTTATTTCCACATTCAAAGTTTTTCTGTTTAGCAAATTTAATTTTCTTCTGTAACTTTTCTGTTTCTAATAGATTTAATTGCTGTTTGATTTCTTTCATCAATTGTTTGTTTGGGTTGTTTTTGTGCTTTTGTTTCAGTTCTCTTGTTTTGATATCCAATTGTTCTTTTCATTTATATTCTCTTTTGTGCTTTGCAGCTAATTTAATTAAAATGCCCCTTATATATGCTTTACTTGTTGGCATCCAGCAGACTAACACTTCTCTGAAGGAGCGAAGATGATGCTGTGGCAGAAACCAATGGCCAGGTGACAAGCCCTGGCCAGCAGACCCTCTCTGGACAAGGAGAGACAAATAGTGAATATTGATTATCATCCTGTGCTCTGGAATACTGCTCCTTGCAAAGAGACCACAGGACTTGAAGGTCCTTGTGGTCAACTTGTGAATCTGAGGAGCCGGGAACCACAGAAGAGATGAGCTCACAACTGCAGCAGTGCCTGTATAAGGACACTGAGTTCACCCAAAACCTCACTTCCTTAAGCACTTTTGAATTATATTAAAATTAAAATAGATCTTTGGAGCAGCAGAATAATAAATCACCTGGTGAGTGATCCTTCATTCCAGATTAAAGAGAAGAGTAAAATAACAATGTAAAGACCTTAAGATCAATGGCAAAAAACTGGACAGGAATTTAACTTAAGGACATTTTTAAGTGGAGTAAGGGGACAGTCAAATTTGAAATATTACTATTTATGGTTGGTGAACATGAAAGAATTTGCAGAGATGGCAAAATTGACTTGTTTGATTAGGGAATAGTCAATATGTACATTAGTGACTCAAAACCCTTAATGGACTTTTTGCTGAAAACAGAAAAAAAAAATGAATTAGTGATTTATGGATTTGATTATTAGAAAGGGTAAAATATGGGAAGAAGGGAATTATGATGTAACCTTAAAGAAGGAAGACAGATGATAAATTGATTTGTAACTGCTGTTAAGGAGATTGGAAGCCGCTTCTTTATACTTCCTTTTTTCTTTATTTTCCTTTCTTTTTCCTTTCTTTACATATTCACTATTTTTAGTCTTTTTCTCTTCTTTAATTTGAGCTGCTTTTATTATTCTGTAAAATTCTTTAATAAAAATTAATTAATTAAAACATATTAATAACATATTTGTTTTACTTGTTTCCCAGATGAAAAAGTTCTGATGTCTTATTAGTGTTGAAAAAAAAAATTCAAATCTTCTTTGTATGTTTGTAAAACTATGTTATTGAGTAATAACCTATCATTTATTTTCCATCTAAAGGATCCTTTTTTGCCAGAGCATGTTATTAAAATTGGATTGTGATCTGTGTATATCATTGAGACAATTTGTACTTCTCTGAAATCAGTTTTTCATGTCCATTTTATGCTCATATTTCATGTACGGAGTATGTCAGTTTCAATTTTCTGATCATCACTCCAAAGGAACAGTCAGCCTTTATTTGTAAATACTGATTAATTAGATCTTCTTGCAGTCCGAGGTATTCTTAGTAATCAAGTTCCCATTTATAAAGGCATATACGTTCTTTCTCTCATTTTTTCTTCATGTACCACTTTTAGAGCCATACTTTACCCCAGATCATTGCTTTAATTATTCTGATCTTGTCACTAAAATGTCTTTATTATTATGATATTGTCTAAGTTTGTTACCGTCTGTCCCACCCTCTTTTAATTAACTTTTTAACTTTTAACTTTTCCAGCACACTGTCTATCTCTTAAGCCCAAGAAAACCAAGTTCACTTATTTGCCATTCAGCCATTAAATTAATTAACCATGTTGGTATTGCCTTTGTCTTCTTAATATTTAACATTAATCTGGATGTTTCACCTTTTTCTATATTGTAATGAGCTCTTTTACTTATTGTTTACTTTCAACTAGGTGCTTATTTCAAAATGTTTTGACTTTAGTTTCAGCTATTAATTTTTTAGTCCTGTCATTATTGTATTTGCTTAAAAATGAAAATGGTTTGGAAGAATTGAGTCATTCTCATTTATTATCCTACTCTGAAGAATTCATTCTATTTTTTTTTTTTCAAATCCAGAGGATTCTCTTGCTGTCTTATTTATTAAATTTACTCTATTAAATTTATTTTATTTATTTCAACTTTTATACCTCTGCCTTTCCTGAACCCATGGTTGTTCATTTAATGTTTCTTTCTCTCTGTATAGCTTTATTCTAACTTCTAAGATATCAAACAAAAATGTGTAAAAATTAGTCCCCTTGTACTTTCCTTAGTTTGGTGTAGATATATGTAGCTATAAGTAAATCACACAGTCTTCTTTCTTATTAGTTTAGAGAAACATGTTAATACTTTATCCATTCTGCTTTCAATGGATATTTCATATGCACCTGTTGCTGTCCAATTTACAGTTCCATTTATTTCCTTACACTTCAGTTTTTGTGGAGTTTATTCCAGAATATATTCTCTCTCTAGAAATGTTGCTGTTTTTCTCTAAACATAAATTCTATCTTCCATTAATTGCATATGCCTCTATCTTATCTTTTCTGAGATTATTCTTGAGCATTCCTACCTTGGTTATTTTTTCTCATTTATTTAAAACATTGTTATACTATATACTTACCCATTATACCATTCCTTTGCAGAGGACTGTTATGCAAATTACATAAAAGGAGTAAAAAATAATATTGGCCTCTCCTGCCTATCCTGTCCATCATCACTTTGGTCAATTGAGGCTTTCGTAAGTATTTTTTTTAGAAAGACAAAGAAGGTGTAAGTTATCAGCCTCAGCTGTACCTGTGTCACATGCAGCAATTGCTGCTGCTGCTGCTCCTGCTTATAACAACAGTGTGTAAGTCAAAGAGCAATTTATCCCAGGTATGGTTGCACTAAACTTGCAAGGCTACATATTATTTGCTCTCATCCCATCAATCATGCAGTATACTGACAAACATTCAGACATTAAAGCATATATTATTTTCTTTTAGTTGTTACATACCTCTCTTTTTTTAACTGAGATACCTTTCCTTATCCTTTCTCCGATATAGTGTTACTGATTTCTTAGTAAGGTGGTGGTCATTATTTTTGTTTATCTGGATGTAATATAACTCAGTAGTGGCAATAACCACTAACCCCTTTGGTTTAAGATGGTATTATAGGAAGTTTCATGTTTCATTGTTCATGTTTCAGAAACCCAGAAAATTAGAATATAAGTTTTGCTTCTTATAATTTGTGGCATGTTCACTTTCATGTTTTATGATAGCTTTATAAGGCAGGATCCATGAAACCATACTTTGAGATAATCTTTCAGGACAATGCTTGTCTAGGGAAAGATACGTTCAGGCAGACACAAATTCTACATTCTGGAATTATAAAACACATGAAAACTGGAACCATAATTTGACCTTAGGCCTTACCTTTTCTTAAAAAGTTTTTTTTTTTTTTAATTATTATGACTGGATAGTTTTAGTTTATCTAGTACTGCCAGCTAATAGTACTTCTACTGGCTTCTACTGTATGTCATCTATCATAAATGTTTCACTCAGATTTGTACCTTGCATCGCAGATGGAACAAGGTGAAGACATATTCTGCTAGTTAGTATGGAGATAGTACAAATCACAGCTAATTATATTATGTAGTACTCCTAATGAGCAATTCTCAAGTCTCTGAAGTGCAGTACATCCTACAGACAATTCCCCATGGTTGTTAAGCCTATTGTGCTTCACTGTTAAAAAATCTTTAGCAAAGTTGGAAACAACTACTATCAAGCTGATGGATATCAAACAGCTGTGCTTTCATGGAATTGTATAATTACCATCATTAGGAAAAGAAAGTGAAAGGTCAGCTTCACCATGAAAATTCTCAGGATACTGTAACAGGGCTTTTGTCACTTTCTTTGTCTCTAGAGTCTCTATTCCTCACATGATTTGTATCCTGAGATCTATTTCCAATTCTCAGGGCATCAAAAAGTTGTTATTATTATATATTTTGATTGGTAATCATAACAAACAACAAGAAAACATATATTAGTGACTATACAGTAAATAAAACTACATATATTACATTAACTTATTAAAATAATTGAACATAAAAGAAAAATAACCTAATAAAGAAAAAAAAATAAGATCCATTTAGTATTTATATAACAGTAATTCATTATTTAAACTTATTATTAAATCTACACCATACATAGACATATTGTCCCATCTTCTCATTTTTAGAATACAAAGACATTTCAAAATTTTACAAGAAATACATATCTTGAATTTATCAGGATAATAACTTTCTTTCCATTTATGTAAAATTATTCCCTTTCTGATCTTCAGGCTTAACGAAGACAAATTCCATATTTTGGGAGTATAGTTCAATATCACATTTACATCTTGAATTACTTATTTTTTTCCCAAGAAAATTTCCCAGTTACTGCTTGGTCTTTTGGCTTAGATCACATTCAGTATCAATGCATCACCAAGTTAACCTATCCTTAATGGCTTTTTAGAGTTGCAATAATTCCAGGCAAGCAGTTTTCTCTCTTTCTCTTCAAGGACACTATGAACATTATGAAGCTGTACTCTCTGATTTTTGTGGAATATTGGATTAGCATTCCAACTCATCTGCTGAGCAATTTATATCTAAGAGTTCACCACTACAAATACATCTGAGCTACAGATTTTGGTCTTAATGTTTTTTTAGGATCAACCATCAACAGTTGTCATGTTCCCCGTTGCAAGGCATATGTGCATCACAACGGGGAACATGCACATTAGGTAAGAGGAAGGGATAAGCATAATCCCTTAATCACTCACATATCCCTCAAGCATCCATATCCATAAGGGAATCACCAACATAATAAAAATGCCCCTCAGACCAGACTTGGCACCCATCAAAAGATAGGAGGAACGCCTTTCCATTTCCCCAGGGGATGCACTCACATATCCCTCGGGCCCCTATGTCCATAGAGGAATCACCAACATAATGGGAGCACCCATCAGACCGGACTTGACACCCATCGAAAGATCGGGGAAATGCCTTCCCATTTCCCCAGGGGACGCACCTGCTCTGGACGAAGGCAGGGAGACAAAGGAGAATGCTGGGGATCACCGGAATTGCCCATCAGCTGACGCGTCGCAGTCTCAAGCACCCATCAGGTCATGGCTCGAGGGTGGAGAAGCACAACGTCTACCAACAGAGTATAAACAAGACACCCTGGCAACACATAAGGATTCCCGTCTTTTTCCTTGCATGCACTCCGTTCTAATAAAGCCAGAAATCCTTAGACCCTCTAAGTGAGTCTGTGTTTTATTTAGAGCATGGCTGCCCTGACATAAAGACAGGAATCCATTTTTTTTTTTCCTAGCACCAATCCAGACCAGTTCTGTGAGGGATCCACGCTAGGATGGAAGACTTCAACTAACGGAGAAGCGGCTTCTCGGCGACCGACAACGGAATTCCCATCCAGACGAACGACAGATGCCCAAGGCCCCGACAGCGCGACATCCAGGGTTACTCAGGATCGAGTTCGGAGGGAGAAGACCCGGCGAGCACTACCCGTGAGTCCCGAGGCCTGTGGCTCACCCTCGACGAGACGGATGGATCCTCACCTGGATCACCTGGCACACCGGAGGAACCGCGGGATGTCCTGAAATTAGAGGCATCAGAAACCGGAGGCAACCGCACCACAGCGAGCTCACGGATGGCGGAAAGGCTGAGGGTGGTCGAGGAGAAGCTGGAGGTGACACAGCAGCTGCTCCAGAGGTTAGCAGAGGTGTACAAGTCCCACAGCTGGGGAGCGGAGGGTCCAGGCACCAGAAGCCCAACACCCCTCACCCCCCTCTCGGAGATGCACCAGCCGGAGAGATGGAGGAGATGTCCAGAAGACAACGCAGCGCCAGGCATAGACCGGTTCCAGGTACCCGCCAGATGTGCTGCACCCCACCCTCCCACCCCACAGCCGAGGCGACTCCAACACACCGGAGGCCGACACGAGTGGGCACAAAAACAACCTGACGAAGACAAATTCCATATTTTGGGATGGAGGGAATCCCCACAGCCCGACCATGGAGCCCCGACTGCCTGAAGTACCCAGCATCGCCCAGCTGCGGCTTGGAGCCCACCGAGAGTGGCGATCAAGGACTTTGGGATCAAGTTCGATAGGGACCCCAAAAAACTTTCTTTCTTCCTCACGAATGCGAGGATCTACATGGAAGAATGGGGCCCCTATTTTTGAACTGAGAAGGGCAAGGTAAATGCCCTAGCTGTCAAACTGAAAGGACAAGCCGCCGACTGGTATGTCCAGCTGTGCCAGTCGGGCGCCCCGGAACTCAAGGACTACAATGAGTTCCTGTGGGCAGTGGAAATGCATTTCAGGGACCCCCTGGAAAGGGAGAGGGCAAAAAGAGCCTTAAAAGCCCTTAAACAAGGACAGAGCTCCATGGCAGATTATGCCATGGAGTTCCAAGCCCTGGCCGGTAAGATCGAGGTTTGGTCCCAATCAACCCTCATTGAAAAATTCAAGGAAGGGTTGAACCTGAATGTACTAAGGTGGGCACTCTGCAGAAACAACCCCAACACTCTGGTGGAGTGGATCCAGCTGGCAGAGGAAGCAGAGGATGCCCAGGAAACTTTCCTCCAGGTGCAGAGGGAAGTGCAGTACGCAGAGGCGGCGAGATGACCCCGCACAGCTGCAAGACCTACGAACCCAAGATCCCAACATCGTATGGATGAACGGGACCGATGCTTTGCCAAGGGTCAGTGCTTCAAGTGTGGGGAGGCAAACCACAAGGCAGCGGCTTGCCCGAAGGCAAAGGCAAGAGACAGCCCAGGGAAGGTTCCAAACAAACCAACCCCAACACCAAAGAGAAGGCCAGCCGCGAAGGGGGAAACCTCGGCAAGGGAACTCCCTGACGTCACCGATGACGAGGAAAGCGAAAGTGACGAACCGGCGGGAAACGCCAGCCACCTGCCTTAAAGAGCGCCAAAAGACAGGTGGAGGACAACAAAGGGCACAACGACTTTGGGGTGAGTGAGAACTGTCCTACCCTATATGTGAGAGTCACCCTGGCCCATGGGGGGAAAACAGAGAAGGTTTGGGTGCTGATCGACTTGGGTTGCTCGAAATGCCTCATGCACCGGACCTGGTGGCCGCGCTTAACCTCTGCTGCTATCCACTTCAGCACCATTTGGTGTTCACGCAGTTGGATGGATCAGCAGCGGGAGGGGGCCCGGTCACCCAATACACAGACAGAGTTGCGATGAGGTTCGGCGACCACGAGGAAAGCCTTCCCTTCATCGTGGCACTGGTGGGTCAACCTCTATTCATCTTAGGGATCCCGTGGCTTGTGCATCACAACCCCCAAATAAATTGGATGACCAGAGAGATCACCTTTTCGGACGGTCATTACCAAGCACCCACAGGGGATCAGGTTCCCCACGCTGCAATGGGTAGGGCGACAATGACCTCAATGCACCTGGAGGCAGCAACCCCGGAGGGCCTGCCAGCCAGATATGCAGACTTTGCCGACATTTTCGGTGAAAAGGAGGCTGACAAACTCCCCCCCCCCACAGAAAAACAGACTGCACCATCGAACTGATCCCGGGGGCAACTTTACCAAAGCCTAAAATTTATGCTATGACTCAGAGGGAGTTGGCAACTTTAAGGGACTTCATCAACAAAAATTTGGCATGGGGGTTTATTGAACCAGCTAACTCACCAGTCAGGGCCCCAGTTCTCTTTAGGGAGAAAAATGACGGGTCCCTCTGGCTCTGCACAGATTACCGCAGGCTCAATGCCACATCAATTTCAAATAAATATCCCCTGCCCATAATAAAGGACATTCTAGCCCACCTCACAAAGGGCAAAATATTCACAAAATTAGACCTCAGAGAAGCCTACTTCCGGATACAAATAAAGGAAGGGGACGAATGGAAGACGACTTTCAACTGCCCGCTGGGGTCATTCCACTACCGAGTTCTGCCTTTTGGGTTGGCTGGGGCACCGGGCATGTTCATGCAGCTAATTAATGATGTCTTGCACGACCACTTGTTTAAGGGGGTGCTTGTTTACCTTGATTATGTCTTGATTTATTCTGAGAACGCAGCCGAGCATGAACACCTCGTAAAGACAGTGCTCACGAAACTCCACAAGGCAGAGCTATACGCCAAGCTCTCCAAGTGTGAGTTTCACAAGGAGCAAATCGACTACCTTGGCTATCGGATCTCGGCAAGGGGGATCGAAATGGACCCTAGCAAGGTCCAGGCCATACTGGCGTGGGAGCGCCCACGCACAAGGAGGCAACTTCAAAGTTTCCTCAGGTTCACTAACTTCTATAGGGGTTTCATCCAGGGGCTAGCGGAAATTGTGCTGCCACTAACCAACCTACTCTGGACAAAGGGCCTGGGAGACACCCGAAAATCACGAAACCCGGGGGCGCTGCTAAACTGGACAGCTGATTGTCAAATGGCTTTCGAACGCCTCAAAAGCCTCTTCATGGCAGAGCCAGTACTGCAGCATCCCAACCCCACCAGACCCTTTGTCATGCAAGTAGACGCCTCAGATTTTTCTATAGGAGCGCTCCTCCTTCACCGCGATTTTGACAATCAGCTGAAGCCCTGCGCGTACCTCTCCCACAAGTTCTCGGAAACGGAACGGAGATGGCACGTGTGGGAAAAGGAGGCGTTCGCAGTCAAGGCAGCCCTGGAAACATGGAGGCACCTCCTGGAAGGGGCCTCCTGCCCCTTCGAGGTCTGGACTGACCACAAAAACCTGGAGGCTTTCAGCACCCCAAAACACCTCAGTCCAAAGCAAGTACGCTGGCCGCAGTTCTTTAGCAGATTTAATTTCAAACTTAAGTTCATCCCGGGGAGAAAGAACTTCCTGGCGGATGCCCTTTCCCGATGACCTCAGGATGCTGGCCAGGCACCGGACATTGTGGGGACTGTGTGGACGGACACACAGCTGGGCTGCCATGCTGTCACACGCAGCCAGACTAAAACCCAACGTGCCTCAGCGCAACCACTGGCGAATGGAGGGAGATGCAGGTCAATTTCACAGGACTGGCAACAAAGACTCGTTAAAGCCCTCGAGAAAGATACATGGTTACAAAACAACCAACACCATGTATCTCTTATGAACGGGCTTGCCTGGAGACAAAAAACCCTATACGTGCCAGAATAATTGAGAGTGGAGGTTTTAAACCGCTCCCACGATGATAAGACGGCCGGGCATTTTGGGTTCGTTAAAACTTACACTTAATTAGGAGGCAATTCTGATGGCCCACCCTATGAAAAGACATCAAAGAATACGTCACGGCCTGCCCCACATGTGCAAGGTCAAAATGGAAGGTGGGGAAACCCCAAGGACTGCTGCAGAAAGTAGCAAGCCCCTCCCGTCCCTGGGAGGAGATTTCCATGGACTTCATAGTCGACCTGCCACCCAGTCAAAGAAAAAACGTCATCTGGGTGGTAAAAGACTATTTTTCCAAGCAGGCACACTTCATACCCTGCCCATCCATCCCCTCCATGCAACAGCTGGCACGCCTATTCCTCACCCATATCTACAAAATAGGAATCGCCCATCAGCTGACACGTCACAGTCCCAAGCACCCATCCAGTCATGGCTCAAGGGTGGAGAAGCACAACGTCCGCCAACAGAGTATAAACAAGACACCCTGGCAACACATAAGGATTCCCGTCTTTTTCCTTGCATGCACTCCTTTCTAATAAAGCCAGAAATCCTTAGACCCTCTAAGTGAGTCTGTGTTTTATTTAGAGCGTGGCTGCCCTGACAACAGTAAAGGAACAAGCAATCAAGAAATATGGCACAGACTAGCACTTGGTAAAGCAGCCATGAAGGCCTTGAAAAAGATATTCAGATGACACATGTATACCTGCAAAGATTAGAATCATGCAAGCAATGGTATCTCTGTGACAATCTATGGAAGCAAAGGTTGGACTTTGAAGAAGCAGGCAGGATGTTTAGTGACACCTTTGAAATTTGGTGTTAGAGAAGACTCCTGAGAACACCATGGACAGCCAAGAAAACAAAAAAATGGTACATCAAATAAATCAATCCAAAGTTCTCACCTGAGGAACAAATGACCAGGCTCAAATTAACTATTTGGGACACATTATGTGAAGTCTAGCTCTAGCTCTCTGGAGAAGGCTCTAATGCTGGGAGAGGTGGAAGGAAAGAGAAGAAGAGGATGATTAGCAGCAAGGTAGATGGACTCAATTGCAGTGGCAATGGCTGCACCTAATGAAATCAGGCAGTATATCAGGTGTTCTTTTTGTGCCATAGAGCCCTTCAAGGGTCTGGTAAAAGCTACAGACATTCTCAACTAAATTTAAGTTAGAAGTTAGTGAAAATAAAGATGTAACTTTTTTTCCATCCAAGTTCACAGACCTCTGATATCTATTCATGGACCTCAAATTAGAAAGTCCTGCTGTACATTTAGAGTTTGGGTGCAGTGAGAAATTAAGAAAGATGTCTTAAACTGGGAAGAGCTGAAACTAACATTGCTTGGTAGAATAATCAGAGATAAAAATGAATGTACTACTCAGAATAATGTTTTTATTTCAGACAATACCAATACTGAAAAATGATGTACCTTTTAAACAATGGCAAAAATATTTATCAAGGTTTATATGGCAGGGGAAAAAACAAGAGTAAAATATAAGATTTTACAGGATGCAAAAGAAAGAGTAGGATTAATTTATCTAATCTTAAATTGTACTTTGCTGCATGTTGTTTAGTATGGATGAAGGAATGGATAATGTTGAGAAATAAGAGACTGTTGGAGTTGAAATGTCAGAATCTGAGGTTTGGGTGACATGGTTTCTTATGGTATGACAAAGTGAAAGGAAATGTAGATTTTAAGAATCATTATCTGAGAAACACATTATTAAGAACATAGAATAAATAAAAACCCAGACAGTGTCAAAAGGTACCATTATTGACATCCACACAAGAAGCTTTCTATAGAAGAGAAACAACAGATAAAGATCAATGGTTAACTTATTAATACAAGATAAGGAAGAAATTAAGATAAAGACAAGAGAACAATTAGTGACATTGAATATTCTATTCAATGGTTTTCTTATAATCAGATAAAAGAGTTTTAATATGGACAAAAGGCAATTAGAATTGAGAAGAAGAAAATTAAATTTGAAGTAAAGTTATGTAAAATATGATGATCGTATTTTAGCTAAAATGTACAAATTGTTATTAAGATTTAAAACAGAGGATGAACAGGTTAAAGACTATATGGTGAAACTGGCTGAAAAATTTGATTATAATATTAATATGGAGAAATATGGAAAACATGGGAAACTGGTGTTAAATTTACACTGTGTCATAATTTAAGAGTCAACTTTTAAAAAATGATATACCAATCGTATATGACACTGACTAAATTGTCAAAAATGTATAAATATCAAACCAATGTTGGAAGTATGAAAAGGAAGAGGGTACTTTTTATCATGCGTGATGGACTTGTGAAAAAGCAGAGAAATTCTGGGTGCAAATTCATACAATGAGGCAAAAGATACTGAGGATTAATATTACAATGAAACCAGAATTATTTTTATTGGGTTTTATGAATGCTGAACTAGAAAAGAAAAATGGGAAAATAACATTGTATACGGTAACTGCGGCAAGATTATTGTATGCACAAAGATGGAAAAATAATGAAAACCCACAGAAAAGATTGGATTATAAAATTGATGGAGCTTATAGAAATGGCAAAGCTAACTGCTTTGGTCAGGGAAAAAATGATAAAGACTTTTTTAAAAGACAGGAAGCCTTATATGGACTTTTTGCTGAAAAAAGAAAAGATTGAACTGATGATTTATGGAATTGGGGATTAAAAAGGGTTAAAGAGGAGGAGGAAAGAGTAAGATGGCAAGTTTTTGATAGGAAGAAGGGCATAAGTCATAATTCTATATTTTCTTTCTTTCTTTTTTACTTTTCTTCTTTTCTTTTTTTTATTATTTTTCTTTTCACTTTTTATACTTTTTATATTGCAAAATTATAATTAAATATTTTTTTTAAAAAAAATAGAGTTTGAGTGCAGTGGAATGTACTTCCATTTACCAATGTGTAGGATTACATTGTATAATTTTGATCCTGTTTTTTCAACAGATTATAGTAAAATATAAAACAAGTAAATAAAGATTGAAATAGCAATGATAACATTAGAAAATAAGCATCCTGCAATGCTCATACTATTTTTAATAAAGAAGAATGAAATAACTGATTACAAATATGCAATGGGATTAAGAAATACTGGTTAGTGAATGTGATGTGTTTCACATGACATTTAAACAAATAATCAATTCGTACTTGAACCATTACAATCATATAATGTCCATCATTGTAGATTTTACTTTTCTATCCCCATAGCAACATCTGTACTGCTTATGCTAATCACTGTAAATTAACCTTGATACAAAAAAGCCCTAGGGATGCTACTGCTGCTATGGAAGTTCAGATGAGTAGCATGATTTTCTAATAAATCTGAACTGCAGAAATTAGAATAATAATCAAATGTCCTGTTAGCACATTTTCCTAATATGCATTTGTTGAAGCATAGCATTTGCACTTGTATAAAAGTATGTTTCTTTCCATACTGTGATTCATTTACATCAGTGCATACACATACAAGAAATTTCTTAAATAGGTACTGATTTTATCATGCCTTGTGGTCCATTACTATGAATACTTATTTGGAAATAATAATGTTCAATTGGTTTTATTCTAAATTAATAGTGTATAGTAGCTTCCCACAATCTGATGTGCTACTACCATTATCATCCAGGCAGCAGGAAAACTCAGGCCAGGTGATGAAAGCTATGGCACTGAAACATTTGGAGTGATTTTCAGAAGGTCCTTGAGAATTGTATGAATGTGTGAAAAGACATATGTTGTATGCTTGTTGATTTAAACCAAATATATTTTAAAAAAGAGAAAAGGCTTGAATCATGGACTGTTTGCAGGGTGTAGAATTTAAGATTGGTTGTTGAATATAGCAAAAGCAGTATAAGAAAGAGAAAGCACGGATGAGAATAAATTGAATGATTAAGAGATGTTTCAGTACTGAACAGGTATCAGACAAGGATATGTGATGTTTCCTTAGTTATTTAATATATGTATAGATAGATATATAAAGAATGATTGTAGGGATATTAGAGATATTGTGGTTGATATGTGAACGTGTCTCTCCTTTTGTATACAGACATGTTGTTGTGTAAGAATCTGAATGATTTGCAGCAAATAATAGATAGTTTAGTTCAACCAGGAGTATGGATCTGAAAATTAATGTATAAAAGACCAAGGTGTACCATAGAGAAATTGGAATAATTTTACGTAATACATAAGTAGAAAAAAACTGGAACAAGTAGATGAATTTTTGTACCTTGGTAAAATGTATACTAATTTTTTTTACATGAAGAAATTTTAATTTGTGCAATGCTGGAAGAAGACATAGTATTATGGCACAGAATCAAAAGAAATATAAAAGGCTGTGTTTAAGGCCTGCCCCTGCTCACTCTGTTATATGGAACTGAGAGTTGGGTATGAATGTAGAGAGAAAGTGTTGCTTACATACTGCATATAGTGAAACAAGGAAAAAAGACTCAAGAACAAATGAATGACAAACTAACATCTATTGCATGCAAATGTGACTAATAAATATGAAAATGTAGAGGTTGTTTAGTCATATAGAAAGAGTGACTGAAGATTGAATTGCAAAATGAATGTATGAAAGAGGGAGAACAGAATTTTTTGGTGGATGGAGTTGCTGAGATCCTCAGAAAAAGATAGGTAGAAAGACCAGAAGGCAATTTATGAGTCAGCACATGGGCATGGTGGAAACAGGGATAGTTTACAAGGATAGAAAGCTATGGAGAGGTATAGTGAATCACACTGCTGTAAATTATATTTCCTTTTTTCTTCTCTCACCTTTATTTTTGTTACTATATCTTACCTTTTTCATTGGTCTGCATAACACTGTTTGCTCAAGAAGGGAATATGTACTCGGTATGTATGTGGATAAAGCTATGAAACTTAACAGCTCTTGGTGACCCACCATATAAAATCATATATTTTGAGTCTGTGTGATGCTATAACAACTGAATATAAATTTCCTCCAGCAAATATGAATCTTTATATTCTGGTATATAAAATAGATGTGAAGAAGAAATAAGCAAACAACTATAATATGTGTTATTGGTACATTAGTAACTCCTTAATTAACTGCATAACATGTCACTGTATGTGAGGAATGGAAGATATCTTGTTTTAGAAAACTAATTATGTAAAAGATCCTGTTCTTTAAAATATTCAAAATATTCCTTTGGATAGCTTAGAGATGGGCAAAAACACCAATCTGTAATCTTCTGTGATGGGCTAAAGGAAAATTGGTTTACCCGCCACAGTCAGTCTTGGAGAAGGCAGATTGTCTTCAACTGTTTCAAAATAGCTTCAGAAAGGCTATGGGATTGACATTGCTTTAGCCTAGTGTGACAGATGATACAGGACTTGCTGGGTATTGCTAGAAGGGTGTAACTCTATAGTTTTTTCTCAAACTGGCAATGATTTTCAATGCTAAATTTAAAACAATATCCTTCTGGATCATTTCGGGAGATTTGGGAAAAGGAAATGTGGCTCTGCAGTATTGCTCTTTAATATTTCCTATTTCTTGGCAGAATTTAAATGATATAATTTGAATACAGATGGTCTTCAAAATGGGATTATTTTGTCCCAGGGAAGTGATAGATCTTGCAGTTCTGGATCAGGTCATTTTCCAAATGGAGTGGGTATTTAGAGTAGTTCTGAAATCAGCTCTACCTCTCTGCTTTTCTAGATTCAGGCAATGGTCTGGTATGTCCTTGTATAGCTTCAGCTTATGCATCCTTTTTAGGAATAAATAACAAAGTAGTCCATGTGCAGGTAACTTCAAAGCCTAACTACCATAATTATTTTATATAGTGCTACCTTTGTATCTAGTCTGGATGCATATTAATACAGAATTCACCAGCCAGGGTGATCTTGGGAAAGCCTCATTGAGATGATGCTACATCTATATCCATTGCACTGGAAATTTCCAAGTGAAACACAAAATACTAATTGTCACTTTTAAATATTTACTTTTAATGCTGAGTTACTTGAAATAGCATGCCGTTTTCAGAATATTCTCAATGAGGGTTGGGGAGTTTTGTTGTTATGAGCTTATCTGGCAATTATCTGAAATTGAGTCTTTATTGTACTCACTTCCAGTCTCTGTTCACTTGAGGAAACTGACTTTAAAAACTTATTTTAACATACTTTGAACTGATATTTTACAAAGCAACTGCACTGCCATTTAGGAAGCAACAGGCAGCCATTACAAACATTTTCTATTAAATTTCTGAATCCTCAGTCATGTTAGGAGGACTTAGAGCAAATTATTTCCATCAAAATATTCAAGTAAGGATGCACTTTACTATTTCCCTTTTCCTCCTGTAGAAAGATACTATAAATTACAAATGTCTAGTTTGAAAGGGAATAAATCTTTGATATGTATACAACTACAGTGCTCTCTCTCTCTCTCTCTCTCTCTCTCACACACACACACACACACACACACACCTAAACCAAGATTTTCAACAGAATACTTAAGTATCCTTTACCATCATATATAATTCATTCTATTCCATTTTTCAGCATGGAATGACTTATTTCTTGTTTATCCATTCATTTGGCTCTATAATGCTTTTTAAAATATCTTGTGCTATCTATAAAGTTATGATCTCTACCTCATTATCCACTGTCTTTCTTCATTTTAAAGATCTAATATACCTGAACATACCTAGTATTCTAGTCAATATTTTGTGCTACTCATATTAGTTGTGCTTTTCCACTGGTTTCTTACTTAACGTGTTTGTATTATATACTGTATGTTATTGTATCCAGCAGCTACTGCAATTTCTTTGTTTTAGGACCTGGCTCCACACTGTAAAAGAAGCCTTTCCAGAAGAAAGAAATACACTATACCTTATTATAGTAGTTTCAGTGTTAACTTTTATAGTCATTTCTTAATTGTCTATAGTTCTACTAATTTTAAAGTATGCATTCTAACACCCAATCTAGTCACTAATTTTAAATTATATTTTCAATGGTAGGAATTATCTACATCACAAGTTCATTTCATAGTTGATGCCAAATGAACTGATTTTCCAACAATGAAGTATTCAGACATGATTGCAAGCATTACAAGATTAATTAGTCCAGCACTGCTTCAATACCATGTTTGAGTCCTTAGAGCAACTGGTATACTTAATAGCTTTCTACATCAATGATTTCGTCTTTTGGGAATTAACAATGATTTTCTGTTAATATAAAGAATCCAGTTGTGCAGTTTTGCCTATTCCAAAGTTTACAAAGTCAATAGTTTATCAGATTCAGTGTTTTCTGTCATGCTCCAAGTGAAAGGATAAGTGGAATACAATTCCTTCTTATAGATTTCTGAAATTTTTAAAATCTGATTTATTACAGTAATGAGCTATAGACAGCAGGATATAACATATATGTGGATATAAGATATATCCAACAGGATATAACATCTAATGCAACCACTAAGATTAACCTTATGATTGGATCAATTCATGTGCATATCAGAACATGCAACAGAGTGGAGAGGATGGGGTAATATGTCCCCTATACAATAGATTCTTTGGATTAAACAAAAAGACCTAAAGAATTGCAAAAAGTTGTTATTTTACCATAGTCACTAACTAAAAACCTTGAGTTCCCAGCATTAATTGTTAATTCTTTGCAGCTAGGCTCACATTCCTAGGATTGTTGTTTATTCGTTTAGTCGCTTCCGACTCTTCATGACTTCATGGACCAGCCCACGCCAGAGCTTCCTGTCAGTCGTCAACACCCCCAGCTCCCCCAGGAATGAGTCCATCACCCCTAGAATATCATCCATCCATCTTGCCCTTGGTCGGCCCCTCTTCCTTTTGCCCTCCACTCTCCCTAGCATCAGCATCTTCTCCAGGGTGTCCTGTCTTCTCATTTTGTGGCCAAAGTATTTCAGTTTTGCCTTTAATATCATTCCCTCAAGTGAGCAGTCTGGCTTTATTTCCTGGAGGATGGACTGGTTGGATCTTCTTGCAGTCCAAGGCACTCTCAGAATTTTCCTCCAACACCACAGTTCAAAAGCATCTATCTTCCTTCTCTCAGCCTTCCTTATGGTCCAGCTCTCGCAGCCAAGTGTTACTACAGGGAACACCATTGCTTTAACTATGTGGGCCTTTGTTGTCAGTGTGATTTCTCTGCTCTTAACTATTTTATCAAGATTTGTCATTGCCCAAGGATTAAGCGTCTTCTGATTTCCTGACTGCAGTCAGCATCTGCAGTAAACTTCGCAGCTAGAAATACAAAGTCTTTCACTGCTTCTACATTTTCTTCCTCTATTTGCCAGTTATCAATCAAGCTGGTTGCCATAATCTTGGTTTTTTTGAGGTTTAGCTGCAAGCCAGCTTTTGCACTTTCTTCTTTCACCTGCATCATAAGGCTCCTCAGTTCCTCTTCACTTTCAGCCATCAAAGTGGTATCATCTGCATATCTGAGATTGTTAATGTTTCTTCCAGCGATTTTAACTCCAGCCTTGGATTCTTCAAGCCCAGTATGTCGCATGATGTGTTCTGCGTACAAGTTGAATAGGTAGGGTGAGAGTATACAGCCCTGCCGTACTCCTTTCCCAATCTTAAACCAGTCCGTTGTTCCGTGGTCTGTTCTGACTGTTGTTACTTGGTTGTTATACAGATTCTTTAGGAGGCAGACAAGATGACTTGGTATCCCCATACCACTAAGAACTTGCCACAATTTGTTATGGTCCACACAGTCAAAGGCTTTAGAATAGTCAATAAAACAGAAATAGATGTTTTTTCTGAAACTCCCTGGCTTTTTCCATTATCCAGCGGATATTGGCAATTTGGTCCCGAGTTCCTCTGCCTTTTCTAAACCCAGCTTGTACATCTGGCAATTCTCGCTCCATGAATTGCTGAAGTCTACCTTACAGAATCTTGAGCATTACTTTACTGGCATGTGAAATGAGTGCCACTGTTTGACAGTTTGAACATTCTTTAGTGTTTCCCTTTTTTGGTATGGGGATATAAGTTGATTTTTTCCAGTCTGATGGCCATTCTTGTGTTTTCCAAATTTGCTGGCATATAGCATGCATTACCTTGACAGCATCATCTTGCAAGATTTTGAACAGTTCAGCTGGGATGCCGTCGTCTCCTGCTGCCTTGTTATTAGCAATGCTTCTTAAGGCCCATTCAACCTCACTCTTCAGGATGTCTGGCTCTAGCTCACTGACCACACCGTCAAAGCTATCCCCAATATTGTTATCCTTCCTATACAGGTCTTCGGTATATTCTTGCCACCATTTCTTGATCTCTTCTTTTTCTGTTAGGTCCTTGCCATCTTTGTTTTTGATCATACCCATTTTGGCCTGGAATTTACCTCCGATGTTTCTAATTTTCTGGAAGAGGTCTCTTGTCCTTCCTATTCTATTGTCTTCTTCCACTTCCGCACATTGCTTGTTTAAAAATAATTCCTTATCTCTTCTGGCTAACCTCTGGAATTTTGCATTTAATTGGGCATATCTCCCCCTATCACTGTTGCCTTTTGCTTTCCTTCTTTCTTGGGCTACTTCTAGTGTCTCAGAAGACAGCCAGTTTGCCTTCTTGGTTTTTTCCTTCTTTGGGATGTATTTTGTTGCCGCCTCTTGAACAATGTTGTGGACTTCTGTCCATAGTTCTTCTGGGACCCTATCTACTAAGTCCAGTCCCTTAAATCTATTCTTCACCTCACTGCATATTCCTTAGGAATATTAGTGAGCTCATATCTAGCTGAACTGTGGGTCTTCCCTAATCTTTTTAGTCTGATCCTAAATTGTGCAAGAAGAAGTTCGTGATCTGAACTACAGTCAGCTCCAGGTCTTGTTTTTACCGACTGTATAGATGTCCGCCACCTTTGGCTGCAAAGGATGTAGTCAATCTGATTTTGGTGTTGTCCATCTGGGGAAGTCCATGTATAAAGCCGTCTCTTAGGTTGCTGGAAGAGAGTGTTTGTTATGCACATTGAATTGTCTTGGCAACATCCTATCAGCCTATGTCCTGCTTCATTTTGTTCACCCAGGCCGTGCTTACCTGTAATTCCAGTTGTCATTTGACTGCCCACCTTAGCATTCCAGTCTCCTGTGATGAAAATAACATCTCTTTTACGTGTGTTGTCCAGTAGGTGCTGCAGATCCTCATAGAACTGCTCTACTTCAGCTTCTTCAGCATCTGTGGTTGGGGCGTATATTTGGATCACTGTGATGTTAGATGGCTTGCCCTGAATTCGAATTGAGATCATTCTATTGTTTTTTGGATTGTATCCAAGCACTGCTTTAGCCACTTTACTATTAATTATGAAGGCTACTCCATTTCTTCTGTGGTCCTCTTGTCCACAGTAGTAGATCTGGTGGTCATTTGATGTGAAGTGGCCCATTCCAGTCCATTTCAGTTCACTGACGCCCAGAATGTCTATCTTTAATCTTGACATCTCACCAATAACCACATCCAATTTGCCCTGGCTCATAGATCTTACATTCCAGGTTCCAATGGTGTGTTGATCCTTAGAACATTGGATTTGCCGTTCACCACCAGCACCGTCAGCCGCTAGCTGTCCTTTCGGCTTTGAGCTAGCTGCGTCATCACGTCTGGGGCTAGTTGAACTCATCCTCTGTTCCTCCCCAGTAGCATTTTGACCATCTTCCGACCTGGGGGTCTCATCTTCCAATGGTATACCGACATATATCTGGTTGTACTGATCCATTTAGTTTTCACGGCAAGAATCCTGGGATGGGTTGCCATTACATTCCCCAGGGATCGCATTTAGTCTGACCTCTCTGTCATGACCTTCCCATCTTGGGTGGCCCTTCACGGTTTATCTCATGGCATCATTGAGGTGCTCAAGCTCTAGCACCACGACAAGGTAACGATCCTTTGCTGAAGTTCCTAGGATTAAGCCTTTTTATCTTGTTAGTGCTTGTTACACCCTGTGTATACATGAGGATTCTTAGGATCTAATTGCTTTTTAGCTGAGCCAGCAGCACTGTTATCTGTGGGTTAGGTTCTTGATTTTGAGTATTCAGATTTTCTCCTATATAAGGCTTTAAAATAATTATCAGCACTTTCCATTTTGCCAGAAGTGATTTGACAGCCAGTGCAATGCTTTAAGCATATGTGTCACATTAGCCTCTTCATGTTCTTCCTTGGACCAGCCAGACTGTCAGATTATGAACATTTCCAGACTAGTCAAAAAGACAAACAGGTCTGATTATGATAGTCAAGCCTGTAAGTTATAGTGCATGCACCAATTGTTAAGATCATTACCTTCCAGTAAGGAATGCAGTTAGCTGATAAACAGTCACTGATGAAGGGTGCTCTTGGCCTCTTCCTTAATCTGGAAAACCAGACAGATATTTGGGACCACAAGTATTTCCAAACTGCATACCTACTCCTTCAAGAACAATGTAATGCTAATCAAATTAGGCAGATCTACCACCTCTCTAGAATTACGGTTCCTCACAATGAGAATCTCCATTTTGTCTGGATTCAGTTTTGATTTGTTATGTCATTTAGTCCATCACTAACTACAAAGAGGCATTTGGGGAGGCACACAATTTCTTGAAGATGTCAGACAGAAATAGCTATGTGTGTCATATACTGATAGTACTCAGTTGTAAATCTCTAGTGCATTCAAGTAGATACTGAGGACACTGGAAACAGAATGGAGCCTGCAGGACACCATATCATAAGAAATTATTCAGCATTCAAAATGCAATGGTATAAAATCAGAAGCTGGATATTTCACAGAAATTATTCCATTGCTAAAGTAACTATCTTACTCAGACACATAGTTACAGCCACGGTTTCTACACATATAAAAACTCAAAGTTGGTGGTTATTTATGTAGTTGTTGGTTAGATTTAATGCAATCTTCTTCTGGGAGTCATCTTCTGGATGACTTAACATTAGAAATTAATTATACAGCAGCATAATATACCGAAATAAGATTTTTTTAAAAAATAATACTGCTGGAGATGTTAACAAACAGAAGATCTAGAGAATTCAAATTTGCCCTTTATCAATATTTTAGTCTAGTTTAGTTTATTTTTTTTATTAGTCAAACAACCATATCAAATAAAATAGGATAAAATAAAACAGCATATTGAAATATATAAAAGCATTATGTGAAATAATCAGATAAGATCTTGGCAGTTGACTTCAATCTGATCTAGGTAAGAAGCTCTCAGTTGGATGGCTTTAGCTATAAACCTGACAGTCTTTCTTATTGCTCATGTGTTTGTACTTTGGAGAAGGTAAGCTATCCTGTTGATGGGGTCCCAATAGGCTGTCCTGTCAATTAGTTTAAATGCTGTGCTCTGGCTGAAGAATATAGGTGGCAGTCAAAGAGGATACAAGTGATGTCCTCTATTTGTGATGCACCACCTATACATATCATCCCTGGATCAGATACTTGATTAAGCTGCCTGGGTTTTACCATAGAATCCAGCAGCATAAATGTTGCCCTTTGTAAGGTTGTTCTTTGGTCCTGTGTCAGGCCCATAGTTAGATATATATATATATATATATTTCTAGTTGAAAAATATTTTTATTCTGGCCAATCATTTTAAGGATTTGATGTTAGCAAGTGCCTCTGTGTCATCTTCTGGATGTTGTAGTAATTTATTGGAAGGCAGTTTTAAGAGTGGTGAATCCTCTTTCACTGGCCCAATGAGGCAAGTAAAAATATACAATAATTTTATTCCAAAATTACTCTATTTTACACACACACACAGACACACACAAACACACATATTTTGGGTCTTCTTCCATTCCTGAATTTCTGTTATTTTTAAGTACTTAGAATGCATTTTTCTGATATATGAACTAAAAATATTGATTTTTTTTTTGCTAAAGGTATGTAACTTATTTATCATGTTTTGGTTTTTTTACAAGAATGAAAGCTTTTGCATAATAAAGAAATTCCGTCTTGAAAATATGTGTTCTATTCTGCAGGTACATTTCTGTCAATTCATTTGCTGCAATCTTATTTGAAACAATTCATATAACAAAGAATTCAGTTCAATAATTCATGAGTTTTGTCTCAAGTATATACTAACATATTGTCAACAATAGGCAATTAGAAGATATTCTTCTATATCAAAAACATATTTTCACAAGCTCAGTCAAGAGATATACATACAAAAGTCACAAATGTCAATATCTATTTAAAGGTATAATGCTAGGATCACAGGTTTTTTTATTGTTTTCAAATATTTGGTTCCTAGTTTTCCTTTTACAAATGGAAGAGAGTAAATGCAATGGAACTGAATATTGTTCCAGTCTTTATGAGATTAGGATGAAATGCAAATTCCTTTCGATAGCTAAATCTACTTTCTGTCAACTAACTGCAAACCCTGCCAATAAAATAAATATGCCAAATGAAGACAATCAGACAGATCTGAGAAGAAACTGTCACATCTAAGCATCAAAGCCAGACTAGAGTTGTTCATGATTCCAGCACAATATTAGGTCAGACTAAGATTTGTTCTAAATATTAGAACAAATTATTTGTCTTTGTTTTAAGTCTGTATTTCTTTTCTCTGTTTAAAATATTGGCTACAAGAAGTCCAACAGTTGGACATAAAGTCTAATTGTTTTGGTTATTTAGGACTGACTACCTTAAATTTCAAAATAACTTTTAAGTGTGTGTTGTATGAGAAATATTAGAATAAAGTTTTCACTGAATTTGAATAGGATCTCTTTTCCTATCAAAGACCTTATCTCTATTGTCTGGTTGTCAAAATTAGGCAGCAACTATTTTTGGAAGGCAGAAGTGGATGCCGTTATTTATTTATTTATTATCATCTCCATTATTTAAACTGTGTTTTCTTTTTTAAAAAAATTAAAAAGTGCACTGGTGCACTGTTTCATATTTTTCCAGTTGCTTATAATATAAGAGTTTCTCCCCTATCTTAAAAATAATCCATAGGTTATTTGGGCTATTTGCAAACTTAGTGAATTTTTTCTATCCCAGATACTGGAAAATAATTAAATGATGCACTGATGGAGTTATTTTTAAAAATGCTCAAGAGGCTCAGAGAAAGAAATAATAACAATAGCAAACATTCATGCAGGTTTTAAACCAGCAAGTTTCTATTTACAAGGCAAATATTATAGCCATTGTGTTACTAGAACATTCATGGTAAAGGTACTGTAGTTCTGAAAGACATTAGAGAGCCACACAGCAGTAGAAAATAAATTTTATTTAACACTTAGTTGTTGTACCTGCATATTTATAATATATGCACATTTTTGATGCTTTAACTTTGTGTAAGTAAATTCAGTTCAGTCCTGTATGTGGAGACTATGTATTGCATACACTATATGGACACATATAGAAGTGCATATGTTTATAAGATCTGCTAACAGCAACAAGGATTGGAAATTGCTTTCCTAAAATAGAAAGATAGGAAGGCACAACACCAGGACATGATAGCCCACTGTTCAGACTAAATATCTTCTGGCATATTTTCATATTATTGGAAAAGTACCTCAGTCTGGGTAGGATTTTCTTTAAATAGCGTAGAGTCAAGCCAGCATGAGCATAGGAGTGGAACAGCTTAAATGGTCAGTGACAGCAAACTATTATAGAAATGCTACTGATAATGAAATATTAGATAAGAATCTGACTTTCAGGGAATCAAAATAGTGAATTCAACTGATGACATCTAAATTCAAATTCCAAAATCAGAGTGTATAGTAGTTAAGATACTTTCCTTAAAATATATGGTTTTAATAACTTAACCACAAAGAGAAAAGGCTGAATTCATGTCTGATTCTAACTATCATTGTTTGCTATAACATATTCTGAAAGAATACAATGCAGGAACAGTCAAATGCATACAACAGAGTAATCTATAATCTAGGTATAGTTTATTATGGACCATAGCCAATGGAGCACTCCTTCTGATGCTAGGGGTGAGCAACCTATGAACCAGCATGTCCAGATCATGCTGCTGAAGAACTGAAACAAATGGCTGAATTTTGGCAATGTGATTTTTGGCTGTTTAGGGCTTGATGTTGGGGATTGGAGACATTGATTCCTAGGTGCATCCCAGTATCATTCCCACTCTAAAACTCCAATAAAACTCAAATAATGGTCTGGAAAAAATGTGCCCATAGTTATTTCAGTGATGTTATAGCATTACTGGACCATCCTCCTGAAGGTAGAAAGTCTGAGTTGTGGCCCCTGATGTCACAAACATTGTCATCTCTGTTTAAGCTCTGTTCAGCACATGACATTAGTCAATGCAGCATCTAGGGAAATAGATTTTCCCTCCTATTCTGCTCTACACATAACTATGGATCTTTAGGGTACATTTTTTCTCTCTTGCTAAGGATATGACATGGGAATGAAAAGTTTCTGATAAAGCAGTATGAAAATATTCCCCATTCTTACTGAACAGAACATATTTTATTATAGGCAGTGACTAGGGCAAAGGCTGCTAATATTTTTTATTTGTAAGGCACTTACACTTTTGTATGGATCAGAGCAAAATCTCACAACTTGTGCCAAAATATTAGGAGCTGTATCCTTCAGCAATAGTTGAAATAAATTCTATGTACTGCCCTTTAAACCTTTTAATAAATGTAGTTATTTTAGTTGATATCCTTCTTGTTCCCACCATCAAATCTGTGATGGCAATTAAGCTTTTAAAATCTACAATTAGACCATTTCCATCAATTGAGCTCTTATGCCTATGGATCTGTTTTCCCAGATGCAAAAAGAGAGATTTGCAAAATATAGTACCTTTTTAGCCCCCTGTCCACAGGGTACCTAATTCTCATCAGAATAAATTAATGCTAATAACACAAATTTAGTTTTATTATAATCAATTTCTTAGCTCTAGAAACAATTACATGTGCTGACAGCCCACTGCCATTTCACAACACGCATGCATGCATACATACACATATTCTAGCTGTAGCATCTGAGTCTGATCAAATATATTCTTATTGCTAGAGTTTTGTATAGCCTTAAAAATTAAAAGATTTAGACAACTTGCTTCTACTGTAAATGTTAATTGAAATTTGGGTTATAATTACTTTGTAAGGAAACTAGAAGAATAATGCAATAATGAGCTTTAAACATGTGCTCCCAAAGATTTAAATAATTTACTACAACCTTCTGCCAGAAAGTGATGAAAATATTGCAAAGCCTTCTGGAAATTTTTATTATCCTGAATAATTTATAGAACAGGAAAGCATATTTCCCCCTTACAATTTCACCCTTTTGCTTCAGGAAAAAATAATAACAAGGAGATGAAAATCTTATTATGACTTATTCAGACAACATTCTGTGACTTAGACTATCAAATTCATGAGATCACTAAAATGCACATAATGAAGAAACAATATAATGATAAAGATAAGTGGGGACAGAGTTTAACTTTTCAGAAGAACACTATATGGCACAAGCATAGGCTATCAAGAGGAGAAATGTATTCTTACATTAATATCCCCAAGACTGCTTGGAAATAAAAAGTTGAGGAATAAAATGGAATTATATTTCACCATCTTAATAGAAATTGCTATTTAGTGCTTTCTTTCTTTCTTTCTTTCTTTCTTTCTTTCTTTCTTTCTTTCTTTTCTTTCTTTCTTTTTCTTTCATATATATATACTGTATATACACAAACATACTCCATATACAGTAAGCCACTTCAAAAGAATATAAAATGGTTATGATATTTTCATAGCCTGGAGACAAAACAGGGGAAAACAGTGGGAGAAAGAAAATTTGGCTTGTAGGAATGGAAGAATAGAGTTGGATTGACTGAAGCAGTATAAAAGTGCTTAAAATAAACTAAGCCCTAAAATAAATCCTGCCAGCCCAAAATTTTAACTCCACAGAATAAGGTAGTGAAGTAAGGAGAATAATAGTATGCCCTACTATATACCCACAAATCTATTTACATAACATTTGAGGGAATACCATATAACCATACATATGCATTAAGGTGGTTAAAAATAAATGACCAATTTCCTTTCTATCAGTTCAGGAGCAGCTCATCTGAATCATCCAAATTTTAGAACATGAACTGTGAAAACCAACTGTCTATCTTCCATTATGTAACATAGAAAATAATATGAGTATACAACACGTAGTATACAAAATGAGTATACCACAACTTATTTATTTATTTATTTATTTAGAATTGTTAATAACCATTTTGAACATGACAGCTTATGAATACAGATTAGAGGTGAAGATTTGAAGAGGATTATGAAATGGGGAAAGAGGCCTGATGTGTACAATAATACACGATTCCTTTGTCCCAATGTTATTGTTTTGTGGATTTAAAATACGTTATTGTTTTCTTCTTATATCCTTCCTAGCAAAAAAAATAATGAGGAAATGGTTGATACCAAATGACTGTAGCAACAGTTAAATCAGTAGTTAATTAATTCCAGCTACACTCAACAACAATACCTTATTAATAACTGTTGTTACTTTATGCCTTTGAAGACTGTCCACTTAATTGTAAGACATTTTGAAAAGACAAAAATGTTGGCATTACTTATTTATATAATAATGAATATATTGTTCCAAATTAAATAAATACAGAATGGATTTTAGCAGAATTATCAGCAATATTTCATTTAGGATTTCTTTACATAATAGGAAAAGGAACTTGCTGTTACTTTGACATGCTGTATAAGAAGCAGCAATTAGCTCACAAACAACAACAAAAACTTCTTATATTAAATACATACAAAACAACTGCGCAAGAAGCACAGAACTGTTAAGGGCATATGATATGTCAGCCACTGAATGCATGCTGGAATAGCTGTAAATGATTATCCCTAGAGAGCCATCTGTTTTGGTGACTAAAATACAGGTCTAAGGTAGTGTGACATTATACAGTGATGTGCTTTTGCTGGAGGTGGGTTACAGATAAAAGATTACTCTCATCCCTAGCATAACCAGGATGATGAAACAATAATGACAAGAATTTGGTGATGTCCCTATACAAGTCTAACCTTTTTGTTTCTCTATTCCAACATCCCATGACAAACCCTCAAGCGTAAGCACAATGCTGGCAGTGATTACAGAGAAAATACAACCATAATTATTATTAGCCATTGATAACCTCGTCATCATTAATTTGTCTGCTCTCCTTTTACAATTCAGTTAGCAATTTTCATTATATCTTGTAGTAGCAAATCCTACATGCTGTGTAAAAAATTACTTTCACCTCTCCTGAATCTTCTACCAGTCAAGTTCATTTGAAGGGCCTCCATTTCTATTATTATAATTAACTTTTCTGTATCCATTGTACATATCTGCATTGTACATACTTTTATATATCTCTGTATTATATCTTCTTATTTTCTATTTTTTTTTCAAATTCAGTTCCCCCTGCCACAGATTACCTTTGCTATACTTACTAGGCCAAATGCAGGGGCGCCATAGACTCATAGGTTTTATGATTGTGAGATTTTTTTTTAATATTCTTTTCAATTAAAAGAAAATATGAAAATATAATTGAGTCAGAATGATAAAATAAGTGCCTAGGTATATTCTTCACTTTGTATCTGAGTGAGAAATGGTATATTTAGAAAGGAATAGGATTTTCTTCTTTTTCTTGAACTATTAGTGGAATTGCTTGTGAAACCAAACCTTTTTCTGCAAGTGCTAAAAATGCTGGCCCTGATTCACTGAAATGAAAAAAGCTTTCTGGGTACCATTATCCAGACTGACCTCTAGTAAGTGTAATTGGCAATAAGTTCAGGGAAGCAAATTACTATACCTTAGGAATGTTTAATTACTGAGGATGTCTTTGATAGTTTTATGAGCCCTTGACCATTATGAAAACTCTAATTGCAAAGCCTGTTTCCTTAGAAACTAATTCAAAGGTGACTTCTGTTGACTTGCCATTATACATTCATAACCTCATCTTTCCATATTTTGTCATAAAAAATTTATATAGGACATAAATCATGCAAAACCATTAAATTGTTATCTCATTTCAGTCATAATTGTTTACTGGTCTAGAAAAGTTCATGTTTTCTTCCAACAACTGAAGTTTGAAGAAAAATAATTTACAACTGGAAGAGGAGGAGGAGATTCATATGTACAGGAAAAGCCAAAACAATATAATACTCTACAATTTAAGAACAACAATACTGCTGATACTTACATATCTGTTCCAGATGATGTAATTTCAAGAGAAAACAGTTGGAAATTGTATATAACCATTTTAGTGATTAAAAAATAAATCACAAAGCTCACTACAACACGTGTAAATTTTCATGCTGGAATTTGAGATTTCCTGTGGCATGATTTTGATAGGGCAGGGACTTCTTTTGCTGACTGAAAATTTTCTGCTAAACATTTAATGGAATATTTCTGCAGTTGAATTGTATGCCAGGCAGAAGTGTAGAATGTAAGTGTAATTAAAATGGCAACCTGTATTTGTCTCACTGAGCCATTCCTCAGAGGCTGAGCATATACTTTGCATGCAGATGCAATCCCTGGCATCTCCAGGTACAGCAGCAAGAACTGCCTGAAACCTCAGAGATACTGGGGATCAATGAACCAGTGGTTCCTAAGTTTCACCTGCTGTTGGTTTATGGCCTGAGAAGGTCATTGAATATATTTTGCATTATTAGTCAATTCATTTCAAGGCTCAGGTATTTTGGTAAAATAAGAATTAGTACAAGATAAGAAAGATGTGAAATTAGGTAGAGGAGAAAATATCAAAGTAGAAAGAGGGGGCAATAGGAGGCTCTCTGCCACCAGCAATGGTTCGTAATGAATTATTCAGTGAGCAACAGCAAGAAAAATTTGGCTCCACTAAATTTCTTATCTTCAGATGAATTTAGCAAAGCAACTTACATTCCAGGAGGAAAGCTTAGTCTGGTAGCAAAAATATCAGATAAAGTCTAGAAGGACCTTTTCCAACTAACATTTTTTGTTAAAAGGTATAAGCTTTAAGATCTGCAGCTTGCTTCATCAGATAGTCAGAATGGATTGGCTGATGTAGGATTTAAATTGTGGTGAGGTGGACAGGGAAAGGAAAGCAAGGCTAGTTGGTTATTTAGATGAAGTTTACAGGTGAGACAGATTACAAGAACCTTTCCAATTAACAGTTGTAATGTTTTAAAATTTAAATAGTACATCAGCCTATCCCCTCTGTGCATCTGATGAAGTAAGCTGCAGCTCATCAAAGCAGTTGAATATATGAGGGAGACTCTAAGTCAGATTGCAGATGCCTGAATCATTAAACTCACATGATTCATTCATTCATTCATTCATTCATTGTATTCATTTTGAATGGCTGCCCACTTACCAAGTGGATCTGGGCAGCTAAAATTGCAAAACAACAACAAACAAATAATAAAAATAAAAAAAAATAAATAAAAAGAACACAAAAAAACATATAAACATCTATACAGCCAGGATCAAAATTCACCCCATACACATACTGAGAGCTCAAACAATATCCTAGCCCAAGGCCTGGAACAAGAACCATGTTCATCATAACCTTTGCAAAACCAGGAGGGGCAAAGCTATCTGCATCTTGGGGGATGGGATGCAGGGTGCTGTTCCTCAGGGCAGGCACAGCAGCAGAGAAGGCATGCTTCCTGGGTTCTGGCACATAGCTTTGTTTAATAGAGGGGACTTGCACATGCCAACCCTGTCTGATGTTGGGCAGGCAGAAACAGTTGGAGATATATGGTCCCTCTGTGCCATGGAGGCCTTGTCTTGAGATGGTGCCAAAGTTTTCACACGTTGGTATGTTATAACTACTATTCACTACATGTAACATTATATGACATTTAAAAAAAATAGAGTACCAAGCTCTTTAAATCCTGTGATAAGAAACATGAGACAAATACTTTTTAATGATTTGTTTATTTATTTAGTTATTTAAGAAATTATATGGCTGCCCAAGTCACTCATGGTGACTCCAGGTGGCTTACAGAAATAAAAGCCCAAATACAAAACCCATTCTACCCCCACACCCCTGGTGATACCAGTACATTCAAACAAATGCCTTGATGGGCTCCGCATCAACCTGGGATCCCCAAGCCCACTAGCAAAATCATGACTTCAGGGTCTTTCAGAAGAATATTAAGGTGGGACCTGTCCTAACAGTCAGGAATCATGCTGAGACAAGGAGTAGGTCTCTAGTGTTTATTACTGCTACATAAGACAGAATCCTAACAAACTGAAGAAGCGTGGGAAAACCCAGACAGATAAACTCCAAAAGTTAAGGTGGGTCTGATCTGTGTCTCTTTGAATGGCTGCTTAATTCCTCAGTACTACACATGCATTTTCCCCCCTGGATAGAGCCCCCCTCCTGCTCGCCATCAGTACTCATGACAGGACCAGTCTTATCTCTGCAGGGATGATGTTCCATGGGGAGGGAGCCACCATGGAGAAGGCCCTTCTTCAGGTCCCACTAGATGGACCTCCTTAATGGGGGAGACCCCTAACATACACTGCGTCCCCAATCTGGTAGGTCAGGTAGATCTAACTGGAAAAAGGTAGATAACCTAGCTCCAAGTGATGTATGGCTTTAAAGGTGATAACCTTTATGTAACTAGGGAAACTGATAACTAGGGAAAATAGGAGGAGGGAGTATTAGGTATGTTCACCACCCTGAGTTATTTATAAAAATTAATAAAGGTGGGATAGAAAATAAATAAATAAATAAATAACTAGCACCTTGAATTAGACCAGGAAACAAATCAGCAACTGATGCAGCTCCTGCAAGAGAGATGACACATGTGCAAATCCAGATTTCCACATGCAGGCACCATGCATTTTGAACCAACTGAAGCTTCTGGATACTTTTCAAGGACAGCCCCATGTAGAATGTGTTATGGTAGTCAAGACAGGAGGTAACAAGGGCATGGGTGACTGTGAGCAGGGCCTGTTGGTCCAGGAAATGGTGTAACTGGTGCATCTCTTGGGGGAGATGGCAGTAATACAAATTTGATAAATAAACAAATAAATAAATAACTCTTAGTTGTGCAAAGGGCTTCCTGGCCACAACTGCCACCTGCTCCTTGAGCAGGAGTTGTGATCCAAGAGAACCCCAAAATTACGCACTGGGTCCATCTGGGGTAGTGCCACCCCATCCAAGACCAAAGATGACAATTCTCCATGAAACAAAAAGCCCCAAACCCAGAGCCATTCCATCTTGCCAGGGTTCAGTTTCAACCCATTGCTCCCCATCCAGACCTTAACAGCCACCAGGCATTGCAAAAGGGAGGTCACGGCATAACTTAGGGCTGATATACCTACTGATGATATCTCATCCCCTGGCTATAGATAAGAGGCTGCATGGTCGCAGTCCTGTCTAAAGCCCCAGTCACCATCCTGTCCCAGGTGGCAATAAGGGACCTGGCAGGTCTATGTAGCAGATCTTCAGTTACAACCCCCAGTTCCTTCTGAAACCAGTCAGGGTCCATCAGTTGCCGGGGGTGGACTGAGCTAATAGGTCCTGCCTTTCTGCAGAGGAATACAGCCCTAGAGAAGCTCATAGCCACCAAGGCATGATTGGCCATGACAAGGGACAAGGGATAGGTCCATCAATTCTGTATCACACAAGCACCACTCCAACAAGAACACCAAATCAGGTGTGTGAGCACTATTCCTAGTCAGGCCCTGGATGACCTAGGACAGGCCCATGGAAGTCATGGTTTCCATGAACTCCTGAGCTACATCCGACCCTGTCCCCAGGGGTGGCAGATTAAAGTCCCCCAGAACTATAAGTTTGGGGAACTCCACCACCAGCCCTGCAGTGAGGCCCACTGACCCAGAAGTAGTTTTTAAAACTCTTCAACTTACAACTACTGCAAAGTTATCAATGTACACTTATTTATATTTGCTTTAAACACAGCTTAGCATGAGAACTGAATTGTTGTGCATGAGATGGGTGGCAGAGAAATTCAATAAATAAATAAATCACTAAATGAAATTATGAAACATTGATCCAATTAAATCTAAAACTCTGAAAGCAATATACAATAATAAATATTTAGGGAAAGGAACTGATTTGGAGGGAATCAGAATAAGCCAGCAATACAATGATTTGTCACCTTTTTAATATTTTTATATTGACTTATCAATGAAATAAGAATTAGATTAATTTAGAACAGCCCTTTAATTCCTGGGTTCATGATTAATGCTGCCATCAGTTATTGCTTCAAAAATGGAATCTAACATATAGTGGTTCTATGTGTATTTGTGCATTTCCCTAAAGTAAGTTGGCTATTTTATGAGTATAATAAAGAGCAGTAGTTCATTAATGATGGCTTTATCCGTGCCCATTATGATATATTTTAAGTGCTTAGAAATAGTAATGGAATCTATATAACTATAAATAGCCATAGAACCTGATCATATCCCTATATGTCCCTTTTCATAATAGATTGGGTAATCCTTAAATTTAAGGGTTTAAATTTTAATTTTAATCTGTCCATAAAGTTGCCAAGAATCAGACATGACTGAATGGTTAAAGCAGCAGCATCAGAATCCTTAAACTCTTGCGATATGAAATTAATATCTAGAAGGAAAGGTATACACAAGTATGATTTGCTATTTGAGAGGTGTCATCATTTATTTCATAATTTCTGATTTTCAAAAGCTCTTTAAACATTAGGTGCATCAGCAAGTTCCTTTATCTTTGTCCCTCTCCCGGTCTACCCAGACCCCACTGAAAGTAATATTAGAGATTTATCCAAGGAAATACATGTATGTAATAAGAGAGAGAGAGAGAGAGAGAGAGAGAGAGAGAGAGAGAGAGAGAGAGAGAGAGAGAGAGAGAGAGAGAGAGAGAGAGAGAGAATCAAGCTTCCTAAGGTAATGAGGTTTTTTTTTCCCCTCCAGGACCTCAAGGCAGTATACATTATGCTCCCCTCTCCTTCTTGGGCTGTGAGATACAACAGGCTCCATGGATATCTTTGCACCATCATTTCTGTGGTGTGTAATTTGATGACATGTTTTTAATTCATTGTTAAAAACAACAGAATGGGCAGCAGGTACAAAAGAGGGGATGACTTTGAAGTTGAGCCTGAAGGTTAACACTTGTTTGGAGGTGCAGTTGCTTGGTGAATTATGTAATTCCTGAAGACAACTCCTCTCTCTCTGTCTCCTTTCCTTCTCTATCCAGTTACACTTTCCCTTTCCTTGTTGTTGTTTATTCGTTTAGTCGCTTCCGACTCTTCGTGACTTCATGGACCAGCCCACGCCAGAGCTTCCTGTCGGTCGTCAACATCCCCAGCTCCCCCAGGGACGAGTCCGTCACCTCTAGAATATCATCCATCCATCTTGCCCTTGGTCGGCCCCTCTTCCTTTTGCCTTCCCTTTCCTTATCCCTATACAATTATGTCTCCCACTTTCTCTTTCCTTCCCTTTTTCTTGTCCCATAGTCTTTGGGGGTGGGTGGGAGTACGGTATTGTTGATTTCACTGGAAAGGAAAGGAAAGGAAAGGAAAGGAAAGGAAAGGAAAGGAAAGGAAAGGAAAGGAAAGGAAAGGAAAGGAAAGGAAAGACTTCTTTATCTCTGTTAGACACAGTGATATGTGTCTGAAAGAAAGAATAGTTTGTGTATATGGATGATAAATTGCATTTATAAAAGGAAATCCTATTTTACATGCATTTAATTTTGGTCAATACATATTAATTAATTGGTATTATTCATTTTGTTCTATCCCTGTCCATTTTTCACACAGACCCAAATATGTGTACCTACTATGTGAACATATATGCACAAATATATTTAATACATTTATTTAGGTTGAAGACATTTCTAGGATTGGTTTTAGCTGAATTGTCAACCTAGACTGAGTAGAGAAGCTAAGCATTGTACAAAATGTTTGTCTGCATTTATACTTATTTTTCTGATTACTCTTTTCTATTTAATAGAAATAAGTTTTACTTCTAGGTCATCTTGCCTTCAGGTAAATGTCTGCCAGCACCTAGTAAAGTCTACATTGGTAAGTTATGATTGAGGGACATGTTAAGAGTTGCTAGTGTACATTTGTTGGTTTGTTGGTTTGTTTACTATATGTCACTCCTATCAATGCCAATTCTGAGTGGTTATTTACATAACATCTGTAAATAAGGTTAAACAAGAAAATAAAAACAAGAAAAAAGCATATACATAACCAGCATATGCAGAAGTATTGTAATATTGATTGAATCAATCTGCTTTCTTAAAATTCTAACTCTTGTTAAGTCCCTCAAAGGAAGTTACAAAAAAGCAGATTCTGATTTGAATCCCCCCCCCCCGAAAAAAAAAATACTAGAAACAACAGTTCAGAAAGTAGAGGGTTCTTTTTCAGTGGATGTGTTCAAGCAGAGGATAGACAGCCACATGTCTGAGATGATGTTTACCAGATTCCCTACTACATAGCAGCTTCCCTGCCTGACCTCCTCAACTCCATAGCTAGGTTGGTGGTGGAGTTCACTAGTTTGATGGTTCTGGGGGACTTCAACCTTCCTTCTCTGGGCCAGCAATCAGAAGCAGCTCAAGAGTTCATGGCCAGCCAATGCTGTCTTCATACTAAAGATCTACTTGGAGTTGGTTGCTAGCTGGGCCAGATGTAGGAAAGATCAGTATAAATGATAGCTTCTGCTCTTTTCTTGGAAGCCAGCATTTAGTACATGAAATTCCAAGTGGTCTGCATGTTGCTGCATATTAAGTTATGTAATACACATACACACACCCTACACACACACACACACACATTATATGGTTACATAATGCTATTCCAAAACCAATTCATAACATGACTAGAAAGTGTTTACTTTCCCTGAATTGGAGTAACAATTTCTAAAAATATGGTTTCAGAGTAGATATTGAATGAGACCATGATAAGTAAAAAGAGAGTGGAGGGAAGGGTGTAAATGTTAAGGAATGAAAATTTAATCTTCTTAAAGTTCTTCCCTTTTAATGAAAATGTTAAATTCACTAAAGTCCAATTTCATAACTTTGCAAAATATACAACCACTGTATTTGTTTCAGAGGTTAACTGCTACTGTATAATCAGGCTTTCAGACCAGGTTTTGTGATAGCAACATTATGTCTACAGGAGCTGTGAGTCCACAACAGGTCCCAAATTGTGCACTAGTCCTGAGTAAGGAAATGCAACTTCATCCAAGACCAAAAATGTAAGATCCCAGAACCAGGGGGCTCAAATATCTGCAGTCACTCAGTCTTGTCAGGATTAAGCCTAAATCTGTTCCAGAACTCCATAGACTCCAGACACTGGGGAAGGATTTTGACAGCATACCTTGGTCAGCCTATAATGAGATATATACTTGGGTGTCATTAACATACAGATCAAATCAATTGATGGCCTCAGACAGTAGTTCCATGCAGATGTTAAAAACAGAAGGAATGAGAGTTTTGAGCCTGCAGCATCCCACAAGTGAAGGGCCATAGACTTGATTCCCCTCCCCATTAACAGCAACCAAACCAGCCACAAAATAAGGAGAAACACCACAAAATGGTGTCCCCCACTCTCAAACCTTGTAGCTGGTCCAGTAGAAGACCATGGTTAATGATATTAAAAGTCTCTGAAAGATCAAGCAGTACTAGGATGGATGCACTATCGCCACAGATCTCTTCCCCAGGTTATCAGCAAGTGCAAAGAGAGCTGTCTCTATTCTGTAACCCAGCCTGAAAGCCAACTGAAACAAGTCCAGATAATCTTCTTCATGGTCCTCTGGAGCTGAATCTCAACTGACTTCTCAACAACCTTCCCTAAAAAGGGAAGACTGGATGGAAGATTGTACAGAACAGTTAGATTCAACTATAGTTTTTTTAGGAGGGGTGTACCACTGCCTCCATCAAGGATGAGGAGACAACTCCCTCTCTCAAAGGAGATATCACCTTACATTCCTAATAACAGATCACCTCTTGGGTGGCCTTGACTAACCATCTATATTTAACAAACATGTGGCTGAGTTCACAATCTGCAGGCCCCAGTCCACACCTTCAGGATTACAGTTGTAAACCTGTCCAAATAATTCTACAAGACTGCCCCAGGTGATTCTATTGGACCTACCCAGTTGAAGTCCAACAGCAGAGAATCCAAGTGACTCTACCAGATAACAAGAATAGTCCTTGCAATGACCCAAGAGATGTTCCTGTGGGTCATTCCTCCCCAGAAGGGAATAAGAAACTTTAAATAGAACCATCTTATGGCTACTGGCAGACACATAAGGGCAGGGAAGTAAGGATGTTTTGCCACCTTTATCACTACAATGTAGTACTCAATATGGGCTCTTATTCATGTCCTGTCACACTCACTCTTCATCTTCACCTTTCTCCAATGGCGCTCCAAGTGTCTGTTCTAGCATTTCATTTCCAGAGCTCCTAGGATCAGCATATAGGGAGTGGCTCAGGGCCCAGCCATGAATTTATTTCAAGCAGCAATTGAACTACCCATCAAATCCTCATGGAAGATCCCATGCTCTTCCAAAACCCATATGTGTCCATCAGTCAAGCCATTGTCATTAAGCTGAGATTTCCTCAAAATGATGAAGTGTGCATTATGACATCACAAGCTCTATTTGTTACATACTTGCATGTATCATGATGCATGTTGTACCCTCTTATTCCCCTTACCATCTGATGATCACTGATGAGTGGATACCCATGACAGTGAGAAAATACGTTGTATTCTTTCTAGTTTTCTGTGTAGAGAAAATTAAAATGATGGTAATAGAAAATCATTAAATTATAACTTTCAAACATAGTAATGCAAAATTATTTTAAAATTAGGAGTATAGAGATTTCTTTGTTTTCTTATATTTTTCTGAGGGCCGTGGGAGACATAACTGAAAGTAAAATTTTAGTATACACTTCCCCCAGCTTGACTTGATCATCAGTAGATGGTTCAGAGTATTATTTATCAAGCCCAGAATCAAGGACATAAATACAAGGAATGTTCCAATGTCCATCTGAATTTAGGTGGTCATTATTAATAACTCACTGCAAGAAAATTGCAGTAGAGCATATATGAATGCTCAGCCAATGAATCTTCAACTCTTGTTCCAGCAAGTGATGCACATGCATAAACCTTTAATTTGACTTCTGTATAATTTGATCAAATTATAACTCTTTTTCTCTGCATTACTTTCCCTGAGCTGTTGTTAGTGGAAGAATAGAACATAAACTTGATGGATGGTGGATCTAATAATGATGTGAAATGCTTCTGGGTACAGTCCAGAAATGTCTTGTAAATAAATCTTCTGTGGAGAGATGACTTGGGCTCACAAAAGGACATCCCATATGCCCAATTTTCTTCCCATAGTCCATGGATGTTAAATTTTGAAGCAGATTTTTCCAAATAATTTAAAAGAGTAGCACACAGTAGTTGGGATAAAATACATTGAAATTAATCATCCATCATCAATCCTTGCAGTCTTTAAATTGCAACTATTTCTATCTGTAGAGTTGCCATCAGCATGCTGCTGATCATGCCATATCCAGAATCATCTGGAAGGAAGTGTATGCACATATACTTGGCCAGGCAGGTTTTGGGTAGACAGTTTAGGAAGGAGGAGGAGGTGGTTAAAAGATTTTTATTCTACTCTATGTCCTCTCTGTGTTAATTTTAGTATTCACTGGATCCATATACGAGATAGCTGCTATATAAATAGGAGAAAAGTGCTATTGATATGGATTCTAAATCTGATAAATGTAGAATGAGGCAATAAAAAAAGGGTTCCCCATTTCTGCTTTAATTTACAGGTCCTTAATAACTGTAAGGTCCTTAGTAGCTGTAATTTAATGCCTCATGCAGAAACTTGTACTTTTCTCAAATATATTTAGTCCTGTCATATACATTGAACATGGAGTACATGTTCATGTGAAATTTAAATACTTTGACTCTAATGACTACATCATTTTAGGCTGATATAATTTTAGTTCTGTGCAATCAATTGAGATCCTGTCTATGCCTCTGCTGTTAGGTCATATACAGTATATACAGTATATATATACTAAAAGGATTTTCTTCCACCAGTTTTTCTGGGTTTTATTAAATTATCCTGTGTTTATAGAATCTAATTGTTATACAGTGCTTATGCTTCCAAAATAATGGATTACTTTCACAAGATCACCATCTTCCAGAGCAAATGTATTGAGCATACCCATTTCCTTAAAATTCACAGGCAGTAGTAATGCAATTTGTATAGCATTTTTGACACAGAACAGTAATATAGCATTGTTAAAGGAAGGATGAAAGCAAAAAGGTCAGCCACAGCTTTTTAATGTCTTTTTATAACATTATGATCCCAGGAAAAAGCAAAAACAATGACCACCACAAAACCCAACTTAGATAAATTGCCCATAATGCCAGAAACTATTTCAAAGATGTGAAGATACTGAGAGTACGGTGTGCCATCATTTCACAAGAACAATATTTTCAAATATAGGAGCCTTCACTTAAGCACATAAATAGAGAGCAGACCAGATCACTTGCTTATTTCCCAAAGGTTTTGAGCATACCTGATTCCAATTCACTTCAAACTCTTCAGGTTAAAAATGTCCCTTTCTGCTATCTCAGGACATGGCCCTTGCCTCATGATAATAGGGACAGATATATAGGAAACCAACTATGGATGGTATCTTTTCCTCCAAGGCTCTAAATATCTTTACAGGAATGTTGCTAGCTATAAGAGAAATGTAGGACACTTAATAAAAGCCATACAAGTTTGGAATGTGCCCATACATTAAGATTTCCTGAGGCTAATCACTTCCATATTCATCCCTGAGAGCAGTATGTTGAGCCAGCCAAAGTATGGAATATGCTCAGAATTTGGCATCTTTCTGTCTTAGATTGGATTACTGAAGCAAGTGTTTTTGTCTTATCCAGTTCAGCTTTGTATATTTTAGTTAGTTTATCAAGTTTCATTTAAAATAATACTGTAGTTGCTTTTTGAGTGCATCTGTATAGGATTATTATCATTATCATTATCATTATTTTACTGATCTATTCTGAGAACCATAATAAGGACAAATTACATATACAGGTAATCCTCAAGTTATGACTGCAATTGGTACTGGAATTACTCATGTTATTGTTACTTTAGATTCTAGGCAGAAGGTGAAACTTTCTGCTCTTGTAGACTCTGAGGCAACCACTAATTTCATAGTTATAGAAGTAGTACAGAAATTAAAGTTGTCTACTCAAGCTTTAGAAAGCCCAATGATAGCCGAGACAATCAACAAACAGCCACTAAGTGCAGGACTGATTCTGCAGTGCATGGCTCCTTTGCATTTGACAATCAAAGATCACACAGAGTTCATAACATTATATGTAACTGCCTCCTTGCAAGTGCCCATAATCTGAATAGAGTGGTTTCAGATGCATGATCCAGATGAAAGTTGGGTGCAAAGGACACTGTCATTCCCTTCCCCTAAATGCCGGCAACATTGCTTACAGGCAGAGAAAGCATACCCCTTCACTCCAATGAAGAACAAGGGAGGATCCACACTGCCAGGAAAATATGCAGACTTTGCAGATGTGTTTGGGGAGAAAGAGGCAACCTTGTTATCCTCCCCACCCCCCTGCATGTGATTGTACCATCAATTTAAAGCCAGGAGACCAAATCCCAGTGAAGAGACAGCATCCCATTTCTAACCATGAGTTAGCCATCCTCAAGGAATATCGGGATATTAACATCAAAAAAGGATTTATTTGCCATTCCAACTCACCAGCATTAGCATCCACATTTTTTGTCCTCAAAAAACAAGAGGGAGAAACAGCATCTACTCTGAAGGAAGCCCCCATGTGTACCATTCATGACTACGAAGTCATGAACAGGGTCGACAATTAGAGACTATTATCTACTCCCACCTTTCTCAATTCTACTAGACCAGCTGAAAAGGCACACATCTTCACAAAACTAGACTTGAGAATCAAATCAGCTCTGTATCAACCTGGGGGGCCCAGGCCCACTGACAAAATCACATCTTCAGGGCCTTCTAGAAAAGTATCAAGGTGGCTAAGTATCATCTTGGCTAGGTAATGATTGATCTGAAATGCCTTCCCATGCTACTTCATCAACATATGGTAAAATTATTGAATTTTTAAAAAGTTTGTAAGAATGACAATATTGTGTTATAATTCTAATCCTGAACTTTTTTTTTTAGATGGAAAAGAAATACAGTATATGCACTAAATGTGAATATTCATTTAACATCACATCTGGTATAGCCCTTAGGTTAGGGAATTCCTAAACTAGAAATGAAAAGTTTAAGGGCAGTAAAATGCTAGCAGTGGAAGATTTTTATTTGCTGGAATTATTAAAACTTCTGGAAATGAGTTTGAACTTTTCAAATTAAAAAAAATAATCAGAATGAACATGCTCATAATTAATTTAAAGATGAGGGGATCAGTGGCACAGCTAATATTCTAGCTGAATATCTCAGTAGACATGTTGTTTTGAAACATAAAAGTAGTAGTTCTAATATAGTACATTTACAGTATATGTTAAATATAAATACATGTTTCATCCTTTATTTTCATAGTAATAATAATAATGGTGAGATTGCTCATATTAACTGTGTTACTGAGCATATGATCATGTGTCTAAGATCAAGACTAATGTATTCAATGCTATAGCAGAATTGTTAAAATCCAATATTTCAAGGCAAGAAAAAAACATCACATTATATTGCCATAAATCAGTTGATGTGAAATTGAATGGGATAATAAAACCATCAAAAAGTAGAAACAATATGACATTTTTCAGACAACTGATAAAATGGAAGTTTAAAAAGAAGAACTATAGCTTTCAATTAAAGCCATTCTGCTTCTTAGCAGTACAATTCTAGAAGACATTTTAACTTTCAGACTGATTCATGCATTCTAAATTTCATCCTAGTAATTTTTTATCACGCCCAAATAAAATGGAAGCCATGAATGGTTGAAATTTAGTGATTATGTAATATATTCCCATAATACATTTATGGAAATGTATTTATTGTAAAGCTTATAAAACCTATATTTCACTGAAGTGAGAATGAAAAGATCCAGCCATTCCAACAGTTCTCCAATCAATTACGCACAATTATGTCTTATTTTTTTCTTTCTAAGAAAAATCCACATTTTTCAAAAGGTTAAAAATTGTTTCACCTATTCATAGTGTGGAAAATAAAACTATTATAACTAATAATAAGTATTTTCCTTTATGGAAAGGGAATTTCAAAATGTACATTATAGTCATTTGCAAAGGATAGCTTAAAATTATTTTTTTTACCAGTCCTTTGCTTTGTCAAAGTCTCAATTGTGAGAGAAAATTATCAGTCTGAATTTGGCCATCTCAGTTAACAGGTTTTGCTTGAGCAACTTGATGGGCTATCAGGGAGGTGGGAAAAAGGTGCTTAAGATCTGAAATCTTATTCCAAACTTCCATTAGAGAACTGCAGAGTTACCAATAAAGTTTGCAGTTTGGAATTTGAAATTTGAATTTTGGGGAAAGCATACATTTTCATCTGGAATTTGTTGAAACCAAGCTTGCCTCTGACTCAGAATGAGTTTCACTTTCTGAGTCAGAGGATGAATTGGAAGCTTATCCGGCTGGAATTGGAGAAACAAAACTCCAGCATGACTCAGCAGAGCGGGAAGAAGTTGCATGGCTGATTGGGTGAGATCTGGAGGACAATTTGAATACGCCAATCAATGCACACCAGAGATGGGCTGAAAAATGCGCAAAGGAGAAGGCAGTCCGATTGGCTACAGGAGACTCCAAACTTGCCAAAGATTGGGATAAAAGGCAGCCACACCGAAAACAAGCTGCCGGAGACAACCGATCCTCTAAACCTGCAGCTTTGGGAAAAGAGTCTTTACTGTTGTCGAAGTCAGTGTCTGTGGCTGAAGAGGAACCAGCACTTGAGCTCTGCTCCAAAGTTGAATTGAATCCTGTTTCTGCTGCCAGTGAGGAATCAGTGTCAGCCTTGCCCAGTAGCCTTTGCCTTGCTTCCAGCTGTGAAACTCTGCAATCTCCTCAGCAGCATGGGCAAGCCTTGATGTTCCAGTGCCACCATTTGCCTTTACTTCTGCAAACCTGAGCTTTGCATGCTCCATTGTGTTCAGGAATTTCACACCTGTCATGTTCAGGATCTGGTTGCCAGCCTAGTCTGGGGCTTCCAGCCGAGTCCAGCCAAGTCCTAAGTTTCAAGCCTTGCTCCCAGCTTTCTACGCAGAGAATCCAGCCTAGTCTGGGGCTTCCAGCTGAGTCCACCCTAGTTCCAAGTTCCAAGTCTTGCTCCAAGTCTCCAGTCCAGAGAATCCAGCTAGTTCGGGGATTTCAGCTGAGTCCAGCCTTGCTCTAGTTTCAGATCTTGTCTTCAGTTCAGAGTACCCAACCTAGTCTAGAACCCCCATCTGAGTCTACCTTGCTCTGAGTTCACGTCCTGCTCTACGTCTTCAGTTCATCCCTGTCTGTTGTTCATAGTCCTGATCCTAGATCCAGTGAGTCAGAGATCCAGCATCAGCATTGCTCCAGTACTGTTCCAGTTTGAGAACTGTTGCCTCCAGCCTTCATGTTCCAGTTGGATCCAGTTGGGCCAGTTGGGCTTGTTCAACCAGTCTTGCACATCAAGGACTTACTTATTATAAATAGTTATTAATAAAGAATATTCTTTGAGAACCTGTCTGGTGCTTAGTCTGAACAGAACAGAATTTGCTAAAAAGACTGATACAAAATCTGATGCAGAAGTTATGTTTTGTAGATTAATCCAAATCCAAATATTCATTAAAATAAATAAAGTCAATTGGTTTCAAATCTTCTCATGCATATAAAAATAAAATAAAAATAGTAACCTTTCTTAGTGCTGTGCCAGATTCCATAGCATTTGCTGACTAAGTTAAATCTATGGATAAAGAGTCTCAGTAATAATTTAATATTCAGGAACGTGAGTTGAATTACCTGAATAATTTTGAAAAATACTACATGCTTGCATTTGCATGATATCACAAATTCTATTCCAAGTGAAATAATTCTTGTTCAATTGCTCAGTTATTTTCAGTTATCTCTGTAACAATTTGTATAATTGCTTTTATTCCTCAACCGATATAAAAAACTAGAAAGTGTATCAGTTTTTTTGAGTGGTTATATGCACAGTGCAAACATGCAGTGCTCTTTGACCTATGTAATAAAATTATATTTGTACAATTATTAGAATTTTTTTTGATGAAAAATGGATAGTGACAATAATAACAGACAAGAACTGAAGAACAAAGGCAAAGAACACACCTCCTTGTTTTCTGCTTCAAATATTGTTATCCCATTAAAGCAGAACCATTTGAAAAGCTGAATGTTTCTAAGAAATAATGTGTTTTGATATTGCATATTGCTTAAAACTCCAAAAAGGAAACAGAATTAAAATCACTGCAACAATATATTGATAACACAGGAGACAGCTGGCTGTCAGTGTTTAAAATTGTCAGTGTAGGCCATTTTCAATGGAAGCTGCATATAGTAATATTACCTTTATCACAGTACTGTTTGGCTAATACTTACAGATGCTCTACTTCCTACATATGGACAAGACTACAGTCAAACTTTCAGAAGCACTTATGTAGTAAGATTATTATGCAAATAGAATTCTGAGCCAGCTGTGTAATGAAGAGAGAACAGGTGGTCACCCATACCAGGAGCATTTTAAAGACAGTACAATGCTTTAAGATTATCTCTGTTGCTGGCTGTAGGCATTGGTAGGTATGTGTCTTAATTGGAACCATTGAGGGGCATTTTGAATACCAATTTCCTTTATTTTTTTTCTGGGTAAAAAAAGAAACAACATGCAATGCATGGGTTTAAAGAATTAGACACAGAAAACAGTTGCCAAAATCAAGTATACTGTTTCACAGAATCTTCGAATAAGATTGTAGAACTGGAAGGGACTACAAGGATTGTGGAGTCCTTGGTGCTCTCTGAAGCTTGTTGTTTTCTTGCAGACATTTCATTGCCAGACTAGGCAACATTTTCAGTACCTCAGAAAGCACCAAGGACTCCACAGTTCAACCCTAAGCTACAAATATTCTCTTCGATTGGTACCTCAAGGTTTATTTAGCTCAGCTTTCTGCAGTGTGCCAGAATGTCATTTAAAGCTGCCATGACAAGTAACTGTCCAATCTCTTCTTAAAAACCTCCAGAAAAGAACAACTCAAAACTTCCATATGTAGATTGTTCTACTGTTGTAGAAATCTTACTTAAATGCACAGGAAACTCTATTTAAACTTTTTGTTTTTCCATTTGGGAAACTGCTAATATTTTCCAAATTTAAGCAAATACATCTTGATCAAAGTCACAGATAGCAGTTTTATAACTTGAGAAGAGTCACTTATTAGTTCATTATTTAAGTGTTTCTAATAAGGCATAGGTTTACTTTCTTCCCAAAATCTACCAACTAGATGCAACTTTTTCATTGACATGTGGAAACAGAAGTGAGGTTGAATAATAATCCTGGCACAGATAGTGGGGTACTGCTTATTGACTACTAAGAAACTGAAGAGGAATTCATGCCAACTGTAAAAGTCTAAATCCAAAAAAAATCATAATGCCAGATGTAATAATCTAAGGCCAGAAGAAAATGAAGATAATTTTCATGCATGCAGGGAAACTGAATGTCACATAATAGCTATAGCAAAGTAGAAAGTAGCAATTTTGATGCAGCTGAATGAAAAAGTGAATTTCAGAAGTATATTCCTTTTTTCTGGCATTCAGCTTGGAGAAAGGATTCTCCCAGATAATGTATCTGGGAGAAAGAGAGAAAGAGAGAGGGGGTGGGGAGGGGAGGGAATAATTTTACTTTGGCAACTGCACAGTTTATTGAGACTTATACTTCCAATATAGTACTCTTAGGATATTATCACCTGAACAGTAGTCAATACCATCCCAAAATTTTAGCCACTTTTTAAAAATGTCCGTACAACAACAACTTCTGTAAGAAAGTTAGAATGTTGCAGGAGGTAGGAAGGGAGTATTTCATCATGTGTTGGGGGATTTTTCCCCATCAGAAATAATCTGAATGGGAAAATGAAATACCTGCACATAATTTTCTTCCTCTAAATCAAAAACATATCAAGGAATCCTCTGATTTTTGCAATTAGGATATAGTTTTGTTCTAATTAATGCAAACTAATAATAATAATAATTTCTATTTATGTACATAATGTTTTGTTTTATTTTTAGATTTTTTAAATATGGAAGTACAAAAAATAGACTTTATCACCAGAGACAATAATAGTGATCATATAGTGAAGAAAAAAAATTAACCATGATAAAAATAAATATGGCAAATGGAAAAAGAATTAACAAAAAGGATTTATACAATGACTATACATAAATTATAAACTGACTATGTAACATTAGTTAAATCCTTAATTTTATTAATTAATCTAGATATAGCAACATATTGTGTCATCTTTTCATTTTTAGAACATAGAAACTTTCCAAATATATATATAACCACCTCATAACCTGGATCCATTCCTTAAAATCAGGAGCTTAAGTTTCTTTTTAATTGCATAAAATTATCCTCTTTGTCATGCCCTACACTCAATAAAGCCAAAGTGTTTCCTGGTATGACAAATTCCATATGTTAAAAATGTAGTTCAATATCAAATTGAGATCCTTAACTCTAATATATCTTCCCAAAGATCTCTAATATATCTTCCCATCTTATGTTAAGGCTATAAGTGGATAAGACCAAATCATATGTGTTAAAGAATCTTCAAATCTTTTATGTCACAACATAAAAAACAAACAAACAAATGTTCATCCCTTCTTAAACATTCTTTGAGGGGTCCAATAACCATGAAATAATATTTTCTGATAAATTAAATTCATTTTTAAATCACATTTTTTTTACAACTGGACCATTGATTCTACAAAACTATTCCAATTCTTAATTCTACAGTTAGATACATAACTATTATTGACTTTCATTCACCTATTAATTTCTTACAAAATATTTTGTTGAGACATTATTCCAATATAGGCTTCAATGCTGTTCAGGAAATAAAATACCACCAACCATAAGACCTGCCTTGATAGATCACACAAAAAGCCAAACTAATATAGTGTACTGTTCCCACAATGGTCAATGAATGTGATAAATAATAGACAATTGATGTATTGAAGATGATTCAGACATACTTTTGAAATAATAAAAGAAGAACTATTAATTAAAACAGCCATATCTTCACTGAGGTTTTTGCATGTGTCTAAAAAGGTAGTCATTTTAGTGAGCTGACTGCTTTAATTGGTTTCAGAAATCTGCTGACTTTATATTGTATTTTAAGACATATTTGAAAAAATAAATACCTATCACCACTAGTAACCCTGTCCTTTCTACATTTCTCCAATCTCCTTTTAATGCCATGAAGAGAGCAGCCATCACTACATTTTACAGATTTTAATTTCACACTTTAAAAATATTGACAGTAAGTACTTTTATCTATTCTGAATCTCCACCACTCACCTTCATTGGAAGCCACGACCTTCTCATATTATGAGAAAGGGAGAAAAAGTTCTTCCTACCTACTTTCTCCTCATCATATATCATCTTCCATTAAGCTAGCATTTTAGACAGCTTCTATGGGATCTAGAAAATGAATTAAAGGAATTATTTTGCGTGAAAAAAATCAGTAGCTTAGAAGCATACAATTGTGTTGACGAACTCAATATACAGCATATGTGATTTTTTTTTTAAAGAGAATAATTTCACGTAAAGGTATTTGTTGCTATTTAGCCTTGACATCTTAATCTTGGTAAAAATATTCCTATTCATGATACCACATAAAGGGCTATTTTTTTTCATAAGCCTATAATAAATAGTGATGCTTCTTTAGATTTAATTATACTACATTATAAAGGCTATTAATAATTCAGTACCATCCAGATATGGTATATTCTGTACAGCAGCTTCACTTTAAAATCCATTTTGATTTCTTTTCATTTCAGTTTGGAGGCATTTTCCTCCTCCCCCTGTTTTCTTTCCTTTAAGCAAAAGCACAAAGATGTAGAGGCCAAGTCAGGAAGTTGTTTTGGTGATTAAATGTTTACTATTCTGTTTGCAATATTACTTACCCTAAATGCAAGGCTCTGTCACCCTTGATTACTAGAATCTGTTGAAAAGTTTGTTTTTTCATGAGATGGAATATTTTGTGAGATGCAATATTAGTATCTCCCCAATACTAATATCCATCTTGTTTATGATTTATTGGCTTAATAATGGGAAATAAACTGTTTTGCGAGAATACTGACCTGACACTTTGCAGGGTTACCCCAGTTAATACTTGGATAGAAGACCTCCAGGGAAAACCAGGGCTATAGGCTAGATGGAGAAACGAAGCAAGCAAGCAAGCAAGCAAGCAAGCAATGGAACCCCACTTCCATAGTGCTGCAAAGAAAACTATCTAGGCATGTTCATGAAGTCATTAGGGATCAAACTTAATTTGAAAGAAATTTACTTTTACCTTTTACATGTTTTTTTTTAAGAAAAGAGCTACCAGAACACCTCAGAGCTGCTAATAATTCACTGACATTTATATGCTCAGAAGGCACCAGTTTCAATGATAATATGAATGCTGTTATTCTACAATAATTACAGGATATTTTTTTTCTATTATACTGCATCTGCCTCAAAGGAAGTGGATAAGGTACTCTCTGGAATGGTTCTGGCTACTTGTATCCTTGAATCATGCCCCTCTGATTTTAACACAGGGCTAGTCTGTGTGTGTGTGTATGTGTATGTAACAACCTGATTTCAAAAGTTATCAATGTTTTTCTTCAGGAAGTAAGGTGCCAGTAGTCTTTAAAAAGGCTGTGAAATGCCTCCTTCATAAGAGGCCCTCATTGGATCAAAGGATGCTTGATAACTATTGATTAGTTTCCAACATCTCTCCCTAAGAAAGGTTGTTGAGTGGATGTAGGGGATTCAACTACAGATCACTCTAGAGGAAAGGGATGTTCTGGACCCTTTCCAGAGGTGAAGGGGACAGAGAACAGAAAATGCTGTTTTTACGTCATGGCTCTCATATACCTAGCCTCCTTGGTGATGGCTTCTGAGAAAGTAGTGAAAACTATACTCTTCTGGAAGGCCCTAGAGGATTGATTGAACAACTCTAGAATCACTTGTTGTTGTTTTTAATTAATTAATTTGTTAGGATTTTTGTAGTTTAGTTTGATCTGCTGAATTCATAGTGCTTTTGTTTAATTTGCTGTAAGCTGCCATGAGATATTTAAAATGTGATGGCATATATGTTTGATTTAAAAATTACTGCAGGCCACCAAGCTTCCAGTAATACATTTTTAATTTGATGATTTTGCTTTAAGTCAAAACATAACAGACCTGTTTCATATTTTGGATCAGTATAATTTGTTCAACTATTATATCAAAGTTGATCATTAATGGTGTGACTTCTCCTTGGTTTAAGCCAAGGTATATGCCAAAAATGCCTTTCCCCCCCTTTTCTTTCTAATTTAGTTTTAGAATCATTTGCCCTCATAATTAGAATTTCAGACAATATAATGGAATTACAGTGGGGGGTGAGGCAAAGCATAAGGTATTTTATGTTTTTAAATAGATCAGAATTCTTACATCATTAATATATGAGTTTGCGATCCTGCATGGTTATTTTATAAACTGGAGTAAGGCTTGATATCATTAATTCACAGACATGGGCATCTTCAGGCAAGGCAAATGACAGAAGATGAGATAATCACAGGCATGCTGTGACATATGAATTTGCATGTAATACCAGAATGCAAGTACACAATGGTGGCATTTGCATGATGATATTATTGCGCAATGATGTCATTGCATATGTGTCATTATTTTGTTATCACTGAGGTTTGCTGCGAATACCACTTAATCCAGCAGGACCTCGTGGAGTGCTCATTCCACCTTTATCAATTTTACATCCCACTAGATATTTCAGTGGCTTTTGATACCATTGATCAGGATTTCTGTAGAAGGTTGGGAGTGGGGGACACTATTTTGCAGTGGTTTTCCTTCTTCTTCTGTGGTGAGGAAGTAATATTGATCAGCGGGAAAGGTCAAGTCAAGCCTCTCCCCCTTGTGTCAGGTACCTCAGGGCTTAACTGTCTCCCCACATCTACTCAGCATTTGCATGAAACCACTGTGCAAAGTTATCCATCAGCATGAGTAAAATACTTTTGGAACATTCTCCCCCCTGAAGTGAGGTTAGCTCCATCCCTGTTAATGTTCTAGAAGTCCCTCAAGACCTGGCTATGTCATCTGGCCTGGAGGTCCCAGGGATGGTGAAATCTTGAGATGGCTCCATTACTGTCGTTAACATTCACTCTCTCTTGTGCCTTGTGTTTTTTTTTACATTTTAATAATGACTATTTTATATATTTATTGTTTTAATTAATAATTGTTGTATGCCACCCAGAGTCACTTTTTGTGAGATAGGAGGCCATATACATTTGATAAACAAACAAACAAACAAACAAATAAATGCTGTAAATATGCTGATGATACTCAGCTATATACTAGATTTCTACCCCTAGCCAATCAAGTGATGCTGACACAGTTCTTACCCAGTGCCTGGACAGGACACTTTGAAGGTATGGATGGGGGAAGACAGGTTGCAACTCAACCCTGATAAAACCAAGTGGCCTTGGGGCCCCTGGATCTGACTGTTTTCATCTTTAATACTTGGTGATGTTCAAGGGAGCTCAATACACATGTGTCTGTCCATGAATTGGTTATATGCTACTTTGGCTTTTTGTCTTTGTATTGGATTATTTAACTCTGGTTATGGATATTGTTTGCTTGCTTGTTTTTGTTTCATACATTGGTTGTTATCTACCCGGAGTTATATATTAAGATGATTGGCCATATATTTTATAAATAAATAAATATAAAATAATAAAATAAAATAAAATAATCTGGGAATGACGATGACAGAAGTCTGAGGAATACACTGCATCTCCTATTCTCTATAAGTACAATTTATAATAATATGTTACTTTTCAAATAGACATAGAAATATTTAATATTATTCCACAGGTGTATTTAAATGCTACTTATTCCCCTAAGGTTTATATATAATATGGTATTTTAGTGTATAGTGTGTGTGTGTGTGTGTGTGTGTATGTGTGTGTATCAGTAATGAAACCCAGTATTTTTATGTAAAAATGATACAATGTATTTTCTGTATTGTACAGTATTATTGGCTAATGTACTTTATGAGAACATTTGAAATGCATATTAATTAATGCATACAGTTCAAAAGTTAAAAATAACTGTATTAGCTCAATCTGATTTCCCCACACTTGGTCTGTCAGTTGCATGCATAATATTTGAAGGTTAATAGTGTTCCAGTGATGTATCAAGCCACGCAAACAGCATATTTCTAACAATAGGCCATTTCCTTGTGAAATGGATTGGAAAGAATATGATAGCATACAGAAGACTATACTAAAATGATGATCTTTCAGTCTGATGAACAGTAGCACTCTCAAAATTAGAAACATCCATCTACACATTTTCATGATAGTGAGAGTATACAGCTCTGCACATGCTCAAGTAGGCATTATTGAAGAGTTTATCATCAGATTGTTTTCAGGGTCTTCCAGTAAAAAAGAAAAACTGTGAAATTATATTCGTCAATTATCTTTTTTGGGATTATACATGACAACATTAAAAGCAATCTTGTGAAGGTTGATAACTGAGTTCATTCCACTGTCTAAATAAGAAACTGCATGGTTTGACAGCCTCATGATAGTAGAATTTGCTATCAGGCTGTTAACCCTTAATTCCTCATTAACACATAGAGCTTAACCTGGAACATTTGGAAAAATGAACAGAAATAACTGGTATGCCGTACAACTCTATGAGTGTTTATTCAAAACTCCATCCCACTGTGCTATGGCTAATAACTGCACTTAGGGACTGCAAGCTTTCAATTAATAACAAAATCAACTATCATCCAGTCATTCAAACTCATTTGATGATGATATGATAAAATGATTTGAATGAAAAAATATATTACTGCTGTTGGTATCAGATATTGTTTATTAATTTGTGGGCCCCTCTCATTTCAAAAAGCACTGAAATTGGGACTTCATATATTTTCATAAGTGTAATCAGCTAATAGTTCAAAATAAAACTAACAATTCAATATATTTTATTATTTTATTCATACCTATCCCTTTGTCTAGTCGGAACAATTTCAATTTACTCAGCTTAATAAAATAATCAAGCAAAACTTTTAGATATTGAATACCAAAACTAGTCTGATCCTAGAGTACATTAGAGAATAAACAGAATAAACTAGTTAGATGGCAACTAACTTGTACTATTATATCACTTAGTTCCTCATTCTGAAAAGATGTTCCTTTAGAACCATCTTACTATGTGTACTTTTATATGAGAAATTTAATAAAGTCCCTACAGCTTACCTGGCATTGATGAATTTGTGTTCATTTTGTGATGACAGCTGAAGAAGCCTGATCCTTCCTTTGTTATAGATGTTTTATGTTGCCTGATAAACTTTATCTTAATTTTAGTTGCTCAGATTATAAAAAAAAGGACCTAATATTCCAAAATTTTGCACAACTGCTGTTAATATCCACAAACAACTGATCTTTCCATTGAGGAAATGCTCATAACTGTCATTTTATGGATTTTTTAGATTCTTGGTATTTAAATATTACTTTATTTCAATTTATTTATTCTGATTTTTGTTCAAAATAAATTGGATTGCAGTTTATCAGTGCAGGTAAGGACACCAAAATCCTATTCATGGGATATATCTGAAGGGTTTAATCCATGCGACAATTTTTTTTAAGCATTTTATTAAGTTTCAAGATAAGGATAAAAGCTACAAAAAAAGAAAAAAGAAAAAGAAAAAAGAACTAAAAAGTGTGAAAACACAAGAGGATTTTTTTTTTCAAAATTACAGAAAGATGTGACTTCCAACTTTTAACAGTAAGGATATACAAAAATTTCCATAATCAATCTCTTACTCTATATTAAACCAAACCCACATTATTTTTATATATCATTCCACTTTAGCACATTATACATTATAAAAATCACTAAGTACAGTTACTCCCTCCCTTATATTAAAATAAAGAAAAAAAATCATATAGACCTCCTAAACAACTTCCCCCCCAAAAGATAACACTTATTTAATTATTCCTTTCCTACTACTACTCTATACATTTTGGTCTACTATAATAAGAATCAAACTAAAAAGCACATAAATTGTCTGCCATCATACTTAATAGTACAACAGTTTTAATAATCTTAATCTTAATAAACCCAAAAAACAAAAATTCAAAACAGTAGCCTTAAATCAAATCCTTAAAACCATCCAAATAAACATTTTTATTCCCTAATAATCTTAATCAAAATCCTTAAAAGCAAGTAACATCAGTCAAACCCTTAAAGCAATCCAGATAAACATTTTTTAACCTGTATCCCACTTCAAAATAAACCAGAACATTTACATATCCCCACAATGTGCACAGAGCTTTTCTCTTGGAAAAGTCAAACAGCCCAAATGCCCCCATCAAAAATTCCAGCTTCTCTTCAAAAAACCTCCCATACATAATGACTCCTTCTTTTTGATGGCATTCCACCAGGAAGTCAATTTCACTTATTACTTGCAGAACTCTCTCTCTCCCTTCAATTTCTCCAACTCCACTATCCAATCTTCATCCAGCATCTCAATAGAAATCCCAATGTCACTCTTAGAAAAAACATTTCTATCACTGTTGAATTCCTCAGTTTCCTCCACCACATCCCCAACCTGATGACACATTTTAAAATGTCATTAAAATGTGTCATCAAAAAATTCATGCAAGGATTATTGAACTTCATGTATTTCATTTATCTAAATCTCTGAACATAATTAAAACTTAATTACACATCAGCTTAGAATAAATGTGTTCAAGTTAGGGATCTACTGTGCATATATATTCTCATATAGTTAGCCATGCTGACTGGGAATAATTGGAGGTGCTGCCAAGTTCAGTGAAGTAGCAAATTGGAGAAGGTTATCTTATACTTGACATATCTTTTGAGTTGAAATAAAAGAATAATATTTAGAACACAGGGCTGAGTATATGCATTTAAATGCATGATGATATCTTATAACAACACTATCCCTGAAGTAGAAATTTGCTGTTTCATACTATATGCAATTACAATTCAGTTAAGCCAATGTATTCCTTTTCTTTTTTCTTTCTTTTTTTAAAATTCTAGCAAAAACTATAATGGGGATATTGTGTGTGCACTTATTGTTCTGGAAGAAAGAAGGTGAATAGCATTCTTTGGAAGTAAGGGCTCGTGAAATGTGCTGCTATTCTTTTTCAACTAATACTAATAGCAATACACAACAGAGTGATACAACACGTTCTTTTCATTTAAATATTTTATTTGAAAAACACTCACTTGTGTGCACAATATGTTTTTGATTTCTAACCACATGTCTGTTAATAATGAATGAGACATTACAATCAGTGGGACCACAGTGAACATCAGATGAATGCCCCATTATTTAGATCCTTGTGGACACAAGGGATAAGCATTAAGTACAATTTAAAGAGCTTTGAGCTGCATGATTCTGTGTATTGGCTAAATCATATTGACTATACTGACCAGCATTTCTTCTAGCAAGGCAAGTTTTACTGTGACAGTAGGATAATATACTGTATATCATTGCACATCTTTAAAATGTGTTATAAACTGTACTTATGTTAGCAAAAAGAAGACCCAGTGTTATTGTACAAATATAGTGGTGATTCTATGGACATAGCTTGATAGCTGTATTAAAGTGCAATCCACCAGAAAAAATATGCTGGCATAAATACCCCTGTCCTGATATCTGAGCTGTATTCTTCCTGAGTAATGGTAGCAGAGAATAGTGCTGTTCATACAGCTTTAATGCAGATGAGTCAAGGAAAGCATCTGGTGGATTCCCCTGGCTTTGTTTCCTTCCCATCAAGCATCACCTGCTGGCAGGAAAAACAAGCAACAATCACTCTCCCTAAAATGGATGGGATGGACCTGGACAACTGTAGGTGGGTATGTGGAATGGCAGATTTAATATCTATTAAATTACCCAACTAAGAGGAGACAGGCATGGAGATGCTTCACATCTGTTACCTGTTAGTCAGGCTATTAGTCCACAAGGATTTAACATTCTCTTGAAAGAGTAGTAAACTTATGTCTAAAAGTAGTCCAGCAGAGAGGTTGCAGGCATGGAAAAAGGATGCAGGGTGAAATGGGAGGGAGCTCTCCTGACTTGAGGGTACTTATTGAATCTTCTCTGCTCCATTAGGTTACCACTAATTGGTAAGAAATGCTACTGCTGGATTTGTTACAAATTAGTGCATTACATTTTTTTTATCCCTTTATTATGTTTACAAATAACTCAAGGCAGCGAACATACTTAATACTCCTTCCTCCTCATATTTTCCCCACAAAAACAACCCTGTGAGGTGAGTTGGGCTAGAAAGAATGACTGGCCCAAAGTCACCCAACCGGCTTTCATGCCTAAGGCAGGACTAGAACTCTCAGTCTCCTGGTTTCTAGCCTGTTGCCTTAACCACTAGACCAAACTGGCTCTAGTGCTTTCTGCTTCTTCTACTGACAAGAGTTTTTTTTTTAATGTCTGTGTATTTTATTGTTTTTATTCTTTGATTACTTTGGTGAAGGTAGTAGCACCATTTTGTCTATTCTACAGGATCTAGATGCTGCTAGCAGTGGCCACTTGCTGATAGGACTTCCATTCCCTTGAATCTCTATTTAAGATAAAGTACTTATTACTGTATGTTCCCTTCCAGTTCATATCCCCACAATGTGCACAGAGCTTTTCTCTGTGCTATGACCTGTCAGCTGGGCTATTTTTTGACATGCTCTTCAAAAGAATGCTAGATCTGTGTTCCCTCCCATGTCATCCTTTAAGATTGGAACAGCTAATTACAAATTTTAGCTGTATCTGTGGAGATGAAGAGAATATCATGAGAACATAGGTTGAATTCTAAAGCTGAGAAAATTATATGTTTAAGCCATATCTTCTTTATTTTAATTTACAGTTCTTCCTGCTTATCTACTATGAAATTCTGATTCTTATAATATTAATTTTGTAACTCAACACACCACTGTGTAATTTGTTCCATTGTCAAACTCTTATTATTAGGAATATTTTTCTTAATATTCAATTAGAAATTTCCTTCCTGTACCTCAAAACCATTAATTGGTGTCCAGTACTCAAAGTGAACAGGTTTTGACCTTATTGACATTATCAAGGATATTTTGAATTTTGTCACTATTTTCTACAACATTAGCTATTCTATTCAGTTTTAATCACCTGCAAATTTGATATATTTATCCAAAATAATAGTTGTGATTTGGTGCCTGTGCTGGGTTGGTAAGTCCCCTTCTAAGAAGATCTTTGTTGGTGTAAGACTTCGTCACACTTCACATTCCTACAGGAACAGTTTTATGAATTATTCTTAAAGCCTTCCCTTCATTAACAATAGCTGTCAGAATGAACCAATCCTTCCACAAAAGTACTTGATCCTGTTAAAATGTGGTTCATGTGCTTTTCTCCCTTAAAAAAAAAAAGATGTGGCAGATCGAACAGGTTGAATTCCTATGATTAGAGATGGGTATGGAGTTAGTTGAGTTTCTAAACATGGGGAAGATCTGAAATAGGATTAGTTGTACACAGTCCAAATTTAAATTTGTACACAGTCCTAGTTGAAATAAAATACAGCTACTAAAGACAATACTGTAGAGTAATGCATTCCAGTTCTCCCCATTTAAAGTCCAGATACATTGAGTGAATGCCTATGTTGGGCTAATGTTATATGTTAAATATGCCCAAGAAATCATTCAAAATAGTCACACTGGATTCCTCATATGTTTGCAATCATTGAGAATAGCAAAATAAAAAATACAAGAATCAAGTCATTTATCATTTGGTTACTGTTTGTGACATGGTGCTATCTGTATTAAGTTTCTTAAATTTTGCATTGCTAAACAATTGAGAGCATTAGTTCCCAAACCATGAAAAATTCATTGCAACATAATGTATTATTAATCAATTTAATTTAAAGTGATCTGGTAAGTATGTTTGAAGATACACTCAATCAGTGAATGGTCTTTATGTCATAGCCAGCACTAACTCATTCTAGTCTGACAGTTGTTTTGAAAGGATTCAGATTACCCAAAAATACATTATTATCACATATCATACAAAACATACAACTATAGAAAAAATTCAGTACTATGAATGTTTTGTCAGAGATAGTCAAACATATAATCAATTAAAAGACATGAACTTTGCTTCTAGTACAGAAGCAAAACCTTCCCAGAATTATGGGCACATAAGGCTTCTGCATTCATAAAATTATCCATAACCAATATGATTTAATATATCAGATACTTTAAAGACACCCTAATCCAGTTACAAGATAGCTCATGACAAGTCCTACATTTACAGTATATACACAATGTACTCATTATCCTGATTGGGTGAAAAGATTCCCCATTCCAGCTTTGAATAAATTAAGTGTATTTGCACTGTTGGCCTTAGAAATCAATGAATAGGACATAAGGCATCTCTTCCCTTAAACCACTTCACTGAACTACAAGCAGTACAAATGCATGTTGGTAGGGATATTCTGTATTTCTAAGCAGAGGCAGGGTTGATGTACAAATTACCAGCTGCAGCTGAGATCTGTCTTCTGTCATAAATTACAAGTTCATCTATAAAACTCACCATACGGCAGGAAGGTAAGAGCTCAGGAGAAACAAACAAGCTTACTGTAGAAGCTGGGGTTTGTTTAGACAAATCTAGGATCGAGGAATCAGAGCTGAGTGTAATCTTATACTCATTATCCAAAGATCAATCAGAGAATCAGAAGCAGCATACAATCAGGTCTGAGGTTGGAAAGCTGTTTGCCAACAAAAACTTTTTTTATAGGTGTGACTCAGGGATGCCTATTTTCCCAAGCCATACTTCTATGTTCTGAGGAAACTTTGAACCCTATAGAATAATATTTTGCTATATACATTTGATGATTCCTAATAAGGATGAAACAGTCACGTACTGGCTCCAGGCAGTCTGTGTAATTGAAAATACCACACAGGATATACACTGTGCATAAACAGAGAAATTGTGATGTTTACTTGACTGTTCCAGATCTGCAGGCTCATCCTCCAACAGCTCCTGTTCCTTCATTTGCAAATACCTGAGTGTCTGATGGCTCTTGAATTGCAAGCACAGAACCTCTCAAGTCCTGTTCCTCCAATTCAAAGCCTGATTCATCAGGCAGACAGGCCCATAACGAGATGGACTAAAGGAAACAAAGAAAGGAAAAGGAAGGAAATGGCTCTAGACATGAATCAGTTTCCAAAAAATAAAAACCAACAGTATTTACATAGGGCCATCGACAGGAAGGTCAAAGGTATTAAAAAGGAGGGTGCAACTGGATGACTGAAACTCTGCCACTGTTCAAAGTGTATCACACACATTTCACACAAGTACAAACGGTGTGACTTCAGTCATCCATCTACCATTGTGACACTGTTGACCCCTCCATGTGGATGCTCCTGTATTTTCAGGTCGTAGCTGAGTTCATGGGGAATGATTACCAATTTGGATGTCTCCCCTGGCATACAAAGGCAGGATGCTAACGTTTTAGGACTTTTATTTAAGAAATTCCTCATCAGCCTAAAGTTAAGTCTGGGCTTCTCTTCTCTTGAATCTGTTTCACCTAGTGGCACATGTGATTAGAACACTGCTTCCGAAATTTTTAATTTCCCCTTGATTAATCCCCTGTTGCTAGGTTTCACTAATGCACAGTGAGGGAAATTTTGTACTCATTCCTGTAGTGAAGTTCAGCACTGACGAACACATCCCTTTGTCTCTTTGTAAGACAAGAGGTATCAGCTCCTTATACACATATCCCTGACACAAAGACAAATTTATTTCTCCCTTCCAAACACTATGTAGTTCCTGGTTCAAGTACATGGTGTTTGGAATGGATAAATGAATCTTTTCACAACATATGCTGGTAACCAATAATTCATCCATTGTCTCCTCTCTCTACCATACTTACAAATTCCAGCTGCTTTTTTTAAAAAAAAAAGCTTTATCAGGAAAGAAACAAAAATGCCACAAACCTGAAATGTCTCTATTAGTATTAAATTATTATAAATATTCTGCAGTTACAAGACAGCTATGGAACATTGAATCTGTATTTCAAATTGTATATTCTCAACTAGATTAAATAAAAGTTTGCACTATTTATTTATTAGAGTATTCATAGGGCTACCCACTGCCTCCCACCTCAAATTTTCATGTCATAGGTGCATCAGAGAGCTTATCTTGAGAAAAAAACATTGTTTCCTTGTCTTTGACCTCCAGAAAAAACTGTAATATTTTTGCTTATTATTTCAGATGAGCTTTATGCAAGCAAACAAACAACAAACTTTACATCATTCAGCTACTTTACTGATCTTATCCATCCTGTGTTGGAGAAGCTTCTTCCTTGCTAGACTTAATTGTCCTGCTCTATGTGAGTTTAGAACATAGATATAATAAAGTCATTAAAAAAAAGATATGTTGTGTGTCTGTAAAACTAAGAGGAAGGAGAAGCATATGATCTTGTGAAAGTATAGTTGATATATACATGCAGGAAAGGGAATGTTGAGGTATATAGTAAGATGGAGTGGCTGTGGATTAACAGCACCTTGGGAACCAGGAACTTGTCATATTTAGTGCTGGATGGGGTTGCATTGCACCAGACAGACCCGGTACATAACTTGAGGGTCCTCTTGGACTCACAACTCCTGCTCGAAAGCAGGTGGCAGTTGTGGCCAGGAGGGCCTTTGCGCAACTTCATGTTGTATGTCATTTACGCCCTTTCCTGGACCGAGAGGCCCTTTGAACAGTCACTCATGCCCTGGTCATCTCCCATATAGACTACTGTAATGTGCTGTACATGGGGCTACCCTTGAAGAATATCTGGAAGCTACAGCTCGTCCAGAATGCAGCCACCCAGGCAATCTTGGGTGTCCCAAGGTTTGCACATGTAATACCTTTGTTGAGTGAGCTGCACTGGGTTCCAGTTTGATTCTGAGTCCAATTCAAGGTGTTGGTCATCACCTTTAAAGCCCTACATGGCATGGGACCAGGATATCTGAGGAACCGTCTCATCCCTATTACATCGACCCACACCATCTGGTCATGCAGGGAGGGCATGTTACTAGAATTTCATCTAGTGGGGTCTCAGAAGCGTGCCTTCTCTGCAGTAGCTCCCGCCCTTTGGAACATCCTTTCCCCAGAGGTGAGACAGGCCCCCTCACTCCTGGACTTTCAAAAAAAGATTAAAGACCTGGTTTTGTCAGCAGGCTTGGAATGGGAGGGGGAACAGTCATACCTGGGGATGACTAGCACCCTAAAGTGATCTTTGATGGACCTATTACACTCGCAGACTGATTAAAATCTTTTAGCCATTCAGATTCTATTATATCCCTATTTTTATTGTTTTATTCTATTTGTAATTGTTCTGAATTTTAATCCTGTTTTATTGTTAACCACCCAGAGTCCCCCCATGTGAGGGAAATGGGTGGTGATAAAGTTTGATAAACAAACAAACAAATAAATAAATAATGCTGTAATTAGATGTTATTATTAAATTAATCAAAATGGCCCTCACAAACAGTGGCTATTATCGACTAGGATTAGATCCAAAGTTCAGATTAGCAGAGGATTATAAAGAGAAAGGAAGCCAAGACAGTATTACAGTTTTTTCTCCATTTTTTTTCCTCCAACAAGAGCCTCACCTAACTTTCCTTTAGACAATGGCTCAAAAGCCCAACTGAAGATTCCACAGTGCTGTTTTCCCATGACTGGTCATTAGGGCTGCATTGTATGTTTACAACAGAGCCGGTTAAAAAAGGAGTAAACCTAGCCAAAGAATCTGCCCTCATGGATCAACAATCTTATTTACCGACAACAAATGACTCTCTCAGAGAGAAGAACCAGACTACTCTGGAAGGACTGAAGATTGAGGATATAAATGATTCTCCAATTTCATGCTTAACAATTGGAAATTCCCACTCTAATGAATCATTAAGATTAGGTCTGCTAATGTTAACAGATACATTTAGCAACAAGACTTAAATAACCTAGCCTTCACAAGACATCTCCACTATGAATCCTATTTAGTACAGTGTAAAGATTTATGACAAACATTGACAGAACTAAAACTCAAAACATTAAATGGAAAAGAACATAAATCAGAAGACACTCCAGTGGAACACCCACTGGCTACAGTAGGCCACATTCCATATCCTGAAGGAGAGGAGATAAAATTAATAACCTGGAAACAGAAAACAAAAACACCCAAGGAAGTCATTAAACTAAGAAAGAAGGCTAATAAAAAGGAATTCAAAGTCAAGAAGAGTAAAAACATTAAAAACTTGGAGTTTTCCAGATGAACAACAAAAATCAAGCCAAACAATCTGCTTCATATCTTGGAAACAGAATGCAAAAAGGGAAAACAAACAGAAAAGTTTTTTTAAAAAATAATTTAGGGAGAAAACAGCATAAATACAAGGAGAACAAAGAGAAGCAGACATCACAAAATAAATTGAATACAAAGAGTAATCGGGCCAACAACTAAGCTCCAACCAACTAGAAGCACACTGTTCTGAACACACAGACTTTAATAGAGTTAAAACACAATCCCATGGAAATTACCCCCTTCAAAAACAATAAATATCAGGACTGAGCAAAATACTTGGTGCTTACAACTCATCCCTACTGAACTGATCTTTATTAACTACCCTAAACCTAGTGGTTTGCAAATTCAGTCTGATGAAAAAATATACTTCGTTCATCTAATGCAATCTCTAGACATAACTGACCTCTTATCAAAAGATATAAATAAAGTTGAATATCTATTTTATAACTACATAAATGCCAGAGCAATTGTGACTTTTGAATTTACAGCTACAGCCAGTTTGGTGATGAAAAAAAGAGTGTGTTAAACAATTTTTCTATAGGAGTAATGAGATTCTTCCAAAACTGTACATGCTGTGAAGTTTATAAAGATAACCTGATCCACTGACACCATAAAAATGAATGACTGAGGTTTCTTATATATCATAAGTGAGGGATTTAGTGTTTATTCATTCACCATATTTGTAAATAGTTTATTTATTTATCATATTTGTAAATAAATAAATATCTCACAAAACCAAGACTCTGGGCAGCAGACAACAGTCAATTAAAAAAGAAAACAATAAATATATAAAACAGTCATTAAAAAAACTATTAAGAACTATAAAAAGCACACAAGCAAGAGAGGATGATGTTAGCTGCAGAAGGGGAGCCATCACAAGATCTCCCCAGTCCCTTGGGTCCCCAGGCCTGATGGCATAGCCAGGTCTTGAGGAACTTGCAGAATGTCACAGGGGATGGAGCTAACCTCACTTCCAGGGGGAGAAGATTCCATAAGGCAGGCACCTCAGCAGAGAAAGCTTGTCTCCTGGGACCCACCCACTAACAGACAGGACCCACAGAATGCCTTCTCTGCCAGATCTGATGGGATGGACAGATATAATCAGGGAGTAGTGGTCCCTCAGATAACCTGGCCCCATGCCATGAATGGCTTTAAAGGTCAAAAACAGCATCTTGAATTGGACCTGGAAGCAAACTGGCAAGCAATGCAGCTTGCAGAGCAGAGGTGGAACATGTGCCATTCTGTTTATTTATGTTAATGCCACTGGGTGAATCCCTCTAGGTTGGAAAAATTGTGTAATAATTCCAATATTTAAAAAGGGAGATTCCACAAACCCTGCTATTTTTGCCCCATAAGTCTTACTGACATAGGCTGTAAATTATGTGCAGTACATTATTTTAAATAGAATGAATGACTAGGTAGATACTGGGGTGATTATAGCAGAAAAACAGACAGGCTTCAGAAAGGGACATAGCACTATAGACCAGTGCTTCACTTTACAACATTTGAACTACAAATCAATGAATGGCCCCTCAAAATGCCTGTATGCAGCATACATAGATTTATCATCTGTCTTTGATGCAATAAGTAGACGAAGATTATGGGAAAAGTTTTTAGCCACTGATATATAGAGAAGATTACTTTACCTAATACATAAGTTATATGAAGACACATACAAGTACAAATAAATCAGAGCAGCACCCTAACAAAGCAGATTAAAACAACAAAAGGTGTCCTCCAGGATTGCATACTAGCTTCTTTCCTCTTTAACTTTTATATAAACAACATTGTAGAAGAGCTTACTAATCCTTCCTTTTATGCTCCATCAATTGGAAGTAGTAAGGTCCCTATTTTACTGTATGCTATTGATATGATACTTATGTTGACCTTAATTGGAATAAAAAGACTTTTGACAGAATTTGGCATTTATAGAACAAGTGAGGTTATTCAAGTAGTAGGGTGTCCATTTTATGGAAACATTACCATGGAAAACACATATAGCATTGGCAAGAACCCCAGATATGCGACCAATGAAAGCCATTTGCTCCTTTTTCTATTCAAAAGGAGGCTAGTTAGTACAGACTGCTCTCAAGATCTTCCAGGGGAAAACAATCTCACAATTGACATATGGGGCCTCAATCTGGGGTTTAAGTAAACTAAAAGAATTAGAGGTGGTCCAGAACAAATTCATGAGGTTAATTCTAGCTTTACCTTCATCTAAGTGGCAGTGATGTTGAGATTAGAAGTAGGTCTTCCATCAATTTATACAAGAGTAAAGAAAGCAATAATTTTATATTATAGGAGACCAGTTCTCACTCCAACACTTATTTGGCAAAACAATGTCTCCACAAACAATTTAATAGTAGTGAATGGGTGTTTTTCTGTCTAAAACTATTTTCACAATTTTCACTAAATCAGGAACTGTTGAATGACATAAATTACCATATATTATTGAGGGACTATTTTTTTAAAGATTTTAGACAAGATAAAGAGCATGTATAGAAGTTTAAGTGGTACTGATTTTTTAAAGATGGAAAAAGGAAAGTCATATTATTTGCAGTCTCTTGAGTCCAACTCCCTGAGACAAGCTTGCACAGAACTTTGTTTTCAGACAATACCAACAGTCATTTGGATGGAAGATACAGTATAAAAGATTACCAATTACACACTGTATATGCATTTGTGATAATTCACAGCTGGAAGATCTAACCCATTACAGGCTAGATTATGCCTTTGTTAACCCAACTGAATCAGTCTAGCATAGAAGAAAAAATATATTTCCTGCTGACTGATGTAGATGAACATGTAACAAAACAAGTTGTGTTATTTGCAATAGCCACATGGAAGATACAAATGCAGATGTTGACAGATAGTGCTGTTAATTTTAGGGGGGATGAACTGATATGAGTTGTAATTTTATATGAATTTTGCTAAAACCTATGGTTGCAAATAAATGCATTTATTGAAATCTCTATTGAAATAAATGCTATAAATGTTAGTGTCCCAGAAAAGATGAATGAAAAGGAAGTCATAGATAATACTGTGGGAAATGGTAAAGCTGCAGTTGTAATTAGCATACAAATCCAAAATAGAAGTTGATTTGGAGGGGAAATTGGCATACTCACTGCATATATCTCCTGGGTTGTCATGTAGATCTACAGTTCAGGGAAAAAATATTTTCAGATGGCTGTTCAGATCTAAATTTAACAGTGAATGACTAAGAATGGATCTTTGTATGATAATAAAAAAATATTAACCTATTGTAGTCCTGCTCTGTAAAAGTCAAATTCCACCTTAGAGACCAAAAGGAAAGGGGGAAAAAAAACAAAAAAAAACATTTGATATCTTAATGACTTGAACACGATATATAGTACTACTCACCTCACTCTACAGTAATATTTTAGTGTATCAGACATATAGAAACAATGCAATAAATAGCAATCAAAATTATCTAAGAAGTAAAGCAAGACCTAATAGGAAATTTTGCATTTGCTGAAGTAGATGCTATTAGGCTACAGGAAAAAATATATAATGAAAAATATATGGAGTTTTACGATATGGAGAAAACTGCTAGGGGAAAAAATACTTTATGTAGCAAAGAATAGAATAACCACAGGATTTAGTAGTTGTCACCAAGTTGGGTCACTTAAATAGAAATTAGATAAATTTGTGAGGATAAGGAAATTAATAATTACAGTTGTTATGGTTACATATATCTCTCAATACATTGCCAGAAATGTATCACATAACAACCATTACGTATACCACTTATTATTATCCATGGATAATAACAATTTGTGTCTGTCTTCCTCTAGGCAATTTAATATGCAATGTGGAGAAACATGTTTATAGAAATATAAGGAAAATATATTATCCAGTGCTAAAACCTAGTATTTGAAATAGAAAAGAGATCAACATTTTCACAAAAACCACAAAAAATTACTATTCAGAATCAAGGATATTTTATAAGGACTCCATTATTTGTTTTATTTATATACTGACTTATTTCTCATTTTCTTGATGAAGAAATGAACAAGAAAAAGAAATATTTTTCCAGGAGAATTAATAAAGAAAAAAATACTTTTAGTTTAATTAATAAGCACAATTTTATTATTCTCCAAAACAACAAAAGGAGGGCATACAAGTTCCTATATTAATGAATTACTCAAGGTTATTATTTGTACTCCTGGACATAAAATGAATGTATAAGCTCCACTGCTAGGAATAATTACATTACAAAGCCTGAAATTCCCAACAGGCTGTTGTCCAAATAAAATTCTACTCCTGACAATGCTAATGGAATAATGGAAAATAAAGGAATATTATTCTTTTCTGAAAATGCAATTAATATTTGTATGCCCTGTAATGCTTGCTAATTTGGGGCATGATTCTGCCCCTACATTCAGTAATTAGTATTATGAATTTGACTATGTGCGCCAGCTGCCTAAACTGAAACTGCCTGTGTGATAAATCTCAATATTTTTTATTTATTTATTTTATTTATTAAATTTGTCACCACCAATCTCCTCTCACTAGAGGAACTCTGTGTGGTTTACAACAGAATACTCAATAAAACAATAAATATATAAAATCCCTTATAAAATTATATATCATTAATAATATAAATAAAAGTAAAGTCTAGATGGCTGAATCTTATTCAGTCTTCTTGTGGGAGGAGCACTTCAAGGCACTAGCCAACCCCAGGGATGACTCTTCTCTTCCCCACCGCAGGCCAGGTGGCAGAGCCAGGTCTTCAGGTTTCTCCAAAAGGCCAGGAGCAATGGAGCTAGCCTCACCTCCAGTGGCAAGATGCTCCAAAGGGCGGATGCTATTGCAGAGAAGCCTGTCTCCTGGACCCCACCAGATGGAATTCTCTTACCAACAGGGTCCTCAGCATGCCCTCTCTGCAGGATCGGGTGGGGCGAGTAGATGTAACGGGGAAGAGGCAGTCCCTCAGGTAACCTGGCCCCATGCCATGTAGGGCTTTAAAGGTGATAACAAACACCTTGAATTGGACCCAGAAGCAAACTGGTACCCAGTGCAGCTCACAAAGCAACAGTGTTATATGCACCCTCCTAGGGGTGCCACAAATAGCCCATGCGGCTGCATTCTGGACCAGCTGAAGCTTCTGGATACTCTTCAAGGGTAGCCCCATGTAGAGGGCATTGCAGTAGTCAGTCTGGGAGATAACACGGGCATGATCAAAGGGCCTCCCAATCCAGGAAGCGGCATAACTGGTTCACTACAAGAAGCTCCACAAAGGCCCTTCTGGCCACAGCTGCCACCTGCTGTTTGATCAGGAGCCATGAGTCCAAGAGGACCCCCAAGTTACACACTGGGTCTGTCTGGGGCAGTGCAACCCCATCCAGGACCAAAAATGACAAAGTCCCAGATACGGAAAGCCCATTAATCCACAGCCACTGCATCTTACCAGGGTTCAGCTGAAGCGTGTTGTTCCCTATCCAGGCCCCCACAGCCTCCAGGCACCTGGAGAGAGTAGTAACAGCAGCACTTACTTCACCCAGAATGGAGATATACAATTGAGTATCATCAGCATACTGAGGATACCTCATCACATGGTGACGGATGATCTCACCCAGCGGTTTCATGTGGATATTGAATAGGAGAGGAGAGAGAATCGAACACTGCAGCACCCCACAAAGGAGGGGTCGAGGGTTGGATCTCTCATCTCCCATCACCACCGACTGGGACCGGCCCTGGAGGAAGGAGGTGAACCAGTGCAGAACCACACCACCCACCCCCAACTTCCTGAGCCGACCCAAAAGTATACCATGGTCAAAGGTATCGAAAGCCTCTGAGAGATCAAGAAGAGAGAGGATGGATGCACTGCCTCCATCCCGCTCGTGCCAGAGATCATCCAGAAGTGCAACCAATGCCATTTCTATCCCATATCTGGGCCTGAAACCTGACTGAAAGGGGTCTAGATAATCTGCTTCATCCAGAAACCTCTGGAGCTGCAATGCCATCACTTTCTCAACCACTTTCCCCAAAAAGGGGAGGTGGGAGACTGGACAAAAATTGTCCAATACAGTAGGGTCCAGCAATGGCTTCTTGATGAGGGGCTGTACCAACGCCTCCTTAAAGACAGATGGAAACAGTCCCTCTCTCAAGGATGTATTAACCATCACCTGGACCCATCCACATGTCACCTCCTGAGCTGCTTTCACCATCCAGGAGGGACATGGGTGTAGCTGACAAGTGGTGGCATTTACTGTACGGAAGGTCCTGCCCACTTCCTCGGGTCCAACAGGTTTTCATATTGAACACAAATAGAAGATTGGAAAAATAACCACTTCAACCTTGGTCTACAAACTTTCAGTTTTCAAGTATATTGGTCAAACAGGAATCCTTTTTTTCCTGTTTCTCAGGAGCTCCAAGTCCCCCTTCACTATGACATCTTTATTCCAGAAAGACTTTTGTCTTATTTCAAATATCTTTATTTTAAAATTCAAAAGGCAAGGAGTGTCTTAAATTAAATAAAAATTATATTTTAACTTAAATATTAGTCCAGTTTTTTTAGCTGAACCTTGTCTTCGGTCATTCTGCTGCTTAAAGGGACTTTACCCCTAGTGTGTCAGGCCGTATCCTGCAAACATAATAATGTTGTCTTTATTTTATTTATTTATTTATTTATTTATTTATTTATTTATTTAGTATGGTCTTGTAGGTCAGGCACTGGTTCTCAACTCACTGATCACCAACAGCTGACAACCAAAGGCAGAGAATGCATGCATCACAGCAACAAATTCTTCTGGTTTCAGAATTTATGGGATCCTAGAGACCAATTCTCTTCAGCAAAGGATCGTTACCTTGTCGTGGTGCTGGAGCTTGATGCCATGACCTCAATGATGCCATGAGCTAAACCGTGAAGGGCCACCCAAGACGGGAAGGTCATGACAGAGAGGTCAGACTAAATGCGATCCCTGGGGAAGGTAATGGCAACCCACCTCAGTATTCTTGCCGTGAAAACTAAATGGATCAGTACAACCAGAGATATGTCGGTATACCATCGGAAGATGAGACCCCCAGGTCAGAAGATGGTCAAAATGCTACTGGGGAGGAACAGAGGATGAGCTCAACTAGCCCCAGACGTGATGACGCAGCTAGCTCAAAGCCGAAAGGACGGCTAGCGTCCGACGGTGCTGGTGGTGAACGGCGAATCCGATGTTCTAAGGATCAACACACCATCGAAACCTGGAATGTAAGATCTATGAGCCAGGGCAAATTGGATGTGGTTATTGGTGAGATGTCAAGATTAAAGATAGACATTCTGGGCGTCAGTGAACTGAAATGGACTGGAATGGGCCACTTCACATCAAATGACCACCAGATCTACTACTGCGGACAAGAGGACCACAGAAGAAATGGAGTAGCCTTCATAATTAATAGTAAAGTGGCTAAAGCAGTGCTTGGATACAACCCAAAAAACGACAGAATGATCTCAATTCGAATTCAGGGCAAGCCATCTAACATCACAGTGATCCAAATATACGCCCCAACCACAAATGCTGAAGAAGCTGAAGTAGAGCAGTTCTATGAGGATCTGCAGCACCTACTGGACAACACGCCTAAAAGAGATGTTATTTTCATCACAGGAGACTGGAATGCTAAGGTGGGCAGTCAAATGACACCTCGAATTACAGGTAAGTATGGCCTGGGAGAACAAAACGAAGCAGGACACAGGCTGATAGAATTTTGCCAAGACAATTCACTCTGCATAACAAACACTCTCTTCCAACAACCTAAAAGACGGCTTTATACATGGACTTCACCAGATGGACAACACCGAAATCAGATTGATTACATCCTTTGCAGCCAAAGGTGGCGGACATCTGTACAGTCGGTAAAAACAAGGCCTGGAGCTGACTGTAGTTCAGATCACGAACTTCTTCTTGCACGATTTAGGATCAGACTAAAGAGATTAGGGAAGACCCACAGATCAGCTAGATATGAGCTCACTAATATTCCTAAGGAATATGCAGTGGAGGTGAAGAATAGATTTAAGGGACTGGACTTAGTAGATAGGGTCCCGGAAGAACTCTGGACAGAAGTTGGCAGCATTGTTCAGGAGGCGGCAACAAAATACATCCCAAAGAAAGAGAAAACCAAGAAGGCAAAATGGCTGTCTGCTGAGACACTAGAAATAGCCCAAGAAAGAAGGAAAGCAAAAGGCAACAGTGATAGGGGGAGATATGCCCAATTAAATGCAAAATTCCAGAGGTTAGCCAGAAGAGATAAGGAATTATTTTTAAACAAGCAATGCATGGAAGTGGAAGAAGACAATAGAATAGGAAGGACAAGAGACCTCTTCCAGAAAATTAGAAACATTGGAGGTAAATTCCAGGCAAAAATGGGTATGATCAAAAACAAAGATGGCAAGGACCTAACAGAAGAAGAAGAGATCAAGAAAAGGTGGCAAGAATATACAGAAGACCTGTATAGGAAGGATAACAATATCGGGGATAGCTTTGACGGTGTGGTCGGTGAGCTAGAGCCAGACATCCTGAAGAGTGGGGTTGAGTGGGCCTTAAGAAGCATTGCTAATAACAAGGCAACAGGAGACGACGGCATCCCAGCTGAACTGTTCAAAATCTTGCAAGATGATGCTGTCAAGGTAATGCATGCTATATGCCAGCAAATTTGGAAAACACAAGAATGGCCATCAGATTGGAAAAAATCAACTTATATCCCCATACCAAAAAAGGGAAACACTAAAGAATGTTCAAACTATCGAACAGTGGCACTCATTTCACATGCCAGTAAGGTAATGCTCAAGATCCTGCAAGGTAGACTTCAGCAGTTCATGGAGCGAGAATTGCCAGATGTACAAGCTGGGTTTAGAAAAGGCAGAGGAACTAGAGACCAAATTGCCAATATCCGCTGGATAATGGAAAAAGCCAGGGAGTTTCAGAAAAACATCTATTTCTGTTTTATTGACTATTCTAAAGCCTTTGACTGTGTGGACCATAACAAATTGTGGCAAGTTCTTAGTGGTATGGGGATACCAAGTCATCTTGTATGCCTCCTGAAGAATCTGTATAACGACCAAGTAGCAACAGTAAGAACAGACCACGGAACAACAGACTGGTTTAAGATTGGGAAAGGAGTACGGCAGGGCTGTATACTCTCACCCTACCTATTCAACTTGTATGCAGAACACATCATGCGACAAGCTGGCCTTGAGGAATCCAAGGCTGGAGTTAAAATCTCTGGAAGAAGCATTAACAATCTCAGATATGCAGATGATACCACTTTGATGGCTGAAAGTGAAGAGGAACTGAGGAGCCTTATGATGAAGGTGAAAGAAGAAAGTGCAAAAGCTGGTTTGCAGCTAAACCTCAAAAAAACCAAGATTATGGCAACCAGCTTGATTGATAACTGGCAAATAGAGGGAGAAAATGTAGAAGCAGTGAAAGACTTTGTATTCCTAGGTGCAAAGATTACTGCAGATGCTGACTGCAGTCAGGAAATCAGAAGACGCTTAATCCTTGGAAGAAGAGCAATGACAAATCTCGATAAAATAGTTAAGAGCAGAGACATCACACTGACAACAAAGGCCCGCATAGTTAAAGCAATGGTGTTCCCTGTAGTAACATATGGCTGCGAGAGCTGGACCATAAGGAAGGCTGAGCGAAGGAAGATCGATGCTTTTGAACTGTGGTGTTGGAGGAAAATTCTGAGAGTGCCTTGGACTGCAAGAAGATCCAACCAGTCCATCCTCCAGGAAATAAAGCCAGACTGCTCACTTGAGGGAATGATATTAAAGGCAAAACTGAAATACTTTGGCCACATAATGAGAAGACAGGACACCCTGGAGAAGATGCTGATGCTAGGGAGAGTGGAAGGCAAAAGGAAGAGGGGCCGACCAAGGGCAAGATGGATGGATGATATTCTAGAGGTGACGGACTCATCCCTGGGGGAGCTGGGGGTGTTGACGACCGACAGGAAGCTCTGGCGTGGGCTGGTCCATGAAGTCACGAAGAGTCGGAAGCGACTAAACGAATAAACAACAACAGAGATCAATTATAAGTTACCATCTTCTATAAAGATTCTAAATAGGCTGCAATTCCTTAATATTATCAATTCATCACTAAAAGAACATAAAGCTATCACTTAATAATTAAATCACATTTTTTTTGCGGGAGGGGCAGTTAGCTACCTTTGGGATTTGGTAGGGAAAAACTGAAAACAATTGAAAAAGTCTGACAGAAGGCAAGGTGACTAGGAGCTATCACTGATAAGACAAGCAGAAATTTACAAGAACTCAGAGAAGCAGTTACTGACAGACAATTCTGGTGAAATAGTGTCCTTTATGTCATGTAGTGTCAGAAGCAAGTAAATGACTGAACACCACCAGCTTTGCCACCCAGCATCGCTTAAGTACTCCTTGACATTTGTTTTGAGTATGTGGCACTTCATGTATGAAAGATTTGCTCCTTTTCTTTCACATGATAAACAAAGGGTTGCATTGTGCCCTTTATATAACATTATTATAACCCATGTCTCTATTTTTATCTATAAATGTTTCTTAAAAAAGCAAATCTCTAATTATATTTTTATTTAAATATTAGTCAATGTTTTTAGTCGAACCTTTTCTTCCATCTTCCTGCTGCTTAAAGGACTTTTACAAACTGTGTCTGGATTTCAATCATTATAGAGCATACTTGCTCCACTAGCTTGCTGTTAGATGTTTTCTAAATTCATATCATAAAAGAGCATGGCACCAGTATTCTACAAGAAAAGTTGAAAAATCTCTCCTCCTATCTGCTCTCAATTTGCTCTGAGCTTTTAGTATCAGTTTATGGGGCTGAAAATAGATTAAAAATACTTTACAGTGTGCTGGAATGTCTATAGATAATAAACATTATTTGGGAAATAATGATTTCCTCAAAATGTTATTGATTCTTTTTTACATACTGAAGTCTTCTATCACATCTGAGAATGGGGTAACCAAAGGATGCAAGGCAGACTGTAGCCTACTAGGCATTTGTCTGAATGCATGAAGAGCTTAAAATGCAGAAAGAAAGAGACATGTATATATTACCTCCGCCTCTCTTCAGTCTTGATGTATTCAAATGGAAAATATAAAGAGAACTATACTAGTACTCAGTTGAATGCCAGTGCAGCTCTCTGCATGCACTGAGAGCCAAATCAAGCAAAATTCCAGATGCATTGACAGCTGTACTTTTATTTATTTAGGAATTTATACAGCCTCCCATCTTAAGCAGATAGCTCTGGGCAGCTCAGAATACAAAACAATAAAAATACATAAATACAAGTACAAATAGATATAAAAATACCAAATATAAAAATATTAAGGCCAGGCTCTTCATATATCATCCTCAATCATAAATTCATCAACACTGAGTTTCACTAAGTAACACTTGATCCTAATACATTTGGGAAATGTCACCTATTTACAGTCTTCTGGAAGACCACAGGATCAGGGCCATCTGAATCTCTGGGGAGGCTGTTCTATAGGGAAGCTACCACATTCAACTGAATATAATTAGAGTGTCTCTTGCTACCACCTGCTTGAATGTACTGTGGTTGGAGAGAAGAGGTGGATGAGATTGCATGTATACCCTGTTCTCTTTCTACTCTGAACTCTTCACATATTCTAGTGAATGCCTAACAGCTTTAAGTGGCACATACAGCTCTGTCCTTTATTGCATTGTTGCTCTGCATATCAGTATCTACTGTTTGAATTAGCTGAATTACTTAATTAGACATATTACTTAACCAAATGGCAGAGTCAGCTTTGTGAAAGTACCAATAATGGGCAACTAGTACACTTAGATGAAGATCCATTCATGTCAGTATAGATAATAATTATAATTACAATATTAAAAAAAAATAATTCAAAGTAAAAAAAATAATAAAAACAAAAAATAGAAGGTGCAGAAAAGAAAAAATAAAATAAAAAATAAAAAATAAGAAAGAATAATAATAATTATTAAATAATAAAGAAAAAGAAAAAGATATGACTTCCTTCTTCATCACAAGTATAAACAATTTTTGTAACTTATCACCTTCTCCTAAAATACAAAAAAAAGAAGAAGAAAGAAAGAAAGAAAGAAAGAAAGAAAGAAAGAAAGAAAAGAAAAGATCTCTTCTTCCCATCTCCTATTATAAAACAGCTCTGTTCTAACCATCAAAGTCTTCAAATTAAAAGGGGTCCAGTCTAAAGTCACTGACATTTATTCATTCCAATTATAGCAGTTTACTATATATTCCCCATTTCTTAAGAACAGAAATTTTAAAATGGTGTCATGACAGTCAGCCAACTGACTGTAGCCTAGAGATAGATCAGTAAATATCAACTATGCATTATCATGATATACTTCTCATCATGCCAAGCCTTAACATATAAGTCTGCTGGCCTGTTGCAACTACTTCCCAGCAGGAGCCATGAGACATAGGTTCTCTAGACTTTATCATGGACTTACTACTGACCAGTGGCATTGAATGCCATTTCAGTAGCTGATCTTTTCTTGGAAGTGGCCCATTTCATACCATTTTATATGCTATCATGATCACCTCTTTGCCTGCGGCATACCTCATTGCTACAATAAACATCAGAGTTTGGGCTCATGGGTTGCCTAAAATGTTAGACAAGTGACCTCAGTAAGGTATGACTTATTTCAATTTCTGTATACTAAGCTTTACCTTTCTTTCATCTATTACCCACAATCAGTTGGGAAGATAGAAAGAATTAATGCTACTTTGGAATAATACCTTGATTTTTATTTTATTTATTTATTTATTTTATTTTTATCCTGCCTTTATTATCTTTTTTTATAAATAATTCAAGGCAGCGAAGATACCTAATACTCCTTCCTTCTCCTATTTTCCCCACAACAGCAACCCTGTGAGGTGAGTTGGGCTGAGAGAAAGTGACTGGCCCAAGGTCACCAAGCCAGCTTTCATGCCCAAGATGGGATGAGAACTCACAGTCCCCTGGTTTCTTGCCCAGCACCTTAACTACTAGACCAAACTTGCAAATTTAGCAATACAAATGGCTGGAACTGTAGTTTGTCTACACAAACTCTTTTGTGCCTGTACTCATATGATGACCATTGAGGCCATCCACTGATACCAACTTCAATTCTTTCCAACTACTTTACCTACTTCTGAAGACACTTTCTTCATTCAAAAGCTTCAGGCAACTGAGTGCCTATCAAAGAGAATATTTGTAGCTCAGGGTTGAAAGGTAGAGTCCTTGGTGCTCTCTGAGCCTTGTTGTTTTCTTGCAGATGTTTCATTGCCAGACTAGGCAACATCTTCAGTGACTCCTTCAGGACCAGCTAGATTGTGTCAAAGCCTCCTACAAACATTCTGAGGGTTCCTTGTCATTATAGGTAATTATGTCCAGCTCCCCTCTACATGGCTGTACAAGAAGCTGGATGCCAGGTTTATTGGTACTTTCCCTGTTTAGCTCCAGTCAATCTAGTTTCTTTCTGCTTCAGCTTCTTGCCAGTTTGAAAATCTTCTATTTTTCATCTTGGTGGATCCAGAGGAATAATTTTTCCTTCTGGACTCTCAGTGTAGGAGAGTCAGGATAAAATATTTCACGTACTAGAAGGACTCATCTGATGTTGTCATCTAGGAAACTGCAACTAATGTGCATGTACCCTGCTCCCCTTTCACACACAGTAAGCCCAATCAGCCACCTCAATATTCCACCACTGTCAGCAGTAGAGCAGGAGGGAGACTTGCTGGTGATGGAGGCCTTGAGAGATAATTATCAGGGAAATGAAAGGACTGATTCCATAATCATTCCTAGTTTCCCATTCATGAGGAAGCTTCACTTCAATGGGAAAGGCGAGTGAGCTGAATATGTTTATGTTTTGATTAGTCCTGCTAATCAGGAACTGAGTAGAGGGAGATATCAAGCTGGGACAATTGGGATGCCTCAATTTCCCATTCATATGAATTCAGAGAAGTAGGTAGTACTTCTAGGATTTTCTTCATGGGAAACAATGGACAGTCTAACATGGGATATTTAGCTGAACTGCAGAAAAGGGCAAAATATTAGCAAACATCTATCATCAATAGATCCTATGAAGGCTAAAAATAAAATGAAATCCAAAGCTCCTGTTAACAGAAAGTGGTGTTATAAAGATGGGAAACAAGTTTGAACTCTCACCAGGCCTAAATTCTGAACTACCGTTCCAACTCATCCAAAAGCCATTAGCTGTCTGTTATGGCTGCCATATTTTTATTACAATAAATACATAATTTCAAGGCAAGTTAATCCTTGTCTCTGGGAACATGACATACTTGTTGCCACCCTTCATGGCTGTGAATTTAGGCATTCCTTAATACCTCTTGAGATTATACAAAGACATGTTAGGTGTGCTGGTATTTTAGCTAGTGAAATTGCAAAATAGGCAATTCTGCAATTTCACAAACTAAAATGCTAGTACACCCCAGTGTCAATTTCACTTGGGTGGTTTTAACTGTGGATCTAAAGATTAATACTTTTTCGGTCATGTAATGTTTGTATGTGTTGCTCATTCCTAAGGGTGTGTAGCTTTGGTATCAATCTTTAAAAACACAAATATTGGTTTTAAATATTATCTAAATATGCATTTAAACTTAAATACATCCCTATTTATTATTATTCAAATAGATTTTTTAATAAAAAATACATATTTTCAATGAGTCTATTTCCACCAGAAAGTACAATAATTTGGGTACTTTGTTTCAAAATGGATGATTTAATCCTTCAATCGTGTAATCACTGAAAAAAACAAATCATAGGATCTTAAAAATGTGAAGCAGTCTATAGGGTAAAGTGAAATCCCACCCTGCTTGTTTTCAGACAGGTCTTAACTATTAAATTTCTTTTATGATGGTTGATTTTGAGAATAGAGATGAGAAGTCTTACCACACAGTACAAATTCAGGAAAATAGTACAATAGTAAAACTGAGTGCTCAGACCTTATACACATTCCTTGATATTAACATAGGAAATAATATTAAATCTATATGAATAAGCAATAAACAGATTTCACAAAATGAATGCAAAATTGTTAAGTTTTCAACAAAAATAGAAAACATGTTTCTTTAATTTTTCAAGCTGCATCCAAACTTTTAATGAATATTCCATGTTGACTAAGGTCAATACAATATTTGTTGAATAAAGAGCATGGAATGTATGAAGGTTTTCTTTAAATTCAGAAAACCTGTCATTCATCCAGTATTCAACATGGCCATCTGTAGAACTAAAACAAAGAGCTAGCTACTGAATACAAAAAGGGATTGTTCTGTTCTAAATTATACTCCACTATGACTGGCCATTGCATTTAAAACAAAGTATGTTTATAGCACATTTTGTCACCTGTTTCATGAACTATCTATGTGGAATATCTTGATCTTCTCATTCAAAAGTTTCTTCATGCCACATTGACCCTACATCTGCCTTTGATTTTCTAAAACAAACCAGTACAATGCCACATACTGACAGAAAAACTTGCCTAAAAAGATAAAAGCAAGCTGTATAATGACAAGGATTGACTTGAACTACAGGAGACATTTCTTTAGAGCCTTTGATTCCATTCAAAATAAAAGTAAATATTGCATGCAGTTTCTTATTATCCATATAGCACCCAGGTAAAGGTAAAGGTTTCCCTTGACGTAAAGTCCAGTCGTGTCCGACTCTAGGGGGCGGTGCTCATCTCCGTTTCTAAGCCTTAGAGCCGGCGTTGTCCCTAGGGACACTTCCGGGTCATGTGGCCAGCATGACTCACGGAACGCCGTTACCTTCCCGCCGAAGCGGTACCAATTAATCTACTCACATTTGCATGTTTTCGAACTGCTTGGTGTGCAGGAGCTGGGACGAGCAACGGGAGCTCACCCCGCCGCGCGGTTTCGAACCGCCGACCTTCCGATCAGCAGCTCAGCGGTTTAACCCACAGCGCCACCGCGTTCCTTATATAGCACCCAAGATAGGCTATTTTAGTCTAAAGGTGTAATGACACTGAAGGGAAGAGTGGATTAATGGCTAGGCTCTGTTTTAAAAGTTTTCTCAGCTGTTTCTATTTGTACCCGTCTTGAGAACTTTCCACATAAAAAATATACTTGTGTTATGAAATAATGCATTACTTTTATAAATCAGATAAATAGAAAGAAAAACAAAGTGATATTGGATTGTCTTTTATCTACAATAATATGAACCCAAGATTGGAAAACTAACACATAGAATGCTTCGCACACATTAAATGACAGAGTGAGAGAAATATGATTCTTAATAAATGGGCAGTCATTGTCCATGATATAATCTTTCCATAGTTTATTAATATCCTGCTTGCTAGCTAATGAATCTTTCAGTCTTATCAAGGTAAGGAAGAAGTTGTAGTAAATAACCTCACAGCCTCTTCAGGATAATATTAAGCTATAGTTGCCATTTGTTTGTAAAGTGTCCAGTTTTTCTTTGCTTGCCTTTTTGCATCATTTTATACTTTACAGTACTTTAGATTCATATGCACTAATATCATATCTATTATGCTGTTGATAAATGGCTGTTCATAGTCACACTTTTATGTAAAGTAATTAGTGAAAAGAATGAGGTCCTGAAGTTATACAAAAATATTTCAAGAAGTAGATGTTTAAAAGACTTCAACAATATATTTTGCTCTATAAAGAGCTCATTTATAATTTTAATATGTGAAATACAGGCCAGATGAAAAGCTTTTTTGTTTGTTTAATTTCCCTAGATGATTCTAAACAGTATACTCTAGTGCACAGAGAGGTGTGCCCAAAGGAGATAATCCTGTATTCTATAAATGAATATGGATTAATAGTGTAGGTGTTTTGCCAAAGGCCATAATTCTCCCCAAAATTTGATGCCAAAACTGAAGAGGACACTGATCTTGATACTCAACCCAGCAAATTACAACTCCATCTTACAGTGTATTTGCACTTTTATCTTCATAATTTGTGGTTAAGTAAGGGCAAACTATGAAGTCATACTGTGTCTGTGTCTTTCTGTTTTCTCAGCTTGCCTATCTCCTATTTCTACAAATAATATTGAATGGGATAAGTAATGCATATCATTATGTCACTTGATGTTTTCTATGCTACACATCAAAGAGAAATCAGAGAGAAGGCAGCATACAATTGCCATTTTTGGAAGCAATCCATGATTATCATCAACAGTAGTTTCTAGGATAAATGACTGGGACCTAATAAGCATTCAAAAGAAATTTATCATGAATTACTTTTAATGCAAAATGGTATGATCTTTCAATAGAAATCTGCCATGGCATGATGGATACTTAATTCATGGGATCCACAAGCCTCCATCTCAAAATATTTCATGGCTCAAAATTTGCATATAAAATGTATAGCGTTTATTGAAAGGGGTTTTGCATGCACGTGAAAAAGCTTTTAAATTTATTTGGAAAAGCTACATAAAATGGGTCTGTTTGAGATACTTGAATATATTAGAGAAATTTATACACATAAGGAAATTTATGAAGAAAAAATACACATTTACATTATTTTTAAATAATAATTTCCCAAGAATTTGAGGGAATAGACTTGCATTTTAATGCATGCTATGCTGATAAAGGCTGGATTAAGTCTGATGTATACATCCTACACTATGAGAGTATCATCTAGCCATAGAATTAAACTGAACTGCATCTGGTCAATTCCTGGAGAAGAATCTACTGTGAAAGTCTGTGTACAATTATCTGAGTTTCATAGAGAAAGAAGATAATTAATACACATTCAGTTTTTTAGAATGTGTACTCATTTGAGAGTACCTTGCTTCCCTACTGAACTCTACAAATATAAACAAGTTTTCTCTCTCTCTCTCTCTCTCTCTCTCTCTCTTTTAATTTTACTCAGTGAGCAATAAATGGATGTGCTTCACTAGATTGGGAAAAAAACACCCCTCTTTATAGTTCTGTTTTCTAAGTACTATGATTGCATGATGGAATGTGTTCCTGAAAGGCGGGGGTTGATGTGGTGTATTCTGGTGCTGCCACTGGTTCCCGGGGAGAGAACACATTCAAGAATAATAAGAGACTTCGCACCCCAGTCTCTGTTGGTGGGAAGGTTAAGAGATTCAAGGTGGATCCACCCTAGAGCCCTTATGGGTAATATTCCCTTAGATCAGTGACTAGCTTTAGTCTGGCAAGACTCTGTCTATAGGTAAGAACAATAAAGAACTAGAGTTGAATTACCAGCTCAGCATGGTTCCAAGCCTGTGGCCTGACAGATTGATTACTTATGCAATTGTTATTTGGATTACTGAAGTGCAGAAAATATATATTCAAAGCACTCTTAAGCCAATGCCATTTAAAATATAATAAATATAAGGAGCCAAGGAATATCCAGAAAAGAGGTGCAGCATGTCTTTGTGAAATAATTAAATAAAATATAATTTTGGCTTGCTAAGATTATAATGTCCTCTGAGGAGCAGGACATTTTATTAACGCAATAATAAAATAAATATTACAAGCTGCCACCAGAGTTTATACATCCTTGGTCAGAAACAAGTGTGATGTACTGTTTAATGCCTACTTTAAATATGAAGCAGGAGTTCCTGAATTTTTTCATTTAAAACCAGGCTGAACAAGAACTGAACTCTTGCTTACTTCATCATCCATCCATTCTTCTTACTCTTCATTTATCTCACTGATGAGCCAGAGATGGTAGATGGCTATGCAAATTCAAAAAGGGAAGAGGGAGGGAGGGAGGGAGGGATCATTACAGCCTAAGTCCTTATGGCATTTACATACTTTATAGAGGTGAGCAGTTCACCCCTATTGGCCCTAGACATTGCATAATCATGTTGGAGAGAACTACACTGTTATGTCCCCCGTTGCGATGTATGCATACATCACAGCGGGGAACATGCCTTTCCGGGGAAGGGGAGGAAGGAGGAAAGAATCAGTGCTAATCCTATAAGCACTGAAAGACAAATACAAATAAAGGACAAAGGAGCCATACCTTTGCCCTGACCCGAGAAGCCATCATCCTATCTCCCTGGCATCTCTGCATTACCACGGGGGACACACCTGCTCCAGACACAGGAAGAGGACAGAGGTAATCAGCGCTAATCCCCCTGATCACCCATCGAGACTCCGGAATCGCCCCCTGATCACCCATCAAGACTCCGGATCAGGACTTTGGGACAATGGGGGGTGGGGAAGGATCAGGTCCGCACCGCGGGTATTTACCGGCTACCTCGCACGCCATGTGCTCATTCCCGTCTTTTTCCGTGTATGCATTCTATTCCTAATAAACCGGAAATCCTTAGCCCTGGCTAGTGAGTCTGTGTTCTTTTGGGAATAAGGCAACCATCACATACACTTTTTCTGGGTGTTACAGGAGTCAGATATACTCCCTACCACTGATATTTACAGTGGAAATTGGATATTTCTAGTGATTCTACCTGAACATCAGATGTTCTTCATCGAATGTGTACATCTGAAAAATGTGGGGAAAAAAAAAATAAGCTTATTGATGAATTTATGTAAAGGATTGCTCTATCTACCCAGCCTCCAACTTTCCCTTTCTCAAGATGGCGATAATCCCCCACTTATAGAGTATCCTGGATTAAGCAAAGTATCTGGACACTTGTTCACTGAGGATGCAGGCTCAGTAACTCAGTAACACATAGTATTCAGGCACTCAGGATGCATGGAACAGTAATTGCATTCTTTGCTCTTATAGATGACTGTATCAATGGGACTTCTTGATCTTTTGGATATTTTAGCAAATTTCAGTATCATCAACCATAGTATCCTTCTGGACTGCCTGCAAAAGCTAAGCTTGGAGATCTGTATTACTGTCAGCCTGGCATGGTGGTCCAGACAGGAAGTACAACCAGATGGACTAATTTTACTTTATTGTAAGACTACATTAACAGAATCTTGCAGCATGTTTGAAGTCTGAAAGCACGTTTCTCCCTCCTCACCTTTATAGCCCAAGAAACTAGGGAGGGTCCTTCTGAGACATTTGCCATGCCCACATTCCTTTTGCAGGCTAAGCTGCCTCTTGTCCAACTATTCCCCTGTTTCTCCCCCCGATCTCCAAGGTCATTCCCACATACCATTACAATTACAGTGGTTTTGCTAATTTCTTGAAGAATGGTTCCTACTGGTGATGTGGGTCCAGTGGAGTGGCATATTTACAAACATATAATGTAAATACTTACAATTACACATATTTATACCTGCATCCCATCTTACTGAACATGTACATGTAGCTACTGAGAAAGGTTACCTATCTGCTTGGGATAAGATATCAGTGTGCTGTTGATATGCAGCTATACATACCCACACTGGATTGAGCAGAAGTAGAAATCCTAACCTGGTATCTGAAGATTGAAAGAGTCTGGGTGAATGAAAAAATGTCATATTGAACCTCAGTAATACAGAGTGGTTCATAAGTCATCTAGCTCTATAGTACTTCCAACAACAACTCAGGATGAGCTTCTACTCCTCCTGAAGAAGCAGGTTTGTGATCTGGAATAGTCCTAGAGTCCTAGCTCTTGTCTGAGTGGCAAGTGGAGGCAGGTGGAGAATAGGTGTTGACATTGCTATTATGCTTTTGTGTGAAATAAGCAGACATTTCAAAGGAGACTTGATCAGAAAACAGATACCACAAGAAATATTAGAACTCTATTAATTTAGGCTATAATAACAAAATCTTGAAAGTCTGACAAAGTTTCTCTTTCCCTCCTTCTTATACTAAAAAGAGACAAAGTGGGGCTATCTTGAGTTTCTTTATCATCCCTATCTGTTTCTGGGCTATGTACATGTTTTCTGAAGGCTGACAGAAATCTTCAAGACTCTATGTACCAACTGCAGTTTTATAAATAGTCTTGAAAGGTCTTCAAATAATCCAAATGTGTAATGGTAAGGATATGAATCACTATTGTCAAGGCATCTTGCTCCAAATTGGTCAAAACTGATGTACCAACCATGGCAAGGCAAAGGGTCTTCTGGCCACGGCTTTTACCTGCCTCCTTTCATCTTATCCTACTGTTTATATTGGGACAAGATCTGTGGAGCTGCCCAGCTAAAAAGGAGCAATTCTGAAGCATAAAAACCTTACTTTGAAAGCTTATATGGCTTTTCCTTTAGCTGGTGGCAAAGCCATTTCTATTTTGGCAAGTCTTTGCCTGTTAAGTATTTTATCTTCTGTATATAAGCTTTCTCTGTGATCTCTCCTTCTATTTCATTGTGTGTGTGTAGATAGATAGATAGATAGATAGATAGATAGATAGATAGATTGATTGATTGATTGATTTTATGTTTTTTATTGAAATTCAATGTATTTTAATTTAATTTTGTGACATTGAAAATAAAAGTACCTATTAATTGTTTGTTCTATTTCAGTACAAATGCATCTAAGGAAACAGGCAACAAACCAGAAGTGTCATGGGGGGATGGGTCAAGGTAATATTTAAAATAGCATGACAACATGACAAATGACAAATAATTTGTGCTGTGTAAATATGCTATAGATTCCAAACTAATGAAAGCTTCCAATGATTTCTGAGGTTGTATGTGTGTGTGTGTGCACATGTGTGCATCTCAGATATTTTTAACTGCCTTTGTATTTTTTCTCTCTTCAAATTCTATCCAACAAGATAAAAAAAGAATATCTAATTATTAGACATGGAGGTATAACTCAATCTAAAACTAATTTACCTGGGAATAAATTCCACTAAACTCAAAGGAACTTGTTTCTGACTCTGACTTCCTGTCCTCTGTGAACAAGCTTTCATTACTATTTCTATTTTCAGATAGCAATAAAGCTATATTACATTTTCAACTGCCTAAGGAACAAAGGGATAACTTTCTAAGTTATAAAAATGATTTTACAATAAATCCTGCTTCTAGTTTAACAATGACATGAATGTAGTATGCTATTTTTATTGTATAATGCAATATATAGTATACAGACATGGATTATTTTTACTAAAACAATTACATCATTTGACTGAAGTTCTGATTTTCCATTATTTTGAAATATTCCAACAATATTCAAGAAATATGCCAATATTTAGACAGATTGGCCTACTCTATTTCTAGAAAGTGATTTCATATTTCATAGATATGAATGAGAAAATGAAAAAAATATCTAATTATAAGGTCATCTTTTCCAACAAACCTCCAATAAAAATTAGTGCTTTGATCCAAAATCTTTCTTAAATTGAAAAAGAGAATAATAATAATAATAAATTTCATGTAGAATTATTGTGGTTTTAGCTGGAAGACTACAAAAGGCTTAAACCACATAATGTAAAATGGTCCTTGGAACATGTATGAATTAATTCTGCCAAGCAGTGAAAACTGAAGTGAACTATAGGTACTCAAAATGGATATAGATTATATGTCATTTATATTACTCTTTATTTTTAGGAAAACAAGAACTGTTCCATGGTCATTGAACAAAACACTAAAGATAAAAAATAATTGCATCACATAAATGTATTCTATTTGTAACATTCTGGAATTCCCTCTCTTCAAAATTAAATATTGTTAAATAAAACATACTCACTTTTGTACCTTGTCTTGAATTCACAAATGGTAACAAACACATTAATGATTAATTTTAGGATTTTAAAAAATAAAACAAAACCTTAAATAAGTAGTTCTGGCTCATTCTATCAGACTTCATGAACGTAAATGCCATGCAATGTAAATCACAGCAATCCAAATGCCTTATTCTGAAATCTGTTTACTTGGCAGAAGGGTCATAGTCATGACTCAGCAGGATTTTCCTCTTTATTACAGACAAGAATAAAACCATATACAAATAGAAGATTTGTCCACTGTGATATTAAAAAAAAAATCATCAAAGCCCTTGTATAAATCTATGCTCCAAGTTGAAAGTTCTACAATTTTGTTTTGTTTTGTTTTGAATTAAAGTCAACAAATTTTTGCTGTTCTCTGCTTTACCCTTACAAATTACATAATGTTCCACAAAGCATAGAACTGTGCAGTAGTAGCTGGGAAATTGGTGGCATTTTACTATGGCTGAAATTCAGTCCCCAGTAACCCCAACCAGCATGTTTGGTGATGAAGGATGCTGCGAATCTTCATTATTTGGAGGACCATTCTTGCTATACAGTCTCATTAATATACCTGATATACCTCATGCTCCACAAACTTACCCTTTGCTTTTGTCTTCAGCCCGTTATCCTTGAGAGTTGGAGACAAAACGGTGTAAGAATTATATAATTATATAAGAATGTATATAAGTATACAAATACTTAGGGATATTTAAAAGTATCATTTGGTCCTAACTTTAAATTAAAGATACTTGATTTATAGGCCTGGAACTACAGTCCTTGAGTCTCAATTATTCACTTTTGTAATATAGTTTTGGGTTCAAAAATATACAAAAAATCAAAAATAGACAAAGTATGTATATAGTACATGTAAAATACAAATTAAATATTTAAAATAAAATGCTCATATTTTATATTATTCAATGTAAGCTAAATGCATAAATGGGTTTTAACAGACTGAACAGAAAAGTGCATCTAAAAATTGCACTGACCAAAATCATATTCTTCCCTAGTGTTTTTCATAAATGGATAGGTTATTGAAATGAGCACCCAGAACAGAAATGTCAGATCAGAAATAAATCCTATTATCATTCACAGATCCCATTTCAAAGATATAACAAATCTGCATATTTCAGCCTGGACTGAGGATGTAGATCAGCTAGGAAAATCTCTGGAAGCATGAATCAAACAGGGATTAGAAAATGTAGAATAAAAAAGACAAGGAGGAAGCTGAAACAACTTCAGGTAGGAACTGAATGAACTGGCACAATGAATGTGATTACAAATGAGTAAACTGAGTAGCAGCAGCAGCAGCATCTAGAGAAGCAGCAGGAGGAGTAGGAAGAGGATAATGGGAAGAAAGTGGTTCGAAGTATGAATTGGAGTTTACTGAGGGCAACTGCCTCCCTGCCATTCCTCTTTTTAATTTGCATTCAAAATTCTTCTATGTCTTTTATTCATTTTAGTGACAAAAAGTATGGCTTATTCTGGATTTTGATCATTACAATTATTATTATTATTATTATTATTATTATTATTATTATTATCCTCCCTTTTTAATATTTATGTTGGTCAATTCAAGGTGGCAGACATATATAATTCTCCTGCCTCCTATTTTCCCCACAGCAATAACCCTGTCAGGTAGGTTGGGTTGAGAGAGAGTGACTGACCCAAAGTCACCCAGCTGGCTTTTGTGCCTAAGGTGAGACTAGAACTCACAGTCTCCTGGTTTCTAGGCCAACACCGTAACCATTACACTAAACAGGCTTTCTATGGGTTGAAGAATATTTAAAATAGATGTGGGGAATTTGCAGAATTAGGCAATCGTTTACATGGCAAAATACCAATTCAGACCTCTAGTCAAATATGTTCCTTCTCTGTAATTAGTTGCTTAGAGGGAGAAGTAAGAATTGGAGAATAGCCATTGTATGATACTCTGGCCTCATCCAGGTGGACAAGATGAGAGAATGAAACCCATACCAGATAAAAGATTGCCTGCTTCTGTTTGTTAAAAGGATGCTGGTTTCTCCCTTTTACTATACTGTATATTTTATTTTGTGATATCTTCTTTGACAATTTTATTATTATTGTGATGTATTTTTTTCTGATAAATTGTTAAAGGTAGTTATTGGGCTAATGTCCTAAAAGGCATTGTCAGGGATGGGGGGGATAAATAAAATAAAATAAAATAAAATAAAATAAGTCATACACAATTCTCTGATTAAGGAACTATCATTGCTGGAAAACACACAAATTCTAAGAAGATAGTATTGGCCTTCATATCCACCAAAGTTATGTCTTTTTAGCATATTCCAATTTTATATGAAATTTACTGTAGCTATAAATTGGAAAAAGCCATCTTTATAAATAATTCTACATATTGGTTAATTATTAAAACATAGAGAAATAATCGGACAGATATCTCAAGGCCTAGTTATATGTCAAGGATGAAAACAATTATTCCATTTAGACCAATTGCCTAGTCAGAATTTCTCATAAGAAATGATCAGCTATTAAAATGTATATGCCATTTTTCAGTTTATTAAATTAAAATTGCACTCCCTTCCTAAATACATTATGCATCAAATTCCACTGAATTCAGTGAGGTTTATTTCCAAGAAATTGTCATGAGTAAGGATGGCGAGCAGGGGGCTCCCATCCAGACTGTTAAGCGCATGCGTAGCACTGAGGAATTGGTCAGCCATTCAAAGAGACACAGATTGGGACCGCCTTAACCTTTGGGGTTTATCTGTCTGGGTTTTTCCCATGCTTCTTCAGTTTGTTAGGATTCCTGTTATGTACTAGCAATAAACATTAGAGACCAGTTCCTTGTCTCAGCGTGTCTCCTGGCTGTTAGGACATCAATCCTAACAAACTCCTACTCCCATCGAAAGAGGGAGGAACAAGAAATTAAGGAGAGACATTTGGAAATGTCTTCAGAAAACCAAGAAATGCGGCTCGCCATCCAACAATTTGCAGCAGCCCTGCAACAACATGAACAACAAGTAGATCTCCAAATCAACACATTACAAGCTGCCATGCTACAGCAGTTACAACAACCAGTTCCGATTAACCCACAACTGGCGCCAGCAGCAGCAGCAGCTCCGCCAATAGTCTTGAGATCCCAGGGCAGTCTACCAGAGAAATTTGGAGGAGAAGCAGGACTGCTGAGAACCTTTCTCACACAGTGCACTATGTTTTTCGACAGCAGACCGGCAGACTTCCCCACAGACAGAACCAGAGTCACCTTCATCCTAGGTCTGCTAAAGGGACCAGCAGCCAAATGGGCTATTCCCATGGTGGAGAACAACGACCCAATTCTCAACAACTACCAGAATTTTTTGGCAGGGTTACGAGCACACTTTGACGACGCGATCAGAGAGGCCACGGCCAGCCGAGAGATTCGGAAGCTCAAGCAAGGTAACAAGAGGGTGGGAATCTACACTGCTGATTTCAAGTTGTTAGCAGGAGATCTGGACTGGAATGAGAGTGCATTAAAAGACCAATTCAAACAAGGGCTGGATGAGGAAATTAAGAATGAATTAGTGTGCCAGGGAACACCAGCTACCCTAGAAGCCTTATATCAGTTATCGGTGGTCATAGATGCCAGACTAGAAGAGCTCAGGCAGATGCAACCGGGGAGAAACAGGACCCTCATAGAGTTTTCAGGATTTCCAGTTCTCTCCGTAGCATCCTCTCACTCAGCACAAGAGGAGCCAGTTCAGATTGGGGCAAGCAGGAGACTGATTTCCGAGGCTGAGAGGCAGAGAAGGAGAGAGAGAGCCCTGTGTTTCTACTGCGGAGCCCAGGGGCACATGGTGAGAGCTTGCCCAGCGAGAGACCAAGCAACTCCAGTAAGAGCCCCAAGGCAAGCAGCTGAAACAGGAACCATCTCTGCCTCTGCTTCCAACCAGGGAAACTCCAGCGGTCTCCCTCCACAGAGCTCAGCAGGGAGACCATCAATCAATTAAGGAGGGCTCATTCCGAGGATTCCAGGCAAGCCTTTTACTACTTACCTGTAATCATACACGTCAACCCAGAGCACCAGCTCAAGCTAGAGGCCATCGTGGATTCCGGAGCTTCAACCAATTTTATTGATGTGCAGACCGTACAGGACTTCAACATCCCGACCAGAGAATTGCCATGCCCCATAGAAGTGGAGACCATTGACGGCCAGACCCTCAAGGCAGGGCCGATTAGAAGGCTCACAGAACCAGTGCAACTGACAACGGGAGACCACACTGAGTGAAATTATGTATATAAGAACAGTGTTTAAGTACAATGGCAAAGAAAGTGTAGATAGAGAAATTTATGTAATCTCATAAATTCATACACTTTGAAAATTGCAAGGATTTGATTCTGTTTTATTAATCCTTCAGGTAGCTCTACATGCCACTATTTTGCACGGTTACATCCCACCTTCTGCTTCTACTGCAGAAATAGCTGCATGTGTCTGCCTGATGAAGGAACCAACTCTGAACAGTCATACTGTCCTAACAACCAGGAAACACACTGAGACAATGAACTGGTCTCTAATATTTATTGCTAGTACTTAACAGGAATCCTAACAAACTGAAGAAGCGTGGGAAAAACCCAGACATATAACCCCCCAGGGCTAAGGCGGTCCCGATCTATGTCTCTTTGAATGGCTGAACAATTCATCAGTGCTACGCATGCGCTTGACAGCCTGGATGGGAGCCCCCTGCTCGCCATCCCTACTCATGACACATACCAAGTGTAAACATTCAGTTATTAAAAGTGTGTCCTTAATATATCTTAAATATTATCTAAATGGAAACATAATTAAATGAAACAAAAACCATGATACATTTCAGATGGGTAGTAAAAACAGTAAACAAGTGGATAGCTAATTCAGGCCAGTTTAAGGCATGAAGGTGACTTGCTACTTAAATGGGTATTAAAATTATGGGTGTGATTGCTTCTCTTTTATTGAGCAGTTTATGTTTGATGAGCTTTTTCATGATTTCATTATAACCTTTTTGGGTGTATTTATTTAGTTTCCAAATGCACATTTAAAAGAATATATACCACAGATAATAATAAAAAGGTAAGTCAGGCTTCAGCAAAGGATCGTTACCTTGTCGTGCTGCTGGAGCTTGACCACCTCAATGATGCCATGAGCTAAACCGTGAAGGGCCACCCAAGACGGGAAGGTCATGACAGAGAGGTCAGACTAAATGCGATCCCTGGGGAAGGTAATGGCAACCCACCCCAGTATTCTTGCCGTGAAAACTAAATGGATCAGTACAACCAGAGATATGTCGGTATACCATCGGAAGATGAGACCCCCAGGTCGGAAGATGGTCAAAATGCTACTGGGGAGGAACAGAGGATGAGCTCAACTAGCCCCAGACGTGATGACGCAGCTAGCTCAAAGCCGAAAGGACGGCTAGCGGCCGATGGTGCTGGTGGTGAACGGCGAATCCGATGTTCTAAGGATCAACACACCATCGGAACCTGGAATGTAAGATCTATGAGCCAGGGCAAATTGGATGTGGTTATTGGTGAGATGTCAAGATTAAAGATAGACATTCTGGGTGTCAGTGAACTGAAATGGACTGGAATGGGCCACTTCACATCAAATGACCACCAGATCTACTACTGCGGACAAGAGGACCACAGAAGAAATGGAGTAGCCTTCATAATTAATAGCAAAGTGGCTAAAGCAGTGCTTGGATACAACCCAAAAAACGACAGAATGATCTCAATTCGAATTCAGGGCAAGCCATCTAACATCACAGTGATCCAAATATATGCCCCAACCACAGATGCTGAAGAAGCTGAAGTAGAGCAGTTCTATGAGGATCTGCAGCACCTACTGGACAACACGCCTAAAAGAGATGTTATTTTCATCACAGGAGACTGGAATGCTAAGGTGGGCAGTCAAATGACACCTCGAATTACAGGTAAGTATGGCCTGGGAGAACAAAACGAAGCAGGACACAGGCTGATAGAATTTTGCCAGGACAATTCACTCTGCATAACAAACACTCTCTTCCAACAACCTAAGAGACGGCTTTATACATGAACTTCACCAGATGGACAACACCGAAATCAGATTGATTACATCCTTTGCAGCCAAAGGTGGCGGACATCTGTACAGTCGGTAAAAACAAGGCCTGGAGCTGACTGTAGTTCAGATCACGAACTTCTTCTTGCACAATTTAGGATCAGACTCAAGAGATTAGGGAAGACCCACAGATCAGCTAGATATGAGCTCACTAATATTCCTAAGGAATATGCAGTGGAGGTGAAGAATAGATTTAAGGGACTGGACTTAGTAGATAGGGTCCCGGAAGAACTCTGGACAGAAGTTGGCAGCATTGTTCAGGAGGCAGCAACAAAATACATCCCAAAGAAAGAGAAAACCAAGAAGGCAAAATGGCTGTCTGCTGAGACACTAGAAGTAGCCCAAGAAAGAAGGAAAGCAAAAGGCAACAGTGATAGGGGGAGATATGCCCAATTAAATGCAAAATTCCAGAGGTTAGCCAGAAGAGATAAGGAATTATTTTTAAACAAGCAATGCGCGGAAGTGGAAGAAGACAATAGAATAGGAAGGACAAGAGACCTCTTCCAGAAAATTAGAAACATTGGAGGTAAATTCCAGGCAAAAATGGGTATGATCAAAAACAAAGATGGCAAGGACCTAAGAGAAGAAGAAGAGATCAAGAAAAGGTGGCAAGAATATACAGAAGACCTGTATAGGAAGGATAACAATATCGGGGATAGCTTTGACGGTGTGGTCGGTGAGCTAGAGCCAGACATCCTGAAGAGTGAGGTTGAGTGGGCCTTAAGAAGCATTGCTAATAACAAGGCAACAGGAGACGACAGCATCCCAGCTGAACTGTTCAAAATCTTGCAAGATGATGCTGTCAAGGTAATGCATGCTGTATGCCAGCAAATTTGGAAAACACAAGAATGGCCATCAGACTGGAAAAAATCAACTTATATCCCCATACCAAAAAAGGGAAACACTAAAGAATGTTCAAACTATCGAACAGTGGCACTCATTTCACATGCCAGTAAGGTAATGCTCAAGATCCTGCAAGGTAGACTTCAACAGTTCATGGAGCGAGAATTGCCAGATGTACAAGCTGGGTTTAGAAAAGGCAGAGGAACTAGAGACCAAATTGCCAATATCCGCTGGATAATGGAAAAAGCCAGGGAGTTTCAGAAAAACATCTATTTCTGTTTTATTGACTATTCTAAAGCCTTTGACTGTGTGGACCATAACAAATTGTGGCAAGTTCTTAGTGGTATGGGGATACCAAGTCATCTTGTATGCCTCCTGAAGAATCTGTATAACGACCAAGTAGCAACAGTAAGAACAGACCACGGAACAACAGACTGGTTTAAGATTGGGAAAGGAGTACGGCAGGGCTGTATACTCTCACCCTACCTATTCAACTTGTATGCAGAACACATCATGCGACAAGCTGGCCTTGAGGAATCCAAGGCTGGAGTTAAAATCTCTGGAAGAAACATTAACAATCTCAGATATGCAGATGATACCACTTTGATGGCTGAAAGTGAAGAGGAACTGAGGAGCCTTATGATGAAGTTGAAAGAAGAAAGTGCAAAAGCTGGTTTGCAGCTAAACCTCAAAAAAACCAAGATTATGGCAACCAGCTTGATTGATAACTGGCAAATAGAGGGAGAAAATGTAGAAGCAGTGAAAGACTTTGTATTCCTAGGTGCAAAGATTACTGCAGATGCTGACTGCAGTCAGGAAATCAGAAGACGCTTAATCCTTGGAAGAAAAGCAATGACAAATCTCGATAAAATAGTTAAGAGCAGAGACATCACACTGACAACAAAGGCCCGCATAGTTAAAGCAATGGTGTACCCTGTAGTAACATATGGCTGCGAGAGCTGGACCATAAGGAAGGCTGAGCGAAGGAAGATCGATGCTTTTGAACTGTGGTGTTGGAGGAAAATTCTGAGAGTGCCTTGGACTGCAAGAAGATCCAACCAGTCCATCCTCCAGGAAATAAAGCCAGACTGCTCACTTGAGGGAATGATATTAAAGGCAAAACTGAAATACTTTGGCCACATAATGAGAAGACAGGACACCCTGGAGAAGATGCTGATGCTAGGGAGAGTGGAAGGCAAAAGGAAGAGGGGCCGACCAAGGGCAAGATGGATGGATGATATTCTAGAGGTGACGGACTCGTCCCTGGGGGAGCTGGGGATGTTGACGACCGACAGGAAGCTCTGGCGTGGGCTGGTCCATGAAGTCACGAAGAGTCGGAAGCGACTAAACGAATAAACAACAAACAAGTCAGGCTAGTTTAAAACAAGAGACATATGAAGATACTATACTGAGATCTAATGTAGCAGGTTATATTTGTATTGCAAAGATAATGCAGCTACTTTTCATAACTGGCTGGAAACAAACACAACAACATTCATTATTAATTTATCTACTTTATATATAAACTGTATGGTCTGCCTTCATTAAAAGAAATCCCAGAGTGAGATTTCCTTCTAAAAGGTGCCTAAGAACACTTAAATCCCACAATTAACAATCCCCTGGTATAATAAAGTGGATTGAGGGAGTTTAAGCCAAATGTAAGTAAAGAAGCACATATATGCACTTACTTACACTTCCCCAAGGACTGTTTAAATGTTTCTAAAAACAGGATAAAGTTATTATGCTAGATTCACCAAAGAATACTGTCTTCTAAATTTAAACCTCTGGTATTTGAGGTGCTCTTATACTCTGTATTGTTAGCAATATGGTATTTTAGAAGTTGCCCATAAAGAAGGTAAGAGCTCAAAGTGCAGAGTTCCAATTCCAAAATCACATGTTGATTTAAATAGCAAGTTTTGTCACAAACCCAGAAATTTCCACTAAAAAGTTATGTGGCTTATTTAACAAAGCAAAAAAAAAAAAAACTTTTGAGAAAACCAAGCTTACTTATTTCTTAGATGGTTTAAGTCTCCCTTTCTTTCACACATTTAGGTTTTTTAAAAATATGTTCCTCGGATCTCATTAGTATTTATGTAAAACTGTTTCTAGGAGCATTACCAATACTGTAAAGGTACAATTAAAAAGAAATGTAAGCATGGGAAAATCAGAAGTGGGTGTTCCTTTTTTGGGGGACAGAATTTGCCAGCGTCTGCAGCATTGCCATCAGCACATAGTATACTAAGAAGCATAAGCATGAATAGCCAAAACACATTTAATAAAAGCATTTTAGCAGAAACCATTTAAGCAATCATTTTGACTAAAAACTTTATTTAGTACATAAATACCACCAATTTTCAATTGGCTCTGAAGCAATGGCATAAATAGTTTAGGGAAACTGCAGTATATATTCTGGAAAAAAATGCACACAAAATGAACAAATTGCTTTCTGGAATTACTTTACTGTTATACATCACACTAAACATTATAAATTAACCATTTGTTCAATTATGCCTTACTCAGAACAATGTTTCATGTAGAGAAAGTAGGAGAATATACAAAGAATACCCCTCCCACACCCCCAATAGTTAAGGTAATATAGTAAGATTTAAGTGAATGCTATGATACCTGATATTCTCACATCTCAGGCTACATTTCATATCTTGCAACAAAAAGGAAATTAGAAGCCACTTTCTGCATGAGTTTTGAACTTGTTTTAAGAAAATGTGGGGTTGATAATTCATTCCTGCTGTAGGGTGATTGAAATGGCCAAATCAGTGTCTTATGTGATGGTTTAATACATAGGCATCCATTCCCAACTGTGATGACACAAAATGATAAAACTTTAGCTTTTGTACTAGCATTGGGACATAAATACATAAGAGATGGACTTTGCATTGTGGTGTTGTGATCTGTCACTTGCCCCATCTTGCTCATATTGTGGATATCTACGGATTAGTATACTGTAGCTGACAAATGCTGTTTTGTTAGAGGAGATTTTTCTCCTGTTTAAATGAAATGGTTATAAGACTAATAAAGTTAAGTGTCCCTTTACCCAATAGATGTATAAAATGTACCACTTTGGGTGAAGAAGTTGTCATTGCAACTTCAGATACATCTGATTAGCTGAATCCATTTTAATCCAACATCCAGAAAGAATGTGGGACTGCTTGGGCTGTCTGTGTGAGAACTTAATCATGTAACTCATCTGGACCACAGCATTTTTCTAGATGTTGGTAAGCTTTGGCCTTAGGTTCATTATTTTGTAGCAGTTCTAGTCTGTTCCATCAGGTTAGGTATTACTAGAGAATTACTGTTAAACACCACATTGTTCAGCTTTTCTGACTCAGGTAAAGTGCATGGAATGAACAGTTTGGACAATTCAGAATATATAAAAACAAACTTACCAAACCAAATACTTATAAGGGTCATAGACCAGCATAAACAAACTTGTGTATATTTGGGTGTATGTGTACATGTGCATATGTGACAAGTTCCTGAGAATCTTAGATGGAGTCATCAGCCTCAAGTCACTTACCTAGAAGTACACTATATCAAACATATAAATATATAAAACATATTGTACTTCTGGGGCAGGCATGGCAAACTGAAGATGTCTCTGTGAAAGCAGAGACAACAACCACAGCAAAGACTGAAGAACCGGTAAATAAATTGGTTCTTTGGAACTTCTCCAGACTAGGAGAAGATAGGAGATCACCCACATGTGCTCCAGATAGCTGCTTCTCCTCCAGGACAGCAGTCTTCCACTGGTTTGTGTACCAGGAAATGAAGGGATTAGCCATCTTGTTCGCAAACACGGTGGAGACTTTTAAAGGACACAAGCCTTACTTTCTTATCACTTTTGGAAATTGCCTATAAATCATCTTAAACCTATTAGAGACCTTCAAAACAACAAGTTTGAAAATAGCTGGGTAAATTTAGCTTCAGCTCTGAAGAAAGGAAAAATTAATAATAAGCTTAAGAATTCAAAGAATTTGAAATAAACAGTAAAAAGGTAAATAAGATTTTGATCTAAGAAAGTTATAAATGTATTAAGGGTCCAGTTAAATTTGGAAGATTGACTTTTACTATAAGATTTTGGAATTAACTATAAATAATAAATAACCTCATGGGAACCAGATTTATTTTGGCTATATTTGGTTATTGTACATCATAACAAAGATAAACAGCTTGATAGTTTTAGAAACTGGATACTAGAGGGAACTAAAGATTTAAGTAGAAGGAAAAAAATAGACTGCTTTTGGTGTTAGTCAGTAGAGGAACTTACAAAATGATGTAAAAGGTCATAACATTTGAAATATTTCAGATCTTTGAAGCATGGAGCTAGAAATTAGTAGCTACAATATCAACAATGTCAGTAATGATGTGTGACTCTGTAGACAGACTATGTCCAAAAGATGTCAATGAGGGAATGACAGATGTGGAGCACAGTTTGTCTGACAAGCCAGAGAAAGTACTGAAAATGGAATTACAAATTACAGGCCAAGAGAATGATTTGGAAATGAATGCTTTATTGGATATACAAAAGAAGCTGGCTGATGTTTTAAAAATTAAAAGGGAAATACAAATAACAAATCAAGAGAATGACCTGGAAAGTGTTTTGTTATTGTACCTACAGCTTGTTAAATCCTTGAAGAAGTCTGTGTGATGGGATAAAGAAGAATTGAAGAAAAATCAAATCCTATGACAATATTTGAATGAACTAAAGATCAAGACTGTTAGAAGTAAAAGGAAGGAATATAAAGTTGGTTAATTTGGTCAAGGTTAAAGTAAGACTTTTTTTTTTTTTTGCAAAGTTCTAGCAATTTTTTACAGATGTTTTGCTGACACCAGGACAGAAAAGTTGATATTTTATGGATTTGTTTATAGATAAGGCATGGGATATGGGATGAAGAGATATCTGTTTGTACCTTATAGTGGGTGAAGAGTTTATAAATGTGTATACATTTGTTGTAATGAAGGTTGGTTGTCACATCTTTATATATTTATTTTCTTTTTCTTAATTATATTCTTTTCTCTCTCTTTTTTTTCTTGAAATTTTAATTCTTTCTTTCTATTCTCTTTTATTTCTTTAGGTTTAGTTTGTATTAGTTTGCACTAATGTAATCAAAATCCTTAATAAAAATTATATACAAAAATATTGTACTTCACTATTAAGCATATACAGTATATCTACTTTTCTATTAAACATACATGTGGACATATATAACAGAGAAGTAGAATCATATGGCTATTCATATACCACTTATGTAAGTTTTAGTCTGGTGCTCTAGAAACTACAAAATGTCAAGGATTATTTATAATTCTAGAATAAGATAACTCCATATTAAGAAATACTTAGCAATAATTATTCTCAAGATTTTAAATCTGTGTGAATTATTTGCCAAGTATGTTCTCAGTAAATACTTTGTTTTAAAAATTCCTATCATTACACTATACACATTTTTAAGTAATGGTGTGACTAAGATGGAAGTTATACATATTTATTCATCCCAGATGAACATTTAGCTTCCTGAAGACAGACAGCTCAATATAGATGCACTGTGAGTTAAGTAATATTAAAACTGAGGATGGCATAACTTCTAGTTTATTGAAGGTCCAACTCTGAAGTCAGTAATAAAAATCTCATTAAATTTAAAGGATCCAAGCCATCAATCTAGTGATATGATAAAAACTGATAGCTGTAACCTGGTCTCTCTACAGCACATGAAATGCTGTTCTTGAGGTTCTCAACTAGAAAACAAGTTCTATGCAGGAAAAATGCATTTAGAGTTATATATGGAATGGAAACAGGCTAAAATGTTACCCATTTTAGTTCCCTGATACTAATACCAGATTAGCCACTCAAAACAATCTTACTATGGCTGAAACATTTAACTGAAGTCTATGATGTGGGAAATTCCATGTCTTAGCAAATGTGATTAAGCCATTATTCACTGGCTTCTGGGATAGGTGAGTACTTTTTATTCAATTTTGTTTTGTGTAATTACAATGGAATAGACTAACAATTTAAAAGTTGATGTAGTTTTGGAGGAATGAGGGATCTTAAGATTCTGCAGACCATGGTCTCTTTACCATGCTGTTGAGAAGCCAGCAGAATGCTGCTGAAGGGCATCAACAATGGTAAAACTTTCTGTGGTATGCTACGTACTATGGAATATTATTTTACCGCTCTTCACTGTCTTCACAAGGACATCAAAGTGAAGGTGACAACAGATTTGGAGGACCCCACCCTATTAGCCTTCCAGAGGTCTATGAAGACCGGGCTCAGGATGTAAAGTCTATGGGAAGTTGCAGCACTGTGGTTAAGATTATTTTGCTTTCACTGATTATTACTGAGAGCTGCCTAGGTTTATCTTGTGTAACACAGGTAGCCATATAAGTTTGAAGTTGAACTATGTACAAATGATGAATGCATAATTGCTATTTTTTTATTGAAATTTGAAATGGAAGAAGAACAATTGAAAGACTGTAGGATAAAATGGGCGAAGAACTTTGGACACAATATACTGATGGAACAATGAAAAAAAATATGTGGTTAAAAGGATAGAAATTTACATTATGTTATAACTCAAAAGAGATTTTTTATAGAATGTTATACTGCTGGTACATGACTCCAAAAAAAATTGTCTAGAATGTATAAAGGTACTTCAAATTTATGTTGGAAATATGGACAACATAAAGCATCATTTTATCATGCCTGGTGGACTTGTAAAATAGCCACAAATTTCTGAGTTCAAATACAAAGAATTTTAAAGATCAATTTTCAGTTGAAATCAGAATGTTTTTTGCTGGGACTACTAGACAGTTAATTAGAAAAGAAACATGGAAGATTATTTTTATATATGATTACTGCTGTGGGACTATTATATGCGTGAAAATGGAAACCATTCCATATCCACAATGGAGGAATGTTTGGTGAAGATGACAGAACTAGTGGCAAAATTAACTTTTTTGATTAGAGAAAGATCAACAACTATATTTATCTGTAACTGAAAACCAATTATGGATTTTTGCTGAAAAAGAAAAAAGGAAAAATATGGATTTATGGGTTTCAAGATTAGAAAGGGTAGTTTATGGAAAGAAGGAAATTATGATGTAACCTTAAAGAGGGTAAAATTTAAATACATTTATAACTGCTGCCAAAAAGTTAGGAAACCACTTTTTAATAATCTTTTCTTTCTATTTCTATTTCTATTTCTTGTTCTATTTCTTGTTCTATTTCTTGTTCTATTTTATTTCTTACTTATTCATGATGCTTTATTTTCTTTGTTTCTTTTCTAATATTTATATTGTTTTTGTCAAAAAAACAAATAAACAAGTGGTGCTTGGCAGTGTAACATAAAGATATTAATACCACGCATTGTCCAGTAGAAGAGGATACAGAAATAGAATTATTATTTTACAAGACTCATGGTCCTTTAAACATAAGAAAATATTTTTGGATTGAAAGATGTATACAATTGCCCCAAGGTTATAGTAAGTAACGTGAATGAAAAAACACTAGTCCCTGTGGGAAACTAGAAAAGCAGCAGGGCAATGTATAAACTGTTATTAGGATGATATTCATAGTATTTCCTCATCTTTCCACACTGTGCCTTTGCTCTGCCTAGCAAAAATGACTAGCTGTCACCCACAATTTCCTAACTATAAAATGTGCAATTATACTTTGACAGAATCCATGACCCTTTTAATTGTTTTCCTTCTAATTTGATGAATTTCAATAAAACCTGAAACTAATAAGATAATAATAATACATATTTGTTGGAACTGGTATGAAAGGATAGGTCAGTAGTAATCCAAATGAAGATAGAAACACATGCGTGCTTTTAAAAATAATTTTAAAAGGTATAATTTGAACCAAGCAAGATAAGCTTAGTACTAATATTGTTATCTACAGTTTTTTAAAACAGAAGCTTATTAAATCTTGAATAAAGGAAATTGCTGTACTTAATTTTAAAGAATTCTGAAGAACAGAAAAACTAAAATATAATATTAGAGATGAGAAGCAGTATACCAATCTGTTCTGATTAATAACAGATGAATACTATTGTACAGAAATATACTGATCTTACATTGATATACTCTTCTGCCTTTAATTTATTCTCCTTCTAGGAATTAGATACTTAAATTAAATTCTTAAATACTTCTCAGTTGATGATTTCTAGTTAAAAACATGGATTCTTCACTCTGTACAACTTCTCCTAACATTCTAACTATATATGCACTGTTGATAATAATGCCAATTAAGCTATTCAAACATGTTTTGTGTTCATGTGACTGTACATGTAAGAAAACACTCATTCAGGCAGACAGGAATTGACTTTGAAAGCCAGATTAGTCCCTTTGGAGCTGTTACAATCTCTTTTGTAAATACCTATTTATGGACTTTTTAATTGAAGGATTATATTCGCATATACACTGGAGTACATTTTGAATATAATATTAATTTACGCTTAAAATAGTATGGTTATTCAAGGTTAATATGTATTTTACATGAAAAAAGGACTTCACAATTCAAATTATTAACAGAATACAGTGCCTTAGCCAAGTATTTTTATATGCTCAGAACCTAAGAATGCCCTTCAGTTTTGAAAAAATAATTAAAATATGCTGGTTTATACATGTATTATTGAAATTATTACATTATTTTATTATCTATGTTATCATAGATAATGTAGTCCATTAAGAGTTAACAATGGCCAGAGGGTCATATAAGCCTAATAAAATCAATTAATCTAGTTGCCAGAATGTTTATTCCAGTCAACAACAGCTGGATAACCAATTCTTATATTATGTATTTTACCAAAATATTTGGGTCCTTCAACATCAAGAATTCTTAGGCCAACCAGTTACATCAGATCCAGATGCTTACATGCCTTACCTCATTTGAATAACTCAATTAACCAGTATGGAGCATTGGATATATGGATTAGTTTATTTCTAGTCTATATTAATTTTACATTTATTAATTGGTAATCCCATTCTGATCCATTTCAACATGAATTACATTAAGAATATAATGAAGGTCATATTAAAATAGTAGTAACCTTTATTATATTCATTGCAAAAAGAAAACAAATTTTGAAACAACAAATAGAAGCCAGAGTAAATAATTATGAGTCAATGTAGTCAAAGTATGGCACATTCTACCAACAGAAAAACAAAACTTAGCTACGAATAAATCTGCATTGAAGAGAAAGTTGCAAATAATGTTTTGAAGATTCTGAATGGAAAAAAAAATGCAAAAATGATTGGGGAAAATCTCCAGGTGGTATTTTGCCTATCTGGTAAGAAAATGATCTCTGTGAATGATTAAATCTTCAGTGCTTATTTATGAGTTATGAATCTTTTGTCTTGAAATGGACAGCTTAAAAAAAAAATACTCCCCTTTCATTTCTTAATACTAACAGAAAATTGAAACTGAACTTTGTTCAATGACAAGCTAATTTAACCAATGATTTAGTTATAAAAATTAAGTGATACATTTGCTGTATCTTCGCTGTAATAACCTGTTTTCTCTACCACCACAGTACTGCAAAATGTAAATATAAATATCCACATTGCCCACCAAGATAATTACATATCAGGTTAAATTGAAATATATGCATGCTATTAGTGTATATGTATTCCACCCAGTTAAGATGAATGCATGTAGCACTGAACTTCATCTCCACAAAGTCACTGACTTTGAGTAGCAATGATAATGGTCTCATAGTACCATAGATATAGTAAATTTTATATGAATTACATGGATTTTTCTGCAGTTAGACAGTGTTACATAAATACATCTTATTTATGCTGCTACCCACTATCAATTGAAACTGGAGGTACAGTTCTTAAGGAGCATTCTAAGTACCAATCTGCATTAAGAAGAGGAGTTAGGGAATTTGGGAAGTCTTCCTGGACTTCTCAGAAGCTTTTACTGCTCCCAGATAAGTAATTGTTTGAACAGCATCTATCATCATTTGGGCCCTTGGGACACTGCTGCCTCAGTATGTCTTGTGCTCAGCCTAGACTGGCCTCATGGAGAAGCCCCTGCAGTAATCTTGAAGGATTCTGCAGATAGACTGTGTGTCTTGAGTGAGTTAGACTATAAGGCATAGCAGGAAGAGGAGTGCTAACTTACACAAAACTCACTAGGGAGGAGAGGATGGCACAGTCCCGGCACTTTGACTCTGACCTTGTTCCAGTTCTTCCCTCACTGCCTCTTAATCTCTGCCCATTCCCTACAGGTCTTTCTCAGAAACAGAGTAGTGCAATACTGCAAGAGCAATAGCAACGGATTTGTTTTCCTAAAAGTCATGCATGTCAAAACACAAGACATTGATAGACCAATGTTAAGACCTAACTTTAAATATTAAAAAAGTTCAGATTTGGCTCAATAATCAAAGTGTGATGAAAGAACAATGTCATCAACCATATGGCCATGACCCTATAAAATGTTATATCACCTTTTCCCCTCATGCAATATAATTAAGTAAAACATCATGGCCCATAGATTTATATATCCCTGTGAAATGAACTGGTAGTCCATTTAAATCTGAAATAAGTTGAACTACTAGTATATCAATAGACCTATGTTTTGAATAGGGGAATTTAGAGTTAGGGTTATATCAGCCTCTTCTGTAATGAACCAACCCCAGGATACCGAAACATTCAAACAAAACTGAAGAAAATATCTATGGAAACTAAGTATCTGGTCTCTCTTATAGACAAGATAAAATGATAATAGAGTCACAATGTCCAGTGATGTAAAATGGAGGAGTGGGCCCATAACAGGCATCCAGTAGGAGCCAAGCAGATTATGAGCCTGAATTCTTCATTCCTGGTTGTTTAATGATCCATTATAGATTGTCTACAAGGGTAGGCTTGTGTTGGGAGAAGAAGGATGTGAGACAAAGAATACACTGCAAAGAAACAGTGCTCCTCCCTCTCTTCTAACCTTCTAAGGCTCTTTCCCTTATTTGATGAAGGGAACAGTGTCTAAAGAGGAAATTATGGCAGAAAAAGGAGAAGGAAGAGTAGTTGCAATGAAAACTGTTGATCCTTGGAATAAACTGTGCACTTCTCAATGCTTCATTGTCATATGCCAGAATCATTGTGATTTCCAATTAAAGTAAGAAGAAAATGAAAAGACATTAGTTCTGTGAAAAATAAGGTAATGCTATAATGATGACTTTCACACAAAAAGAACAGGCTTCAATAAGTAAGAAACAAAATAGAAATACATTGATAATGTCATGCACTGTCTACCGCCGAGTAACACACAGACACTGGTTCAGATGAAGCAGGCTCTGGTTTATTCATAGCGTAGTTACAGTTGTAGAAAAAAGCTGAGAGTGACAGGAGCGCGCCGGTGCGGGGTTTAAATACCCCGCGCCGGTCAGCGCCCCCTCACTCGAGGTTACGTCACCCCCCCCCTTTGTCCCACATGCTGTCTTGCCGGTAGGTGAGGGGTTGCAAGGCCCCGCTGGCGCTCCGGGATCGCCCATCATCAGTTTCCCTATTCATCCGGTGATTGCTGTCAGCTGGGCGATCTCCGTTGCGCTAGCGCTAACAGCTTGGGTGTGCCTCGCGATCCGCTTAGCCATTGTATCTTCTCCTATCGTCTTTGTGAGTTGATGGCTGCTTATCTTGAGCCCCTTCCCCTGTTTCCTCGTTATTGTCATGTGTGCCATTGCGCTGATGTCTTCAGCTCAACGGCACTCATGACATATAATTCTTTCAAGAAATCACCTTTAGTAGCCTTCTTTGTAAAATAAAGATTCTCTGGGCAAGAAAGGCCTAATTCTATATTAATTAAAATATATTTAAGACTACATATTAACTAGTGTTTTAGTTTGAGAAATGTCTAAGCTGCAGAAAAGGTGACTTAACAAAAATGCATTTAATGAACAGTATCATTCATAATTCTGAATATTTTCCATAGTTTATACCCCAACTTTAAAAAAAAAACAAGTATTACAGCTGTGTTTGATTTCCTCTGATAGTTTCTGCAATATATGTATCATCAGTATTTTTTACTTGTTTTGTCCAAAATTAGACATATATAACTCAGTAGCAACAACATACGTATAGAAAAACTAATTTATGCGATTTGAAACAAACAAGGCCTGCTCTTGTAGTATTGGGTACAAAAGTGGATAAAAGGAAGGGGTGTGCATTCTTCTCAGGTGTTATTTGTCATTGTCTAGCCTTCCAAAGAACAAAGTCAATATTGTTAGCATAGATTTTATTTCCTCCCTAAATACTGTGAAATGTCCTATGGTAGGAAAATTGTCGGTTGAAAGAAATATGGCTTGGTATTTTGTTACCACAGCTCTATTAACCTTCTTGAAAAATGGCCAGATAGAAGCAAAGTAGAACCGTTTGCACAGTGCAATTGGGTGTTGGGTAATGGAAACAAAGATAGCAACCTGATGCCCATCATTCATGGAAAGAATAACTGTTACTGAGGCACAGCCAGTCCTTTACTTTGATTGGCTGACAGTTCTCTAAACTATAAATGAGGGGTGGCCAAACAGAATAAAATGGTTTTCCTCTGAAGTATCCTTAAAATCCACAGAAGTGTTTGTAAGCAAAATGGCCATGTAGTGTGCTCATGATTAACAGCCATGTACCATACGACAAAAGTAAACATAATAACTAGGTTTATACGTAGTATTTGGGACAGTAGGCTGCATCTTCAATATTCAGAAGAAAAATGTTGACTACTGGAAATAAAATAAAATAAAATAAAATAAAAATAATATCTATCTTTATTTTCATATTCTGTCAAGCTGCAGAGTACCTGGGAGTCAGGGGAGCATATAAATGAATAAATGTATAAGTAACAAATTAATATATTTATTAATATAAACAACAAAGAATTAAAATTAAAAGCATTTTTCTGAATACATTGGGTTTCTTAAAATCAGCCTTCTAGTTTCTTTAAAGTACTAGTATCTGGCTATGAAATTATGATGCAGTTGCTTCCCAATGATGCCATCAGATGCAGCTGTGATATATGCATGGCAACAATAGGCACCATGTTACCATGTGGCTGTGAGCTACTTGATATGTCAAGGATACAATAAAGAACTTCATACAATTTCAACAAGTCAGATCGTCTTGAGCCATAACTTGTTCTTTGTAACTTCTTTTCTGATAAAATAATATGAAAATATTGAAAGCTTGCTTAAAATATTATGCAAATTTGATTAGTTCTGCTGTAAGTCCTGCATAGTTTATTTTATACCTATTCTGTTGACCTGGGAAAATACCTGGATTTTGTAAGCATTTGGCAGAAAAGAACTGTATCTGGCACAGAATATCTAAGTAAATGCTGAACAGAAATGGGCGAGGAAGCCAGTTACCTAAGCAACATAAGCATTTGCAGATCTATGGAGAGGGAGCTGTAAGAGAAAGACCAATGAGAAAAATTCTGAAAAAAGTAAAAGATTAAAGAAACTCTGGGGGCTGTATAAGAAGTCAAGCATAAGAACCAGAAATATCCATGAAAAAGCCAAATAAACTTCTATATTATGACTGAGATGGTATTAATTCCAATTCAATTTACAGAGGAATTGAATTCATATATCATGATATGACATGATTTTTTAAAAAAACAAACCAGAGTATAAATCATGGTTTGTAACTCTAACAATTAGGTATATATGACATACCAGAGCACACTGCAATTGTGTTTTCAGATTTGGGGGGTTCTGAATAGTAGGAAAAAAAATTGCATTGGAAAAGAAATTCTCAGCATGGTATCTGATGGAGGAAATGTCGTCACAGGAAGTTTTTGGTCCACTAACATAACAATTATTGCTATTATTGGAATATGACTTCTCTGAAGTAAAGTACCAGCCTCCAATCTCATCTTCATTCTCAACATTGGTCTCTGGGATATAGAAAGGCTACAAGCTTTCTAGGAAAATCAAAATGGTTACTCTGGAAGTGTGCTTCTTGGTCTAGTAAAAGGGGAAAGGAAACAATCGGTAATGGGAAAAGTCCTGCAAGACCAATGATTACAGCATTCACAAAATCACTACTCTGTAATTTATTCACTCAAATCTTTTTACAGTCATAGATCAGCATAAGGAGGGTGGGGTAGAGTCGACTAAAAAGCATAGAAAATACATCAGACTCTAAAAAAAAAAAAGGAAAAGCTAGAATATATTAATGCTCTGGTTTCTCTTCAAATCATATTAAACTTTCATCTTTTTATAATTTGCTATGTTTACCATGGCAAACAGTTTGTGAATGGGCAATCCATCTTCCAGCAACCAATTTGCAAGAGCTCCAAAATTCTAGCAGCCCAAAAAGATTAGGAACCCCTGCCTTAGAAAAATATCTGCTATTTTTAATCATTATAAGTTTGTGAAAATGGTTACTATATTTTCCTTTTCTTTTTTCTTTTTAAATTCTGTCTGATGTAGACCTAAGTACTTTTTTTAGGAATGAATCAACTACAGAGGGAAATATAGTTTCCATCTGGTGAAGTTCAACTGTGGTGAGACAGCATATAAGTCCCAATTTCAAGTGTGGGAAGGGAGCTTGCATTTCAGGCTCTCAGAGTCTTACGTTGAAGGGCATACATCCAAGTTCCATCAATTAACAAATAGTGTTGAAATCTTACAGAAAAGAAAGCTTGGATTTCTGTATTGTTTGATTTCACATGTATCACACTTTGATCACTGGTAATGAGGGATAAGTTTGTGATTATTAAATCCTATTTTGGATTTAGCTGTGGCTCTGAGAAAGCTTGCTTGATATTTATGAAAATGTTGGCTTGTATGTTTGGAAAGGCAGTTGACAGTGATGCCAGGTATAATTGTCATTTTTCATCTACTTTTTTGCTCCTCCTGAAGACATGGCTGCAATAGTTGTCCTACAACTGTGCCTTTTGATCAAGGAGAACAGAATAGATTTACATATGTGGTAAATTTTAGGTGAGTCTTTAATATCTCTGACATCTTCTTCCTTTAAACTATATTATTATATAAAAATACTTTAGACTGAAGAAATTATATTCTTTGATCCTCTAAAGTTCTAGTCTCATGTATTTGCTTTTTTAAATGATTGTATACATTATTAATGGGTATTAAATGTATTCATTACAATTGAGATAATATTGATAACTTTTAACATTTAAAAAATATATTAGCTTGAGGTACAAGTCTCTGATATCCTATTTGAAGTGGCAGAACTGCTTCAAATGATGAATAAATCTGATGGCACATATAAACAATCTGTGATTCATATACACTGAAACTTGTTGTAAGTAACGAATGATTTAGACAGAACACATTTAGCACTGTCTAGCTACCGACATTTATTACAGAAATTCCTCAGCAGATGAAACAGTGGCAGATAGCATGTCATAAATCAGAAGAAACCACCAAAACAAATTGTGCTTCATAAACTACTTTAATATGTCATGAAGCTTCCAAATATAGATACCAGTTCCATTTGTTAAGAAGCTTGAGGCACTTTTTCACTGACAAGTGCAAGACACTTGGTATTTTCATTTATGTGTAATCTCTCAATGATCCTTATTCAAGCAAAAATAGATTTCTGTGTTTGCTAACTTTCAATGCATCTCATAATGACCACATCCAGCATGCATCAACGTACAGATAGATTTTACTAAAACAGCAATATAAAACAAATATAAAATGTTGGTTATGCTCTTTGTCCCTGATGCTTTCACACCCTCTGAAGTTTTAAGCATATTTGAAAAGATTTTTACAGAGACTGAAGCAACAGTTCAGTACTTCAATAAAAACAAACAAACAAACAAGAGCTAATTTGGTCAAATCTAGAATTTAGAATTAGAATAGCTTATATATTGCAATTTAGGATCAGATTGAAGAGATTAGGGAAGACCCACAGATCAGCTAGATATGAGCTCACTAATATTCCTAAGGAATATGCAGTGGAGGTGAAGAATAGATTTAAGGGACTGGACTTAGTAGATAGGTCCCGGAAGAACTCTGGACAGAAGTTGGCAGCATTGTTCAGGAGGCGGCAACAAAATACATCCCAAAGAAAGAGAAAACCAAGAAGGCAAAATGGCTGTCTGCTGAGACACTAGAAGTAGCCCAAGAAAGAAGGAAAGCAAAAGGCAACAGTGATAGGGGGAGATATGCTCAATTAAATGCAAAATTCAAGAGGTTAGCCAGAAGAGATAAGGAATTATTTTTAAACAAGCAATGCGCGGAAGTGGAAGAAGACAATAGAATAGGAAGGATGAGAGACCTCTTCCAGAAAATTAGAAACATTGGAGGTAAATTCCAGGCAAAAATGGGTATGATCAAAAACAAAGATGGCAAGGACCTAACAGAAGAAGAAGAGATCAGGAAAAGGTGGCAAGAATATACAGAAGACCTGTATAGGAAGGATAACAATATCGGGGATAGCTTTGATGGTGTGGTCAGGGAGCTAGAGCCAGACATCCTGAAGAGTGAGGTTGAATGGGCCTTAAGAAGCATTGCTAATAACAAGGCAGCAGGAGACGACGGCATCCCAGCTGAACTGTTCAAAATCTTGCAAGATGATGCTGTCAAGGTAATGCATGCTATATGCCAGCAAATTGGAAAACACAAGAATGGCCATCAGATTGGAAAAAATCAACTTATATCCCCATACCAAAAAAGGGAAACACTAAAGAATGTTCAAACTATCAAACAGTGGCACTCATTTCACATGCCAGTAAGGTAATGCTCAAGTTCCTGCAAGGTAGACTTCAGCAATTCATGGAGTGAGAATTGCCAGATGTACAAGCTGGGTTTAGAAAAGGCAGAGGAACTAGAGACCAAATTGCCAATATCCGCTGGATAATGGAAAAAGCCAGGGAGTTTCAGAAAAACATCTATTTCTGTTTTATTGACTATTCTAAAGCCTTTGACTGTGTGGACCATAACAAATTGTGGCAAGTTCTTAGTGGTATGGGGATACCAAGTCATCTTGTCTGCCTCCTGAAGAATCTGTATAACGACCAAGCAGCAACAGTAAGAACAGACCACGGAACAACGGACTGGTTTAAGATTGGGAAAGGAGTACGGCAGGGCTGTATACTCTCACCCTACCTATTCAACTTGTATGCAGAACACATCATGCGACAAGCTGGGCTTGAGGAATCCAAGGCTGGAGTTAAAATTGCTGGAAGAAACATTAACAATCCCAGATATGCAGATGATACCACTTTGATGGCTGAAAGTGAAGAGGAACCGAGGAGCCTTATGATGAAGGTGAAAGAAGAAAGTGCAAAAGCTGGCTTGCAGCTAAACCTCAAAAAAACCAAGATTATGGCAACCAGCTTGATTGATAACTGGCAAATAGAGGGAGAAACTTATTCATACATTCCCTATGTCAGTATTTCTTTGAGGGCTTCTTTCTACTACAATTTTTAGACTGAGGAAATACAAGAGGGATCAAAGCAAGAGTTGCTTTCTTTGTCTCTCTGCTGACATTTTATTATTGTTCATAAACTAGTAGCCCTAGTTTTATCTCATGTTCTAAAAATAGAAAGAGATAGAGATTATTTATTTCTAATGATTAGATAAACTTGTTACTCTAACCAAGCCGTGTACTCTACATCTTTATTCTAGGGATTCAGACTCTATAATAGTTGTTTTTTTTCTATTGTTGTATGTTAGCCCATATGGATCAAAGAGTTCTGTAAGTTCCTTTCCTGTTCAGTGCAAGGATCTCTCAGCCAGGCAAGGGAAGGACTGTCTTCTTATTAATATTTGATTATCTGGATCTTCTTCATTGGAAGAAGGAACTTCTCTTATAGTGTTTCCCTTCTTGCATATATCAAATCCATTCTATCCTGTGTGTTTGTTACTGCTTTAAATTCTGTTGTTAAGCCAAGACAACATGCTTGAGAAGGACCCTTCATGAGTCACAAGCCCAGAGTTTTATGGTTCCTACATTATTATTATTATTATTGTTATTATTATTTTGGAATAACTTAACTGTGTGCACTTGACTTTTTACTTTTTATCTGTGGGTTTGATGTGTAGTGTGCTTGTGGGCATGTGTACACACTAAAAGGAACATAGGGCCTGATCCTGCTTACTTTTTTTCAGTTCAGCCAAACTCAGTGAGTGCTGCAGTTTCAGATATAAAATGTATAAATAAATTCTACAAAAAATAGAACAATCTGTAAGCATGAATCAAAGAATAGAACAATATTGAATAAATTTTACTATAACGGGCTCGTCTATATGCCTCAATTGAGCATATACAGTAGCACAATATACTGTATGTTCATATTGGGAAGTAACTTATATAACTTTTTTTTTCTTTTTCTCTGCACTATTTTTTTCTTTATTTTCTTAGTTTGTATTAGTTGTTTAATTTTTGTATCTGTAAACTTCAATAAAAAATATTATTAAAAAATCATATTGGGAAGTAACATACTAATCTCACCTGAGAGCAGGAACAGTAACATCAGCTAGATCATACTGAATAAGACCACTGTTCCAAGTAACTCAGTACTGTATATACCATCTGAGATTCATGGCCTACATTATACCTGCAGGTTGTTTTTGTAACATCATTACTTTGTAGATACTAGGATGTTGCCAAGCAAGCTAAGGGTGCTGAGCAGACATGCAAGCTGGGCCATGGGATTTCCACTTGTGAGAAGCAATCCATCTGTCAGTAACATAAACATGACAGAGCTTGAACAAAATGGTTGTATGTATTAACTCTTGCTAATTTTGCTAACATAAACATTTGAAAAAAAACTATTTTTGAATCACAGAAAAGCAGTTTGAAAATGTACATTAAGGAAGAATAATGAGTGGTTTACAAAGACTTGCTTGTCTGATACAACACATTGCTTCAATAACTGAGATAACATGTAGTCCTTTATTTCATTAAGAATGAAATATGTCATGACACAGTAAGGTTTGATTCCTCCCTTAGGTTTCATTTTGATGCAATAGAGTTGGAAGTTTTTCCCCTTATTGCTTGACTGTTGACATAGTAAATATAATAATGATTAACCACACTATGTTCGGCATGTTTCTGAATCCAGGTGTTGTTGTTTTTTTCATTTTAATTTTCTCCCTTTTGCTAAGAGAGTTGTTGGTTGATTTGAAATAAAAAAAATTAGACAAGACAGCTACATAGAACGTTTGGTGAGATTTGAGGCTAAAATCCCACATCAGTCTTGGCAGCTGTGATAATGATGTATAATTTAATTGAAGCTATACTGGTGATCATCAGTAGTACTTCAAACTTCTTCCCTTGTTTATGCATTATTCAAACTAATGGCAAGCCTGAAATAGAAAAAAGCTTCTTATCTCTTAAAACTTTTATTGCACAGAGTTCAAAATGCACATTTGAGCAATAGCATCTAAGCTTCAATAGAGAATGAGGGATATTACTTTAGAGCCATTTTAGCATCACGGACCTGGTAGAAAAACAGATATGACTACATATACAATATTCAGTTTTAGAAAAGCATTATTTCTGAAAGTAGGGTCTTATATTATCACACAGCAGATACAGTTACATGTGACATTCAGTATGACATTCATGACATTCATGCTTCATCTCCACCAGTTGGTTTCAAAAACAGAGCACCATTTAATCGTTAGCTGAAATACTATTATTAGTGCCACCTTCACACAGCTTTCATGTCACTCTGCATAATGACTTTCTGTGCATAATGCCAGAATTATTGCAATGCATGATAACATGACTACACTACTGCTATATGGCAGGCAACTTGGCATAGTGTGGTATGTAACCACATAAAATGATCTACAGTAATCAAGTGGGCAGAAGGCAGTGTCATTCTCTGAAGTGATAAAGAGCAGCTTGTTCCAATTAAGTAGAAAACAGCTCTGGACATGACTGTTAATACAAACACCTATTCTGATTACTTTTAGACTGTACTTTAATCTGTAGGTAAAGGTAAGGTAAAGGTTTCCCTTGACATTAAGTCCAGGCATTTCCGACTCTAGGGGGCGGTGCTCATCTCCATTTCAAAGCCGAAGAGCCGGCGTTTGTCCGTAGACACTTCCGTGGTCATGTGGCCGACATGACTAAATGGAATGCTGTTACCTGCCCACTGAAGCGGTACCTATTAATCTACTCACATTTGCATGTTTTTGAACTGCTAGGTTGGCAGGAGCTGGGACTAGCAACAGGAGCTCACACTGTCTCACGGATTCGAACCACCGCCTTCCAATCGGCAAGTTCAGCAGCTCAGCAGTTTAACCCGCAGTGCCACCATGTCCCTACTTTAATCTGTGCTTAACAACAAATTCTGCTTACAGTACCTAAAACAATAACAACCATCTTCAAACAAACAAAACATAGAGTTACATACTGCAACGTTAGTGTACATGATACATATCACTGTAGCTGGCAAGTGTCATATTCCAAATTGGGCTGTGAAAAGCAAGACAGTTTTCTGTGTCCCTTTCTTTTACTTTCCTTCTCCATCTTCATAGCTTCATCACTCCACAGGTCCTCAAACTATGTTGTTATATTTTAATGAACTTGGCTACTCTAAACTCTGCCACAGTATATTGACATTAGTGTGCAAACAGAACTTTCTGAGGATTAGGCAAAGATAAATCCTTGACAGCAATACAACCACCTGGTGATTTACAGGGAAAGACTATACACCAGAGTGAAAATACTGGTAGGTAGACTCATCAGACTGTGTGGCTGCTGAATGGATAACAGCTGCCCATTGTCTTTTAAAGGACACTCTATCATCTTGAGGGTGGAACTGACATCTGTAGTTGTGTTCAAGTTAATGAAAGTACAGCTCCCCATCTACATGAATGCTTTGAGCCGGGAGAGAGATATTTTTTGTGTTTTTCTCCCTATTTCGTGTTTTCCTTACATTCGAACACTGTTTCTAAATGCCTCTCTAAATATTAAGATCATTTTTATGTACTGTAAGTAATCAATGGAAGTTTCATGGGCAAGACAGCAAATGCTTTGGAACTGAGGAAAGGTATGCAGAGAAACAAGTAACCTTGCAATACAGCACCAGCACCAGTTATACTGATGTTTCCTGAAATTTGCTTTCTAAGTATATTTCTGGAAATTATGATAGAGGAAAATTGTGCTTTTTCAATTTTCATTCCTGTATGAATGAATTTGGACTTAGTGTACTACTAATATTATTGAAATATTACAAAACATATATTGCAGCTCTGCAAGTATTATATGATATTAACATATTCTCAAAAGATGCATGAGTGTGCATGTATGCATTTGTGTGTTATATGAATAATAGTCTTGATCTTTATAGCATAGGTAGGCAATGGAAACAATTCAGAACTAACTATAAAAGTGAATTTATACACCAAATCCAAACACTAAAGGATCATATAGATAAAATATATCAGATTATTTAGTATTCCAAAGGCATAAGCTTTTTGATTCATAATATTAATTTTAGACTGGATCAATACTCCATTTCCTTTTGCGTATATAATTCTCAATGGCTCTGACATCTCTAAAACAGGATATCCCACCTTCATTTGATTCAACAATACTGCACAACTGCTGTCTTTCTATCTACGTGGTATAATCCTATCTTCATTTTGAGACTGTTTTTAGATGCATCTTGTATATTTAATGACCCTATAAATATGTTTAGATGGGACTATGAAGGTATTACTGATAGCTGCACTTCAGCTTTGCAATTTACTTGCAAGGCAGGTTCATCTCATCTCATTCTAATGTCCTTTTGTAACTTGGTGAAAATATTCCTTTTTCTCTTTCCTCCTCTATTACAATACATAAACAAATTGCTTCCTGTAGTGTCTGTAAACTGCTTTATTAAATATTTTCCTTTATTTGAACAAGTGCATTCAGGGGTCCCCCTGAAACATTTCCCTATATTTGAACAGGTGCTATTATATTGCATACCATTATGGAAGATTAAGTATGGCTTTAATCCTAATATATAGGAAGCTCACTGCCATCACTATAGTATAGAAATTACCTAACTCATGGAAATATCGGGAATATCAGGACTGGTCCAACATTAAGCAGAATGAGATAATTATCTCAGTAGTAGTGGATCAATGTTTTAGAGGTAGCAACAATAGAAGTCTTCTAGTGTTCCCTTTTGTTCTCAGATTGCCGTGCACTTAAAACTAAATTGCTCCTCTCAGGTGAATTAGATAATGCTGTCTCATCACTAGTGCTAAAAACTTAAATTCAAAGTTTATAGGGCAAAAGCTCATAATTATCATTAAGCATCAAGAATTAGCCTTATGGTCATGTTTTATAGATCTTCACATAAAGAGGATTCAAAATCTAATCAGGCAATCAGTTAGAACATCAACTTCTCTTAAGTGCAAAGAATGGGCACCAACTTGTCTTTTGTCTCAGGCAACACAATGTCTTAGACCTGATTTGCAGATCAAAACAGTATCTTATTTTTTGTTTTGAATGGGAAAGAACATTACTTTTTCAGAAGCTAGTTCATTTAAAGAAACACTATCATTTGACTAGCTTTGAGAATGAGATTAAAACAAATATGGGGCTCCAGTTAAATGTGCTATCATAAAGCTTGCCATAAGCAATCCTATTGATATAAATCCAGGCTGTACAACCACAGTAATTTCTGAATATTATGCATTTACACTGTGAACTGCTTCCTACTTCTATGGTATTTGCTTCAAAACTATTCTAAATGTCATGCGCTGCCTACTGCTGAGTAAAACACAGACACTGTTTCAGGGAAAGCAGGTTCAGGTTTATTACAGCGTAGTGCTGGACGAGAAAAAAGCTGAGAGTGAAGGGAGCGCGCCGGTGCGGGGTTTAAATACCCCGCGCCGGTCAGCGCCCCCTCACTTTGGGTTGCGTCATCCCCCTTTGTCCTGCATGCTTTCGTGCCGGTAGGTGAAGGGTTGCGGGGCCCCTGCTGGGGCCCCGGGATTGCCCATAATCTGTTTCTTCCTTCAGCCGGTGATTTCTGTCAGCTGGGCGATCTCCGTTGTGCTTTGCTGACAGCTTAGGTGTGCCTCGTGATCCGCCCTGTCTTTGTCTTTCCTTCTTCCTCTTTTGTGTCCTGATGGCTGAATCATCCGGCCGGGGTCTGTGTCTGTTGTTGTGCGTGCTTTGCTTATCTTAAGTCCCTTCCTCTGCTTCTTCGGTATTGTCATGTGTGCCGTTGTGCTGATGTCTTCAGCTCAACGGCACTCATGACATACTGCCCCCCGTCCGAATAGTGCCCCCCCCCGGCCTTCCGGTTTTCTCCAGGAGAGCTGTCAAAATGTTGTTTTTTTAAAAAAAATTTCCCGCCGGAGTGTTTTCGCCCCTCCCTCTGTTCCACCCTCTGCCTCGTGTCCATCTTTAGGGTGTGTTCCGAGTGCGCATGCCTCGACCACACCCTGGGAGTGCGCATGCCCCGGCCACACCCTGCTTGTTTGGCTCAGTTCGTCGTGGGAAGAGGCGTGGCTGGTCGGGTGCTTTTCAGCTCCAGGTAGGAACCTTATCTTTTTGCATTGTGCGATCACCATTGTCCTGTGTGTATCCTGGGCGTTGCCCCCAGGCATGCACTGGTGACCAATCGTCACTCCCTCGTGGGCCCGGGGCGGGGGGAGGGTGAGTCCCGGGGGGGAGGAGGTCTACTCAAGTCGCGGGCTTGGGGGGCCCTTTCCCCTGGGGGCGCGGTGGGTGGGGGGGGAGGCCCACGGGGAAAAGGGTGTTCAGGGGCCGGTTCGGCTTGGCGCCCCTTTGGCTTGTCGGGGTACATCCTGTGGAATGCCCAGGTCAGGTCTGGCGCCTTGACGTGTTGCGCCGCCACCCATTCTGGGTGGGGGAAGTGTTTCCACCTTACTAGGTAGTGTAGTGTTCCCCATTGATGGCGAGAGTCGAGGATGTCTCTTACTTCGAAATGTTGTTGGCCGTCGATCATCACTGGGGAGGGCAGTGGCGTGCTTGGATGCCATCGAGAGGTGGTTGCAGGTTTCAGGAGGCTGGTGTGAAATACCGGGTGGAGTCTCTGTAGATTGTGCGGCAGGTCCAGGCGTATTGCCACCGGGTTCACTATCTGTGTTATTCGAAGCGGCCCGATATACTTAGGCCCCAGTTTTTTCGAGGGTTGAGGTGACTTCAGGAATTTGGTGGATAGGTAGACTGGAACGTCGGTTGCTGGCGCCGGTGCTTGTCAGCCTGCTCTTTGTAGGCCGCCTGTGCTTCCTTCAGCGCTGCCGTGATTATTGGCCACGATTCCGCTATCTTCCGTCCCCAGTCACTAGCGTCCACTTGGGGTCCCGGGGGTTGCGGTAGCTCCGGTATGGGTATGAAGTCGCGCCCAGAGACTACTTCGAACGGGGTTTTCCCCGTGCTCATGTGGACGGCGTTATTGTATGCGACTTCTGCGAATGGGAGCAGTTCGACCCAGTCGTCTTGGTGGTAGTTGGTGTATGAGCGTATGAATTGTTCCAGGGTGGCATTGAGGACCTCTGTTGCTCCGTCCGTCTGGGGGTGCCAGGCCATGGATAGGGCTTGTTGGGTCCCCGTCAGCTTTAGGAAGGCCCACCAGAATTTAGAAGTGAATTGTGTGCCCCTGTCGGTCACCACGCGTGCGGGACATCCGTGTAACCTGTACACGTGTATAAGGAAGAGTTTGGCTAGTTGCTGGGTGGACAGGACCGATGAGCAGGGGATGAAGTGGGCCTGTTTCGAAAAGTAGTCTTTCACCACCCAAATGGCCGTTTTCTTCTGGCTGGGTGGGAGATCTTCATTCAATCATAAATTGCCAGAATCAGCTAAGCTCCAAATTTTGAAAAAATTGGGCAAGATTTCTTGACTTCTCACTCAGCACTGATTCTACCCCAGCATCTGTTCTCCTTTAAGTCCCCGCCAAGAGCAGCTGTTCTGCGTTGGAGGTTACAGTAATGTGACCATTAGGGGCCAAGTGGTAAACAGTCTTTATACATACCTAAGTTGCTTTCTGAGACCTTATCCACAGCAAATTCTTTCAATTTATGTAAATAATAGCTATGTCAACCAATTATAAATCTTAAATTCAAAGCTTATAGGGTCAAAGCTATGCATTACCAATAAGCAGCAAGAATTAGACTCTTGTTCACATTTTGTACAACTTTATATAGAGTCTATATATAGTCTATATATAACTGCAATTTTAAAAATTAGTAAAAAGTAAAAACTAAAGTAGGAAACTGAAATATTTGCATTATCTTTCCCAAGCACTTCAATATGCATATTAAGTATTTCATCCTTTGTAACATCTGATATCTTCAAACATTTAATAGCACATTTTCATTTGTTTGTTCTACCTGTAGAACTAATTAAGGAACTTTGTTCTTGCCTGCTGATTCTCTAGCACTGACAATACCTTACAACTGTTCCAAAGTTACCTTCTCACATTCATTTTCCATCCTAAGAAAGTTTTTCAGATTCTAATTTTTTCTTCCCAAGTTACATTAACTTTTCAAAAGTCTGTTTTAATAAACTGTTAAGCAGGCAAAATGCAAAAAGGGAAGTACTGAAGTCTACTATAAGATGAGATAATGGACAAAAGAGATCTGGCTGCTGACCCTATAAAATACCATACCAAAAATTCTGCCTCCAGATAAAAAGTAATTAAGGCATTGGAATAAAGAATAGACAATAAACTAGGAATCAAGACAACAATTCTATACAGATATTGGATTACAGCTACAATGGAGAAGAGCAAACAAGTTATGCTAAAAAATTTAGGATAGCCAATTACCTAGGAAATTAAATGGGTAAAGCAGGTTGCCTATTACAATAATTCTGAAGCAACTGCAAGTTTATTTCAATTTAGGATTTAAGCCCTTACATGTGCCTAAGATTGTAGTCTCAAGGCTTGTCATCTGCGGATTCCATGGAATGGGAACATTATACTATCTATCTTAAGATAAAACCTTAATACACTCTTTTTAAGTCTAATGGGAGCTCACTATTCATAAATATGTTTATGATAGCCATTCTATGTGGTAGACATGAAGATGAGTTTGCTTACTTTGTTTGCAACTATCCACATACTCTGTTCTCCAGGCATTTTTACCTGGAGAAATTCCTTATTATATTTTCTATTATAGCACGAGAGGAATTTTCTGGGGCATATAATGCCATACTGTTTCAATTCTGAAGCTAGTGTTGAAAGAAAAAGGGACACTATTTTTAATCTATACTTGAGGTCAGTACAGCTTGTCATCACCTTTATCAGATGATTTTCCAATGATTCATGAGTTAAAATTAGCAAATTTCTGTCCACTGTGAAACTTTTTCAATAAGTTGAAAAAACTACAGGTAGCAGTGTTATCTATAATGCTAAGCCTGCAAAGTCAGTGAAGGTAAGCAGCTCTGATAAAAATTTGGTCTTTAGGATATACATTTAGAAAAAAAAAAAAAAAAACAGTGGAGTCCTTGGTGCTCTCTGAGTCTTGTTCTTTTCTTGCAGACATTTCATTGCCAGACTAGGCAACATCTTCAGTGCCCCAGAAAGCACCAAGGACTCCACAGTTCAACCCTGAGCTACAAATATTCTCTTCAATTGGTACCTCAAGGGTCATTTAGCTCAGCTTTCTGCAGTGTACCAGAATGTCTTTTAAACCTTCCATGACAAGTAACTGTCCAGTCTCTTCTTTATATGTGGGGTCCTTGGTGCTCTCTGAGCCTTGCTGTTTTCTTGGAGACATTTCATTGCCAGACTAAGCAGCATCTTCAGTGCAAAAAGAGAATGGGGTTTGCTCTCTGTTTATATACAGTGGCTTGCCCTGCTTGTGTTGGTAGGGGTGTTGTTCTCTCCTTAGGAGTTCTTTGATTGAGCTGTTGTTTGCTGCTTGGTTGATTGATTGAGGTAATAGTTCCTTGCTTAGGGTATATTGTGCTGTTTGATGGTGGTAAAACGATATGCATGAGTATGAGAGGGGGATGGGTGGATTCCTCACACAGGACAGCACTGAAGTTTAGTCTTAAGACACCCATACCTTCCTCACCTGTTAGTTTTTTTTTCCTTGCATGCACTCTGTTTAAATGTTTTCCTTGCCAAAAACTTTCATGATACAAGTGGCATACAAGTTCATTAAGTAATCCAGTAAACATCTTATGTCTTAAATACAAGCAATTATAACTTATAAGCTTCTAAAAAAAATCATACATCCCACACAACCCTTTATAGTGCTGGAAAACTGCCCAAAGTACTACAGTTTGAGAGATTACTAAAAATTATTTATTCCATCTTACAGTTTGGTGTAGTGGTTAAGGCATCAGGTGAGAAACCAGGAGACTGTGAGTTCTAGTCCCACCTTAGGCCCAAAGCCAGCTGGGTGACCTTGGGCCAGTCACTTTCTTTCAGCCCTAGGAAGGAGGCAAGGGCAAACCACTTCTGAAAAACTTTGCCAAGAAAACTGCAGAGCCTTGTCCAGGCAGTCTCCAAGAATCGGACATGATTGAACAGATAAAAAAAAAATAACCAATGTATGAAAACAAGGCATGTCATAGGGGCAATTCTAGAAAAGAAACCTGAAAAATGAGATTATGGAGTTATGCTTATTGAAAAGCATGTTAAATACCTGTTTTGTTTTGTGTTGTTTTGTTTTCCAACAGACATTTTATGCTGGTGTGGTTGGATGACATTTTTTTGAGAAAATGCATAAATAATTATGGACACTTAGTTTGGAGACCTTTAAGAGGAATTCTTTCTGTTGTTTTGTGAACAATCTGATGTATGCAGATTATTGTGCTAGCACTTTGTGCAACATATAAAAGTTTACTTCCTTAAAAAAACCTTAGAGCACTGTTTCTGAATTAGGGGTATTTGTACTATTTAAGGACCACAGGTGGTCCTTAACTCTTTAAGGGAAAGAAAGAATAGAGGAAAAGGGCAGAGAAACCAATGGTCATTTGAGTATGCTGAAGTAGACTGATTTTGATTGTAGTGTAACAGCATTGTGGGCTGGGCCTTTCCTGTTATAGTGCTGGGGAAGATGGCTTGTCCTTTGTACTCCTTTTGGAGTGAACTCATAAGTGTTTGAAACAAGGTATGATTTAGAAGTGGCCAGTGAGCATGTATATAAAGATGCTACTGGCCATGAGGTGCAGTACAGAGGTATGAAATCATTAAGGTAGACAGAAATTTTCTTTTGATTGAGACCAACATCATTCCCCACTTGTACCTAACCAAATCATAAATATGTGTGATGGAATGTGTCTCCGATGTGATGTGATGGACTGCAGTAAAACAGCAGGTTCTCAGGAAGGAGGGAGTACATTCCAAGGAGGGAGGCAAGACAAGAGACAACACAGTCCTGAGTTGGGTCATGGGAAGAAGAAGAGATTTAGATAGCCACTCCCTAGAATCTCCCAGGGTATATCCATTAGGTTAGAGTAATGCTGGTTGAGCTGGCAAGATTCTGTCTATATGGTATAAGCAAATAAAGAACTGAACTTTGGCTGGATTGTTTCTATGTCGTTCTTGGGCTGAGCCTGACAACATTTCCTAGCAACAACTTATTTTAATATTACCTTTACTTACTTGCTTGCTTCCTTATTTATTTATTTATATTTATTTACCAAAGATTATGGGAGACTAAGAATCAAAAATATAAAGTAAAAAAGGAATCTCCTCAAAAACAATAAATAATCCTACCATAGTAGACCAAATACTAGATTAAAAAAAATCAAAATTATCCAAAAAGAAAACATCCAAATCATGTGTTTGTTAAATTCTAGTCTTCAATCACAGCATGCTCTCCTCTTGTATTAGAGGAGATCTTAAATGTTCTCCTGAAACCCAGAGAGGAAGAAGCAGACCTGCATGGGAGCAGTAACTGAAAATGCCAACTTCTAAGGCCTTATCAGATGACATGGAGGGAATAATCATTCTGTACTCGATCAGTTGATCAAAAGATAACCCAGTCCAAATCCATATAGGGCCTTAGAAATGACAACCCAGCACCTTAAAACACATCTGGAAGCTGATTGCCAGTCAATGGAAGCTGATTGCCAATCTTGAAGCAGTAGGCCATCCAGGTGTATCAGGATATGCCCATAGCTGCCTAGGCCACCAGGTGTAGCAGCTGTAACTTCCAAATGTTTTTAAAGAGCAGCCTTATATAGACTGCATTACAGTAATCCAAACAGGAGGTCACTTATATAGACTGCATTACAGTAATCCAAACAGGAGGCAGTAGTGACTGTAAGTAAGCTTTCCTGATCTGGGAATTATCAAAGTGGGTATACAAGGTGTAACTGGGTATAAGTCTTCCTGGCCACAGCTGCCACCTTCTCATTGAGCAGGAGCCTTAAGTCCAGAAGGACTCCCAAATTGCACACCACCCTGAATGGAGAAGTACAGCTCTGTTCAGAATCAATGATAGCACTACCCTGATTTGAAGGGATTCATTCTGAGTCTGTTCCTTCCCATGCAGAGCCTGACAACTTCTAAGCATGGTGCCATCAGTTCTGCTGCAATGCTAGTTTAGCCCAGGCCTGAGATATGTACCTGATATTGTTGATACCCAGCATGTACCAATAAATGACCTACAGTGGTTTCATGCAGTTGTTAAAAAAGAGTGAGGAGAGTAGAGAACCCTAAGGCACTCCACAAAGTTGAAACCTCCAGGAAGATCTCTTTTCTTCCACCAGCATCAATTGGAACTTGCCATTTAGGAAGGAGGAGAATCCTGAAGTGTTGGTCTACAGAAGCATGATTGATAGATAAAAAACTGGTTTGCACTTGCCCAATCCATAAGCACAACCAATGTATTTTCACCAACATGCTGTACCCTGGCATGAAACTTCAATATACTTATAACACCTTCACCTCATCCCTTTTAGTAAGACAGTTTTTTGAGATATGAGAAACAGGCTTTAATCATGCTTAACTGTACTAGTGTTACAGTAGTATTTTCCTCCATATTCTAGTACCATCTAAGTGCATACAATCTGTTAGCCTTTGTCACCCATTAACTTGGGAGGAAGTCAAGTTACTGACACTGACTGGGAATAAAAGGCATAGAGGCACAATAGCGACTGGCAAAAGAATCAGCAAATTTTATGTTGGTAGAGTCTTTGTCAATTCAAAGATGGGTGTTTATCACTGTAACTCAATACAAATTTCATAAAATTATCCTATATTACTCCAGTGCAGGAAGATATTTTATTTCCTTTTAACTGTGACAAAAACTTCACATTATGTTACTTCAGTGTAAACAATGATCTGATTTTATTTTGACAAAGAAAAGCAGCCACTGGCTTTCAGTAATAATGCTAAATTATTTTCACATCTTTCTAGTAATGAAGTTATTTCTTATCTTACGGTTTACACTTACCGTATTCTTAAAAGTATTATAATACTTGCTGGATTTGAAAATTGCCATAACTGATAAATATTGCAGCAGAATGCACATAAAATTAAAAGTTGTTCTTAGAAAAAATAGGCCTTTGTTTTATTTTGATGGGACTGAATTTGTTTAATAGAATGACTGGTGGAAATTTGAAAAAATGAAAGGATGAGACTTATTGTCCTAGAACACTAGTATCCTGCAATATTATTTCAGTATGAAGGAGTGTCCTTTCTCTTTCAGAGCAAGAATCAGCCTGAATACAGAACATTGCATTGCAAATTGGCAGTATTCTTTCCCTTCCTTCCCCACTGCTATATTTCCTGGCTGCCTGAAGCTTATGAATACCCCTCATTGTAAGTATTTATTTAAGAAATATAATTTCATTTTTTTTTCCTTCTCCAAGGAAAGGAATTATGCAAAGCAGCTTACAAATACAATAAGCAGAAACAGTAATAATTATTAAAATGGAACAAGATAAAACAGCAGGAAAATAAAAGACAAAAAGAACCAAAATAAACAGTCTAATAAAACCAAGGAACAGCACATGCTGGCAGTTTTCATACTTATTGGAAAGGTGATTCCTTGCTGCTCCAGTACCAGCAAGAGATAAACTGCTGGTGAGCTTGCATTTGGGAAGTATTCCACAAATCTCTTTCGGCAATTAGTGGCAAAAACAGTCATCCACTAAATAAGAAGAGGAATATAAGCATTTCCCAATTAGTTCTGACTCTGACCATAGAAACAAGATACAAGCATATTTTCTCTTAAGTTCCTTATATATCCTACTTAAAGGCTGTGAAAAATTAGGACAATTTTGGTAAAATTATTCTTTGTTTGCCACAAGATTACAATTCTCCATCATAGTCCAACACACTCACCTGTTACTTTTCAGGTTTCTTTTAATATTTCTTTTTGTAAAGAGCTTGAAGGAAAACATATAAATTCTTCACTCTTCTAGAACAATATGAAACAATATCTACAACATTTTGAAGGTATAGAGGGTCCTCAACAGAAAACAAAAACATGAATAATCTCAAGCAATGCTGAGGTTTTACTAGTGTGGTGATAGAAGATGTTTTTTCATGGATTACTATGTTCTTCCTTAGGATCAAATATATTTGTGGTGAACTGGTTTCTGGGTTAATTTATAACTGCTGATTTAAATCTCTAAAGCCCAATATGGTTGCTTCTGTGTAACTCAAATTCACCTGCCCTATGTTCTTTCCTACAGGTTGCATATGATTCCCCGCCCACATGAGTTAAAAGGATTGTGCCTGGAGACTTTGGCTCCCAACTTGCTGGCTTATCACAAGGATATACAAATTATTTTGTTCTAAAGGGCATTTGGGCTTTAGAGGAACTTTGTGCTGTCATTTAGTTTTGGCATTTTTTTCTAATATTAAATGTTTTCATATATGGAATTTCATGGAGTTTTGATTTTGGGGTATTTATATTATGGTAGCAAGCTGTTAATCCCCTACCAGTTACTCATAACCAATAAAACTAGATTTTTCACAATCTCATTAGGCTGATTTAGTGGAAGGAAAAGGCTTAGATTACAGACTCTTGGAAACTGACTCTCTCTATATATATGTGTGTGTGTGTGTGCGCGCGTGTGTGCGCATGTATGTATGTATGTAAGCCCCCTTTTATGGAGTAGGTTAAAATGCACCTCTCTGATGCCATTGATTCTTTTGACACAGAAGCCTGCCAGATATGGAAGGAATGATTATATATACACATACATGCAGATACACACACATACATATGCATACATACACATAGCAAATACACAAACATTTATTTTTAGTGCTGCAATGTTCCCAGACTCAGAGCTTCCATTACATAGGCACTATGTTGTTTTGGCTTCAGGAGGGAAGAAATTCAAGGAGCAGAGAGGTGAGGCAAATAAGAATCCCTATCAGTAGCAAATCATCCACTTAGTGACTGCAGAAGAAACACTACAAAACCAACTTCACAGCATTTCTTCTGAGTAGCAGCTGTGTCAAAAGTTAATTGCTCAGCTTGAGAAGACCTTTGGAAGCCACATGACCTTGTGGTAATACAGGCACATGACACTGATCTTTGATTGGGGACTCCTTGTTTGTGGAAGCAATCCTATGATCAGGGAAACTGAGATCATCTTCCTCTGCTCTTTTAACACTTACACCATTTCATATGGGAGACTTTGTAGGTCCTTTTGATGCCAGATCTGGGAGTAGAACAATGCTTGCATGTAAAGGAATTATTTTATGATGCCTTCCAGTGAGGTATGAAGCTTCTATTAATGGAATAGTCTGAGAAGGGCACATACTAGAACAAATCTATTCCATTTAGAAACCACCTATCTTCAAAGAGAGTAATAACAGCACATCAACATTTCTGCTAGTTACAACTTCAACCTGCTTGAAATATCCAAAAAAAAAAAATAAATCAGGTACTTCCACAGCCATAATCTTATGGTAGTTACAATGTGCCCCTGTGCAATATCATAATGGTAGGTAAATATATGAATAAATATTCCATTCAGCAGCATCCTAACCAACCACGATGAGGTCAAAATGATATGATATGTACATGCTGATACCCATGATCTTGTGAAGCATTTGTAAAAGCCTTAGGTTTTTATTAACCTTCTTGCATTTTCAGTCAGCACAATTAACGTAATTTTAAGAAGTTCCTTTAAATCATAAATACGTGTTTAAAAATATGTCTGTAAAAATTATTTCAAACATGCATACCTATACTGCTGTACTGCATGAATTACTGATTACTTATATTTGGTAAGTGAGACTGTGAGTGAGAATGAATTTAAACAATTTATGCCAATGCTTATTGGTATAAATTTGTTTATACAATATTAGAAGTTTTAAAGTACTTCTGTTTCAGGAATAATAGTTAACAGCAAAATTCTGAGCATTTAACAATTGGTAGTTATCATGTCCTTTGGAACACAGTTACTTAGGAAAAAAATCATGCACAGAATGAGATAAATAACTAAGCTATTGTAACATCAGAAAGATTCAATTTTTTGAGATACAAAGTAGTGACAATGTTCAGCACAGATATGAACAATACAAGATGAGCATAATTGTCACTTAAATATCTAAACATATCATATGGATTCTACCATTATGATGACACTTAATGGTGTGCTGAATTTATATAAGCTCAGAGCATACATTTACAAAAATATGTGATTGATAGGAACATATTGGTATCAATGCTTGTTTTTTTTCCCCTCCTCACACTTTTGCTGAGGTCAGTTCACCTAAAAATTGTACAGTACTCAGGAAACTACTTTCCTACAAAACATACATAGTATCACCAAAATGAACATTTGATTTTACACCTTAAGGACCAGTACTGGTTGAGGACAACTTTTATTTTTGGATGCCCACATCAATTGTTCCTCATCATGAGCTTTATCCTAGGAAAAATCTGTCATTATTATGCATCACCAAATATACACAGTCCCTTCAGACTGAAATAGTCAGAGGCTGGAGACACAGGAAGAACTTGTAAGCTAAGGAAGAAGATGCACCATGCTTCATACCTAATTATAACCATCAAGCAATAACTTATTTGTTTCATCAATAACTAACAACCAAGATAGTGAGATACTATGTTTGTATGAACATCTATAAGAAGGCAGAACTATTATCTGTTGGGTAACATAATTTGGCATGCACTACTATTATATGAGCCAACAATCTCCTGCATTGCATGCATGCATGCATGCATGCGTGTGTGTGTATGTGTATGTGTGTGTGTGTGTGTGTGTGTGTGTATGTATGTATGTATGTATGTATGTGTATATATATATATATATATATATATATATATATATATATATAGTCCCTCCTTCCTCTACTTCCTGCTAGGTAACAGCAAATAGGAACTCTGTAGATATATCTGCACAGGCTTCAGATATAAGATTCTGGCAGTGGAGAATCTGACTCAAGCTGAAGATAATTTTGGTTAAATAAAGAAGAAAGGACAGAGATCCATAATCTTTTGGCTACTTTATGCTTTACACAGTTCAGGCTAATTTCCTGCTGAAACTACTCCCTTGAAGGTACAGCACGTGGATGGTTTGTAAAATCTTTCATGTGGTGAAAGGGAAGTGAGGAGGAAGAAGGGTGGAATGGGAGATTCCTGCTGAGATATTGTGATGAATTATTAAAACTTCTTAATGTTGATGTTACTCTTTAACCTCATATCACAATACTGACAGAAGAAGAAAATGGAAAGTGCTATTAAAGCAGAAATCAACCTAGGAGAAACATAAGTCATGGGGTGCATCCAATCAACCATATAAGGAAACAATTAGAGGTAGAACAGTTGTGGAGTAGAAAAATACTGTCCAACATTTACTACAAGCACATTTTCCAAAGTATTGATATTATAGCATTAACATTCACAACCGTATTTTAATATCACTCATGTCTATTTCCAACATACCTTTCCATAAATAGGTTGCTTTCAAAAAACAAAGCAAACTTTAAATAAAAGGGATATTTGGTGAAATATACAGAGCCTGGGTATCATAAATACTGTTCTGAGTTTATGAGCATGGAAGAAATCAACTGCAGTTCTCAAAAGCTGTAAGACCTTTCTGTTAGCACAGCAAAAATAAATTCAATAAAGTTACTGCAATTTATCTTTATTAACACATCAACATTAATATGGTCCATCAGCCTGTTAGTGATGCTGGTGCTGCATTTCTTTAAGACTCATTCTGTCTAATAATTTCATAATATGACCTAACAATGTTATCTGCTGAACATGCAGAAGTGCCTTTTTTCCTCCCTGGAACAAAACAGGTCAGCCTCAGGAGATGATAGTGCCCTGAAAGACAACACAGCTACAGCATCTGCATCCCTCCCATTATCTTTTGCTTCTCAGTGTCTGTTCTGAAATGAGCAGCCGGTACTATCAAAATCTTTGAACATGAAGTTCAAATCACCTGTCCATATAGAAAAATATGAAACATTGCAATGACTCCCATACATGCGCATTATTATTTAAATTCATAATCTCCATTTATAAACAAAAGTTTTACACATTAAAACATACAGGCAATTCAATTCTATTTAATTAGTTTCAAGTATAGAGGGCAATGAAAACCTTTAAAAAATCATATTTATTACTATTATGGCAGATAACACCATTCAAGATTCTCAACAGACAACCCTTATGAAACTTTTTAGCACTTACCCCCCTTCCAGTGCTTGCCCTTGGTCCTGCTTAGCTTGCCAAGAGTTGATTCAGAGAAGAGCAACATCAAAATAAAAAGAAGTTCAAGCACCGTAATTTCCCTCTGTCTTTCTGATGATAGCATTTCCACAAGTTATTTTCCACAATTTCCCCCCCTTACATTTTTTCCCTTACTTTCTCCATTTTCCATTTGGTCAGGAAAGAATCGTTAATCAGGTAAAAAGCAGCAGAAGGAAACGCTTTGCCATTCTGAGGTAACATCTAGTGATGTAGCCCTGAGGAATACCACATTTCCCTCTGATCCAGCGTCTCCCATGCACAACGTTCAGGCAGCACTGCTGCTTCTAGAAGAGCTGTAAAAGAATGTCTTGCTTCTCACTTTGGCTCCAGTGAAAATATATTCCTCAGCTTTCACTGTGAGCGTGGTTGAAAATGAGGAAAACATTAATGCCAGTGTCCAGCAGAAAGGAGAAAAGATGTCATGATTGTGGAGGGTGAGAGAGAGAGAGAGAGAGAGGGAAGGGATAAAGAACAGATGAGAAGCAGTTGCACTGACAGCTTTAAGCCTCTCTGTCTGATCCTAATAGCCGTGCAACCAACCAAATTGCTCTTTTAAGGGTAATAAGGCTTCAGTGAAAGCTGGTGTCACTGCCACTTTGGTAGGTAAAAGCAGGCTTGAAAATCATCAAGGAAAAGCTGTTCAAGATAGAAACTACCAGAGTTCTTATTCAGAATGCTGAGGACCAAGCAGAAGAATACAGTATGCACACAGTGTATTTAATCTCTATTGTGTGCAGGAAATTTCTTCCTTCCGACTGTAGACTTAACTGCACGTAAGCAGTGCTTCAGTTAATTTAGTGAGAGCCTTTAGAAGATTTAATATTTGCTGCACTAATTATTTTTAGATTTATCTGAAATATTGATGAGATGGGAAAATACAAACTGCTGGTTTTTAAAAAGAAAAAATAAAGGAGTGTGCATGAACAAACACAACACGTATATACAGGCATGCCCAGATAAACAGACACAGGCACAATCTGACTTGTCCAGTAATAATATCAGTTTTGAGTTAGCTTCTCTTAATGCTTCTTTTTAAAAAAATACTTTGGAGAATTTGAAGAAATACAGCTGCTTAAATACATATATTTAGGGCAAGCTACCCAACCTGGTGCCCTCAATGTATGATAGGACTGCAGTGCTGGCTAGGATTTGGGGGAAATGCAGGATGACTATGGGAAAAATCATATTTCTCATTCTTTCTTAACAAATTACTCTGTAGCTTATTCAGCCACCACATTCCCAGTTTGAAATGTCCATGTAGCCTTCTTAAATGAATTTGAAATAGATGTCTTCAGTTTTATGATCCTGAGCTTTCCATTTAGCCTTCATACTTCACAGCATGAAAACAAAACTATGTAAACGCTCATGTTGTTGTTTTACCATATTACACCCAAGCATATTCTTATGAAAACTGGAAGCAAGAGACTATTCAGTAGTAACATTATTAATTTGTACTTATAATTAAATTTGAGTTATTCTGGGGCTGACCTTCATAATGAAACACAGTAAGTTTTATTTCTATGTTTGTATAGCAGCAATAAATAATAGATTTACTTGAATTCCCCCACTCATTAAACAAATATATATTGAAACATGTGTCCATGCTACATGGCCCCAATATCTGCCATTGGAAACTACACTGTATATTCTCCCTTTACATTACCATCACATGAGAAACTAGTGGAGACTGTAGGTGATAGGTGTACTAGTGAAAATAATAAGGTTATAAAAGAATTTCACCATGGATTTTGCTGGGAATGGATTTAGGTTTTTCACTCTCAGTAAATACTTACTGGGTTAAATGCTAACAGAAATAGCATCATCATTTGTCCTTTTACAGAAAAAGTGCCTAAAAATATATGGATGCACAAAGATTTGCTTCAGGCTCTTTATCTTTTGTAGAACTTTATGAAAATACAATATGACTATACAGCTTTGCATGATCATATGGTTAGTTCAGTAAGTATTGAAGTGGAGAAGGAATTACAGTTTGTGCAACACTTTCTCATTGTTTATGCTATCTGAAACTAATGAAAGTCAAAATTAAGAACAACTCTAGGATACCACTTTGCCAAATCGCACATGAGACCTTTCCACTTGACTATAAATTTTGTTTTTCATGGTTTGATATATTTGCAGTGATGAGTTTCTATATATAATATATAATAATTTGCTTTCTACCTTTAGAGTGGGATCTAAAACACTAATGTGGCTCACACATACAGTGGTGCTTAAAACTTTGTGAATCCCTTTGAATTTCAATATTTCTGCATAAATTTGACCTAAAACCTGATCTGTTCCCCACACAAGTCCTAAAACTAGATTAAAAAAAACCCAATTAAGCAAATGAATAAAGAACATTATACTTGTTCATTTATTTAGTGTTAAAAATGATCCAAAGCTACATTTTAGCCCATTTGTCCTTACAGAACAGCTTCAGCTCAGAGATGTTGGTGGGCTTCCTCACATGAACTGCCTTTTCAGGTCCTTCCACAACATTTATGTAGGTTTAAGGCAAGGACTTTGATTTGGCCATTGCAAAATATTCTTCTGCTTTAACCATTCTTTAGTTTAAAAGGGTTCAGAAAGTTTTAAGCACCATTGTAGTTAATACCTGCTAAAATTAACTGGGCTTTGTCATGCATAAAATAATGTAGACTTTTCACGCTAACAGTATGTATGTATCTATGTGTGTGTGTGTGTGTGTGTGTGTGTGTGTATCCATTCTATCATGTCTGATTGTCGAAGACTGCCTGGACAAGTCCATGCAGTTTGGTTGGCAGGTTTTTCACAAGTGGTTGTCATTGCCTTCTTCCTACTGATGAGAGAACGTGACTGGCCTAAGGTCACCCAGCTGGCTTTGTGCCTAAGGCAGGACTAGAATTCATGGTCTCCAGGTTTCTAGCCTGGTGCCTTAACCACTACACCAAACTGGGTCTCTATGTTAATAGTAATGTAGCATATATTGTATAAATACAGAATTGTATATTGAAATTACAATTTTTGCAAAACCTTTTTACAAGTTAGGATTCCAGTAAGGCTTCCTATAACTGGCTCAGTGCTAATCACAAGACTGCAATTATGAGTGGGATAGTGTTACATTTTTACTTCAGGAGATCTATTTGGCACTGTACACCAATGAACATGACATGCCCCATAGTCAGTGGGGCATAGTTTCCTTGACTAAGCTATCTTGAATTCCATGATGTTAACTTGAATGTTAAATTTGCTAAATTATAACAAAAGATCTTCAGACAGCTGAAATATAGTTCTTAACTTTTCATAGGAACAGCAAATAATTTTGCAAGAACTATTATAGTTGAAATTGTTAACACTAAAAGTTCCAGTAAAGAAAAATTTAAAAGAATTATTCAGATTTTGTTTTTTTTTCAATTTCTTACTCGATAACTTGATTTTATAAAAATAGAAAACTTTTATCATCTTGTTAATTTGCGAGAGCAAGAAATATTGCATGAATTATCCTTTAGTTCTGGCAAAAATGTCAGAAAGTCTAGCTATGAAAAAGTCCTCCATCTCTATTTCATCACATTAACTTTCTATTGTACCAACATATATATATTTCAAAACATCTTTGCAATCTGTTCAGATTTTCAGTTTGAATTTTTTTTTTAACTTTTCACAGGGTTATTTTTCTTGCTTTTTGACTTAAAAATATATTTTAAAGGCGATAAAAGTAGGTATGGTGGTGTTCCTAACTTGGGGTATTTTAGTAGAATATTAAGCCAATTTATTTAGCATAGGGGCTAGAATGTACTTAGTCTGCTTATATATTAAAAAAATTATATCAACAAATAGCTGTTACAGCAGGGTCTTCCCCAATAATTCTTGCCTTTGTATTATGCATCCAAAATATTTAAACTTTAATTTCCTTATTAGTGCTTCCATTGTCCAGTATAATTTTACTTCATCTAGTATTGAAATATTTGTTTTGCTTGTAATTCAAATTATCTGAACATTTTTACCTGCACCACTATTCAAATGTATATTTCTTTTCTTTATTCAGACTTTCTGATGGCACAGCCATATATTACAACTGAGAAAACTACAGTCTTGACAATACATACTTTTGTTGTCACTGTGATGTGTATGCATTTTAATATTTCATATTGATCTGTCATAGTCTTTCTCTCAAGCTGTGGACATCTATTTTTATCACTATTATCACCAGCTCCGTAAACTTTGGTTCTAAGAGGATTGCAACTTCTACACCACCTATTTGTATTGGGTTGATGTTACCTGTTGACATAATTTTAGTTGCTGTTTGTTTGTTTTTTTAATATACAGCAGCATACTAGTTTTTTGCATTCTTCTTTCAGCTTTAAAAAGAGATTCTTTAAGTCTTCCTAACTGCTCGGCATTAAAATGACATTATTAGCACAACTAAGAGTGTGGGTGTTTCTACCAACTATTTTAATTCAAATTCCTTCTAGTCTAGCATTTCTCATAATATAATCTGCATGTACAATTTGTTATTATCTACTTAGTTAAAAGCCTTTGCATAATGAATAAAGCAACAATGGACATCTTTAGGTATTCCCTTGCATTTTCCAGTATCAGTCATAAGTTAGCAATATGATCTTGGATGCTTCTGTCCCTTCTGAATCTAGCTTGTACATCTGATAGTTCTTGTTTCATGGATCGTTGAAGTCTAGATGGCAACATCTTGAGTATTTTCTTATAATAGGTGATATACTAGAACTGATTATAGACATACTCAGACACAAAGTTCCTTTCATCAAAAGGCAATCAGATGAGATTGTTTTCTTGCACCACAATCTAAATCTTCTATTCTATATTTATAATACAGATTCATCATTTTTTTTTTTAAATTTTCTAAGAATGTCTATGGCATTTCTCAACTGTGGCAATATCCAGATGTATGGCCTTCAATTTTCAGTTGTTGGAATTATCAGGGGTCAACTCAGCATTGCCTCACAAGCATAGTAAGGTGGGTTTCTCTAGTAGACATATCTCTATTGTGTTTGTGGGATGTCACATGGATCATCTGATTTCCACTTCATCCTTCTTCTTGGGCTTGGGGATTAACAATCTCCATTACCCTTCTGGCAGACCTGTAAGCAGGAGCTGATGCAGGATGCAGCTCTTGCATTTTAGAAAGTGTCTACAAAGAACCAGTGATGATTAAATGCTTTCTACTATGAACCTACCTGTATCCAGATCTACTGAATAAAAGTAAGCTATCTCTATTTTTCTTCATCTAACTACAGTGTGAAGCCTGAATTTATTTCTGAATGTAATTAAGCTTAAAGTGCAAGTTCTCTTTTGTTCACTCTTCTATTCTGCAAGATTGCTGTTAGCTGCTTAGAGTTCTTTTATTAACCTTTAAAAACTCGATCAAGAGTTACCTATCCCCCATGCCCTTTGATCAGAATTCTGGAAGTTCACAGATCTAAAACTTACCAAAGGTTGGGAAATGCTCATCTACTGGGACATATCTGTTGGGATATGTGGGACCCAGAAGTATTCTTGAAAATAATGAAGATGCTGGCATCTTATGCTTTACTTTGTAACATACCAGTTTTCCATCTAATGTTTTAACTGAAAGAATAATGTTTTGTTTGTTTTTGTTTTTATAAAAAATGAGATGGTTCAAAAAGTCAGGCTGTAGCAAGTGAACTGTGTGTGAGTGCATTTGGGCTTATGGGCACTGGTTTATCACCCCTAATCCTGCAGAGAATGCTGAACTGGCATTAAGTTATCTATGGAGATCACTGGAAGATATCTGGCCAGTTATCAGAAGGAGCCTGGAAGTAACTTTTCTGAAAGGGTGCTACCAAACTCCTGATTCCTTCTATCATAGACTATCATGGCTCTCTTCCTACAATTTGGCCAGTTACTGTTGTATCTCTAAGCCTAAACCTAATTTACAAGAGTGTTCTGTGAGTAAAAAAAAAAAAAATAGGAGTGACATCATATGCACTGACTTGAGCTCCTTAATGGACAGATAAAATATACATGGAAGGAGAAAAAATCAATAAAATAATATATCCAGCATTTATCATCTAACTTTCCTTCATTTTTCAAAATAGATGCCCCAACTTCATATGCTCTTAACATCCCAATACATAATCACAACTAAATCTTTGCTAAAGTGTGGCACCAAAACTGAATTCAAAGTAAGATAAGACCAATTCAGAATAAAGCAAAACTTACTTTTTTCCCATGATTTAGAAACTTTGTATTGGTGCTGCCTAAAATTGCATTTGCCTGTTTTGCTACCATTATCATAGTGCTCATATTAAGTTCAAGATTCCAATAACCTTTTCTCATGAACAATTACTAAACCAAATATTCTCCAGCCTGTACTTGTGCATTTCATTTTTTTTAATTTTGCACTGTCTGCATTAATTTTCCATCTGTTACTTTCAGAACTATTCTCAAACCTATCAAGCTCATTTAAAATTTTATTTCTCTCTTTTCAGAACTATTTTCACAAGTATTCTCAAACCTATCAAGCTCATTTAAAATTTTATTTCTCTCTTTTAGAGATTTATGTATCTCATTCAATTCTGTGTCATTTACAGATTTATGTATCTCATTCAATTCTGTGTCATTTACAGATATAAGCACTCCCACCACCCCTTAATCCAAGTTTTTAAAGCACATGTTTTGCAGATGGTTTCTGTTTTCTTGAAATATGAATAAGCAAATGCATAATGGAGCAATTACTTTTTCCTTCAAATTTTAAGAGTCTATTATGGCCACTAGTGCTATCCTTTGAAAGTCTGAAGATGTCTTTGTTCAGATCCTCCATGATGTCTGTCAGTGTCTGCAAAATATGTAGGAAGATATAGCCATTATTTCTGGAAATCTCCCCCAACATGCAAATTCTGTTAGAGTGGTATATACCATATTCCCTTAAGTTTTCAGAAAGAAATATATAAATTTTGTAATACCTATATGTAGGAAGTTTTACATGAACCCCCTTCCCCATTCGGTGTGTGGTAGGCTGTATATGCTATTCGGATAGTTTCTATATATCCCTTCCTGCACTGGGCACTTGGATAGCACCTAAAGCTAATGTACCATATATAGTCATATAAAGTGAGATGATCCACTGAGTTCATTTCCCAGTAAAGGCTTTGAGCCCCATACAATAAGATCTGGCTATATACATCTGACAATTCCAATAAAGATGAAACTAGTTACATATTAACTCCTGGTGGTCAATATAAAGAACATCTAAATGTTTCTTGTGTACATAAAACCATGAATCTATTATTGTCAATTTGAGTTTCCCAAGGCACAAATTGTTCTGAAATTTTAATCCATTTTTACAGATGAATTAGATGCATTACCTGTTCAGTAACATATAACTTTAAAAGCATCTAACCAGCTCAAAAAATCTATTCATCTGAAATTTGGCAGGCTCTCTTTCTCTCTTAATAAGGAGCTAATATATTTGTGAATTAGGTTTTAAGAAATTATTTAAATCAGAACTATTTAAGAGGAGTTTGATGTTTGGATGCAACCATCTAGCTATTTCTTATAGTTTGCTTGATCTTGTTAAAACATATCTTTAATGTTTTTTTGTGAGTTTAATATTTGACTGTTTTACTGTAAATTACTGATTATAATCTCCTAATGGATTTGCAGTGGACTAAAATCAAACAAATAAGTATCCTGAGCAGATTAGGGGAGAATAAGCAAGTTTTATCAACCACCAAATCTAATAATTTGATTAATTTGATTTGATTAATAAATAATATGACCTTGCTTAACCCTGCTTTGTATACAGATCTTTTGCTTTCCTCCTCAATTTTTGCTTCAACAACTCTCCATATTCCCTGGCAAGAAACTGTCTTTTATGTTAACATCATTTTAAAAATTGCCACATACCACAATAGTGCTAAATAAATAAATAATTGTTACCACCTATCAATTATAAGGATGATCATAATTTATTTATGTACTATCATTGATGTACAAGGTGGATAAATATTTAACTATTGCCGAGAAAGGTCTGTTGCAATCAATAGCAATGAAATTGAAGATGGTAGGAGTTATACCTAACTCTGGCTTTTATTTTGATAATATAAAATAAGAAATGAATTCTTATTCTATGACACTGAAAACGTTTCTTTCCAATATCCAATATCTTGAGCATTAAGAACCTAAGACATTTCAGTAGTTTTGATTTCTCTATTTAGTATGAGAATTATAGCCTTTATGTTACTGAAGCCCATGAACTACATTTGTGAACAAGTGTCAGCCTTCCCAGGTTGACCAGACCAGAAACATGACCAGATGAGCTAATTCTATTTTGTTGTAAGGCTACATTAATAGAAACTTGCAAGTCTGAAAGTACAAATCTCCTGCTGTCTCTTTGTACACCCTGATAAGTCAGGAAGCATCCCTGAGTTTCTTTCTGTGCCCATTATGCAGCTGTGCCCCCTCCTTTTATCTGATCATTCCGTAGGCAGCATCTCTTCTCCCCATCTCCCATGTTCATTCTCACATACTCTTACAACAAGGCAATGGGTAATTGCAGATACTTCTTGCAGTGGTCTGACTTCATTAGTTTCTTTTTACAAACACTTATGAGGCATATTATTTGGTTCTTCCATATTACCATGCTTGACATGGTCAGTCAAAACTAAATTGGTAGACCTGCATGTACAAAAAAGTCCTTATAATGATGATTTGGTCTGGAAGTGGATGGTTTCCACAGGAAACATCTACGGGGTCATGATATTCATAAGAACAACACAGATGACTAATATTCTGATCTGTTGATACTTCAGTGGTTGGCCCTTAGGAAGAGAAGTTTGCAGCAAAATGTATGTCTGTATGTATGTAACTGGAAGTGGACTTAACATTTTAGGAAGTAGGATGTAAGTTATAGTGGGAGAGGCATGATGCAAAGTAAGTGAAATAATGTCATGTAGATGGGCAAGCCAATGAGTTATATATTTTTTTCTGTTTTTGTTGAGAAGCTTGGAGATTTCTTTGATTTTAAACTCTCTTTAGCTTAATTTAGACCTTGAAATATAGTTTTTATGATTGTCCTATATCAAAGGAACAGGAAAACATGTAGCATATTTAGCTATCATTTCTCCAAAATTTAGCTGCATGGAAGCTCTGGGTGCTGCCAAAACAGAATACTGGGACCTCATGTGGTCCTGGGGCCACGAAGTATGTCAACTCTACTATTCCTAGTGTGCAAGAGTTGGGCTTTCAATAATTCTTCATCAGGACTAAAGATCCAAAACAAAAATAAAGGGATACAGCTGTTATGTAAGCCATGATTGCATCATGTTACAGTCTTAGATGGAATGTTGGAGTTGTCTACAAACATGAAAGGAGCATATTTGGATATTTGGATTTTATTCTACTAAAGACCTTCTAAAATTTACATATAAAGAAATAAATCCTGTTGTGGTAATATTCCAGCCAGAAGGAGCCTTAGGAATTCATTTATTTGTGCTATTTATGTTATTGCATTTTATACCACCATTTTAAAGATTCCTGGCATTCCTGGCATTTCATATAATAAAAAACAGAAAATATATATTGACAATAAATAAAATAAAAATAATCAAGTTAAAATACAAATGTAACTACACATAGTTACATTTGTATTGATAACAAGCCTCAAGCCTCAAATGTACTCTAGGGCAATTTAGTCTGCCAAGGTAAGGATGCTATCCTAACATTGAGAGGGAGTCCTTTCCAAATTCTGAGAGTTGCAACTAAAAAACATTGCCTGTAGGCTCTCAAAAAACAGCCCTTCACCACCACTACTACTGATCACCAATTCAGTGAAAACAAAGCAGATGTTATATGGCTATAGCTCATCAATATATGAGCCACTGCATTTTGAACTAATTGAGTATCCAACTGGCCTTCAAAGGCAGCTACACATGGAGCACATTTGAATAAACCACTTGGGTGCCGATAAATCTGTGAATCACCATTGCCATGGCCTCTCATTTCAGGTAGGGCCACAACTGGTGCATTAACTGGACCTTGGCAAATGCCCTCCTAGCCACAGCATCCACTTGCTTTACTAGTAGTGAGTCTATAAAGACTCTTAAATCATAGACCTGCTCTTTCAGTTAACCCTATTATAGTATTTTTTCTACAAAGAGAGAAGGGAAGGATTGTTAGCCAAGTTAATGTGAATTGTTTTAGTTTAAAATGGGAATAGAGGCTTTCCAGAAAACTTTTTCTTAATTATCAGATAACTTGGGTGGCAGTAGTAGTTATAAAATATGGAATCTTAGAATTCCCATTGATCTCTTCATCTATCCCATAAGGTCATGAAATGACAAATGAAATCTCTAGATGATTTTTGGCTGATCTATGACACATTTTGCATTGCAGGAAACCTCAAGAGCCAAACACTGCTCTATCTCCGTGACTGACAGTGATGCGAGTACAGCTTTGACAGTCATAATTACATCCATATCTCCAAAGGACAGCTATCAATTTGAGTCTCTCATTTATGGTAACTTTTGAAAACATTTTCTGTACCATAAGAAATAAGAATTTATTTGCAGTACTAGGCAGTATAAATTAATTCTATCTATCTATCTATCTATCGATCGATCGATCGATCTGAAGATGGAATATGCAAAGGCCTGCAAGGCTCAAGGCTCAGATTTTCTCTATGTGATATTGACATAGTCAAACTTTCACACACAAAGTTTAGAATAATATATTCTGCATTAGTCAGCCAAATTTATTTATTCATTGAATAATATTTATAGCCTGTTCCTGTCACAGCTGAAATGGACTATGAGTGGGGTACAACACTGTCAAAACCAAAACAGGATACTAATATACATACACACACACACACACACACGCATACACACACACACACACACATACATATACATACATATATACATACATATATATATATATATATATATATATATATATATAAATTAAAAATTTACAAAATGAATACTTTTCTTTCCATTTTATAGGTCATGGATTCAAGCAAAACATAATACCATTAGAACACACACTGTAGGAAGGCCTGTGATTGTGCTTGGTCTACTTTGCTATTAATAAAGCACACATTCTACCAGCTACAATGACAAAAGGTAACAACAGCAAGAGTTGTTTTAGGATCTTTATCAGCCAAAAGAAGCTTTGCATAAAATGGTTGTGTCCTTCCAAGAAATGGGCTCAAAAGAAGTATCAGTAGCTTATAACAAATGCTGGTAAAGATTATGCTGAAAGAAAATATAAACTGTGATTCAGTACTGCCATCTTCACAAGAGCAAAGCTTCTCAGCATAGACAATTTTCTAGAATTTATTCTGACAGCAAGATAGTGAACCACAATAATGTGAAAGCCCTACAACATTTATTGTTTGGAAGAGCAAAATTTTATGTGATCCAGTCATTGCTTACTGTTTGTAATTCTGCATCAAAAATCCTTTGTCTGAGATCTGCCATAGCCTGTTCTGTCGCAGGGGCATCAGCATCTCATTTGAAAATCCCAAAATTTGGAATTTATCTTCTATTTGATGTTTCCAGTTAAAATACGAGTGTAAGAATAAAAAGGGTAAGACCTGAGGTTGAAAATGAGCTTTTAGCTAATATTTAAACACACATAACCATGCCCTCATTTCAATTTTCAGTGAGCTCTGCCTCCAGATATTGAGCAACATTAGGCACACATTTTGTTAGGAAACTGCTTTGGACCCTCTCTAGTCTACCATAACGGATGCCTGGATTTAACTGAGGTCCATATAGGATCTTTGCCAGTGTCTTGGCTTCAGAAAGTTTCAGTGCAGCTAGTATTTACTGGTCATGTCTAGGAAGAGAGGGAGGAGAGAGGGAAATGCTGCTGCTGCTGCTGCTGCACTACTCTGGACATTCAGAACAACCTAGAAAGGGTCAGTGTGTTGCTTTCCCAAAAGTTGTAGAGCAAAAATTTATATATACACACACATACATACATAATTTTAATTTATAAAAATATATAAAGAAGTTAGAAAAAGAAAAAGTGTAAAAGAAAAAGTGCAGAAAGTAATTAGAGAATGAAAGGAAGAAAAAGATAGTTGAAGTGACTTCTGATCTTTTTTGCAGCAGTTGCAAACAAACTTATTATCCCTCTTCCTCTTTAAAATTACATTACAGAAATTCCTTCTATCCCATATTCAACACTTCCTTCAATCAGCAAATTCAGAAATCACCATTTCACTTTTTTTCCATTACAGTAGTTCTCCATCATTGTGCATATAGTAATCTTCCTGCAGTTACCATATATAAAATCAATCTTCCATAAGTCTTTTCTAATTGATTATCCATATGTCCCAATGTTAATCTTTACAATTTTTTGTATCATCATATGTTCTTATATCCCTTTTTTTTTCTTTTTTCTTTTTGATTTTTACAGGATAAAATGTCCCTTCATGCTTTTCACATTTCAACATTACATTACACAGTACATCATTTTATAAAAATTCTACCTCAACTTATAACACAATGTGGATTTCAATCCTTTTACCAACATTCTCTCCCGTTGATCCATCTGTATGTTATAATCAAAATTCTTAGCCCATTATATCATGCAGTCCTTAACTTGTTCTTCCATTTCAAATCTCAACAAAGGTTTACACATTTCTGCAATCACATGGTCATCATTTGTACATAACTTGGTTTCAAATTCCATCTTACGTTGTTAAATTCCAGTTACATTTTTATCTGTATTAAATTTGGAGTCAATTGTTCTCTTGACTTTATTTTAAGTTTTCATATTCCTGTATTAACAAATCTTGGTATGTTAATCACTTCTCTTTGCCTGCTGTTTCTGTTCTATAAATGGTCTTGTGCTGACACCAATGAAAGTATTTTCATAGCCTGGGCCTATATTTATTCTATATTCTTAATATGGCACTTCTCACATAATGATGTTTTAAAATCTATATTCACTTAAACTTTATTGTACCATAAAAAGCCATGCCAACTAAATCTCTGGCTATGTTCTCATAATTCTAACATTCTCTTATTTCTCAGCAACACCCACTCTTTCATCCAAACCAAACAGCAGGCTGTAAAATGCAGTTTGAAATCCAGCAATCCTAGTCCTTTGCACCCTGAAGAATTTTATATTTAACCCTTAGTTTCTTCCCCTGACATATAAATGCAGATATATATTGTTTGCCTGCTTGAAAGGTGCATCCTTTTTTTTCAAAACAGGTGTTGTTTGAAATTAAAAAAAAAATCATTCTAGGTAATGCTTTCATTTTCACTGCAGAAATTCTTCCAAACAATGATAATTGTAACTTTCCTATCTTAGTAAGTCCTTAACTTCATTCCATACCTTGACATAATTATTCTGAAATAAGATACAGTTCATATAAGTCATAACAATGCCCAAGTATTTTACTTTTTTCCATCTGAAAACCATTCTCAATTAATTTCTTTTGATCTTCCATCCTCATATTTTTATTAATATATTTTATCCTTATTAATTTTAAATCCAGCTAATGCACCAAATTCCTTCAATTTTTCCATTAATATATCTATTCCTTCCATAGGACTTCCCAGAATTAAAACCAAATTGTCCACACATGCCCTTAATTTATATACTTCTTCTTTAATCTTCACCCCAGCTATTCTCCCATCCTGTCTTATGTCTCTGTTCAAAACTTCAAAAGCCAAAGTGAACAGCAATGGTGAAAGTGGGCATCCTTGATGTGTCCCTTTTTGTATTCCACAGGGTTTAGTCAATTCCCCATTAACTATTTTTTGTGCTGTTTGTATACATCAATTTTACCCCTTTAATAAAGTTTTCTCCAAATTCTATATTTTCCAAAATGTTAAGTAGGAAAGTCCAATTCAAATTATCAAGAGTTTTCTTCATATCCTTTTGATCAATACAGCGTATTTTTCATTATGATGTTCAAAATATTCTAAGATGTTAAGAATATTTCTAATAATATCTCTCAGCTGTCTTTTAGGCAAAAGTCACATTGGTCTTTGTATATAAAGTCTTGCAGGATGCTTTTCATCCTTTCAGCTAAAATCATAGTAAGTATTTTGTAATCATTATTCAGTAAAGGTACTGGTTGATATTTTTTTTTTTTTTGCCAGGGTCAGGTCCTGAACTTCTTTGTTTATTAATGCTGTATTTGCACCGGTCCAGCTTTCCGGTATCCTTCCCCTTTACAAAATGTAAGTTATCATTTTCTGAAGAAGTTGCAAGTTCATCTTCAAAATATTTATACTAGGAGGCTGGCAGCCCATCTGGGCGAGGAGCTTTTCCTGGTTCAGTCTTTTAAAAAGTTTCATAGACTTGTTATAGGTCCATTCATCATCTGCTTTTGTTTATCCCTTATGTTTGGTAAATTTTGTTTCTTTAAATATTCATCTACTTTTACTGGAGAAATCTCTTCTCCTTTATAAAGTTTTGTATAATACTGGTGAAATATTCTTTGCATATTTGCATTATCTATTTCCATAGCATTCCCATTTTGTAATTTTACTATCTTTTTCTTCTTAATTTCTTTTCTCAGTATATATGCTAACCATTTCCCCAGTTTATTTGCTGACTCAAAGTTCTTTCATTTTGCAAAATTCATCTTTGTTTCCATTTCTTTAATCATTAACATAGAAAGATGTCACTGAAAAAGTGTAATATGCTGTGAGACACTTTAGCTCTTCCTCTTTCATTTTTATCTCCTTGAAGATCTTTTTCATCTTCTCTTCTCTTTGTCTTTCAGTTTGCTATTTTGCTGTATAAACTGTCCTCTCATATAAGCTTTACTAGCATCCCATACTGTCATTATATCATTGCCTTTATTTAATCTCAAAGTATCATTTCAATTTATTTTTACAGTCCTCAATTATTGATTCTTTTTGTAACAAAGTTTCATTTAACCTCCATCTATAAGTTCTAGCTTTCCTCTTATATGTTAGAGTCACTGGTTTATGGTCTGAAAAAGTATTTGGCAATATCTCCACTTCGTTAATGTTTGTAGCAAGTTTCTTAGAAATCCAATGCATATCTATTCTTGAGAAAGATTTATGTCATCAAAGAAGTATGTATATATTTTTTAGAATCACTGTTTTTATATCATCAATATCTATAAGCTCAAAGTTATCTATCATTTAAAAAAAATATTTTCAGTAATTTTCCTTGTGTTAATTTAATGCCTTTCACAGAGGTTCTATCTGTTTGTGGGGAAACAACTTCATTCCAATCTCTCCCAAAACACCAATTTTCATAAGACATGTCTATTATTTTTTTTTCCATAAGAACCTTGAAAATATAGCTTTATTTTCATTTGGGGCACATATTCCCAATATCATAATCTTAGTTTCATTCAAATTAATTTCAGCCCCTACATATTGTCCATGAACATAATTTATTATCAATTCTGGTTGTAATTGTGAATTTATGGATAATATAACTCCATTTTTCTGGTTGTCCCTGCCATAAAAATTCTTGTCCAATTTTTTTTATAAATCAAATATTCTTTAAAATCTTTTTAGAGGAGTGTTTGCCCAATTTATATTCCACATTAGGCATTTAAGATCCATGTTTATGTTGTAAACTTAGACAAATCTATGCCTGTGGTGCCTCTTCCTGATCTTGCTGTATTTGTTGTATAGTGCCATACTTTTGGTTCAATTGCATCTCCTCCAGTTCCTCTTTGAACCTTTCATAAAAATGTCTCACCTTTTGGACTGAATTAAGTTTGTATCTACAGTATGTTGCTTAAAGGTTAAAATCATTCCTTCCAATTTGTCCCAGCAGAATGGTATCCTCTTCTATTTAAGTTTATCTGTCAAAAAAGGTGTATTTTTTTCTTTTGAGCAATATTCTAATAAGTGTTTCTTTGAGCAAAATAACTTTTGAATTATTCTTAACTTAGTATTGAAATGTTGTAGAACCTGGTCTCTTGTCTTCTTGACAAAGTGCACAGGTATGTCTCTTAGTATTTTTCTTAATTTTGCAAATCTTGTATTAATTCTGTATACCTTGTCCATTTCTGCATCCATATCTTTTTCATCCAAATCCAAAAATTATTAGAGATTCAATAACTCTCTCTCTCTCTCTGATATTTTCACCAAGTTCCTCTGGACCTGCTCTCAAAAAAAAATTCTCTTCTCTTAATTCCAGTAGTCCTACATTGTCTAAATCTTTTTCCATCTCACAATTTATTATTTCTCTTTTTTTCCCCAAAATTTATATTTTTCTTTGATTTCTTTATCCTCTACACTCATGTTTGTTACAGATTCTTCAATTTTTTATTCATCTCTCCTTCCATACTTGCAAATCTTTCCTCCATTCTCCCGTCAAGTGTAGCCAGATCTCTTTTAACTGATATAGTCGCTGATGCAGTTACTGATTCAGTCACTGATGCTTTAACATTCTTCCCCAACTCTTCAAACATCCTTTGTAAAAACTTCTGCTGTAATTCATTTTTCTGTTATTTGTTGTCCCTCTGTAAATGACCTTCTCCTCCCTTCTGTAATTTTTGCTCCTTTTCCAGTAGTAGCTATTTTTCTTTTTTGAATTCGTAAACCAGAAAGGAAAAGTGAAAAGTAAAAGAGTGGCCCTTTTTCCCCCTCTTTATTCTTAACTCTATTGTCCCTTTTGGCACTCTATGCATCTGTGGTTATGTGATCCTTCCCAACTTCTTGTTCCCTTTGTTTCCCTTCTTTCCCTTCTTTCTCTACTTATCTCTTTGTTTAGCAAAGTCAGCCAATCATTCTCTTTAGTAATTTTAAATAATCCTCTTTCCATGGGGTATGTATTATTTATTTCATTGATTCAGAAGAACTTTAAATAAAGCAATATACCACATTTAGCTGTCCCCTTAGTCTCTTTTTAACTTTTGCATTCCAAATTCTTAGCAAGCTTTTTGCTTTTAGTTCTTTTTAAATCCTTATAATTGCTTTCTCACTCTTTACATTAAACTTTCCACCGTCAAAGGTGCACTCACTGGGTGGCTTAAGGTGCTTTGCAGCTTGGACGATCTCTATACACTTTAAAATTCCTGCACTCTGATGTGCTCTAGAAAGTGGAGTGGGCGAACTTTAGGTAGACTCCGCTTGAAGCTGTAAGCACAATATTTTCTTCTTCAACTCCCAGCACTCTACTCACAAATTCTCCTCTAGATACTGTGGGTTTTCTTGTGAGGAGCTGCCTTCCAGAGCTCAAGCGGGTATTCCTGTGACTTTGTTCTTGTCCAGAGTAGCTCCCGTAGCCTGGGCTCACTGACCAGCTGTTGGTCTTTGCCTCGGCATCATCCACACAGCGCAGAAATGTGTTAGTCCTTCATGTTCTCAATCTGGAAGCCTACAAAAATTATTTCTTTCATACTATTTGTGTAATTAAACCAGTAGGTTTCAATCTTGATGATATACTATTTGGAAAAAAAGGAATGAGCTAATATGAAGTTTGAAATGCAATCAAAGCAAGTCAACAGGAACAGCAAAGATGGAACTTTATGAAGGAGTGCTTGAAAAAGCAAACAGAACTGCTGTCATGTAGTCTTCTTGATGGAAGAGCTGCTGCTATTTTATGAGAGTCACAGAATATTGAGGAGCGATGCCTAAATATGTTGCCTGACTTTGATAGAGAGCCAAATGGTAATTAATGTAGTGATATAATTCCAGATAAAACAGAGTTATATTATCCAGTACAAAGTTTCCCTAGTTATTGGAGAACTCATATCTTAAAATACGGGGGGGGGGGGGGAGAAAGATTATGTTTAGAAGCTGGAAACAGGGTCAACCAAACATAATGTTTCAACAAAAATAAATAGAACATTTTATATCTGGTAGGAAAAAAACAATGCAAATTCAAGATGGATTACACCAGGCTTGACAGTAATACATGTGTAAAGGTTTTAGGGATTCCAGGAAACCACAAACTAATCTTCAGTTGGCCAAATGAAGCAACACATGAAAAGCTAATGCAATTCTAGATGAAGAACAAAAGTAATACTTTTGGCGGAACATAATTTGATAGGAGGATTATTGTGCTTTTTGTTTTAAAATTATCTTCTGGCTCTTCCTTTATATGGGTAATCATTATTAATTGTTTAACAGTTCAGTCCTACCTAGGTTTTTTTGAGTATACTTTGTATCATACCTAATAGGGTTAATCCAAATATAAATCTTTTAAATGAATGAAATGTACATTTTATCCTGACAACGTGTATTGAAAAATAATGTCAATACATTTCTCTCAAAATGATGGTGTCCTGTGTATAGAAATCAACCCTCCTTTCAATATCTCAATATATAAGATTGTTACTGTCAGTATTCTTCTTTAGGAATCCTCCTTGGTTTGCTGCTGACAAGCTTAGGTGGAGTAAAAGAAGAACAGAGTGGTTGTGCAGCAGGAAGAATTTCACACACCACTATAAAAAGTCAATCACTCTGATTATTAGGCTCTTAGAATCCTTAAGCATGCTGTCTTGAACTGATAGATAAAAGCAAATATGTAGTAAAAATAATGGATAAACATATTTGGCAAAGTTTTCTTTAAAACCCCAGTACTGTTTTGTAGTGATGGATGGATGGATGGATTTAGAAAATTTATATGACCTCCCATCTTAAATAAGTAATTCTGGGTGGCTAACAACCAGTACACAAAATAAAAACCACTTTATAAAACCCCTATAAACAAAACAAAATATAATTAAAAATAATCATAATAAAATAACCAAGATAACGACATAACCCATAACACAAAAACTTATGTATTGGATCTGCTAACAGCCTAGTCCTAACACCTGCAGAAAAAGCCAGGTCTTCTTCAATGATCTGAATAATTGTACTATTTGTAGATAGAGAATTGGATTGTTCAACATACTGATATCTATTATATTATTTATTTTTAACTGGTGTAGCCCATTATACTTTTACATTTTAATAATTCTACTGTTTTGTTGATTAATCATATTTTTAACCTCATGACAACCCTGTGTAATTAGATATGTTAAGAATGTATTACTATGGCAAGTAGTCCAGTGAGCTCATGCCAACAGTTTTAGTTGAAGATATTTCAGTCAAAACCCAATTATTAAACCACAAAATAACACCACTGAATTTGGCACTGAAGAGCAAATCATTTTTTTAATCAAAACATTAATCTTCTGTAGATCTTGGAACTAGAAATTGAGGTCTGAATCCAGGGAAATTTCCTGATTCCTGTTATCCCGTCACATTCTTTCTATAAGGGACTCTCTGAAAAAATGCATAATTAATATTCTGTTATATCTTTGAAATATACTGTGTTTTCTGTAGAGCTGTTGGTAGGAAGGAACCTTAAAACCCTAAATATTGTATCCTTGAAACTGAGAAGTTAGTTTTTCAGAGCAAGTACGTTACCACATAGAATTAGAAGCTTGAGTATAGACTATTGTATACATTCTTTGCCATTGCATTATACATTCAGTTATTGTAAGGACCTCATCTCCTTTATTTAACAAGGCAAATGTTCATATAGAAGCAACATCCTTTGCTAATATTCTGCAAATTTCTATGAAACAATTATGAAACACATATTCTTTGAAAAGTGGACTTTATGTTTTTTAGTGGGATTTTAAAGTTATTGTACAATGTTTAATATCCAGTTAATGTTTATTATTTTCCTTCTTTCCACTGAAAAATCTACACAGCAACAAAAAGGTACTATTTCACCTGTCCCCAAGTTGCTACATGTAAGTTTCTACATACAATGCTGAAGAAAGTATGGGTTTGATACAATTTTCTCTAGATAGGAATCCAAAATGAGCAGCAAAACTGATATATTAAATGTATTTTGATCTGCCTGTTAATTTATGATTGATTTATTTACTTACTGAGGCTTATATGCCATTTCAATCCAGCGGGATTCTGATCAGCTTATATTTCCTTCTTACAGTAAGAAGATTAAAATAGCAAAAGAATATGACAAAGGAACATCTGTCAATAACAGAAAAAATAACATAGAAACCTATGGCCACAAGGAACAATCAACATCCAAACACAACCCAGGGTGGGGGCACTCAACTCATCCCAGCTCCTCTCATGGGCTCTCTTTAAAAGCCAATTTTTTTACAGTTAAAAAAAAAACAAAACTTTAAGTTGGGACTAGTCTGATTTTGGGAGGTAAATTATCCCAAAGACGAAGGATGGTTAGAGGTTCTGGGTCAAACCATTTCTGGTAGTATCAAGAGTGGATCTTGGGAAAAATAGAAGATCAATTAAAGAAAAAGGAAAGAAGTGAAAGAAACAGACTAAAATTAGAATAATGGCAAGAAAAGCAGGTACAAAAGTCTCTATGAAAAAGTATTAGAAGGTAGATTAATCTCAAGGCAGAATGAATGGAAACTAAACTAACTATGGTGATGAACAACTTCATAGAACAGAATGAAAAGAAATATTATTTAATGCCACAAAAGTGCATAGAATAATGGAAAATGGAATGATGAAATAAAAAGGGCGTAGATGAGGAAAAATACATGAATTTTGTAGAATGATTGCCACAAAACTGAATACTGTATGAGATAGTGTATAAGCCAGTTGCACCCTTTCCTGGATCGGGAAGCCCTTCTCTCAGTCACTAACACCCTGGTCCTCTCCCATATGGACTACTGCAATGCATTTTACAGAAGGCTACCCTTGAAAAGTATCCAGAAGCTGCAGCAGGTGCAGAACATGGCATAGTGGGCAGTTATGAATGCCTCTAGGGCTGTGCATGTAACATCCCTGCTGTGTGAGCTGCATTGGGTGCCAGTGTGCTTCCGGGTCCAATTCAAGGTATTGGTTATGACCTTTAAAGCCCTTCATGGCATGGGCCCAGTTTACCTGAGGAACCATCTTGTCCCAATCACATCTACCCGTCCCATCCGGTCTGGCAGGAAGGACATGTTATGGACCCTATTAGCTAAAGAATTATGATTGGCAGGGTAGAGGAGAAAAGCCTTTTCTGCTACTGCCCCCACCCTGTAGAATATCTTGCCCCCTGAAGTGAGATAGCCTCCACTCTTCTGGCCTTCAGGAACAGTGTTAAGACTTGGCTCTGCCAACTAGCTTGGGGATCCAAGAGTGATAGGCAGCCCTGGGGGTGGTTGATGGCTTAAAGAGGCTGTCTCTACCTTTTAGTTTTCTTCTGTTATCTTCTATCTTTTGTATTTTTTGTATTTTTATAATGTTTTTTTAATGACTTTTTATTTGTAAGCCACTCAAAGTATGATGTGATGAGTGTGAGTGTGGGAATGTAGTGATTTATAGTGAGATGGGCAGTGTATACATTTAATAATAAATAATAAATAAAATAATAAAATAATATATACACAGAGAAAAACTGTGTATATTAGCTGCATAGAAGACAATAAGGAAAAGTTAGTATTAAGATTAAAAGAGGTTGGTTTTCAAAGACTGAATAGTATGGAAAAATATAATAAAGAGTATTGTTGCAAATTAAATTTAGCCATGTTTTCTTATATTTTGCTAAATTTGTTTTTTGGCTTATTATTTCTTACTTTATTTCTCTTGTTTTCCACAAAATAAAAAGTGATGTGTGTCTGTGTGTGTGCGTGTATACGTACTGTATATGAGAATAATCTTTTGGTTTGATAAATGAGCATCTGCTACAATTGAAAAAAATAATATGCCAAAGCTTGGCACTCCACAGTTGAACTTTTGCTGACTTTTGTTGAATCTGAGCAGCAGCAGCAACAGCTCAATTACAAATCCACAATTATACATACATAAAAATAATCCTCACATAGCCAGGTATATAGCAAGGTAATATAAGTCTAAGTTGTAGCATTTTAGGTGATTGTTGTAGCCTAGATACAATAAAGTGCTTCTCAGTATAAAAATAATTAAGAGAAATAGAAAATTTAATACCTTTTCTTTTTGTTATCCGTGTTGGTTTCTCTGAGTTGCCAGTATTGTGCAGGATACTTTCATTAGTTTAATATCTCTCTTTTGGTATGATGTGTTTTAGCACAAAACAGCCAAACCATCTCAGTCAGAATTAAAGAGAATTTAGATTTTCTGCATCCTGAATATGGTAACCACATTAAACCATATTGCTTATTTTAGGATTGTTTTACTAGGATTTTAGGCTGTCACAATCCTAGATTCTAGGCAGTTTGCAGCATAATACAGTATAGGAACAATAAGTTAGAAATTCTTTCAAAATAAATAATTATTAACTAGTTTGTTGCACACATATTTTTTTCAAATGCAGCTAAGGTTGTAGAAATTTGAGCACAAGCCTGCATGGTGGGTCATCACTTACTGAAATCGGTATTTATAGCCACTGGCTGGTACGAAATGGAGAGTACTATAATTCTGTAGGCAAATGTTTTAGCACAAATGCTAAAGATGAGATAGTTATCAAAGTGAAGCTGATTTTACTCCCTCTACTTTTCCCTCTATTTTCTTTTCATCTCATCCTTGTTTCATTCCCTCTTGCTAACACAGATATTTATAACTAGCAGAAGACAATACATTCAGGAATTCAGCAAACTTAAATCAACTAGAAGTAAGGTAACATACTGCCACAAAAATAACTGAGGACAAATGAGAAGATATTTCTTTAGAAGCACATAAGGAAGCAGTTTGTGGGTTAAGGATCCACCAGGCTGAAAACTGAAGCCTACTGTATATATTATTTACAGACAGAGAACTACATCACGGTAAATAAAGGCAGCATTTCATTGGCAAGATGTTCATTACCACATTTAACCAAGCAGTTATGCAAAGTGTTATGCCTTTATAACTATACAATTTGGCATAGAGTAGAAGGCGGCTGGGAGCTCTGCAAATGTTTGGGATTATTGCTGGGCAGAATATTGCGCATAGGAATTTACATTCCCATCAGTAATTTGTCTGCAAATCCAGACCTCTTTCACCTGGCAGTAGCTGCTCTGGATCATAGCCATAAACTAAATTATCACATTACAATATTCTCTGCTACTTAGGGAGAGCACATTTTACTATGTGCACAGTCCATAACTGTTTGTATAACGCTACATCAAACAGCTTAGAGATTTTGGATTTCTGGGTTTAAATAGAACCACATACACAAAAACACCATTTTAGAGATTTCTTAAAAAAAAACTATGAAACATGCTGAGCCACTGTTATACAACAGTCACACACTGTCATGCTGTAGGCAAATATTTAAAATGAAATAGTTATTAGGGTAAGATGAAGACATTTTACTGTTTGAAGTGAAGAATAATATCAGATCCTCCTCAAGGATCAAGTATATAATTTGGGAATTCTTGTGAATTTTCTATCTTGATAAATAGTTCTCTCGGTGTAGCTGCATATGTTAATTATGACTGTATCAAAAAAGGGCCTTGGCTGACTGCATTTTGTTTGCTCTGCTAACATCCAAAATGGACTACTGTAACATACCCTGTGTGGGCCTGATTTTGAAAATGGTTCAGCCAGGTAAGTTAATATAGCAAATAACTTCCTGATTACAAGCAGAAGCAGTTGGTGATGACATTTGTAATTAAGAAGTAAAATGTACAATTTAAAGGTAAACAGATCAATTTCAAAATATTAATTTCGCTTATTAATATTTTACACACAAAAAAACCATTCAATTCATTTGGAATTTTTTCTTAAGCTACTCAATGTTTTTCCTACCTTTAACCTTACCCCTTATAAATATTTAATTATTTAACTATTATAAATATATATGGATTTTTAGAACATTTTATCCTTAAATGTAATTTTAAATATTAAAGAAATGAAAGAAAAATAGTGTCGCTTGAATAACAGAAATGCTAACTATTAAAAAAATGTACAAAGCTAACAAACAGACTTTAATTCTACATTCAGAGAGAAAGATTATTTTTGTTTCTAATACAAAACAGTGAGTAGGACTGTATTGTTTTAAATAAATGAACAAAATGCAAAGCTCTTAATTATAAACATATTCAAAAACCTGCTATGGGAATGACTGATAATGAGGAAACGCCATAATTGCACATACTTCCTCATTTAAAATCACAGAGTTACCCAAAAACCGAACAGGTAGACTTATTTAACAGTTTTTTCTGACATATTCCATTCTCTTACAATGTTCATTTGCTCATATTCATTTCCTAAATAAATGAGAAAAATAGCAACCTTATTTTAGGGAAGAAGAAATTAGTTTAATGCAAAGATCTAGCTATTATATATCTCCATTTTTTTTAAAAAAAGAAAATTATTCATAAGAGAAATCAAGTTTCTTCAAGGCAAAGCATAAATAGAAAATAAATGCTCTTACTGGCAATTTCATATTGCACATGAATTTTAAGAATGCATTAAGTGTGCAGAAATATTTGTTTGGATTTATAATAAGTAGAAATCATTGATGGGATCAAAACTAGGCCTGAGGAAAGTAAGTACCACTCATCTTAATGCTTGACTAGAATGTTGAGGGTAATGTGATACCTTGGTCCTCTAAGTAAAGCATCAAAGGTGATTGCCTAGCTTCATGAAGCTGAGATACCTTGACTAGATGCTTTGATTTGAGATGAGTGGCTTTTCTGAATTCCACTAACAGACTAGAGAAGCAACTGAACCAAACAGTGTAGTTGCTCTAATCCACATTTGTTCCATCATCCAGTTTGTTTTCTTCTTTTTCATCATTTTTGGCAGTGTCTTTTCATATTCATCCTTAACATTTTTTTTTTAATTTCATTCCACAGTTCCTCTGGCTCTCTATTGGTCAGGTTCAGGACTTCAAAGCAATTCCTGAGGTTCTCCTTGAAAATAGTGAGTAAATGCCCAATATCATATTGTGGAAACTGGTGACTTTATTTGTCTGCTTAAGCTTGACTTATAACTTGAGCATGAATCATCTGTGATCTGTTCCACAGTCAGTCCCTGGCCATATCTTTGCTGCTATAATTGAGGTCTTTCACCTCTTTGTATCAATAATACAGTCAGTTTGATTTCTATTACTCAATTTGGTGATGTTCATGTATATAGTCATCATTTTGGTTGTTTGAAGAATGTATTAACAATAAAGAAATCATTGGAGTAGCAGAAACTAACATGTCATTTTCATTTGTTTTCTAGGCCATACTGTCCAACTGCATTTTCCTCCTTACTATTTCCACTTTATGGCATTCCAGTCTCCAACAACCTTAGTACTTCTTAAACTTGATCACAAAACTCGCCAACCTTATCTTCTGCATTAGTGGTTAGAGCATAAACTTGCTGACTTTCATATTAAAGGGTTGTTAATTGTATATACTGTAATATACTATACCCTTCCTTGAGAATGCTTTCTTTCTTTGATTTTCATTTTCTGGGTAGTAAATAGAGTGATCTTCTGCCTCAAATTGTCCAATTCCAGTCCATTTCAATTTGCTGATGCATAAGAAGTCAATGTAGGACAATTCATTTCATCTTTCACAGTGTTGAGCTTTCCCATATATGTGCTTCCTATGTTCTATGTAATTCTATCTTTGTAGCTTTGGGTTTTCTTTTGCTACATGCCAACTTCAGCAACTAGACATCCATTAGGCTTTAACTGAACTGTGTCATGAATACCACTGGCACTCTGAAATGATTATCAGCTCTTCCTCAGTAGCATGTTGAATGACAGCTAACTTGAGGAGCTTTGTTTTGTGTCTCTGTACTAAGCATTACAATATTGTGTGTATAATGGTAAATCACTCATCAAGAGCCTCACTAGTAGGTAAAGCGGAATGAAAAGCATTTTCAAAAGTAAAAGTAGAAAGTGTGTGTCAGTTACATGAATTGTGGGAAAATGCAAGTAAAATCTGTACAATATAAACTGCTGTTTTTCAAGCATTTTAAAAAATTATGTTCTACTGACAGAATTTTCACTGATCAACAGCCAATCTTGGTTCAGGTAGTTCAACAACGTAAGTCTAGCATACTGGAATTATATGGGATGAGCAAGTTCATTTCACAGTTTAAGTCCCATTCAAAAAACTGACTATTGTATTTTGAATCACCTGAAATTGCTGAACATCTGATGTTCAGAACTTGTAAATATAAGAAGCTGCAATATTTAAACCAGTTGTTACCAAATCATAGACAATCCTTTCCAAGAAAGATAATAATTAGGTGTCTTCAGGTAACATGAATCTAGAAGTTTTACAGATATAAAAGGACTTCTCTTTTAGGCAGGTTTTATGCATAACACTACTCCAGGGTCAAATTAAATCCAACCAAAATAATTTCTGTGTTGTCTTGTGGCCAAAATTCCTAATACATTGTGATACCCTATATAAAGATCAATCTGGTACCTTCTACCCATTAGTATTTCTTGCACAGAAAGAAGTTGAATTGCAGTGGATTATTGCTTCCACAACTGTAATGGGACAATATCCTCCACTGGACCCAAAAACAACACATGAGGTTAGGGAAGGATAGAGCATACATAGTTCTGTTCTCCAAAACCAGTAATGACTGACATTGGAAGAAAGACTGGTTCTAAAGATCACTTGAGTGATAAGCTGATAAGCAGTAGGACCAGAAGCACATGAATAGTTCTGTTTAGTCATATTATTCACACATGTTCACTGCAGTAAGTGGGGGAAAGACTGTAGAACTTATTCCTGTGATAGACTCTAAGAGAGCATATGTACTGTCCTTGGGGCCGCCCATGAAGAACATTCAAAAGCTTCAACTGGTCCAGAATGCAGCAGCATGGGTAGTAAATGGTACCAGTTATTTGGCACATGTAACACCTCTATTCTGTGAGCTTCATTGGTTGCCAATGTGCTTCCAGGCACAATTCAAGGTGCTGGTTCTTACCTTTAAACTCTTCATGGCTTGGAATTGGGTTAGGAACCATCTCTTTTCAGTTGTTTCTACCTGTCCAATCTGGTCAGGTAGGATGGGCATGGTTTGGGTCCTGTTGGCTAAGGAATGCCAGTTGGTGGGGCCTAGAAGATATGGCTTTCTGCTGTAGCACCCATCTTATGTAACATTCTGTCTCCAGAGATCAGGATGGCCCTGACCCTGCTGGCTTAAAGACCTGGCTCTGGACCAGGGCCTGGGGCCCTAAGTGTGTGCAGGGACCCATTTTTTGGTTAATTTAGTGATGGGTAATTTATTCTTGCCTGCTTTGTATTTTAATTTTTGTATTATTGTAATTGTTTTTATTTTTTAAATTTTGTCCACCACCCAGAGTTACTTCATGATATGAGCAGCCATACATACAAATAATAAAATAAAATAAAATATGCTTTGTGTACACATGCTTCATACTCATTTACAATAGAATTAGAAAACAAATATGTGAAAATTCTGTCAACCACTGGGTAATATTGAGCATGGTGTACCCATGAATTGACCTGATGCAAGAAAACTTCTCATTAAGGCAAGCACAGGGATCGACAGAAAGAGCAAAAACTGTCCTTATTTAAAGGAAGTCATGCTAAATATTGGGGAGGGGATTTAGTCATTAAATTTAAAAAGTTGCATCTGTCTACAATTTTTATGGTGCCATTCAAAGATCAGTTAAAACTTACAATAAAAAATACAGCAAAAATGAGAATTAAAAGAATTAAAAAGACTATAAAATATAGAGGAAGATTTGTATAAGACAGTAAACCACCACAGGTAGAGAGAGATATATTTCATACATCTCAAGTCTGAAGGAGACATTTACACTCAACACTAATTTACAACTTTCAAAAGATAGTGCTATAAGAAAATGAAAAACAGTTTAGTATAAAAGCAAAACATGTTAGATAGAAAGCAGATTAACTTTCTACCATAGAAATTACATACCTGTTTGTAATACATTGAGTTCATTAATGTTGTACCATATACTGAGAGGAAGGAAGGGAGGGAGGGAAGATTTCACAGATAATTGTACAGATGTACACACAGATCTGTGGGATAAAACCTCCAACAAAATGACCCAAATCATAGCTCAGAATGTTTAGGTTAAACCTTGTCCATATGCTCAGTACCCAGGTTATAAATGATATTTTGCAGCATGTTTTGTAAATAATAGAATATCAGCCAAAATGATATAAAGATCTAGTTGATATATGGCCCTATAATGTTTAGTATGTAGACAGGGAAGTCCTTTGAATTTATTATAATAAAATATGTACATTACAATGATATTTGAACTACTTATACTGCAATAGATACAAGGACACCCACTGTTTACAGCTCAGAGACCACAGCAGAAGTATATAGCTGAGTACAGAACATATTGTAAATTCTATCAGTAATTTTAGAACCTTAAAGAATCTATGGCTGTGGAGTCCTTGAATGTATGGCTATAAATGCAGAATGTGTAAATTAATGTCTGTTTCCATAATACAGACTTTTAATGGAAAGACACTTGAGGAAGGTGTAATCTAAAGCTATCTAAATAACAAGTTTGCAAGTCAAACTTGATTTTGATATGAAAAAGTGCATGTTAAAAAAGAACAAGGAATGTGCAGTATTGAAAGATAATAAGGGCTGAAAGACTTAGTGATAGCTGTCATAAAAATCTGGCAGAATATTCTATTTACAATATGTAGTAAAACTGTCAAATGTAGAATTTATAAAAGCATATATCCTCGAAAACTAAATCATTTTCCCAAGGGCAACTTAATAACCTCTACAGTTCATTTGAATACCTGGGCAATGAGATAGTCAACTGAATAGAGCTTTGCATGGGATACTTCATAGTTCTTATGGCAAAGAAAAGTTAAGTTGGAAAACAGATCAAAAATGAGTTTTTGGATGAATCTTTTGTTCTCTATGTATGCCTATTTAGGTAATATTGTGCTAAATAGAACCCACATTTTAAAAGAAATTTATGCTTAATTTATGCTTAATATTTAAGCATAAAGCTGCTAACTTTCGAAAAATTTAGTTTAATGCCCCGCTTTGGAGAGGATGACTGATGCCCCTTCCTTCCTTCCTTCCTTCCTTCCTTCCTTCCTTCCTTCCTTCCTTCCTTCCTTCCTTCCTTCCTTCCTTCCTTCCTTCCTCTTCACTTGTGGGTTTATTTGCCATCATTGGTCTTCTGTCTTGTGCTGTTTGTGTGTTTGTGTTTCTATTATTCTTTGTTTTTAAAAGGTTTAACGATCATAAACCACCCAGAGTCATTGGGAGTCGGGCGGCATATAAATTTAATTTATTATTATGGTTGGTCACACAGTCTGCCAGATGCTTAGATCAGATTTGTCTCTTTTGTCCACCTATTGAGTTCTTCCCAAGGACCTGGGATAGGCAGATGTTGGTATCGGCACAGGATGTAAGCTGTTCCAAGTAAAGCTGCCTTTTGCAATTGACAGATGGTGATTTTGTCAATGCTGATGGTGTTCAAGTGCTGCTCCAGATGTTCTGGAATTGCATCCAAGTTGCCTATTATATTGGTACTACCTTTGTTTCTTTTGCCACAGTTATTCCACTTCTATTTGCAGGTCTTTATATTTTGTGATTTTCTCCAGTTCTTTCTCTTCTATTCTGCTGTCTCCAGGTATTGCAATATCCACTATCCAGACTTTTTTGTCTTTTTTATCAACAATAATTATTAAGTCTGGGATATTGTGTGGCAGATGTTTGTCTGTTTGAATTCTAAAGTCTCAGAGCACTTTAGCTTTCTATTACTTTGTCTATTTTGTGGTCCCACCAGTTCTTGCTTACAGGCAAGTGGTATTTCTTGCAGTTATTTCTTGCTGGTACTTTGTCATGCGGTTGTTTGTAACTACTCTGTGTGATCTTCTTGCAGCAGCTAACTAGGTGGTCCACTGTTTCTTCAGCTTCTTTGCAAAGGCGGCATTTGATGTCTGCTGCTGTCTTCTCAATTCTGGCTTTATATGTTCTTAAAGCTTGGTCTTGTGCACCCAGAATTAGCCTCTCTGTGTCTTTCTTCAACTTTCCTGCTCTTAGCCATTGCCAGGTCTTGTTGTTATCTGCTTTGCCTGCCAGGTTTTTTTTTTTTTTTTAATGTGTTTATATATTGGTTATGCAACACTTTGCCTTGCTATGTCTCTTTTCTATCCTTCATTTGGTCTCTTTGGTATTCAGTAAGCCTTCATGGTATACTAGCTTTAGTGCTTGTGCTTTTTACAGTCTCCTTATGCAGTATTTTCTTATTCTACTGGCTCATGCTGCTGGGATCTGTTTTTCTCTGTCTTGGAAATTCCATATGGGTGAGTGCTTAAACTGCCCTGTTTATTTCTCAGTGGACTGTTTCACCTTTGCTTGCATGTAGCTTTCAGGTTACTCCACTTCTTTCATCAGTACTAAAACAATTCCACTTTCCTCGGGCTGTCCCATATTGTTTTCTTCCCACATTTTTGCTTTTTGTCTTCTTTAGATGAGCTGATATGCTGTAGGCAAAAAATGCCAGTTCCTTCTCCAACACACTCAGGCACCATCCGCAATTTAGCAATTCAGCAATTATCAGTCTTGCCCTCTAGTCATTCTGGCCTCTTTCTATTCATCAGTTAGCAGCTGGCAAGCAGACAGAGAACATACAGAAATTTTTGATTCTTCTGAAATAGCTGTGAAGCTATTATACATGGAAAAAGTTGTAACTTCCAGAAGTTTGGCTTCTGCCCAAAATATAGGCAAGGGAAAAATAGTATTTTCCCTATCAATTATAGCCGTACTTGTCTCTATACATACATGTGAAGTTTTCACTTTCCAATCTTTTCTATTTGAGCTTCCTTCCATAGTCAGATCTGATTCATTTATAAATGATGGAATCTATATGAATTAACTTCAATCAAATATGCCTTATTTGATAGAGCAATACATTTGGTTAAATGATATGAAGAAGCACACCTTTTTACACATAAGATCCCAAATCAGGTTTTCTGACCTGATAATTCATCCTGCAGATTTTGACTTGCTGGATTTTGTTTATCAGATAAGGTTCATTTACTAAAAGCCTTGTCCATGTTATGTCTATATCAGTGTACTGTACTGTAAATGAGAAATTGCCCCTCTTCCATTAAACCAGTTTAATTTTTTCCATTAAAGCCAATCTGGTGCAGTGGTTAAGGCACCAGGCTAGAAACCAGGAGACTGTGAGTTCCAGTCCTGCAATAGGCATGAAAGCCAGCTGGGTGACTTTGGGCCAGTCACACTCTGTCAGCTCAATTCACTTCACAGGGTTGTTGTTGTGGGGAAAATAGGAGGAAGAAGGAGTATTAGGTATGTTTCCCGCCTTGAGTTATTTGTAAAAATAATAAAGGGAGATTAAAATAATCTAAAAAAAAACCTTGAAGATTTTTAATCTGCAGGTGTGATAGATACTAAATATCCCATGCACACTTTCATTGTGACAAAATAGTTGGATCTGATTGAAAGTACAACATATACCAATCTTAATCTGGTTCACAAAATTCAGGTACTCTGAATTCTAATAAAGAAGCTTTTCAGCTATAGCCTGCTTCTTCATAAGAAAATATACTTTGAAGTATGAAGCATTACTAAAGTGTAGAGACAATTGACAGTAATAGAATATTGCCTATTATTATTATTATTATTATTATTATTATTATTATTATTATATTTGAATAAGTCTATTATTTATCATGGATAACTATATACATGGTTTATTTTGGGCAGAATTATTGCAAAATGTCACTAATTTAGCTAAAAAATGAAGATACAGTAAACTGTTTTCATCATTTTAGCTCACATGAAGAATTATAACAGGAGACTGATTGGATTAGTACCTTCACAGATAATTGTTTTCAGCCTCCCCACTTCTCTTTTTCTTTTTGGATTTTTTAATAATCAAAGCACTGGTCAACAACTGCACAAGACTATATCTGATAAGAGAAGAGAACAATTTCTGAAGCAGTTCTTGAATTTGGTTCTTTATTTCCTACTGTCTCTGGTCAAGTTGCTGTGTTAGATGCTGTGACTTGTCTTTTAGACTCCAATTCCTCTGTTAATATTTATACTGACAGTTACTCTTTTGGCATTGTACGTGACAATGGCCAACTTTAGCAAAACCATGAGATTCTCCTTTTTGGAACCAATTGGAAATGTGAATCTGTTTGAAATCTTCACAACTTTTAAGGCCCAGGAACACTAAACTGGTATCTTCATTTTCAGCTTTGAAAGCTACCAGGCATATTTGGTTATTAACTGATGAGTAGTTATATTTTAACCCTCAATCATATGAAAAACTGATGTTGTAGAATAACCCAAATTTTAAAATAGTGCATAATATTGTTTTTGAAATGTTTGGGCTGAACAAGGTATTTAAATCAGGTGATTTCTAATGGCCGTTTTAAATGTTTTGAGAGATATGTCTTGAATTTAACACACCTATAATATATGGTTGGCAATATATACAGTTGCAACATGTACTAATTAAACAGTATGGCCAGATCTTCTAACAACTTCCAAGATATCTGCAGTGTTAACTTTCTTAAGAGATGTAGTACTTGAATCAAACAGTTCTACTTTATAAGATATCAAAAAGTGAAATAAAGGTCAGTATTAGATGTATGGATGGATAGTAGAATGAAGAATTAGAATATCCAATTTTGGAAAGTAAGTGGATCCTGGAATTAAATAATATGAAATATATATCTTATTATTTAAAAATGAAATCATAAATTATTAATACATGCTTATTGTAGCCCTCTACAAATATTTAAAAAAGGGTGTGCATCACTTTTTTTTTTTTTAATGTTAGCAGTGCAAGAAAGTGGAAGTTGCTTTAACTCATATGATTTGGTCTTTTTCTGATATAGCCTCCCTATTCTGGTTTCAAATTATTAATACATATATATACAATTTAGAGAAAAATATCTTCAGGATCTCAATGTGAAGATGAAGTATATTCTAAAACATCAAATTTGTTATTTCATGAAGATCTTTGGCTCTACCTAGCCTAGAGTATAACAAAGAGAATAATTTTACTCAATTGGAAAGAAGCATAGCCTCTAGGATCCAAGAAATGAGTTTGTTATCCATTTTTAAAGCAGTCTGTATTCTAAAAATAAGAAGTCTATATTGAATGATATATTTAATAAGTGAATTAAATTTATATAGCTAGTTATAGTTAGCTAGTGGAACTTTTTTTCTGTTAATTAGGTTTGTCCCTCCTTTTTATCATGTTTAGTTTATTTTAACCACTATAATAAATTAAGTTTTTTTTTCCCCCTTTCACTATACAGTCATTATTTAACAAATGGCCCCATGAGCTGTTACAGCCACTTTTGCACATAGTGTCTTATTGGAAGTTTCCGCTCATGCTTAACTCAAGAAAGTTAATTGGAAAACCCAAATTCCTAAGAAAATGCTGAATGTTGCTGTTCATTGCTCTAGACAATTACAAACCAAAAAGAAAAATAATAAATAATGCCTTTTATTCCTGCAAGAAATGGGGAAGACCTTGTTCCAATGGTCTCATTTATACTCTCCCCCTGTGAGAGTTGATGCAGTTCCAGCTTCAGTTGCAGAGACTGGTAGCCATATCCTAGAAGCCAACTAGTTTGCTTTCAGGGTGGCCACATGGGATACAGAAAGTCCAGTGTTCCTCAATATTGTGTTCCCCTTCAGCCTCAACAACTGGCAGTGTAAAGAGGAGTTGCCCAACAGGACAGCTTTGAGAGACCTCCATTTCCTCTTTTGCTACTTGATTCCCCTGCTTCTGTCTCTCTTTCAATAAATGGTGAACCTCTCCCCTTTTTATTGGACACTAAATGTGCCTCAATGCGTGAATATATATTTTCACCTCCTAGCCACTCTGCTTAGTGTCTGGACAGTAATTGCTGTGGGTCCTGGTAAGCAACCCACCTGTCAGCAGGTTACCACCCCACTGATGTTTGAAATTATCTCTTTAAGGAACATGCTTTTCTTTTGGGTACTGACTTGTCTGTAAATGTATTGGGAAGGAATTTGCTCTGAAAGCCTGGTGCAATTTTCTGCACCAAAAAAGGCATATATTTATAGGTCCCAGAAGAATGTCATAACTCAGCTCTTGCTATGATCTCTACTCTGCCTTCTCCTTCTTTCCTCTTTTCTATTTTATTCCCCAATTTGCCACATCTTGCTTTTTTTCTGTATGTCATAAACTTTATGGTCTACCTCAAAAACTAAATGTGGTTTGCTAAAACCAGCATGAACTGTTGTCACTTTAAAACCTGATGCACTTTTTTGTTGAATTCCTCAGTATCCCTTCACTAAAGTGGCTATTGAAAGAATCTAACTCATTATTACTGTATTGAATAAAAACAATACAGTATTTTGGTGCCTTCTTCCAGTTCCTGTAATACTTTATGCTTACTGTCAAAAAGCTGCACCAAAAGAAGGGGAGCCCAATCCAGGATCATCTGGTTCAGGATATAAGATGTATTGATGCTATGGTTAAATCCATTTTCCCCTTTTATGCTCAATCCAGCTACAATTTTGGGTGTATTACTCCTATAGCCTCCTGCTTTACAAACAGAGACCTGTGGTATGCTCTGTTTTTAATACTATTACATCCTGATTTGCAGTACTTTTTTGCTCTTACCTTTAATGGTGAGCAGATCACCTGGACCAGAATCCCTCATATGAAATGTGGCTATTCTAGGAAATCTCCAGTTCCTAGAGAACAGGGAAATTGAGGTCGTGCTGTTGTCTTTCTTCAACATTATGTTTGCTCGTTTGTTTGTTTCCCTTTGAGGAATAATATGCCTCTATAGATGACTCATCTCTAGATGCATTCGACTGACATGGAGTTGTGGCCTTAGCAGAAACTGTTTGAGAAACTCAAGCATATAAAGACCTGCCCTCTGCTTGATTGGGCCAATGTTACACTGCCACCCTCAAGCAATAAATCCAAGTGTATTGCCAAGCACTGGCCAGGAAAATCTGTCCTTTTAGGATCCAGAGACAATAAACTACCATTAATAAAGAATAAGAAATGGTTCTTTTAGGAACCAGACACAATAAACACACCAGTAAGTAAGGAGATTTTAAGCATTATTGTTAACTTTAGCAGGCAGATTAAACATATACATAAAAGCATAACACATAAAAGCATAACAAACCAAGCAAGATGATAACCAATCTCCCTTCAGCTGTCAGAAGCCCCAGTGAAACGACAGCAGAAAGACCCCAAGACAGCCAATTCACAGAGCACCCAGGTCCAGGTCTGTGTCAAAGCTCCAAACTCAAGGGCAATACCAGAGTTTTGTATCCCTATTTTGCACCAGATCATTTGCCCAGAAGTTTATTGTCTATTGTTTATTGTTTATTGAGAGGATAATGTTATGGCATCTGGTGATATGTAACAGGTGTTTTTTTAAAAAATAAACTAGCATATTTTATTATTTGTATATTTGTTCGTTAGCTGCCTGGAGTTATTTTTTTATAATATGTGTGATTACATAATTTTTTATAATCAATAAATTTAAATTCAAATATATGAATCATATAACTAGGGTTTATTCATACTCATTCATATTTCATGTGCTCCAATCCAGCATATCTTAATGTGGAGGCTGGTATACAATATATCTACAGGTATCAGCCCTCATTCCTCTGCACTTAGCAGAGAACATTCCCTAGTTTGTCGAATAATATGCAGATTTGCAGTCCTGCCTTACAGAGAATGATCAGATCACAGTGTTATATTGATCTGGACATTAAAACCAGGAAGTGATCTATTGAAACAATATATAAAAGGCATGTATATACATGAGCACAAGAAGAATGATTGTATGCTTATAGACATTGCTGTTCCTTTCCCCACTATAGGAATATGAGGATATTAGTTATTTGTTATTCATTAAGGACCAGTTGCCTTTTAAAATCCATTTCTCCATCCTCACCATAAAAATAAAAGGGAAGAATGAGGGAAGGAGTGGGGCAAGTAATTGCCTACAATCTTTTACACCTTCGCATTAGCCAGCTAGGATAGTACTAGCTGGCAACATGGGAAGACAAAGTATCAACAGCGGGGACACAAAGAAAGTAAGGCAGGTGACTCTGGTATCTATATAGAGGTCCCTTATTTTTAAAGTGAACTGTTTATTACATCTGATCCTACCCATACTGGTATGAGGCATCGCTTCAGTGTGTGCATTGATGTAACACCTCAATAAAATGTAAACAGAACATGACTTAAACAGAAGTCTCCAAATGACTTCTTAAGACTAAATGTTTAAAAAAAAAAACCAATTTCAGTGCACGCACCTACAAACAACCACATACAACCACACTTAAGTATTCTAGCAAAGTGGGTAAATGTAAAGAGACATTTATAGGGAAAATTTTAGGAAATTTAAAAAGAAGCAAATATTCACCTACTGCTGGGGAAATGTTGCCTTCAATCAGATCAGCAAGCAGCAGTCACTTATTTGCATTCTATTACTATTAAAGGCCACAGTGAGGCATGTCAAAACCAAGAAGAGAACAAGTGTGTTTATTAAATTAGCATCATAACTTTTCATCTTTATATAAAGCTCATACATTCATACCTAATTTAAAATTGGTATTTCTTTACAAAGAGATCTGGATCACAATGAAGTTCACACACAGCTATGCTATTTTCTTGGATTAATGGCAAGAGAACATACATGTATAATCAGGTAACATTGCTGCTGCTGATATAATTCATTTGTAATTTATGCAGTTTCCTTTCTTCTTTTTAATGGCAACATTTTTCATAGAAGACTTCTGCTTTCCGCAGCTGTAGCACTGAGTCATTCATTTGCAGAGAACAGAAAAAAACAGAAATGGATTGCAAAGCAATATACAAAGCAATATGGTGCAAAAAGAGACCAGATAATTTTGTATTAAAAATATAAAGCTACAGAACAGTCTAAAACATTTCCTTCTCTTTTAATAAACATTTCTAAGACTGTGAAAAGCTTCTATTGACCTGATTTCTGTGAACCAATTTTAAAAGTGAATCTTTTATGCTTCACTGTAAACCATTCAATGTGAGATCTGAAAGAAGCCCAGTAGAATCCTAAACCCAAACATAGGCATGTAATTAATTAAATAATACATACAGGAGTAATTGGTTAACAATGTCTGTGAGAGGTTCACAGATGGAAGCTCTACTGTCATAAAAATATCAGTATAAATAGATAAATATGACCTGAAGACAGAGATTTAAGAAAGTGACAGAATATATCACCTCAGAGACAACTGATGAGTCCAACCCACAGAGAATAAACTCTGGAAGAGACACACCAAGAGAGACAGAGAAGAAGCTGGATGTCCTGGTAATGAGTATCAGGAAAGACAAAGGATTAGATTTGTAGAGTAAAACAACAGAGAGAACAGCAGAAAAAAGCTTAATAAATTGGAAAGTATTTTTTTTTCCTTTTTACTGAGCTAAGTGATGACTAGCCAACTCTCAACTACACCAGTGACAATAAACAAATTTTACAAGTTCTTGTCAATAAGGATGTTTATCACAAATTAAACTGCTAGAAAATAATAGTTTCTTATGTGTACAAAATATGAACCTAGGATTATGACTTTTTTTGTTTTTTATCAGTAATTACATTTACAACATTAACTGGATATAAATTATGCCAAATTCCATAGAATTCAGTGGAAGGGGATCTCATTTAGTCTTGAACTGTAGCAGGTAATTGCTCAAATGACTTCTGCAACATTCCAAAAATTCCCAATAATCCTTTGTAGTTGCAATTTGATTAAGACCCCATGAATCCAAATTCTTTTTATTTCAGAATCTTGCAGCCTTTTGAACTCAAGGCACCCAGTACCAATGTGAAATAATGGCTGTTTTACTTCAGGAACAAAGGACATAGATTCTTCTCTGAGGCAAGAACTGGACATATAACATATAGTATTCCATGCTTATTTAGTTTAAGACATAAAAATTTCCCTAATGCTTCTGCTTTCTATTGTCTTACGAAATATCACACATTGTATAGACACATATAAGACATGAGATGACACAATGTAAATAGGGTGGGTGGATATGTCACTGCCTAATATACACTCTTTCCATCTATCTTTCATCAACACACTCTAACACAAAGAGCCAGAATTGGATGGGGTGAGCAGAAGCATTACTTACAAGGATAAAAGATAGGAACATAGGAACAAGATCATGGAATTCTATTGTTTACATAATAAAGATAATAAGAGTAAAAATGAATGATATGCAGTAGGGATAAATGACCAAGGGATGACTAATAATTGAAGCATTATTTAACAAAATAAATTATTTAAACTATATAAGCATGGAATAATATATGTTGTAAAAAGAAGGGAGAAAGGGGAGAGGTTGAAAAGAGAGGAAAGCAAACCAGCAAAGAAGCTACCCGTGGGAGGTATAAACAAAAATGGGAATGAGAATTAGAAAAAATAAATCAGTCACAATCAGAATTATCAAGAGACATCACCATCACATAGAAACTCTCCAGTCAATAACCTGGGCAACCAGGAAGATAGATTGTGAGCGAAATGTGAAAAATTTCCTTCCATCTCCCCCACTGATTTCTGATCCATAAAAAAGGTTATGATTGGAATAACTGATAGTGAATTGATTTTAAGGATCTTTTCAAGCCCTGTATCCAGAACTTTCCATGACCATCAAAATGTTTTATGAAATCATTCCAAAAGGCTTATTTATTTTCCTTTAATTTGTGTATACTGCTGCACCCCAAACTGCAAACTGGGACCAAATTTTTGTGGATTTTTAAAACAGGAAGATGAAAATTGGATCATCTTTCCACAGATGATTAAAAGCTGTTTTGAATTGCTCTAACATCATGTTTTACTCTAAGTTGGAGTGCAGTTTTAGTTAAAGGTACAACAGGTAAATAAAATGTATAGCTGTCCCAATACTGAAACAGAGAATAGTCAACTCTACTTCTAAAAGGATAAAGTTCTATAATCTTGGCAATGTAACCAAAAGGTCTGTTCTTATTCCTTGTAAAAAAAATATGTGGCTGCCCTGCTCTGTGCATCAAGCAAACACTGATTAATTTTAAATTAATCAATTCAAAATGTGTTTCATTAAACCAAGTCTCATAATGAAACTGAAATATCTGACTTCAGTGATAGACTGTATTTCTAGAAGGCAAAACCTATGTGTACTTGGCTTTTTAATAGGCTGACCATATGTCCCGTTTTGAACAGAACAGTCCCTTTTTTAAAAAACACTTCCAGACCATCCTGTCATTTTAATATAAAAGTCCATTTTGTCCCGTTTTCTTAAAAACCTTACTTAAAAATCTGAAAATTCCCTCAAACCTGTCAGAATGCCCTCTGACTTTGAATGGAAGGAGGGGGAGCTCAGCAGAAACAGCGGGAAAAAAGCCACAGAGCTCAACCTGGCGGGAAACCTAAAAATAAAAAAAATAGGATCAGCTGATAGGTGGTAATCAAAGGGTGAGCCAATTGGCTCCTGCCTTGAAATGGCAGAAAGAAAAGAACATAAAAGCACAGCCAGAGGAGGAACAGCTTGTCATGGACAACCATTCACTAGAGTCTCCAGCCCAGCCTTGCCTCTCACAAACGAAGGAATCCGAAGATTCCCAGCCCGAGAAAACCGGAGAAGTTCCTGCCTGCTGATCCATCCCTGCCCTGTTTTGCCATCCCAATGTCCTGTTTTTAAACCTGTCCCATTTTGCCATCCCAATGTCCCATTTTTGTCTTAAGGAAATATGGTCAGCCTACTTTTTAAGTTTGTGTGTATTAAACATTGGTGGAGTCTATGAGACAAATGATGTTTTTAACACATATTTACATTTTTAAAAAAGGTAAAAATCTATTCATATATTTTAAGAAGAAAGTGCAATTAATATTTACTTTCAATTGGTATGGCTATGATAACTAGATATTGAGTATTTCAGTAGCCATTATGAAAGTATTTATCATTGTGCACATCCATCATTATTCATTCAAGGTACTGTAGACTGAAGGAGTTAATGAGACAAGTCTACACTGATATATTCAACTTACTGTAGCTAAATATTCCAATACCAGCATAATGTTAATATGATCAAACATTATTAAATATTTGAAGGTACTTTGTTATACTCCTTGCCTTTCTCATGTTAAAGATTTCAGTTCATATCAGGGAGATAAGTAAAGAACAGTTTCAACTGGAAAACAGTTGTACAGGTAGTCCTTGACCTATGACCATTCAGTCAGTGACCGTTCCAAATTATGATGGCACTGAATGAATGATGGTTATGACTGGTTCTTGGAGTTCTGGCTGTCCCAGCGCCTCCACGGTCATGTGATCACGATCTGGGTGCTTGGCAACCTGTTCACACTTACAACCAGTTGCCAAGTGCCCCACAATCACATGATCGCCATTTGCAACCTTCCCTACCAGCTTCCCCAGAAAGTCAATTGGAAGCTCTCAGGGAAGGTCGCAAGTCACTGGGTTGAGTATATCCTACCCATGTATCCTTCCCCAGCCCCTCTGCACTTGCACTGCACTGACCATTTGCACACCGTCCCCAGACCATATGGTGCCTATTATGAACCCCCTCACATCCTCGTACACTCTCCCCAACCTGTGCTGCACTTCTCACATACCCCCTCACACCCTTGTGCATCCTCCCCAACCTGTACCTCTCATACACCCCCTTGCACCTTCCCCATCCCATGCCGCACTTCTCATACACCCTTGTACACCCTCCCTGACCTGTGCTGCACCTCTTGCATACCTCATGCACCCTCTACAACCCACTGTGCCTCTCTCACACCCTCCCCAGCCCTCCCCAATCCACACAGTGCCTCTTGCATACCCTCCCCAACCCTCCCCCACACACCTGCACACCCCCTCACTCCCTCCTCCACCCATCAGCAGCACTTACCTGCCTGCAGGCCTGTGACTTACAACTTCCTACTAGCTTCCCCACTGACTTTGGTTGTGGGAAGCCAGCAGGAAGTTGCCTAACCTAACGACTGTGGGATTCAGTTAATGACAGTAATCAGGAATGCAGGGATTGCCATCACTAAGTGATGCAGTCATTTGTTACAACCACATCACTTAGCAATAAAAATTCCAGTCTCAATTGCCATTGTAAGTCGAGGACTACCTGTATGTCTTATTAAAAGCATTTTCCATATTAAGGGAGTACTGAAATGTTGTCTGCTCAGAATAAGTCTTACTGAATTTAAGAGGGCTTACTTTCATATACATAGATATAAGATTACAATCTGCATTTCCTTTTCTAATAATGAAAGCTATTTGATCCATAAAACAGGTAGCATAATAAAGCAGGGCTTGACATTTTCAGTGTACAAAAAGAAATTCCAATAATTCTGATAGCAAATGTTTCTGTAATGAAATGATAACATGGCTCTATTGGATACTACAACAACAAAAAACAGGCAAATTAAATGAACAGCATTGATCAAGTCTGATTGACTGATGTTTGAAGACAGTGATTGAGATCAATGACTGATTAAATATTCATGATGTTAGTTTCAGGGAATATTGAGCTCCTTAACAGCAAAATCAATTCATTAACTTTATTAATGAGGCTTCACAATTGTTTGCTGTTGCTGTATAGTTATTCTAAAAACAGATTAAAGAAGAAAAATGTTGAAGCTGCATTCTTGCACTTTCAGTATATAAAGGCAATCCTGTGCTTGCTTGCTTGCTTCAGTGAATCTGCTCGCTTTCCCTTTGGTTTCGTGACAAGTTTCAGTAGAATTATACCATTAGCAATTTAAGGAAAAGAGAGAGAAGGAGAGAGAGAAACGATAGAGAGATTAAAAATGTCTCCTTAGTTTTCCCACTTTAAATCCAGTATTTATGCAAAAGGATAGAATCACCAGATTCATGCAACACAGTAATGCATAATGTTTGGGTTCAAAGGCATCCAGACGGGAAACTCAAAAGTAAAGTTAGTGACCACAACCATGAATCAAAGTCCTATCTCTTTTTTACCACCAAAATATCCCCCACTCTCCCAGGGATGCCCTGTTTGATTCTGGTTTAGTGTACTATGCAGACCTAGCTATTGTAATTTTTAATTGGTTGTAAACATGTCATGGTTTACATATTAGCTCGTGCAAATCTAGTTACATGATAAACTATGATTAGACATATCATGAGTTAGCACAATATGTGGTCTCAGTCCATTCTTTTAAGATCTATACTTATTAAAGAACATATAATACTATAGATCATACTTCCAAGTAAACCTATGTGGTAAATATTATTTAGCATAGAAGAACAGTAATCTTTCATCACTGCAGGAATTTAATATTCAGAAGGGCCACACGATGTTACCTTTCTGGGATTTTGGAAAAGTACATTGATGTTACTCAATTTAAAATATAATTCTACAAGGTCTGTTTCCATACTATTTTGGTCACATTAGGTAGAATGTGCCTAGAGCCAGGTCTGCTAGCCTAGGTCATTCATTTGAATTTGTTTATTGAACAGATATGAACAGAAGTAGTCTGAAGTCAAGTGTGAACATAGGTTTTCTCATTTCCTTGCTTTCTTTTATCTAATTTTCTATATAATAAAGACTATGGCATAAAATCCCCTTCCCAAACTCCTGCTGTGCTGCCTTATTGTGGTGGGGCGGGGCTGGGGGATGCTCCTGGGAGGGATGAGTGAAGAATGCCAGGAGTATTATATAAGAGTATATATTCCCGGCAGGGTCCCCCAAGGTGTGAAGGTCATCTGAGCTGTCCTCCTAAAGCAAGCAGGAACTTAGGTTAGGCAGCAGCAATATAGGAAGATGTGTTGCTTTATAGTAGCAAAGGAAGGGTATAGCAAGAACCATACCTGACTACAATACAATCAATGACTGAATAATATCAATTAGACGTCATGTCTTTAATATGACAATTATGCAAGTTTATGTTCCAACCACAGATGCAGAAAAATTGGTTTATGAGTTTTATGATCAAGTTCAATTTGAAATTGACAGAACATGCAAGCAAAATGTGCTGCTTTTGATTGGAGACCGGAATGATGAAGTCAGAAATATTAAGGAGGAAAATGTAGTTGGATTCTATGGCTTAGAAAACCAGAAAGAAGGAGAATGACCTATCTATTACTGCCAATCCAGTGATTTCTTCATTGCTAACACCATCTTCAAACAACTAAAATGACACCTCTATATATGGACATAATCAGTAAAAGGAGGTGGAGGAGTTTAACTATAGCATCAAAGACTAATTTTTTTAACAATTTGTTGACTGTGGAACAGATCATGGACTTAGTAAAGGTAAAGGTTTCCCTTGACATTAAGTCCAGTCGTGTCCGACTCTAGGGGGCGGTGCTCATCTCTGTTTCAAAGCCGAAGAGCCGGCATTTGTCCGTAGACATTTCCATGGTCATGTGGCCAGCATGACTAAACGGAACGCCGTTACCTGCCCGCCGAAGCGGCACCTATTAATCTACTCACATTTGCATGTTTTCGAACTGCTAGGTTGGCAGGAGCTGATGTCCTAACAGTCAGAAATCACGCTGAGACGAGGAGTAGGTCTCTAGTGTTTATTACTGCTACATAAACAGAATCCTAACAAACTGAAGAAGCATGGGAAAAACCCAGACATATAAACCCCAAAGGCTAAGGTGGGTCTGATCTGTGTCTCTTTGAATGGCTGCTTAATTCCTCAGTACTACGCATGCGTTTTCCACCCTGGATGGGGGCCCCCTCCTGCTCACCATCAGTACTCATGACAGCTGGGACTAGCAACAGGAGCTCACCCCGTCACGTGGATTCAAACTGCCAACCTTCCGATCGGCAAGCCCAGCAGCTCAGTGGTTTAACCCGCAGCACCTGCTCATGTGTACATTCCGTATAAAGCTAAAGAAGAAGAAAGCCAACCAGTTTCCACAATATAATCTTGAGCATTTACCCACCATTTTGAAGGAGAACATCAGGAATCATTTAAATTCCTGCACCTGATTGATAGAGAACCCAAAGGAACTGTTGAATGAACTTAAAAGAAGTCATTCGGTCTGATTGTTAAAAGAGACTGCCAAAGATGAAGAAACAGAAGAAAGCAATTTGGAACAAACTACTGAAATTGCCAAGAATTTTTTTTCATTCATACATTTCTGCCAACTCCTAACTGGCAGCCATATCTATAGTATAAGATCACCATTTTATAAGTAAGATCACTCTATCTATCTATCTATCTATCTATCTATCTATCTATCTATCTATCTCCTGGTGCATGGTCCACAAGATGACTCATGCACTTGGATCATTACCTGCAGAGCCAGGGCAGGAAAGCCATCAACGATAAATGAGCAAAACTGCAATAGCTCCTATACCATTAAAGTATGTGTTTGTTTTCCCAACCCAGTTTACTATGTTCAATATATTCTGGAATCCTGACATCTGGAATTTATGAATATATCCAGCTCATTCTCTTTTCTCCAGCTCTCACTCATGTATCACTTACATTAGCATGCCACAACTTACAATAGTTACTTTGCCTACTAGTTTCATACATAAAGGCATATAATCCTGAATTTTCTGTCTAATTGTTCCTGCTCCAGAGTGATTAAATAGCATATTTAAGAAACTGTAAAAAGATCCATATAAAAATATCTGTATAGGAATGTATGCACAGTTTGTTAAACTAAGGCATACACACATACACATATACATACACACATATACATATATTAGAAATGAACACAAATTATTTACCTATAATCAGACATTAGGCATCACTGTATTCTAGAGAAGAACACCGTGTCTGAGTCCAGAAAGCTTCTGTCCCTTTTCCCACCCTCTAATAAGTAAGTAAAATATAACAATATTTTGTTTGTTTGTTTAAATTACATGCTTCCCACTTCCTTAATGGCTCTTGAGTTTACAAAGATACAATAAATAAAATTAAACGTTAAAAACATATAAGATATAAAACACAGAATAAAGCAGAACATTAAAAGGTAAATCTATAAAATTACTTTTCCCTGATAAAAAGGCTTATGAAAACAGTAAACAGATACAATTTGTCCCTCCTTCACAGAAGAGGGAAACTTGCAGTCCTCTGCATAGAAACAGCAAGAGGAAGTGGACTTTTGCATTCCTAAAGTTGTCTATAGATAGGTCTCTCATTTAGAAGTAGAGTATTTACTGTAATTCTTCTGATACAATTCTTATCTTCCTTCAAATAAATACTAATAATCATAGCTCTTGATTATCAGTGTTCAGATTAACTGTTTCTAATCAGACTGCTAGAAGGAAACTCTGACAAAATCAATTCCTAAACTGTAACAAGTGGAGGAGTAGGGCCTGCCTCAATCTAATATCAGTTTATTCCACAATACAGAACTCAGTTTGAGTAACTCAGAATTCACTACTGAAGTTGGTAACTGTTCCATACAGCTTTTTCCTAACCTGTTTCTATCAGGTATTACTGCAGTCTCACTAAGTTTCGCTCTTGCTATTACTTCAACTGTTTGACTGTTGTCAAACTTTAGAATTTAGCTACCTTTTTATAGAGATTTGTCTCATGCTAAAGTATAAAGCTTTCAAATATTTTATATATAATTACTATAATCAACATCATCTTCCCGATTCAGTCATTCTTAATCAGACAATCAAAATGATTATTCCATCTGATTTCTGAAAGCTCAACTAATACATTCTCTACTGGCTTAATAATCACACCTATTAAGTTTTACGGATTTTATCAGTGTCTATAGTCACAGCCTCATCACTTTTTGTTTTGCTGAGAAGGAGGTTAAATTATTATTCTATCAATTACATGGATTGCCTTCCAGTGTCATTTATAAAGGTTAGCAGGTTGATCTCAGGGAAAGAATTTCATCTGCAAGAAAACTTCCTTACATTCAAGCCCTCAATTGTCCCTTTATAATGAGACAATCCTCAATTTATATAAGACTAACTATAGTAGAAATAAAGCACTGAATGCTATTTTTTTTTTTTAAAAATGAATTTGTTTTGGCCAAAATAGGATAGGATGAAATTAATTAATTATTAGCATTATAATACAGTGGGTCTACAGTGGGTCTCCAATATTTAATTTAATCAAAGTTGATTACAATGTCAACGGTGATGGAAAATCCAAATCTAGTCCAAAACAAGATTACCAGTAACAAGAATAATATTGTGGGATTGTTTAGTCTGAAAGAGCGTGACTGTCCCAAGTCATTTGATGAGCTTCCATAACTTAACCTGGATCTCTTCAATTCTTATGCAGTGTCTTAACCACTACACCATACTGGTTCTTTACTATGTGATCTATTGTATGTGTGTATGACTGCCTCAGTTGTGTTTCAGTGCTAGGGAACTGATTATTAATGATAATTAGTGCTCTGCCACTAAAGCACATTCTGGTGTCCTATACAAAAAAGTCAATAGCACCACAAGTTGATTTATTAAAACAAAATATTACCTTACCAGTTTAATTGTGTAAGTCCAACATAACAATGTAGATATTGTGCTTACAGGGTACTTCAATCAGAACTACTCAATATCCTGCTTAATTTCAGACCTAATGAGCAGAACAGTTCAAGTACTGCTAGGAGTTCTGGGTGGCATATTATATCATGCTTCCAGATCCCTTGTTTGAAAGTCACATGCCCTAAGCACTTGCGTTCCACATGCTGTGAATCATCATTTTGTTCTTACACAATGCTACCAAAGTGTACACTTAGATGCAATACATTTACTATGCCATTTGCATCAGCCTTTTTAGTAGGCTACATAGACATATTGTGGACTATATGTACTTCCAGACCCAAAAGAGCATATCCCCCTTTTTGCAGCTCCTGGCCACAGTAGCAAGAATTACAGATATAGATAAGATGACAGATCTACTGTCAAACACTGACAGTGCAGAAAAATATAGACAGATGGATAACAGATAGTAGGATACTAAGTACCCTACAATTTATTGAAGTAAATAGGAGAGAGTTGAGTGGCAAATTACCTATACTGTTCACAAACCAGCAGGCAGCCCTGCTTGCCAGCTATCCAAATTGTTTCTGGGCAATTTGGCAGATTTCTACTTTGTTGTGCTATTTCTTATAGCATGACTTTAAATTGCAATCATTCCCTGTTGTGCAAAAACTGTTCAAATATAAGCAGAATTTTACAGATTTGAATTTGGCTACAGAAAAGTATAATTATTGTCTGTATTCATGTATTATTATTATTAGTAGTAGTATTGTTATTATTATTACTATTACTATTATTATTATTATTATTATTTTATGGCATTATAGTTTTATATTTTATAAGCTTCCCTAAGTGGAATATATATATATATATATATATATATATATATATATACACATATATATATATATTCATAAAATGAAATATATGGAAACACTGAAGTAGAAAACAAAATAATCTGACGACGATTTACAAGTTCTATTATAGAATACAGCTGGAACGTATTTCTTTACAAACAAAATCAAAAGGTGGTAACTTTATTTTATTTTTATTTCAAAAGGAATCATAAGCTGAAAACTGGCAATTTAAGTGAGTCATGAATTTGTCATACAATATATACATAAAACAATAAACATGATAAATAATAGTGTAATAGTAACAACTTTTGGTGACTTTGCTTTTTCTTTCCTCTGAATAAAATGTTGATTTTCAAATTATATTGAGAAAATTGCTTTTAAGACCATCAGATCTTTATTTAATATAAACATATTGCAAAAACAAAGAATGAAATTGTCCAGAATTAAAGAATGAAGGCAAAGAAAGAGGATGCCTCAAGTTCATACTGTCTAGTCCAGTATGGTCACTGAAAAAGGGGCTGCTGAAGGTTCCTTATCTTTGTGAGGTTCACAGTCATGCATAGAAAAGTCAAGCCTTTTCTGTAATAGGCTCCACTTTATGGAATACTCTCCCTCCAGAATTATGTGCAATCCCACTTTGCTGCAATTTGGTAAACAAGTTAAAGCTGTTTTATTTCAACATGGTCTTGGTTTTAGCTGACTAAAATCTTGGGTTTTATCTTTTTTGTGGTTATTTTTTTGTTTTTTATATTGGTTAGGATTTTGTTTTTATTATGTTTTCTTTTTGTATGATATTGTACAGTGTGTTAAGTGATAATTACTATAAATAAACATATAAACAAATAAACATATGCCTGGGTACAGCATACCTAATAGATAGCTCTAAGGGAGAATCAGTCATCAGTAACCCCTATGCTTGTCATCAGAGGTAGACACTGAGGCAACTGCACATTGTCTATTGAGCTGTCCTCTATATCCTGTTTGGTTCACAGAACTAATTTATGCCCATACTAGCAGACACATTGGATGGGCCCAACCAGATACTATCCAATTCCTATTAAAGGATAAGTATATTAAAACCTCTGTGAAAGTTGCATACTTTGCACAACAGCAATCATTATTAGAAGATTTTGCTTCTGATTTATCTTCACATAAGAACAGCTTTTGTCATGCATGCTTGCTTATGAAGTGAGATTCTTTGTTGTTATTGTTGTTTCATGATTTTCCTTTTCTGTAAATTTATTTACCTAACCTTCCTGAGTCTTTATGTTAACCTTTGAACTATTGCTGTAAACCTAATAATTCCATACAGAGTTACATTCTGTAAGAGAGGCGGACTTACAAACTGAAGACCATTTTGCATAATTAATATATAACTTATCAGTAGATAGATTTACAATGGTGGAGACCTATGTTTGTTCCCTGTTCATATAGATTTCCATTTGATTACTATTCTGATAGTGCCTAGTAGGTCATACAGGTGCGTTTCACTGAATTATATCATAAAGTGAAATTTAAACCACTTCAGAATTCTTTTAGGAACATATGTTACCTGATTTTTTTAAGTAAAATGAAAGATGAACTGTCACTACATTATTCTACATTTAGAATGTAACATTATTTACTGCACTTTAGATATGTTCTGGTTTGTAGTCATGAATTTCATACAAATAGAGGTATTTCAGGAAATTACCTTAAAATCAGACTGATGCATTTAGGAAAAAGTTTATTCTAACTTTTATTCTAGCATCCTCTGGCAGTCTAGATAGCTTTTTATATGTGTGTCTTTCTGTCTTAGGATTGGACAAAAAAAACCCTCCACCTTTTCATAGGACTTCACATCTCTCATCCTGTCTAATGTGAAGATATGAAAAATAGTAAAATCATTTCCTGCAAAAAGAAATTGACCACAAACATTCTATTTGCACAGTTCTAGTAACAGTGAACATTTCTAAAGAATGTTAATATTGTTGTTAATCAAAAGCACTCATCAATTTTTTAAAAAAAATAATCTTATCTTTTCTGAAGGGGGAAAAGGACTGTAAAACAATTTTGGAAAAGCAAGTTCCATGAATCGTTAGTACTGTACTAGACCACCCTGGGACCAATGGGTCATCATTTGAAAGAAAGGTAGTGCAGTCTGATGTAACCAGAATGAACATTAAAGTTTAGGCTGACCATCTTTTTTTTTCTTTTTTTTTTTACCACTGGACAGTCCTGTGATCATCTAAGAAGAGTATATATCATAAATAGAAAAATAATTGTAAACAAACTTCAAGAATATCAGTATTTACTTACCTAAACAGATGAATAGTATGACCATGTGTGGGCAATAAAGCAGTGGGGGTGGGAGTGACTTCAACTTCCTGCTGGCTTCCCCAATGACTTTGCTTGTGGGAAGATAGCAGGGAGCCTCAGAAATCATGATCATGTGATGGGGGGATCCTGCAACAGCCACAACTTTGTGAATAAAATTGGTCTGAACATTGTAGAAATTTCAGTTCCACTGGAGTAATGGGTGCCAGATTTTTTTATGCATTCTTTAAGTTAGCAGACTTTAGGTATGTTGATTCAAAATTGTTGCAGTATAAAACACCGTTTAGGCTAACTGAAGGGTACAGATAAACACAATGAAAGTTTTAGTAGTATATAGATAGAATTCTGATCCAGGCAATGGAAAGTGAAAAAGAAGAAACCATGAATAGGTTAAAGACTATATTTCAGTGATTAAAACCCTCAGTATATGCTTTATGTTTTATAGCCATTCTATTGATTATTGCATATTATACTGAATTGGTTATATCCTCTATCCCAAAGCCACATGGCAGGAGGACTGAATAGAGAAAGAATAGGATGGGGAAATCACAGTGGTGCAGTTTCCAAATGGATGACAGCAGATTTTTAAAAATCCAACAGTTTCTGTTTGTTTGTTTTAAAGCAGCAGAAAATGACAGCCAGATTGTAGATCCCTGTTTTACCAGAGCATGTCTACTTGTGTGCTACCAGAATAGGTTATCCCCCTGGTGTAATAGCTGGCTGGATCAGTTGTCAGGCAAGCACGCACATAATGTTTCACTGAGACTGAAAAATAAGCATTTCTTCTAGCCTTATATGTATTCAAGTTTTCTCAGAGCAGAACTTAAAAAAAACAAAACCCTGTAATACTAGGTCTATAATTGGTGGTTCCATCAGCTCTTAACGAGAGCAGTGGTGCACTCTCTCCTTAAGGGTCCATTGCTCGACCCAACCAGTCTGGATAGTTTTCATCCAGTCTCCAACCTCCCTGTTTTAGGGAAGGTTGTGGAGAGAGTGGTTGTGTGGCAGCTGCAGAGGATCCTGGATGAACCGGATTATATGGACCCTTTTGAGTCAGGGTTTAGACTGGGTTACGAAACTGAGATGGCATTGATCATGCTCTTAGATGACCTTTGGTAGGAGTGGATGGGGGCAGTGTGACCATCCTCAGTTTTCTTGACCTCTCAGCGGCCTTCGATACCATCAATCATGGTATCCTTCTGGACCAGCTTCGGGAGTTGGGGTGAGTGGCACAATGTTACGCTGGTTCTCCTCCTTCCTCCAAGGTCAGTTCCAGTTGATGTTGATGAGGGGGGAGATCCAGCCCATGCACCCTACTTTGTGGGGTGCCCCAGGGCTTGGTTCTTTCTCCTCTCCATCTACATGCGGCTACTGGATGAGGTGATCCAACAGTTTGGGATGAGGTATCATCAATATGCTGATGATACCCAGCAATCTATCTCCACTCTGGGCTGCCTGAGTGATGCTGTGGATGCCCCGTTCCAGTACCTGGAGGCTGTAAGGGCCTGGATGGGGTGCAATGAGCTCTACATGGGGATCCCTTTGAAGAATATCCAGAAACTTCAGCTGGTGCAAAATGCAGTGGCATGAAAAGTTATGTATTTTTCTGGTAGTTCCTCTGAGTCAGACCAGAAGAATATCTTGGTTTTTTCCTTAGTCCACACTGCTAGACACACTCAAGTATATATTGGGATACTTTTTTATGCAGAAGCTTATGGTAGTCTCAAATTTGGTTCCACACACTAATTCGTATCTACTTCCAGGATCTCCTAGTATTAGGATGCACCTGCCTGAACACATACATACAGAGGGAGCTTTGAACTGCTGGAACTTGACTTGTATGGAAGGAAGGATAAAAAAATCAGCAGCAGATATGTACATACAGAATCAAAAATAGTGGACAATATGATTACACTTTGAAAGACCAAGGAACTATTACCCAATTTGAAGAGTGTTACTGTATATTCAAATTTCCCATAGAAAGAATCAAAGGCAGTTAATATTCATAACCTTCTTTCATGTAAATCATAGTGTAAATCCCTCTGAGGTCCAATTCAGGTAAAATATTTGGCTTCTCTAACTGATTCAAGAGTTCAGAAATTAAGAGAAGATTACAGTGATCTGTAATGGTGAAGGAATATATGAGATAGTAATCAAGGGCTACATGTAGAAAATAGATGGAAATGGAAATGAGAAGCATATGAGACACAGGAAACCAAATGAGTTGGTTCCAAATTAACTTTTAATCTCATGGAGGAGCTCCATCAAGCTCTCTTTCATCTCCAGAGAGTAACTGGAGTATCAGATGGAGTAGGAGCTGAGTGGGGCAACTGGTACCTCTGAAAAGACAAGTTACCAGGATCAGGGAAGTAAAGCTGTTCACCATATCTGTTAGAGCAACTACATTGGGAAGGATGTCTAGAACCGAAGGGAAAGCTAGGGATCCCCTGTGCTAAACTATACCAAGAGCTTTTTTGCCCTCAGAGAACAATGCATTTGCTGATTGAAAGCAAGTAGCACTAGTGTTATACCAATTGAATGGATTGCAAGAAGACAAAGCAATCTTCATCTTTACCACAGTGCCATAATTGGGAAGGGTAGTTGAAGCAAAATTAGAGGCAAAAAAATGCACCCCAGAGTCTCAGGAGTCCCAGCCCAATAAATACAAAGAGGACTCTGTCCAGTACTGGGGAAAGGGAGAGCTGCAACCCCAGATGAAAACACAAGCAATGTGTAATGGTATGTGGGGAATGACTTTGGGAGATGGGGGAAGAGATGCTGCCTAGGGAATGATCAGATAAGGGGGGAGGGGGGAGCTCACACCTGCCTAACAGACAGAGAAAGAAACTCAGAAAGGGACCTCCCTAACTTATCAGGCTGTAAAAAGAGATGGTGGGAAATTTGTACTTTCAGACTTGCAAGATTCTGTTAATGTAACTTTATAATAAAGTAGGATTAGCTGATATGGTCATGTTTCCTGTCTGGTCTACCTGACAAGGCTATCACAATGACAGATACTAGAATTGAAGAGTGACAGCTGTCAAACTGCATGCCTGTGATTCAATACTGGTGGCAACATCATTTGAACTAGCCTGCTTGGTCACACCCCGTAAGTGGGGAGAAGCTGAAGATGGTTTCTTTTCTGGAACTACAGTGCAGGGAGAAAGAAAAGAAGGAGAAGGAAATTCTAACCTAGACAATTATGCCAGATTATTAACTCCCCAGGAAGCTGTGAGGGTTGAGTGAAAAGTAATGCCTTCAATGTTGTAACTCATCAATAGATGGCAGCACTAATGCACTAGAGTCTCTGACATGTTCTCTGGCATCTGTTCTTTCATTTCATTTGGCAAAAATTTGCAGTGAGAGAAGATTGTGTTGCTATTGTCCATGAAACGAAAACCTCAGTGAGTAGTCCCCTCTTGGAAGAGATGGGCGGTGATAGAAATTTGAAGAATAAATAAATAGTCATTATGCACTTTAAGCAATGCACAATGATTTAATACTGCTGAAGTAGTCGCTCCAATTGAAAGTCATTGCCACATGCAGGTTGTTTATGGTGATAATGGGGTTGACATGAGAATTGTGCATCACTAGGCCAAAAAAGTTAAAAAGAGTAAACTAGAAAGAGATTATTTGAATTATCAAAAACAAAGTGGACAAACTATGATAGCAAATTTTCATATGAGAAGGGTTGATATATAAAGACAATTGATGAACATGCAAAGGTAAATTGCTGTCAAGCTTGGCATTTCACAGAAACACATGGGTCCCATTACTGAGGTTCTTTAATATTGGAAGGTTTGTAAAAAGTAGGTCCCTTGCATGCTGACAGCAGAGATGAAAGCTTCATGAATTAAAATTTGCCAGCAATTGTTGTCATCCCATGAGAATGAAAGTGAGGAATTTCATCACAGCATCGTGACAGCTGATGAAACATGGCTCATTATTATGACCCAGAATGAAGCATCAGTCTATGGATTATCATCACAACCTTCACCTGTGGGAAGCAAAAAACACAAAACCCAGGCTTTGGTAGGAAAATTCATGGTTACATTTTTTGTGGTCATACATTTATTTAATTATTTAATTATTTGATTCAAATTTGTTACAGCCGCCAAACTCCTATGGATTCCAATAGACTCAGATGATATTATTTGCATGGATTTCCTTGCACCTAGCACCACTATCAACTCAGTGCAACACTGCAACCCTCAAAACTTTGAAACACAATTAAACAGAGTTTGTTTGGAAGCATAGAAAGGAAAGTTTGCTGCAACATGACCACCTTAGGCCTCACAGGGGCAATTGTGAAGTGGTACCTCACTGTCTTACCCCGCCTGCCATACAGTCCAGACATGTTGCCATGTGATTTCCACCTTTTCCCAAAATTTAAGGAATACCTTTGTGATATTTCATTTGCTTGACTCAAAGGTAGTAGAAAGGACTTTCACAACCTGGATGAAGAGACAAAATGTGGAGCTTTCATGACAGCTTTAAGTCGCTTGTCTATCTTTGGCATAAATGTATAGCAAATGGTGATAACTGTGTGACAAGTAAATGCAAGTAACAAAAGGCTCATTTCAAAGATTGTTTACCTGTTTCACTTATTAAAATGTCCCTATTTAAACTAAAATCATGGAGGTGGAGGCATTAGTTTTCATTCATAGTATACTGAACACCAGGTTAGACCAGCAGAAGTGCTTGCACATGGAAACTGAGACTGGTGAGATGAATGGTCAACTGGAACAGATCAGGGCAGACAGGGAGTAGTAGGCCATTGTTGCTTTCCAAGACAGAGGCAGTAGGAGCTCAAAATAGAAACCTAATAGAAAGAGGGAGGTATAATGTGGACAACTGGATAAATATGGGATTCCATATGAACACCAATCCTGGAAACCTTCTTTCTCACATACACAACTGACATAAGGAGATGATTCATGACTTGGGAGTCCTCCTGAAATCCCAGTCCCTGTTAAAACAGGATATATAAATCATGGCACAAAAGCTTTAGTCTGGCTATGGCTATATGCCAATTGTGCCCCTACTATGATGCCTTGATTTCATTGCTACTTGGTTGGATTACTGTTACATGTTCTACCTTGAGCTGTCTTTGGAGATAACCAGAAATTGCAATTGATTCAAAATATAGTAGTACACTACTGGTGGGAAAACATCCTCAGTCTAGAGCAGCCTTTCTCAACTTTTTGACCCTGGAGGAACCCTTGACTTTTCAGGCCTTGGGGAACCCCTGCACATTCAGGCTCAAATATAGGCCAGAAGTTACAAAATCATTATATTTGTTTCATGTGTAGGCCTGCTTATATGCATTAACAGTGTTCTTAAACTAAAAATAAAGAATGAAACTTACTTCTTTAATGTGAAATTGCCCAAATTTGAAATATTTTTTTAAAATAAATTCCCAGGGAACCCTAGTGACCTCTCATGAAACCCTGGTTGAGAAACCCTGGTGTAGAATAACACTTACTGTAAAGTTGCTACATTAGCTACCAATAAGCTTCTGGGCCAAATTCTAAATACTAGTTGTTGTCTTTAGAGCCCTACATGATACAACACTGCATTATATCAAGCAACTTCTTGCCCAAATAGAATCTGGTCATCCAGCTTAGCCATCTAGAGAGAGTCAGCTTGGACTCACATGAGGAGACTGACAATCAGCAGCCAATTCCAGAGTTGCCAGACGAACCACTGCCTGAGGAGCTGAAAGCAGTGGAGGCTGCATCACCTCAAAACCAGGAGATACAGCTGCCAGTGGTCCCTGAAAATGAGGAGTCTGAGCTGCCACCCCATTCCAGTGCAAGTGGTTGCTGTGCAGAGAGGAGAGCAGGATTTTCAGCCACAGAGGATTTTCAGCCAGCCCCCAGAGACAAGAAGGAGTCCTCTCAACTCTGGGGGCTGGCTGAAAAAGCTTCATACCAAAATCCTGCTTGGATTTTGGCATGAAGCTTTTTCAGCCAGCCCCCAGGGAGAGAGGGAACACTGAGAAGAAGAGGGGGGGAAAGGCTGTTTTCAGCTTTCTTTCCATTCTTCCGAGCACAAAGCCAGCTTGTGAGCATCTCACACATTTCCTCGGCTTCTCCCATTATGATATGGAAGTCCTTGATTGTTTATGCCAGTGTTGAGTTGAAGGGTCTGTTTAGAGGAACAACCAACAAGGGTGATTTCAATATTTGTGCTGTGAAGAATGGAAATAAAGAGGCTGTTTTCAGCTTTTTTCACCTTCTTCACAGCACAAAGCCAGCCCTTCCCCCTCCCAGGAGCTCCAAAGAGCCCAAAGTAGCCCCTTTTTCCCCTTCTCTGCAGCACAAAGGCCTCTTTGAAGTTCCTGGGTGGGGGCAGGGCTGGCTTTGTGCTGCAAAAAAGAACAACAGGCTGTTTTTGGCTTTTTTTCCCTTCTTCACAGCATGAAGTCAAACCCATAGGACTCAGCAGCTTGGCTGCACCCCTTGGCAGCAACAGGAGCAAGAAGACAGCAGTGACGGTCAGCTGGGGCAACAGAGAGCAAGGCAACAGGGGGCCAAAAGGGCATAGACAGGGGGGAGATAAGCAGGTGGAGGGAGTTGCAGTGCCCCTGCGGTCGTTAAGTGCAGACTGGCTGCCAAGGACCCACATTTTGATCACATGACCGTGGGGATGCTGCAACGGCCATAACTTCAGGCACGGGTAATATGTCCCTTCATTCAGCACGGTTGTAACTTTGAACAGTAGCTGAATGAATGGTCATAAGTCGAGGATGGCCTATACTGCCAAGCCTGGTCTACCCCATCTCATACTTGTGCCTTACTTTTTTATATCCAGATAAAGAACATTACATTATTTCCTTGTAAATTCCACCTTATTTATTTCAACCCACTGCTCAAGCTATCTTTTTTTTTTTTAATTTTATGTCTTACATATAACATAGTTTTGTCAATTTAAACTTTAGAATGGACCTCTCAACATCTTCATCCAAGTGACTGATAAAAATAATGATCAGCACGGGACCAAGACAGAGTCCTGTGGTACTCCATTCAATACTTCCCTCCAAGGTGAAATGGAACTATTAATGAGCATACTCTGGATTTAATCATTCAGTCAAGTGTAAATATAATTTAGATCATATTTTACCATTTTTTAAAAGTCAAATATTATGAGATGCTCTATCAAACTCTTTGCTCTTCAGATATGGCATTCTTCTAACCAACGAAGCTAGTAACTCTGTCAAGGGAATAAGGTTACTCTGGCATGATTTGTTTGTGACAAACCCATGCTGAAAAATATTGCAGCATGCCTCACTCACATATATTTTTTTTAATTTTTATTTATTTATCAAATTTGTCACTGCCCATCTCCTCCCATCAGAGGGACTCTGGGCAGTTTACAACAAAATAATCAATAAAATGATAAATATATAATACAATTACAATATCTAAAAATACAATATCTAAAAATACAATGGCAGATAAACAATAAATTACAGATAAAAATAAAATCCAAATGGCAGATGATCTAACTCAGTCCTTGTATGAGACAAGTGCTCTAGGGCACTAGCCATCCCCCAACATGATGACTCCCCTCTGCACCCCAAGCCAGGTGGCAGAGCCAGGTTTTCAGATTCTTCCTGAAGGCCAGGAGCAATGGGGCTAGCCTCATCTCCAGGGGCAAGATGTTCCAAAGGGCGGGAGCTACTGCAGACAAGGCCTGCCTCCTGGACCCCACCAGATGGAATTCTCTTACCAACAGGGTCCACAACATGCCCTCTCTTCATGATCAGGGGGGATGGATTGATGTAATGGGGAAGAGGTGGTCCCTCAGGTAGCCTAAATGCAAAATGTTGCAAAATATTGCAGCATGCCTCACTCACAAAAATGCTGTCACATCTGCCAATCTTGGGGCACCCATAACTGCCCATGCAGCTGCATTCTAGACCAGCTGAAGTTTCCAGATAGGAGGGCATCTTGATCCAGGAAAGGGCATAATTGGCACACAACACAAAGTTGCAAAAAGGCCCTTCCTACCAGCTTTCAATGGTATCGAAAGCTGCTGAGAGGTCAAGAAGAGCAAGGATGGATGCACTCCCTCCATCCCGCTCCTGCCATAGATCATCCATAAGTGTGTCCAATGCAGTCTCTGTCCCATATTCTAACCTAAAGCCTGATTGGAAGGGGTCTAGATAATCCATTTCATCCAGAATCCTCTGGAGTTGTAATGCCACCACTTTCTCAACAACCTTCCCCAAGAAGGGAAGGTGGGAGACAGGATGAAAATTGTCCTACAGAGTAGGGTTTAGTGATGGTTTCTTGAGAAAGGGGTGTACCAGCACCTCCTTGAAGGTAGCCAGAACCACCCCCTCTCTCAAGGATGTATTAACCATTGCCTGGACCCAACCATAAGTCACCTCCCAGGCTACCTTCACCAGCCAGGAGGGGCATGGGTCTAGATGACATGTGGCATTTACAGTCTGGAGGATCCTGTCCACTTCCTCAGGTCCAACAGGATCAAACTGTTCCCAGATAACAGGGTAAGTAAGTTCCCTCAGCATCTCCTCAGACTGTGTCCCACACTTAGAGTCCAACTTGGAACAGATCTGAGCGATTTTATCCTGTAGATGCTCAGAAAACTCCTCCACATGTCCCTGTAGGTGGGTGACTGAGTCCACCTTACCTAAAAGAGATTGAGTAATTTTAAACAGGACCATTGGGTAGCATTCTGTGGACACAATAAGAGCAGAGAAATATTGACGTTTTGCCACTCTTATCGCCACATGGTAGGCCTTAATAGTGGCTCTAGCTTGTGTTCGGTCAGATTCGGTCTTTATCTCTCTCCAGTGGTGCTCTAGGCATCTCTTAACCCTCTTCAAAACCCTCAACTCCTCCATAAACCACAGGGAGTGTTGGGTAGAATGGAGCAAGAAAGGCTACACAGGAGCAAGAGAGGCCGCAATCCTGTCCAAGGCCCTGGCCACTTCCCTATTCCAGGCTGTGGCCAGGACCTCCACTGGACCATGCAGTAGATCCTCAGGTATAACCCCCAGCTCCTTCTGAAACCCCATTGAGTCCATTAGTCACCAGGGTGGGCCTATTGAATGGACCTTGCCTCCCTGCGGAGTGGGGCAGCACAAGAGAATCTCAAGGGCACCAGGGCATGGTCTGACCATGACAATGGGGACAGATATAACCCATCCCTCAGATCACATTGCCACTGCTCTGACAAGAAGGCCAAGACTGGAGTGAGGCCACTGTCTTGAGTTGGGTCCCGAATTAGCTGGGACAGGCCCATAGCTGCCATGGTAGTCATGAACTCCCATTAAAAGAGTTAAAACATCCAAGGTATAATCAAAATCTATCTTAATCACAACTATAACAAAAACCCCAAACAAGGACCATCAAAAACAATATAAATAAAAGCTAACAATAAAAATAAGGAAAAATGGAGGAAAAATAAAATATGGTGTCATATATAAATGTAAGAGAATACCCTCTGAAGTAGTTTGATCGTCAACGTTTTCCTAAAAAAGCAATAAGGACAAGGCTAACCTGATCTGATCTCCATTAGGTAGCGGCTCCAAAGCACCAACACTGCCAAGAAAAGCAGCATTTTCTAGTTTCAACCACCCAAAACTCTCAGAGATATGGAACCATAAGTAGCTTCAACTGGATGTTCTAACAGATTGGACTGACACTCAGGTGCTCAGCCAAGCTGTAAAGGACTTTATAGATCAAAACTTGCACACATTAAATATGATGTGATATGTAGTAGCTATAAGAAATCACTTGAAGAAGTCCTCCAGAGTTTTGGAGTGAAATGCTACCATTATGCCTATAATGTTTATTTTTATTTAATAATCATATTTAGATGGACCACCAAGTTCTGTCAGCATTTAAAGATAAAATATACAAAAAACAATAAACAATAAATATAAAAGTAAAGGTCCATAAACTAATGGCAACACTGTATAAAATTAAACCACTGATATGGTATGACTAAATACTACACAGAGTTGGGGTAAGAAATGTAGATTCCTTTTTATTGTACTAGCTATTAGCTTATTATTCCCAGAATCCATCTGTTTTATGGGTCTGTGACCAAAACACTGTTTTTGAGATTTATGTTTTAATTAATAGCATGTCACTAAAATGATGTAATTAGTATCTCTTCTCTCACATCCTGGCTGTGAATTGGAATTGCCAGAAAAAGGAAAGCAACACATGGCATTTCTTCCTAGATTACATTCCATCAAGATGAAAGCATTGGAGAAAAGGAATTTGAGAGATGTAGGTAGAACTGCAGGTCTGAGGGACGCTCCTAACCTGGACATACAACTCCTCCCCGCCCCCCCAAAAAAAGAAAAGAAAAAGGAAGGCAGTTTTAGAAATATTTTTTAATTCCTGGATAAGATGTATTGTTGGGGTATAGATACTCTTTAGAAGTAAGACTATTTTTTTTAAATCTTAAAACTATTTAATAAAAGTAAATTTGTTCCTTTGTTTTGGAGTTAACCAAGTGTCTGTACCATTCTACGTCATCCTCACATTCCATACAGTTTGTTGCATTAAATTTCTAAACCAGAAAACAGGTTTAATGGTCACAGTCAAACAAAAATATAGTAAAGAAAAAGGCCCTCACGAGGGCACTTGATATATCTCCCAAAGATTCAAATAACTTGCAAGCATTTTGTAATTGTTTTGTAATTATTTTTACAATTTGTTGTAAAAATATATTGTATTTTTTTCCTGATAATTTTTATTTGTTACTTTTGCTTGAGTAAGATCTAAATCTGATATTAATGAATATTTCTTCTACTGGGACTCTGAAATAAACAGGTAATCATCAAACTGGATTTTTTTTTACAACATCTAATTCAAAAACTTAAGGAATTGCCTGAGAAAGTCAGCCCCAGGCAAACCTGTATGGTTAGCTCTAGCATATCAGATTATTGGGTAATGAGCAAATCTTTTAAATCAGGTTTTGCATAGCTTTTTACTTTTGCAGATTGTAGAAATGACATTAATCTTCAGTACTGCACAAAACATGGCTCTGTGGAATTTAAATCAGTATAGCTATAATTATATATTGTACCAATATTGTTATATAACATCTGTTTGATACAATCAAGAGTTACTGTAATGCACATTACATTTTTTTTCAGATTTTCTGTTGTTATTAGAAATAGTTGTGTAATTTGAAAACTACAATAATTACAGAACTTATCTTAAAGCACAGTATTAATATACCAAAATAAGTCAAAGCAAATAGCTCAAATAAAGAAAAGAAGTCTTTTAGAAGCTGGCAGGTGAATTGGGAAAGAGATGTTTCCTAATAGCTTTAACAGCAGGGTTTGTTATTATTTCAATACATGCTCTAATACACTTAGTGTTCTGTGCTACATTTAACAAGATTAAGTGATCACACACTGTTTCTTCTCAAATCTTTACTGGGAATCTGATGACAAGCCTCATTGCTTGCCAAAACATTATCTTGTGGTTTATACTGGGAACCAATTCTACTTGAAATAGTAAAGTTCTTTACCTAGATGAAATAAAGGAAATACTATTTGTATATTATAGAATCCCTTGGTTCTACAACTATGTACCATGATCTCACTAGAATTCTTTGAAAACTCTTCAGATATATTTTGTGCTTCACTTAAAGCTTAATATTCAACATTTTAATTTACAGAAGGACTAAGGATCTTGTTGTCTCTTAAGGTCAAGGATCCATTATTTTTAATATACAAGCAAAGATATTAAAATAATATGAAAAAGAATTCATTTTAGAAGAACCTGCTTCATATATATTTATGTGATATAATGTGTGAGGTTCAAAATATGATCTGATGATATATGAACTAAGCATGAAAGAAACCCAAATATAATTACCTTCCAGTCCCTAGCTTAAAGGAAAGTCAGGGGTGGGGCAGGGGCTTGTTTTTTGAAAATCCCTAATCAGTATATTATTGGAAAGAAATTCTAACTTACTGGCATCAGAAAATGATTTATTATATTCAGTCCACGTCAAAATAATGGAAAAATCAGTGCAGTCCTATTCTGAAAGGAAAAAAAAATCACTGAACTATTTAATACTTTTTCTTAAGATCTATCCTTTGTATCTCTATTAAATATTTATAGATGAGTGTTATTCATATTTATCTTGATTGTTCAGTATTTGTATTTTTACTTTATTTATCAAATAAATCTGAGTTCTACTAGAACAATTAGATGCAACGGAAAGCAATTAGAAGTATTCTGGGACAGCACAAAAAAAAATCTACTTAGGAGCCAAGAAATGAGTGGCCAAGCCATATCTTCAAAAAGGAGAGATAGACCTGCTGCTCCCTTTTTTTGCACCTCCCCTGCTGTTTTTCCTAGAAACTGCTGAAATACTATCAACTTTTCCAGCCAGCAAATAGCCCTTTGAAGTGGGACTCCATTTTTGATATACCAAGTAATATGGTCTCTCCCACATTGCCCCCCAAAAGAGAGATGGAATCAAAAAAAAAGAAAACAAAAGAAATGGGCTTGCATAAATTTCACATCTCTTACTATATATTCTTAAATATGTATTCTAAAATAAATTTGAAATACTTCAGTAGAAATATAAGAGTGCAATGGTTTAATACTTTTACACCAATCTGTAAAGTCTGCCTGCTCAATATACAGTTTTAATTGTTTCTTTCTTTAAAACATACTGTAAATGTCAGTCTATCCTCCAGCAGCCTATAAAAAAATAACAGTAAAAACAGTATTTATGAAATACAGAAATATGTAACACAAAACACCAATAGGACAACACTTATAGCAGCAATCAAAAATATTAAACCCCAAAAAGTAAATTCTTCACCAATGTCCAGAGACTGATTGATTGATTATTAAACAATCAAAAACAATTCTCAGCAGCTCACATAATGAAGATGCAAGTGGCCTCCCTCAGAAAGGCGTACTAGAACCTAGGCTCCAAGTGTTGATGGGCAGCTACAAGGCCCTTTTTCACCGTTCTTATAGTTCCTGCCATCCAAACGAAAGACCCTTCAAATCAAAATTTGTTCTCTGATAATATTTCTGATAAACATTGGGACTCTGAAACAATAATCAAGAAATATCCCAGCTATGAAAACTTCCAGGAAAAAGCAGTTCTTTTAAAATAGGTTTTATCCTTCCAATTATTCCAGTGATCCTTCAGCTAGAATCATTTCTTTTTTATTCTTTCCAACATAATGTACTATTGGAAAGAAATGATATAAGGAATTCAGAACTCTGTGCAACTGAGGAGGATCTCTCCAAAAGCAGAATAGAATGGGAACAAATTTAGGCTTGCAGAGTAACAAGGGCAGGATCTGTATATATGAGAAAAGGAAATTTCTCCATGCATTCCTAAAGAAGAGTCAGTGGCTTGGAATGCTGCTGGCTGCTCCATTCTTAAACCTCCCTATCTTCCTGATCGTATGACCCAAGGCAGAGCTGCTAGTAAGGTATGAGAAAAAATTCCAGAAACCATGCCTTACATGCTTTTCCTACTGTGTTTGTTTGTGCCTTTGAATCAGTGTTGACTCTTGGCAACTACCTGGACAAGTCCCTGCAGTTTTCTTGGCAAGGTTTTTTCAGAAGTGGTTTGCCATTGCCTCCTTCCTACGGCTGTGAGAGAGTCACTAACCCAAGGTCACCCAGCTGGTTTCATGCCTAAGATGGGACCAGGAGGCAGGATCCCCTGGTGCCTTAACCACTACACCAGATTGTCTCCCTACCTTGTTTTTACTCAGATAGAATGTAAATCTATTAATCCACATGTACATCCTTAAGGTGCAATGCTATTTCCAGTTGACCTAAAAGTAAGTCCTATTTAACTTAATGAGATTTACTTCTGAAAAGATATGCAGGGGCTCCTTATAACAGGTCCTTTTTTTTTTTGAGGTTGTATTTTTTAATGCCTTTTTCAGGTATCTGCAAAAAATACAAATATTTATCTCCAGGATTTGAAACTTAAAATTTTAGGACTGTAGTTTGAGTCCGTAACATTCCAAAAAAATATTTAACAGTTGTTGTTTTTTTTAGGCAGAGAGAAAATAAGTGGCGCAAATCACCCCGCCAGCTTACATGTTTATGAGAGTTCTAGAACTCATCGTCTCCCAATTTCTAGTCCAGCATCTTAATCACTACACCACACTGGCTCTCAATTTTGTTTGTCTCAAATTTACTGGGAAGCTTAAACTCATACATGAACATATCTCTGAAAGATAAGGCATTCACATCATCAGTTATTAAGCAAAAAATCTTGATGTTTTTGACTCTCTGTGAAGCTAGAAAATGAATTTGTTCAAAGTTTATGATGGAAATGTCTAAAAATTAAAGTCTGTTTATAAAGAATTGGAAAAATGTCAAGGGTATGAAGGCAAGGCTATATCTCTTTTCTCCAATGGATACAAATGGTATAGTTCTTTGCAGGTAGTCCTCGACTTACAACTACAGCAGGGACCAGAAAATTCATGAAGTGGTGTGGTCATTAAGTGAGGCATCACATGACCGCATACAATTTTACGACCTTTTTTGCCACTGTTAAGTGAATCACACAGTATCCCATTAATTTTGCTTGTTGGAAGCTGGCTGGGAAAGTCACAAAGGGCAATCACATGACCTTGGGATTCTGCAACCATGATAAATACATGCCGGTTGCCAAGTGCCTGAATTTTGACCATGTGACTGTGGGCATGTGTGACAGTCATAAGCAAGGACTGGTCATAAGTCACTTTTTTCAGTGCTGTCATAACTTCAAACAGTTGCTAAACAAATGGTCATAAGTCAAGGACTACCTGTATTTGTTTCAGTTGATTCAGTTTATATCAGTACCCCACTGGAATTAAGCAAGGAGGGAAAAATGAAATCTAATTTATGGTGTATCTTCTAGTTTAGAAACAGTATTTTCAAAACAGCACAGTAATTAACTAAGTATCTATAAATTACAGCTGTTACAGAATGTGGTGGCTCTTATGCTAACAGGCAAAAGTTGATATAGCAGAACAACACCTATTCTTTGACCAATGTACTGGTTATATAATTCTTTATAGATAGAGTCCAAGTTCAGTATGCCCATCCTAAGTATTTGAGATGGGAAGGAAGGCTATAGATTCCCAACTCCTGTGGGACTAAAGCTTAGGAACCAGAAAACAGACTTTCCACATGGCTGCCCTAGGCTTATTGAACAGCTTGCCCCTTCCTTATTTATATTCAGGACTGAACTGAACATGATATTTTGCTGAGCCTTTGGATCATTGTGCAAATATGGGAGCAACTGCTGTTATGCCATTTTACTAGTTGTATCATTCTTATGGTTTTCCTACCTTGCTTTGTGAGCCACCCAGAGTGTTATGATTTGGGCAGCATAAAAATGATGTGAAACAAACAATTAATTAATTAAAACATTTAGCTGACTTCTTCCAAAAAATGTAGAGCAGATATGTATGGCTGAACTGAATCTGAAAGGCGGTGAAGAACTGGGTCAAATAGTGGAGACTGAAGGTATCAACAAACTGAAAACAGACAAATCAACAGGTTCACAGAAACTCTACCTGAAGTCTGTTAAATGGCTCAAGTGTTATATTTCTAAAGTTGGTTTGGATGATTTCTGAAGAGCTCTTTCATATTCTCTACTTAAGCTCTGATATCAGACAGTACAATCAAATAATGTCCATGTAAAACAAAAGTCAGTATCAGATCTAAGATAGATATGAATAAATATGAAACTTCCATGGTTAAGCAATAGCTAATTTCAGAACTTGAAGCAACCATTTTTGAAATAGAATAGAAACAAATTCTGGTGGCATTAGCATAGTAAAGGTAAAGGTTTCCCTTGACGTAAAGTCCAGTCGAATCCGACTCTAGGGGGCAGTGCTCATCTCCGTTTCTAAGTAGACAAATTCTAGGTGGCTCAAACCTGATGAGAATGTAGTAGAAATGTAGTATCAGTTTGGAAGTATTTAAGAGGTCAGGAAGAATTGGCTGCAAAAAGATAGAAATGAGAAACCCAGCCATATCATACAATTCCTGTACAAAAAGAAATAGCATAGATACTTAGATCTGGTTTCACTTCTAACACTTGTTTACACAGTTTTAGATCCAGTAAAACTTGATTATCTGGGTCTGAAGTTCCAATTCTCTTTTAACTGAAGTTAAAGAGAGGAGTAGAATAACTGATAATCAAGTTAAGTGGCTTACTATTTCGTTGTTTATTTGTTTAGTCGCTTCCGACTCTTCGTGACTTCATGGACCAGCCCACGCCAGAGCTTCCTGTCGGTCGTCAACACCCCCAGCTCCCCCAGGGACGAGTCCGTCACCTCTAGAATATCATCCATCCATCTTGCCCTTGGTCGGCCCCTCTTCCTTTTGCCTTCCACTCTCCCTAGCATCAGCATCTTCTCCAGGGTGTCCTGTCTTCTCATTATGTGGCCAAAGTAATTCAGTTTTGCCTTTAATATCATTGCCTCAAGTGAGCAGTTTGGCTTTATTTCCTGGAGGATGGACTGGTTTGATCTTCTTGCAGTCCAAGGCACTCTCAGAATTTTCCTCCAACACCACAGTTCCAAAGCATCTATCCTCCTTCTCTCAGCCTTCCTTACGGTCCAGCTCTCGCAGCCATATGTTACTACGGGGAACACCATTGCTTTAACTATGCGGACCTTTGTTGTCAGTGTGATGTCTCTGCTCTTAACTATTTTATTGAGATTTGTCATTGCTCTTCTCCCAAGGATTAAGCGTCTTCTGATTTCCTGACTGCAGTCAGCAACTGCAGTAATCTACACACCTAGAAATACAAAGTCTTTCACTGCTTCTACATTTTCTCCCTCTATTTGCCAGTTATCAATCAAGCTGGTTGCCATAATCTTTTTTTTTTTTAAGTTTAGCTGCAAGCCAGCTTTTGCACTTTCTTCTTTCACCTTCATCATAAGGCTCCTCAGTTCCTCTTCGCTTTCAGCCATCAAAGTGGTATCATCTGCATATCTGAGATTGTTAATGTTTCTTCCAGCAATTTTAACTCCAGCCTTGGATTCCTCAAGCTCAGCATGTTGCTTGATGTGTTCTGCATACAAGTTGAATAGGTAGGGTGAGAGGATACAGCCTGCCATACTCCTTTCCCAATCTTAAACCAGTCTGTTTTTCCGTGGTCTGTTCTTACTGTTGCTACTTGGTCGTTATACAGATTCTTCAGGAGGCAGACAAGATGACTTGGTATCCCCATACCACTAAGAACTTGCCACAATTTGTTATGGTCCACAGTCAAAGGCTTTAGAATAGTCAATAAAACAGAAATAGATGTTTTTCTGAAGCTCCCTGGCTTTTTCCATTATCCAGTGGATATTGGCAATTTGGTCCCTAGTTCCTCTGCCTTTTCTAAACCCAGCTTGTCCATCTGGCAATTCTCGCTCCATGAATTGCTGAAGTCTACCTTGCAGGATTTTGAGCATTACCTTACTGGCATGTGAGATGAATGCCACTGTTTTATAGTTTGAACATTCTTTAGTGTTTCCCTTTTTTGGTATGGGCATATAAGTTGATTTTTTCCAGTCTGATGGCCATTTTTGTGTTTTCCAAATTTGCTGGCATATAGCATGCATTACCTTGACAGCATCGTCTTGCAAGATTTTGAACAGTTCAGCTGGGATGCCGTCGTCTCCTGCTGCCTTGTTATTAGCAATGCTTCTTAAGGCCTACTCAACCTCACTCTTCAGGATGTCTGGCTCTAGCTCACTGACCACACCATCAAAGCTATCCCCAATATTGTTATCCTTCCTATACAGGTCTTCTGTATATTCTTGCCACCTTTTCTTGATCTCTTCTTCTTCTGTTAGGTCCTTGCCATCTTTGTTTTTGATCATACCCATTTTGGCCTGGAATTTACCTCCAATGTTTCTAATTTCCTGGAAGAGGTCTCTTGTCCTTCCTATTCTATTGTCTTCTTCCACTTCCATGCATTGCTTGTTTAAAAATAATTCCTTATCTCTTCTGGCTAAACTCTGGAATTTTGCATTTAATTGGGCATATCTCCCCCTATCACTGTTGTCTTTTGCTTTCCTTCTTTCTTGGGCTACTTCTAGTTTCTCAGCAGACAGCCATTTTGCCTTCTTGGTTTTCTTTTTCTTTGGGAAGTATTTTGTTGCCGCCTCCTGAACAATGCTGCCAACTTCTGTCCAGAGTTCTTCCGGGACCCTATCTACTAAGTCCAGTCCCTTAAATCTATTCTTCACCTCCACTGCATATTCCTTAGGAATATTAGTGAGCTCATATCTAGCTGATCTGTGGGTCTTCCCTAATCTCTTTAGTCTGATCCTAAATTGTGCAAGAAGAAGTTCATGATCTGAACTACAGTCAGCTCCAGGCCTTGTTTTTACCGACTGTACAGATGTCCGCCACCTTTGGCTGCAAAGGATGTAATCAATCTGATTTCGGTGTTGTCCATCTGGTGAAGTCCATGTATAAAGCCATCTCTTAGGTTGTTGGAAGAGAGTGTTTGTTATGCAGAGTGAATTGTCTTGGCAAAATTCTATCAGCCTATGTCCTGCTTCATTTTGTTCTCCCAGGCCATACTTACCTGTAATTCGAGGTGTCATTTGACTGCCCACCTTAGCATTCCAGTCTCCTGTGATTAAAATAACATCTCTTCTAGGCGTGTTGTCCAGTAGGTGCTGCAGATCCTCATAGAACTGCTCTACTTCAGCTTCTTCAGCATTTGTGGTTGGGGCGTATATTTGGATCACTGTGATGTTAGATGGCTTGCCCTGAATTCGAATTGATATCATTCTGTCATTTTTTGGGTTGTATCCAAGCCCTGCTTTAGCCACTTTACTATTAATTATGAAGGCTACTCCATTTCTTCTGTGGTCCTCTTGTCCACAGTAGTAGTTCTGGTGGTCATTTGATGTGAAGTGGCCCATTCCAGTCCATTTCAGTTCACTGACGCCCAGAATGTCTATCTTTAATCTTGACATCTCACCAATAACCACATCCAATTTGCCCTGGCTCATAGATCTTACATTCCAGGTTCCAATGGTGTGTTGATCCTTAGAACATTGGATTCACCGTTCACCACCAGCACCGTCGGCCGCTAGCCGTCCTTTCGGCTTTGAACTAGGTGCGTCATCACGTCTGGGGCTAGTTGAGCTCATCCTCTGTTCCTCCCCAGTAGCATTTTGACCATCTTCCGACCTGGGGGTCTCATCTTCCGATGGTATACCAACATATCTCTGGTTGTACTGATCCATTTAGTTTTCACGGCAAGAATACTGGGGTGGGTTGCCATTACCTTCCCCAGGGATCGCATTTAGTCTGACCTCTCTGTCATGACCTTCCCGTCTTGGGTGGCCCTTCATGGTTTAGCTCATGGCATCATTGAGGTGCTCAAGCTCCAGCACCACGACAAGGTAACAATCCTTTGCTGAAGGTGGCTTACTATATAAATTAAGTATTTTTGTTCATATACTAATCATCTAAGAGTTTGTTTTTCTACACTTCTGTGAGGAACATGCTAATCACCAGAGCATAAGTCCATATATTATGCCAACTCACCCATATTTGCATCTTGCATGGGTTTGTGTATGTTTGTGCATGCGTGTTTCTGAATATATGTGTATGTGTACATATGTAAATGTTATATTGAGCAATACATACAAGCTGAAATTACATCCAACTGTATTATATAACTTTATATTATATAATTGAAATTAAGTTCAATTTCCTTTTCCAGCATTCTCATTTTAAAAATTCTCATGTTTCTTAGAAGCTCCGCCAACTTTTTTTTAGAGAAAACTAGACAAAATTTAAAATGAGCTATATTAATCCAAGATTTCATTATGTGGCATGTTTACCTATTCCTTCAGTGTATGTCCTTTAAAGAAAAAATCAAGATATTTCAGGAGCCTAGCTAAACCAGCTGTGATTTGTTAATTAATCATATTGTTTTGAGTGCTCATTTTTTAATGCAGAAATCTTTTTGATTTAATAAAGAAATATGTATCCAGTCATATCAGAAATCAAGAAATCAGCACATAGATAAAAAGCTCTTCCTTTCTCTATTTAGCATAATTTGATCTGGAATATTTTATCACTTCAAATGAGTTAATCACAGAGGTAGATTACAGGCATTATTAGTCAATTATACACTCCACAGGGTAAATGAAATATCAACTGCAGGTATCTAGTCAAATAGGACCCTCTGCAATTGTTATTGAAAAACAGTATGTGGTTAAATAGTAGGTCCCAAAAAGTTACCACAGAATCTCAGCATGTGATATGGAATATCACATACAGGGAAAAATATATATATTTAAAGAAAAAAGTGGTACTCTGACCTTGTCCTATAATGGCTAATATTTCAGCTAAATTGAATGATTATCAGGTATACCTAAAGATGTATCCAAATGAAACATGAGTTCATGAAAATTATTTCATTATTTTATTTTTTATTTGGCAATGTGTTGTACAAGCTTATCCCTTGTTGCTTATAAGCAATTGGTTTTGGCAGGGGTGGGCAATTTACATGTAATTCCCAGCAGTCAATTTGCAACACCCAGTATCTCAAGAACTCACTGCCAGAAATTGGTAATGAACTAGAATCTGAACAATACATAATGGTAAATATTTCAAAATGTACCTTTACTAGCCTAAGGGATAATGAAATCTGGGATTCTGAGTGAGACACACTGTGGCAAGGTAAAGTACCCAGCTGGAGGATACTGGTTAGGTTCCAAGGTCATATGTCATTGATATAGATGAATCAGCACAAGACCAAGAGCAGAAAAAAGGAAAATGCCAGAATCTACCTATAAACTGGCTTGCATATACCTTAGATATAGAATATAGAGAGAAAGAAAAAGCAGAGAAGAGGAGGATGTTGTATTTCAAATGCTGTATGTCATGCTGCTGGAGAGGACTTCACCCAGGTAACATGGAGTGGAGTGATGACCAGCCTGCCAAGTCTGGAGATTCCAGCCTTGAGATGTGGTGGAAGACTGGGAGGAAAAGCCTGAAGCCACTTGTGAGAGTATGGAAAAATCAGGAAAATACACTAAGGAAAGCATCTTGAACTGTGATATTTCTATCAGAAGATGGACCATTGGAATTTATGTGTTACAGACTTTTTCAGCAAGACAGCCGGGAGAAAACTCAAAGACATTCCAGTGTTCCCTAATTGAGATTAGGAGATAGTGAATAAGCAGTAGTACCTTAAAAGCAAAAAGTGAGAAAAGAGACATAAGAGCAAGGAAATTAAGTAAATTAAGACTTGATTTCTTATATTCTGAACAAATATAGAAAAAAATACTCATTGTGTAAATACTGCTTTCACTTGTACATACTGTTGGATCACATTACTTCACTGATATAGGTTATTTAGCTGCTTCTCTCCCCCACCCCCCCACCCCCCTTGTCTGTGTCATCCCCTATCCTGAACCACTCTCTGATACACACTAAGAATTGTTAGGTCTTGTCAGTGTTGGCACAAAAGCATGATTCACATGCATCAAGCCATTAAGTAGTGCATGAGGCTTAAGCTTCCCATAAAGTATGGACCAAGTGGCTTATTCAACAATCCATGATAAGCAAGCCATTACTCAGTATGATATTGGAATCACTAAATGGAAAAAAAAATGTTAACTCTGTCATACTGAATCATGAATCGATTGAAAAATAAAGTCAGAAGGAAACTAAGAGGGACGGGCTAGAGAGAGCAGAGATACATTAAAATACTACTGCCAAAATATTCCTTAAATAGATGTTTAATTGTTTTTTTTTAACAAATCAAGGTTTATCTGGTTTGTATTTATAGGCTAACATTCTGTCCCATGCACCAACTTCAAAATGTCCAGACATAAAGTATGAGGAAGTTGTCTACTCCTATGACAATTAACTAAGAGGGATCCAATGTGGACTTCTTTTAAGAACAAAATTATCTAAAAATGCTGGCTAGCTTGCTGATTCATTGATTTCCTACTCCACTTCTAATGAAGATCAGTTCTAATGAACTCTGGAAACGTGCAACAAGGTCAAATGCAAAAGATTAAAAAATAGGGAAAAGGTCAATTTAAACAGTTAACGTATCTTTTAAAGCCATTAAAAACTTCATAGCATAACACCTACAACTGACTTGCTGTCAGCTCAAGACCTTCATGCAACATACATATCTATATGTTAGGAATTCCTTATACAAATATACAGTATATTTAGGAGTTCTGATTACAAAAATATAAAACTTCAAAAAAATTCATATGATAATAGTTTCTCTAACATTAGATAAATGAATATAGAGTTATTTGTCTGTTTGTTTTCTATTCCACCTTTATTATTTTTATAAATAACTCAAGGCAGCAAATACTCATACTCCTTCCTCATCCACTTTTCCCCACAGCAACAACCCTGTGAGGTGAGTTGGGCTGAGAGAGAGTGACTGGCCCAAGGTCACCCAGCTGGCTTTCATGCCTAAGGCGGGACTAGAACTCTCGGTCTCCTGATTTCTAGCCCATTGCCTTAACCACTAGACCAAACTATTAAATAAACTAAATACTTCAATTTTTAAACTTTTGCTGAAAAATTGATAGAACCAAACAACAAAGGAATCCACACAGCATTTGGTTTGATCACGTAGTGATCCACATAGTCATATTAGTAGCATCAATTATGTAATGACATTACAATTATGTGATGTCTGATTATTTGGGAATAACTGAAGACACTTTGAATGCAATCATCTCTAGGTACTGAGTCCCTTTTGAGAAAATTGAAATATAATTCAAAGTAATTTACCTTCACTAGTAATTAACAAAATATGATACAAGATCCTATTGAGTTGTGTTCCCATTTTATCTTAAAAAATAATAATCATATGAAGCTGTGGCCCTAATCTCACTTTTATGGCAATAAATTCAGTGGGACTCACTTTTGAATAAACATGGTCATGGATGTGCTGAAAGAAATTCTGTCTGTAGGTAGGCAATTCTGGAAATATTGCCTTCATTGTCTTTGTGCAAATTAAAGAAGAAACAGCATAGTTATTTAGTGAATACTTGCATCTCTATCTTCATCCAGCAGGTGGCATTAATTTCCTTAGGAAATATTTGTAGTACATAAATTAAAAGCAACAGGGATGACAATTGTCAATACCAGATATGCAAAGCAGTAAATCTTCTATATTCTCTTAAAATATAATGTTTCACCAGAGTAGTAGTGTGTCATGATTTTTGTTTTATTTATACTGCAGTCATAGGCTTCTAGGTGACCTTAAAAATAAGATTGTAAATGGATGCATTTTCATGTGCTATGGCATATGCTTTGTAAATCAAAAACTGATTTATGTCCTTATGTACAGATTTAGTAATCATGCATGGCAATGCACAGGGTGAGACAGATTCTGAAAAGTAGAAGTGAATCAACCTATTTTATTTACACCATTGAAAACATTAATATCACTTTTTTGCAGATAGAAAGGTAGCTATTCAAAGAAATAAATACAAAAGGGACAACAGAGAGCTACTTTGGTGTACTGGTGAAGGTGCTGGCCTAGAAACCAGAAGACTGAGTTCAGGCCTCCCTCACAGATGAAAGCCAGCTAGGTAACTTTGGGCCAGTCACACTCTATCTCAGCTAAACCCACCTCATAAGGTGGTGGTTGCAGGGAAAACAAGCATCTGTTTAGGTACATTTGCCACCTTGAGTTATATATTTTAAAAGGCAGGAAATAACAACAACAATTCCTAAAGAGGGAAGTATGTGGGACTCACAAAGGAAAATTAGTTATTTCTCTCATTTTCATCCTTAACTTTACCTTTAATGTGTAAAGTTAACTTATCAAATATAGTTCATTAATCTATAAAGAACACTGAATTACTGCTACAGTATTGTGAACAATACCTGTTCATTGCTCTAAATAAATATGAAGTGCATTTACAAACAAATCTTTAAAAGAGTTCACAAATGAATGGCATGGCTTTTGTTCATCTTACATTTTATTTATAAAATTTAAGAGTTTGTAATTAATTAATGAATATTTAATATGTGGCGCTGGAACTAAAATAACTTTCAGTCATGAGAGGTGGGTGTGTACACATTCAACTGATTCCTCCATTCACCTTCAGCCTTTACATTGCATGACACCCTTAAGGATATTCAATTCTCAAACCCAGCAGTTTTATTGGATTACCCAAATAAACACAGAACTGGGTGTTCAGTTAAGTTGAACTGGGAAGAAAAGAGTCTGTTGTTAAGTCCAAATAATGTTGCTTATAATGTTGCTTTCTTAATATTGTTAAACCAACTCCTCCATCATCCTTAGCTGCACAGCCAATGTTAAGACATTATGGAAATTGCAGTCCAACATCTGGACTAGATGTCCAGTTAAGTAAAGCAAAGAAGCACAACTTCCATTCATCCAAGAATTACACCAAGCTGTGTGTAGCATGTCAGACGCTTAATTACTGTCCAGCAAGCCGCCATCCTTGTGGACATTTCTGAGTTTTAATTCTATATATATTTGAAGAATGAAAACATAAGAGAAATTGCCCAACCAAATAACAAAAACCAACCTGCTTGTTATGTTTACATAGTTAGCTATCATGTGATGGGATTCCAAATTATACCTTTGGGATTTGCAAGAACACCTTCTTGCCCAAACATTCACTATGCTATTTCTGTCACTGCCAGAATAGGATTGCAGTAATCATTCAGTCACTTCCTATTTCCATTTCTATTTTTGGAACAAAGCCCTTTGAAAAAGTTCCACTGCTATCAGTGCTGTTTCTGAGTGTTGGATTGGAAAACAAATGTCCACCATTGCCTTGCAATATTGATTATGAGTGGAAATGTGATCATATTGCATTAACTGGCCCCAAAGCACTGAAGTCCTGTCAAGGCAGCAGAAAGAAATTAATGTGCTCATATAATGTCTAAGAAAAATATGAGATGTTGTTCACTTTCCCTTGAAGATAAAGAGGTATGTGCCAACAGACGAAAGGTAATAGCTTTCAGAAGAGAACATGATTTCTACACTTTTATTAAAATCATTTAATGTGCAAAGAAATAATGAAGTTACAGCACTGGCATTTCAAGCAGTAATCTGTAGCCATTAAGTCTTAAATTATGAAGCTTATTTTATGAAATGAAGGAAGGAAAAAGGAGAAACATCACTCACGAATCAGCATTAATTCTCAATGACTGGATTCTATAAAATAATATCATACAGATGTGTTCAATTCAACAAATGGGAAGTTAGGTATCTTCATGGTGGGAATACATACATTAAAGTGAGACACTTACGTTTTCTACTCAATTAATAGAATGCCCCTCTACCTTGACTCTGTGGTTATCTCCCATATAACAAGGATATTGTCCACAAATCTGTCCATTTTTATTCTTCCTTTTTATTGCCCTCCCTCCTATAACAGCCCAATCTACAAATTCTGAGAAACAATTTGAATTCAGATCTCTCTAAAAATAGTAAGCCTATTTTTCCCATTTTCCCATTTTTGTTAACAATCTGTTTGAAGATTGAGTGAAAATGCTAACTCTTTTACATAGGCTGCCATGTGAACTCTTGAAAAAGACAAAAAAGTAATGGTGTCATTTTACTATATTCCACAATTCAGTGTAAGGGGGTCACCTAGCAAAAGAAGTTTATTTAATTATTGGTGTTTCATTAATGACTGCATATTAATGAAACATATTAATGACTGGTTTCCTCACTCCCAGCCTTCCAGAAGAATTTGAAGACCTGGTTCTGCCACCTTGCTTGGGATGGGAAAGGTAACACCTCCACCTGGGGATGGTTGGCACCATAGCACCCCCTATTGATTGTGATTCCATCTCCTCTTTGGTTTTATATCTATTTATTTTATTTATATTTCTAGATTGTAATTTTATGTTTATATGTTTTTATTATCTTTTATTGTAAACCACTCAGAATCCCCCTTTCGGGGAGATGGGCGGTGATATAAATTTAAACAAGCAAATAAATAAATAAATATTATTTGGCTCCTTATTCATAGCTACATAAAACCACCTTGTATCTGAGGCATCCATCCATCTCCTGCTGCTCTTACTTTTAAGCAATCCCTGAAGAATAGATGATATCAAATTCATTTCCTTCAGTGGGTACATTTACTACAACTACAAGAAGTATAGTTCCCATTCCTCCCTACAGCTAATTTAAGCTTGTACTTTGCCTTCTTTTAATCTAAAATTGAGCAAAGTTATGAATGAACTTTGGTTTAGGAATAGCTGAGTGAACTGACTGTATTACATCCAGAAGGTAACATTATAGTATAGTAATCAAATTATGAGGTACCATTTTCTTGTACATAATTTCAAATAAATGAATACTATTAACTGTATTGGATATTACCCCAAGGAAGCTGTTAACATTTTGGAAAATACATTTGAACTTCTGCATACATCCTGATGGACTCTCATGATAGAGCAAATAGCTTTAATTGAAAGAACCACATCTGCTTCCAAAACTAATTCTGAATTTCAACCAAGAACTCTTTCTTTCAAAATGAGGCTATTTATCAGAAGTCTATCAGCCACCATATGGTTCTCAGAGAAAATAGCACATTTATGACACATGTATCCTCTTGATGTTTTCTAATACAAATGAATTCATTTTAGTCATTATGGAAATAATATATACATCTTTCCCCTTCCTCCACAATATGCAAGCTTACTATATTTTAATAGTTAATGTGTAAAGCCTCCATAATTAAGCTGACCCAACTTTCTTACGGAAATACCACATTTTAATGTCTTAATATATATTTTTACACATTTAATGGGGAAAAAAGCATTTTATATGTGAATTTGTCATCCTGCCAAGCACTGTTTGCAATATATATATATATATATATATATATATATATATATATATATATATATATATATATATATATATTTTCCTTTCCAAACAGCTCCCTCTTCTGACAAAGACCAGCAAACATCTAAGATCATTATGCATTCAACAGTGCTATATCTGTTGCAAGGAAGATAAATGCCTCTTAAGTTTGAAACTCAATTTGTGGTTGAATGATTAATGTCACTAAGGTCTTGCAATTACATAAGTTTGGATGTCACCCAGGGAGTTCAAGTTGTTGTGCCAGTATTTCTTCTAAATTCAGCACACAACAGGTCTTGTTTCACTAGATGAAGAGTATGCTCTCCCTGTAGAAATACTGTAAGCCAGCTTAAGTGAAACTCCAGTTTTTACGATTATAAATAAGTTTGGTAACATTAATCTGTTTACTATTATTCAAATAGTAGTCCAGAACTCTTATTCTCTCTTTTACACAAAGAAAAAAAATGCTATATTATCTTTACAAAAAATAATATTCAAGGTTAAACAAACTGGAGCACTGAGAATCAGTACTGATTTACAGAATCGTGTGCTGTAGAATCAGAATAATTTCCAAAGTTTAAAACTTAAGGATCATTTTCTTTAAAAAAAAAAAAAAAAGTAAAATTTGTTAAGCTTCTTTGCTGTGTGTTTGGGAATATTCTTGCTTATTCTTCTGTGCAAGACACACAGCTTTTGCTCCAAAGTCCTGCTCTGATGGCTCTGCTGATCAGAGAGAGGTAACAAAAGGAAACATATTTTTATTTATTTATTCATCCCACCATAATCCAACACAACTCTCATATGCAGACCTAGAGGAGGAATAAATTAGCAGAATGGAAGGAAATTGCCATTTATAATTATAAAGTACCATTAGTCTTTTCACTGAAATGTATGTTAATTATACATTCAGACATACATAAGTGTGCATATACTGTACATACACACGCACACACATACAGAGAGAGAGACAGAGAGAGACACATAGATGCACACACACATGCTAATTAGGGGCTTCACATTCCTTCTTAAGGTGCTAAGCAAAATCCTTTGTGCTTAGAGTTTGGGAGAAAACACTCTTGGCCTTGTCACTAGCTTGTTTCTAAGGCTGAAATTAAGCTTGCTGAGTCCACATACCCTCTGAAATCTGCAAAATCAATACCATAATGTGTATTTCACATATAGACATCAGCAGTTCCCACAGCACTTATCTGTCTTCTAGTAGTTTGTATTTCAAGCCTAGTTCAACCCATTTCATAATGAAAAGGAAAGTGATGGAGTGAAATGAGACAGTGGAAGGACTGATCATAGGAAATTAGTTTAGGAAAAATGCTACCTCTGACATCTTCATAGCTGTACAAAGGATAGTTTAACAGTCCGTGAAGTACTGCTGGCATTACTGCTTTTAAAATGGGCTGATGATGTCATTGTATAAAATCTAACTTCTCAATTTCTAGGTCTAATTGTTTCTAACTTGCTTAGAGTCCAAAAGTTCAGACTGCATTTAGGGATAAAAATAACAACAACAAAAAAATTCTTCATAAATCATAGGACCAACTCTCCCATTTAAAAGCACTATCAAAGGGGGGTACAGCAGTCCCTGGTTTTGTATTGTCTCCAGTACAAATGGGGAGAGGTAGAGAAGGACACAGTTCAATGAACACAAATTAGAACTGTCTGAGTTTACTGTTCTTACACTTTTTTGATATACTCCCCAAATTGCCACAGATATAATATTCAGTATTCAGATTCTGGTTCATTTACAACACTTTAAAACAATAAGACACAGTAGCACTTCAAATCTGAATCCTATTACATATAATTCTCAGGACTGGAACTGGTAGAAGACCAGTGTTTTCCTAGATCACACCATCATTTTGCAGGTGAAGAAACATTTAAGTGGAGATGTACTCTGAGATTGAAATAAAATAGCATGATAAATTGAATTCATTGCAGTATCAATAAATGGCAATGCAATGATTCCACTAAGGACTATTCTTCATTGCCCAATGTATTTTGTGAAATTTCATCTTCAAAAACCAGTGTATGTTGGGGAACGCTACAAGCAATGGTCTACATTGCAGAAAGTTGTGTAAAATAAATGCTGGATGTTCCAGCAGCTTTTATTTATTTTCTTTTTAAAAATCAGCATTAAATAGTCATTAATATTTGCAAAATATTAGCTGAAACTCTACAATGAAGTCCGTATGATAGTCATTCATGAACTGTTCACTTTTATTAAGTGACTAAAGTGTTCCACATATCTCTTTGTTGTTTTTACCTTTATTCTATCGGTCAACCAAGATAGCCTATGTCACACAAATACAGTTACTCTTCAAAATGCCGCAGATTCCTTTTTAGTTTTCTTTTCAGCTTCTTTTTAAACATTCACAGTTTTGGAAGGGTTAACACCACAGATCACATCATAAGCAAATTCTGTTGGTAATTCCCCTGTTGCTATTCATGCAATTTATGATCTAGACAAGTTGTTATAACAATAACATTTTAAAATGTTATTAATCATCACTTAACTGTGCAGCAAACAGGTGTGTAGACTGGACCTGACAGAAGTATTGGTGTTTTCTTTTTCTTTTTTTTTTCCTTTTTAATATCTGTACATGAATTCAGCAATCTATCTTGAAGATGAATGTGGTCCATATGTAAAAGCTTGCATAAGTTGCTATGGAACAGCTGTAGTTACAAAACTAAGAAGCACTGCTTGGCAGTCAGGACCAACAAGATGTAAAATGATTTCAGCTGTTCTTATGAATATGACCATCATTTTAACTTCATTACCTTCAAAGGTATTAACTAAAAATCTTTAAAGTACTATATATATTCTCCACATATTCAAAAATATTGCTGTCCTGTGACATGAATTTGTACTTTTCTCCAATTACTTATTAATCATAAAATGACATTTAAAAAGTTATTTTAAGAAAAAATGAACAGGTAATTTTCACTTAAACAATCCTAACTGGGACCAGAATTTTGATTGCTAAGCAAAGCAGTCATCAGGCAAAGCATCATGTGACCACAACCCTGAAGCCTCGCAAGGCCGGGTACACCTCATCAGCAGTAGGAGGAGGAAGACGGTGAAGGTCAGCTAGGGTGTCAGGGGGCAGTTGGGGTAGGCAGCAGTAGTAGAGTGCAGGGTGGCCAAAAGGGCAGAAATGGGTGGAAGATAGGCAGATTAGGGGAGTTGAAGTGTACACTGTAGTTGTAAATGAGGGCAGGCTGCCAAGCACCTGAATGTTAATCACGTGACCACGGGGGCACTGCAATGGCCATAACTTCGAGGACTGGTCATAACTACCATTTGTTCAGCACCATCATAACTTCAAACAGTCACTGAACGAATGCTCGTTGAGCAAGAACTATCTGTAAGAATACAATCCTTCAACACACTTACTGTACCAGAGAATACATACAATACAATTTACTTTTGTGGAGGAATACATAGGGTTGAACTTACATATTTAGGAAGCTGGCTGAATTCACAGATCACACTAGCTATGCTTCTTTTACCAATATTTAAGAAATTATTTTGAAGACTTGATATTCATATACATTATCTTAATTAGAACTATTGTTGACATTCTACTTACACTCATAGGTAAAGGTAAAGGTTTCCCTTGACATTAAGTCCAGTCGTGTCCAACTCTAGGGGGTGGTGCTCATCTCCGTTTCAAAGCCGAAGAGCCAGCGTTTGTCCGTAGACAGTTCCATGGTCATGTGGCCGGCAAGACTACACGGAACGCCGTTACCTGCCCGCCGAAGCGGTACCTATTAAACTACTCACATTTGCATGTTTTCAAACTGCTAAGTTGGCAGGAGACTTACACTCATACCTTACCTTTTTTTATAAGTTTTTTATCCCGCCTTTATTATTTTTATATATAACTCAAGGCAGGGAACATACCTAATACTCCTTCCTCCTCCTCTTTTCCCCACAACAATAACACTGTGAGGTGAGTTGGGTTGAGAGAAAGTAATTGCCCCAAAGTCACCCTTTCCTCTTTTGAATCTCAATGCAGAAAATATATGAAATATATGAAACCTCACAGCAACCCATTAAGTTATGTTGACTTGACTTGTCCTAAGCTACCTACTGATGTTTTTGTCTTTAAAAAATATACACACATGGACATCTGTGAACATAAACCAATTGTAGGTACTCATTAACTTAAGTTGGAATGCATGGGGAGATGCTACCAGAAGCATATGGCATATTATTTCATTTTTCAATTAGCAAGGTGCTAAAAAAATCATTACGTATTACAAACTTGTCCCCGAAATATAGCTATTCAACTTTTTAAAAAGAAGGATACATCCAACTTCAAAAAAAGCAGGTAGGACTACTATGCATCAGGAATTCTGTGCAGTATTCTACTGTGTTATAGTGGAAATAATTGAAGCAATTCTGGATGCACAAACACAACTATTGTTTATGGACAAATTATTAAGGCTGGTCATAAACCTCCATCCAACAATACAGTTCTTTTGAAACTACATGGGTTACAATGGGCAAAAAGGTATAACTAACACACAGTACCATCCAGCATACACAGCAGCCCTATCTCATTAGTTAAAATAATTCATCCAGTGAGGGGAAACTTTTTCACTGAATGGTCTCTGGCTTCAGTTGTGGATGTTGAGTGTCCAATATTTTCAGTGTGCTTTGATAACTATTTTTCTAGCAAGTATGTTGTCATCAGCTCATTCTGTGAAGAATGTGTTCCCATTTGAGAAAAAAACATCTCATACTAGCCTGTCTCTGCAATGAACCTTAAACAAAATTTGTCTCACGACATCAGTGATAGTAGGGGAAAAACACCTGGAATGTGTTCATCTAACAAATAAATTGACAGGCTGCTAGGGCAGTATCTAAAGCATGTTATTGTTTTTTATTTTGTTTTAATGTAAATCCTCAGTTAGTTCTGGTTAGACACAGTCAAGAAAGGTTTTTAGCTTGTGTCCCAAAGCTTCTTTTTTGTTTTAGGAGTAAAATCTTGATGGGTTGCTTGTACTTTATCTCAGATTGAGTGGATGTCTGAAGCATTAATATGGAAACATAAAAATGTGACTTTGGAAGTTCTGATTTTATACTTGTCTTTTTCAAAATGAGTACCAAATCTATCAAAATAGTGCAGAATTTTCTGAATCTAGCAGCAAGTTCCTTCACTGTTAAGCCCATAATCATGACATCATCAAAGTATGACACAACATCTGTGATACTAGAAAGTAGAGTTTTCATGAATTCTTGGAATATTCCAGGGCCACAGAGATTCCAAAAGGAGACATATACAGTAACTCAAGATGCCCTGAGATGGATGACAGTTTGGAGATCTGCTTTTCCATGATCAACTTTTACTTCCTAGTAATCTTGGCCTACCTCAGGTTTTGCAAAGACGTTCTCCTCAGAAAGAACAACAGTTGATTGATTACAGCACTGGTTATGGATGCTGTGCCTTATTTACAGTGGACTTATAATCTCCCCACAGCGTTACTTTTCCATTCAGTTTTAATACTGGCATGTTGGAAAAGCCCACTGGGTCTTTGTAATTGGTTCAAGAATTCCTGGTTGGTGAAGGCCTCCCAAGATATGGTATATGATTGGGTGCAATCTGTGGTGAATTTATCCTTGGGTGAAGGGGTAAGCTCACCTGACTTGAAGCCATCCCTAGCCTCATGTTAAATAATTTCCAAACAATCTCCAATCTTCTGTTCTGGAGAAGGGATTGTATTGATCATACTTGTAGATGAGCTAAGTGGCACCAAGGTGTGAGTGAAGAACTATCCTGCCCACCTTGATTTCTCAGAGCCTTTGGATACCACTGAACATGGTATACTTGTAGACTGGATATGAGAAATGGGGGGAGAATGGTGTTGCCATGGTTGTCCTGTCTCTGTGGTTGTCTCCAGTTGATGTTGAAAGGGGAAGAGATCAAACCTAAGGCCTCTGCAATGTGGAGTTCCTCAAAGCACACTACTCTTGCCACTCCTGCCTAACATCTACATGACATCATTCACTGGCACAGTGTCAGTTTCCCTCAACATGCTGTTGATATTCAATTGTACATCTCAGTCCTCACGGGCCAAGTGATGCTGTCAAGGTCCTGTTGTAATGCCTGGAGGCTGTCAGGGTCCTGATAGGACAAACATGCTAGGTTAAACACTAGCAAGACTTAGGCTATGTGTAAAGCAATTCAACTCTGGAAACCTTCAATGTTTAGTCTTGGATGGGGTAGCACTTCCCAGACAGACTTGATGTGCAATTTGGGACCCTCCTGAATTCAAAGCTCCTGTTTGTAAAGCAAATGGTAGCAGTGGCCAGGAACACTTTTGCACAGATGGCCCTGGTAATTAAGTATATGAGATGGAATGTTGATTTGGCTTAGAAAAAGGAGAGTAAAATGTCAGGCCATTACAGAAAATATATTTGAGTCCTGAGAAAGTACAAAGCATAAGAAAGAATTCAAAACAACTCTGCCTTGATTGTATTAAGAATAAGTTGAAGTAGAGATTGGCTTTGACAGGCTTTCAAAACTCTATTATAATAACCTAACTATATTAGAATACATTTCAAGACTCCTAGTGACTCCTGTTTCCTAAACTTGTCTGTCTGGAGCAGCTAACAGTATAGTAGTTTTGTCTTCTCTTCATAATTGTTGTTTAATGTTTGGCTTTTATTGCTTTCAATTATTTGATTAATTAAAGAATTCTTTTAATTCTTGTAAGCTCCTCAGTTGTTGAGTTGGTGGCCTTGGAAATCCATTTATTTGTTTGTCTCAAGATAAAGTCTCTCTACATATGAGTCCCTGCAAGCAAACTGCCTAATATCAAGCTCTCCAGAGTGTCCAAGACCTACCCAGAATAGCCATACTTCTAATTAGGAATTATTTGGAGTTTCTTACCAGAGCACTTGAATTCCTAACCACCTATCTGAGGATTTTCAGCTCTTGGTAACTCTATCCTTTGTCACTAATAACTCTATACTGCAGTGGAAAGAACCAAAGCAACATACACCGTCCTAACTTCTAAACTACATGGACCTTGATGAGCCAAAAGAAATTACTAACTCACAGTTCCTTCTAGCATGTTTATTTAGCAAGGGATATTCTAAATTATTGGGACAATATAAATACATATACATAGTTATCTGCTGGAGAGCAACACAGGAAAGCACAGCTTAGAGACTTTATCCAGAGCCCATGTCTGAGGCCATCCATTAGTACACTAGTTCTAGGCAAGTGAATATTATGATCATGAAGACCTTATGGTTTATGTTGACTGTGCATGGATACTTCATAATGCATTTTAATATTTTGCAATTTAGTACCATAATACTGTGTATACAAATGTTGCATGAAAGGATATAAAAACAGTTGTAAATGTAGAAATTATTTAGGTGTTCTATTCAGAAACGCACAGCCATTTTACTATTTGGAGCATTTCTCTATTTAATTTAAAATAAGGAGGAAACAAGTATATAAAGTATACAAGTTCAGTAACAATAACAATAACAAAGCCCTATGGTAAAGCATACAAGCTCAGTAATAAAATTTGAGTCTGCAGTAATAAGGGTTAACATATGACTGCTTTTGATATTCATTTAACTTTTTATTTTACCTATTATTAAGGTCCTGCCATAAACTCATGTATTCCTTTAGCTATACAATGTGTTTCTATAGTATAATAATACTGTATATAATAATATCTATAAAATGTATAAACTGGCATATAAGTTTAATGTTTCAAATTCTTCTATCAGTGTCTAGAATGTATTCTAATTTCTTAGCATCAACTGTTTTATTTAAATCTTTAATAGCTATATCAATTTAAGAAAATGATAATTTGCTTCATATAAATATATTAATTGCCAAAGTTACATATAAAGCTAGTCTCTTTGTCAGCCAGCTTTAGCCATTTTAGAATTGTATATCTTGTTTTTAATTATATTGGTATTATTTGCCATATTGGTCATACTAAATAGTATTAAATCAATACTCTACAGCATTAGGTAAGGTTGAAATAAATCTCTGATCATGAAGCTCACCAAGTCATCTTATATAAATAGTATCTTCCCCCAGCTGACTTCACAGGAGTGTTTATAACAGCCTTCTCAACTGGCTGTAAACCAGCTAAGAAGTACAGACACAGTTAGACACAATAGGAATCTGTGGTTACTGTCCAGTAACAGAAAGTAGTAATTTATGTTAATATTATTTGGGGAAAAGCCGGGAAACAGGCAACATTATAATTGCAGTCATTATTTGAAATCAGCAGGCTTTCTGAAATAATTAAGTCTGAGTTTGCATATGAGGTGATATCTTGTGGCCTATAAGTACTCTTATGTAAATATGTCATGTTTAATTCTATAATGTAAGAAAGATAGTATATAAAAGCAATCAATCAGTCAAACAGTGCCTTCCTGAGGAACTTCCATTACAAGATAGTCTGTGATAAAAAACAAAACAAAACATATAGACCCATATAAAGTTTGCTATTTCAGACAACATACAGATTTGTATTTATTCTTGGAACAAAAAAAAAAAAAATACTCTACTAGTTAAACTTGTTTTTAAAATAATCTTACTCATATCTTAAATTATAATCTTTGTTTTGACATTTTTAAAAGAAAAATGTGATTGATTCATTGTTTCATAATGTAATCTGATCTGTGATGGATAATGTGATACAACTAATAATCCATCACAGCACTTCATAAATATTGCAACAAATTATTAAAGCAATAAAGTCCAGTGGCAGAAACTTAATGAGATTGTGACACATTTGTGTAACAGCCAAATGACAAATTGAAAAATCCTAACTTTCAAATTATTAAAGAGGGTGTTTTCAATGACTGAATGGCCAAAGTGCTTCAATTCTGCTGGGTACCTGAATAAATTAAGGACACACCCTACAATCTTCTACATAAAGAGTTATGAGACCTGCCCTTCTAGTCAGCCTATATTCACCTGAGCAGGAAGCCAAGACTAAATACATCAGGAAAAACTAAGCATAACACTAAGTTACTTGCAATCAAATGTGTGCTTCTGAAACAACAGATGAAGGACCATTTTGGACAGGAAAAAAAAAAAATCCTACTGATGTCCTTATGCATTTTAATTCCAAAGAAAAGGCTCATCTTCTAGTAACTGTTAGCCATTTGAGGGATGGATCCTATTAACAAACCCTTAGTTGCTAATAGTAGACATGTAAATGAAGTAAATTTCATCAGGATGAATACTAAAAATTCAACCTCCATGCCCTGCATATTACAGCCATGATGTGTTATCATCATAATATTAAAACACAGAACATGATGGATAACAATATGCTTAACATCTAATTTACTGTGGATGTTCAAAGGTGCAACACTAGGAGGAACAGGGAGAAATTATTTATTTATTTGTCTAATTTATATAGCCACCCATCTCACAAAACAAGCAATTCTGGGTGGCATACAACAGATCACCACCAACTGGAATCAATCCCAGAGAAAGTAGATGAACTAGAACAATACCGTGCCACTCATCCCCAATCCTCTGAGTCAATCCAGAAGGATTCCATGGTCAATGATATAAAAAGCTGCTGAGACGTCAAGTAAGGCAAGGATAGATGCACTGCCACCATCCTGCCCACACCAGAGATCATCCAAAAGTATGACGAAAGCCATTTCTATTCCATATCTACTGTAGGTCTGAATCCTAACTGAAAAGGATCCAGATAATCTGCTTCATCCAAGGTCTTCTGAAGCTGTTGCACAACCACCTTCTCAATCACCTTCCCCTCAAAAAGGAGAGGGGTTGGATACTGAACAAAAATTTTCCAGTATTGTGCAGTCCAGTGATGGCATATTGAGGAGGGAGTGAATCAAGTCTCCTTAAGAGGCAAAGGAACAACCCCCTCACTCATAGAAGAATTCACCACTGCTAGAACCCACTCATACAACACCCCCCCCGGGCCACTTTCACAAGCCAGGAGGAGCATGGATCTAGGGAGCAGGTAGCTGAGCTCACAGTCCTAAGGAACCTGTCCACTTCCTCAGGTCCAACAGGTTCAAACCATTCCCAGATAACATAGCAAGATTTACCATCTCTCCCAGACCTGCAGTAAGGCCCATGTCCAACTGCAAGCAATTCCTCCACACATCCCTGCAAAAGGTTCCCTGGGCCCCTTTCACTCAAGAGGGCTCATGTCACCTGAAACAGGGATGTGGGGCAGCAATCTGCAGAGGCAATAAGGGGAGAGAAGTACTGGTACTTTTCCACCTTTAGCACCACAAGGTAGTCCTTAGTAGCAGCTCTAACCCATGTTTGGTTGAGTTCATCCTTAGTTGAGCACCAGCGGCATGCTAGACATCTCTTCCCAGTTCATTTCCCTGAACTCCTCTGTAAACCATAGAGTGTGATGGGATCTCCAAGAGGTCACATAGGCCTGATCTGATCCAAAGCCTCAGCTGCCCCCTTATTCCAAGTGTCAACCAAGGCTTTGGATGGACCATGCATCAGACCAGCAGGAACAACCCCCAGCTCCCTCTGAAACACATCCAGGTCCATCAGTCACCAGGGGTGGAAAAATCTAATGGATCCAACTTCCCTGCAGTGGATTGCGGTGCCAGGAAATCCCATGGTAATCTGGGCATGATTTGACCATGAAAAGGGGGATACCACAAGTTCCCTCAATTGCAGATCACATAGCCACTGCTTTGACAGGAATACCAGATCCAGTGCATGACCACTGTCCCGTGTCAGGCTCTGGATGACCTGGGATAGGCCCATGGCCATCATGGTGGCCATGAACTCCTGAGCCATCTCAGACCCCACTCCCAGGGAAGGCAGATTGAAGTCCCTCAAGATCACAAGTCTGGGAAACTTCATCAACCTAGAAATGGAGTCAAGGAGCTCAAGCAGGGAGGCTGTTATGCAGCAGGGAGGCAGGTACAACAGTAACAATCCCAATCCCAAAGAGCCCAACTTAATGAACAGGGTCTCACATCTGTTGATCTGAATGGTAATTGAAATAAGATAGTTTGCGTGGTTTAGCAAATAACATCTTCTCAGCATGCATATTTTATTCCCTTCTCCTATCAGAGGTTTTTTCCTGTCTCTCATGTGTATGACAGACAGGAAAAAGACACAAAGAATGACAAATGTGAATTCAGTAACAAGGAACTGCTCCAAAAGAAGCTGATCATCATTAGCCAACTATTGTATATATACTAAGATAATTATTTCTCTTTAATTCTTCTAGTAAAGCCATTTAAGTGATGGAAAGAAATATTCAAAAGAAAGTTCAAAATCTGAAAAGGTAAATTGTTTTTTCTTATGTTTTTATTGATCATTTACACATTTTTCATATTTCATATTTCACTTGTAAAACTAAATATATTATAAGGTATATTCTTCACTAATACTAACCCAACTCATTTTACACTAGCATTTCCCATTTCTCTCTTACTAGTTGTAAAGCTGGGGAAAGGAAGGAAGGATGGACACATTATATGGTAATTCTGCAAAAGTCAATAATTTTCTATAAACACCATGCATTTGCATTAACCTGATGCAGTTTTAATATATTGGCTTTTAATCTTTAACCAGTGAGAAAGCACAGTTTTTGAGCTGTGTGAAACTATGGTTTAGCTTCATCAGGTTGACAAAAAATCAGAGTAACTTACTTTTTTCCACTTTTATTCAATCAAAGTCAAGTTATATATTCCAAGTGTTCTCACTATATACATACTGTACATACATACTCCACCAACAGATTTATACATTAGATTCACTCTTGATTTTTTTTTTTCAAAACCCAAATTGTTCTATTAGATTCACCAAGTGAAATTTTCCTTTACATTCTTTGTTCTGATCCTTTTGTCATCATGGAGTTATAGAATTTAGGTGTTCTATTTCAAACAGTCCCTGGTACCGTATTAGAATAAACAATACATCTTCCACAAAAGAAGTTCAGTCCAACCTTATATTGGCCACCAATTGAAATATTGAAAAGGATGTAATAATCTTATATTTAATAATTATATTTATTATAAAAATAACCTGCAATTATTACATAATTAAGCCAGAGATAATAAAAGCACTACTTGTATTTTAAGCATATCAATTTAACTATATAAAGTCTATTGCACATCTTAAATAAAGTATGTGAAATGGCAGATCATCAGCACAACTTTGCAGGTGAATCATACTTGTTTCAGAAGAACTTAGTGCAAAATTATTTTTATTCTTTTATTATTATTGGTTGTAGCACATAGTCTTCAAGGAAACTACACCACTGTTTATGTAATCTTGCTATACCCATGGTGACAAGAGTGGTCCACTGGGGTATACAGAAAAATATATTTGGCACAGTCCACAGAATCTAGATATAACAAAGCTGGGCTCATGTTTTAAATTGAACAGGTATTTTGTCTTATTAGCATGGATCACTGTACCTAATCTGATACTTTCCCAATGTGTTCAACTACATTTCCTACAAGAGACAGGAAGAAAGATACAGAGAAACACAGACACCTATCAGCATAGTAAACCAATCTAGAGGACCAGTGAGATAGTTATGTAGACTAGGCCACACTTTAGATTAATGCTTTTCAAACCTGCATAATTAGAATGAGAGAAATTGCAATTTTCTGAGTATCTCATTTTGATAAGAACAATATTAACAAGATATTAGTGAAATTTTGCAAAACTGAATAATTTTCAGAGCACAATGAAAATTAAGTTACTAGTTACTACAAACTTATTTTTGATGCAATGTTCTAGTATCCATTCTTTTACAGTGTGGGCATTATATGAAAACAGCATTTTATCTAGCTCGGTAATATATGAACTTACCTTTTTAGATCCAATGTATGTAACCTATCATCTGGTGCTGTATGTAAGATGCTAGCAAAATCATTTCTGCCTCCATCATACAGAAAATGAATTCTAAGTGTGATTAATATTTGTTTTTAATTTGCAATTTGCAGATACTGAAGCCTGTATTTAGGGCTTTTGGAGGCCAAAGAGAATAAAATACCTAAAATAAACTTGATCAATAAAAAATATATGTAAGATTTCCCTAACTGATGCCAGATTGATTAAACTGTTATATAGATTTCACTGTACAATCTATTTTAGATGATATAAAAATTATTCTATTAAATTTCGTGCCTGTATGGAGACCTCACAACCAGAATGGTTGAAAAAGTTAGCAGAAAACAACTGAAACAAAATGTTCTTGTTATAGATATACTGTAACTGGTAATATCTGTAGTTTTGGGGAAAAAAATCAGTTTTACATGCTTTGTTATTTGATACTTTTTTAAAAAAAATTGAGGCTATTTTATTGGTGTACAATGTCTCATATATATTTCTGCTTTATTCTTAGAACAGTTTGGAAGTAATTTTTGGTATTGCAAGATTAACAACAACATGAACAGAGCTACAGTGTATGTGGCAAATTATTTAAAATACTCTATATACAGGAAATATGCAACCTTCCACAAATTTAATGCAAGGTATACATTTATATAAGCCTTCTCCCACACTCACCCTTTCCTTTCTAGAAAGCTTTCCTATCTATGTTGCATGCAAATTTACAACACCATGTAAATGTTTTATAACAGTCATTTCAAAGAATTTAGCATTCATACACATAAGTTAAATACAGGCACAATACATTTCTTTTTACATTTTCCACTTCCAAACAGTAGATTCATTTCAGAATAACTGTGCACTCCAAGGAGTCCTCCCATACTCATGGAATTACTTTTTTATGATTTATTTTGTCCTTCGTCATATATAAATAAAATTGTGCAAGCACATGGGAAATGTATATTCAAGAGTCTTATTTGGTTCATAAGTACATTATTGTATTTCAGCTGTGCTTCATAGACAGACTTCACACAAATCTGCTTCTTCCAACAAAATAAAACCTAATCATAAAATAGCTTCAAAACATGATTGAAATTGGAATGTTAGTGTTCCCTCAAACTGCTTTTGTTTTGTTTTAAACTCTTATGTTGAATTGTTACTTAACAAGAAAGGAGCAAGACAAAAAGGCACTGGGTGAATATTAGCAGAAAAACTCATCATTGGTAGACAGCAAAGATCTACAGTTCTGCATAATAGGCTTGCGGCTCTATAAATCTTCAGTCCACAGTACTTTCTGGAGAACGTGATATATTTCTAAAAAGTTCCATCTAAATGTCACCCTGTAAGATTACTATGGTGAGAGCTATTCTAAATGTCACACTAGTCTCAGTGTGACCTATGACTTAATTTAGGATTAGCCTACATCATGTATTCCTAAAATGAATTTCTAAGAATAAATTATAGATTTGGAATGTTGGTGTTTGATGAACTTTCCTTATTAAATTTCTCATCTTCAAACTAATCTTTAAGAGTTGTTTTTTTGTTTTTACAAGTAAATAAGTTAAAACATATGAGAAAGTTGTCAGGCAAACATCTTTGTTTAATTACTTAAGTACACATCCCAATAATTAGCCAGCACTGAGGGCATACAAGTAGTCCTCACTTAATGACAGTAACTGGGACTGGAATTTCCATCACTAAGCAATGCAGTTGTAAAGTGTGATGTCACATGACCACATTGCTTAGCGATGAAAATCCTAGCAGTCCCCATTGCCATTGTTAACCAAATTCCACCAGTCTTTAGGTAAGGACCCACCCCAATCCATGCCATTTCCAGCTTGGCCCCTCCCAGCCCTGTGCCTCAGAAAGGCAAGGGACTGCCTCCTCTAATATCCCCCCCACACACACACTTATTTCCTTCCCCATCTCTGCCCTTTTGGCTGCCCTGCATAGCGGTATTTCTTATTGGCGGTGGCAGTTGCCACTCCTGGCCTCTATTTCTACTCTACTTCAGTCCCAGTGCTACTAGTACCTCCACTGTTGCTGAGGAGTGCTGCCTCAAGCCCTGCATTGTGGGCCATCCACCACAGGGCCACAGTGCAAAGCCCCACTTGCCCACAATGCCCTGTGCTCTGCCTGCCTTGCCACACCCAACTGACTTTTGCCATTTTCTTCCTCCTGCTGCTGAGGAGGTGCAACCAGCCTGGCCCTATACAAGGCAGCTGCTGCTGGCCACAACAGGCCTTCTTCCCATGGCTGCATGTGCCATTCTCATGATGCTTTGGAAGGCTTCTGAAGCCTTCTGAAACCTCAAGAGAAGGCTGCACCTGCCTATCTCCAAATCACAGTCCTTGCATGTACATAAGAAAAGGGCAGAGTTTCCATCACAACAATTTGACATAACTGTTGTCACTTTGATCTTGCAGACACTTGCAGACACTTCTGAGTGAGAATGTTATAAGTACAAATCAAAGCAAATATTTGTAGTTCAGGGTTGAACTGTGGAGTCCTTGGTGCTCTCTGAGCCTTGTTGTTTTCTTGCAGACGTTTCATTGCCAGACTAGGCAACATCTTCAGTGCAAAGAGGGAGTGGGCCTTGCTCTCTGTTTATATACAGTGCTTTGTCCAGCTTTTGTTGGCAGAGGTGTTGTTCTGTTCTTGGGAGTTCCTTGATTGGGCTGTTGTTTGCTGCTTGATTGATTGACTGAGTTAACAGTTCCTTGATTAGGGTATATTGTGCTGTTTGATTATTCATCTGGTGTTAATCCTAGTGTTAATCTTTGCATACCTGTGTGTTGATTGCTGGCAAGAAGGTGTCCTGGTCTTTTGGCTTTTCTATTGTCTCTTTGAATGGTATGTAAATGTTGTTTACCTCTATGTGTCCGTTGATGGCTGCTTTGTCTGAGTGTCAGGCTTCCAGGAATTCTCTAGTATTTTTGGATTTGGCTTGGTTTAGGATACTCACAATTTCCCAGTTGAAAGTATGGTTAAATTTGTCCATGTGTTGTGAGATTGAGTTTTCATCATGTCTTCTGACTGCTAGTTTGTGTTCATGGATGCACTCTGCTAGTCTTCTGCCTGTCTGTCTTACATAGTGGCTGTTACAATCTTTGCATTGTATGTTATAAATAACTCCTGTTTCCCCTCCCCCACCTTGGGCTACTGGGTCTTTTGGGTTACTTAAGATATTTTGAAGAGTTTTAGTTGGTTTATGTGCTACAGTGATGCCATGTGGTTGTAACAGTGTGTTAGTAGCTTCTGAGATGTTTCTGATGTATGGCAGAGTTATCCTTTTCATAGCTTTTGTTGGTTGGGTTGTAGTGGGTTGAGTGGTCAGGCACTTTTTGATAAAGTTGGGGGTATCCATTTTGCTGGAAGATGCTGTATAGGTGATATGTTTCCTTCTTCTGGTGTTCTGGGTTGCTGCAGTGTGTTAGTGCTTGTCTGCATAATGTTCTTTCGCAGCTCCTCTTGTGGGAGGTTGGGTTGTTGCTTTGTTAGTGGAGAACTTAGTGTGGGTAGCTTTCTGGTAGACTTGTTTTTCTAACATGCCATCATTTCCTCTGCTGATGAGGATGTATAAGAAGGGTAGTGTGTTGTTGTTTTCTTCTTCCCGTGTGAATTTTATTCCATTGAAGATGTTGTTGATGGTTTCATGTGTTTTCTCCAGTTCTTCCTTTTTTATTTTGACAAAGGTGTCATCTACGTACTGGATCCATACTTTTGGTTGTATACGCGGAAATGCTATCAAATCCAAAAATGCTAGAGAATTCCTGGAAGCTTGGCACTCAGACAAAGCAGCCATCAACAGACACATAGAGGTAAACAAAATTTACATACCATTCAAAGGAGACAATAGAAAATCCAAAAGACCAGAACACCTCCTCACCAGCAACCCACAGATATGTAAAGATTAACACTAGGATTAACGCCAGATGAACAATCAAATAGCATAATATACCCGAATCAAGGAACTATTAACTCAGTCAATCAACCAAGCAGCAAACAACAGCCCAATCAAGGAACTCCCAAGAAGAGAACAGCACCTCCACCAACACAAGCTGGACAAACCACTGTATATAAACAGAGAGCAAGGCCCATTCCCTCTTCACACTGAAGATGTTGCCTAGTCTGGCAATGACATGTCTGCAAGAAAACAACAAGGCTCAGAGAGCACCAAGGACTCCACAATGTTATAAGAATACAGAGTATAAAATTGTTAAAGTTGTATTATTAGCAAAGTTTTGTATGTATGCTGTTTATGCTGAAGTTTTGCTGAAGGTGCATTTCAAAAACTAAAAAGACTGTGTTGATTTGATTCCTGGTTTGTACACAGAAGATTGGCTTTTCTGAGGAGATGTACATGCATTTATTCAAGTGATGGCATTTTTCTGCAAGGCTGAGAAAATAGCAATTGATGCATTAAACTTTCTTTTTTGTAGCAAACAGTCATCTTATGCAATATGGATTGTACTTCCCTCATTGGTATGGAACATTAAAACTGAGAGGTGCACACTGTTATCTGAAGAATATTAAAGACTAGTTTTTTGTCTTTCATATTGAGTACTGTCTTCAGGATGAGAACAGAGATCTGTTCTATTATTCAGAGCTGCCAGATATTTTAATTTTTCGAGTCCTTGGTGCATTTTGGGTTTGGCTGTTGGCTTGCAGACATTTCATTACCTGACTAGGTAACATTATCCATGATAGTGTGGGTTTGCTCCCTGTCTATATACAGTAACTTGCCCTGCCAGTGTTGGTGAGGGTGTGGTTTTCTCCTTGGTAGTTCCTTGATTAGAGTTTTATTTTCTGCTTGTTTGTCTGGTATTGATCCCTACTTATCTGGGTGTTGGCTGCTGGAGGGGATGTGTTCTGGTCTTTTTTTTATTTCCTTCTTAGCCTTTTTCTTGTCTCTTTTGAATGGTGTGTAAATATGGTTTTTTTCCAGTGCCTATTGATGGCTGATTTGTCTGAATGCCAAGCTTCCAAGAATTCCATAGCATTTTTGGATTTGGCTTGGTCTAGAATGCTCAGAGCTTCTCAGTGGAAACTGTGGTTGAGTTGTCCATGTATTGTGACAATTTTAATTTTATTGGTATTTATTTATGTCTTGTCAGACTTACTTTTTAATTTGTCCCTTCACATTTTTTTCTGAAGATTAGTGGCCAAATAGAATCAGTATGGACTGCTTCCTCACTACCCATGTAGCACTGGGTTAGAAAATAATGGATCAAAGTGCTCATACAAAGTTCTAGTTATTTGAATGGGACACTCAAGCTGTTCTGAATCACATTCCATCAGAATTCAGCCAGTTAGGAAAATATTTTTATTTGCATGTATCCCTGGGGAACACTGCATGAAAGAGGTGGGTCTGTCTGTGTGAAGTGGATACACACACACAAACACACTTCTTATTTAATTAATGGTATCTATATTCAGAGGTTAGCAATGGGCAATACATTTTTAAGAATAAAAATGTTCGAGCTTCTGAAGTACTCTTTCCTTTCCTGCTACCCTCATACATAAATATTTCAAAAACACTGAAAGCAAAATTAAATATATTCTATTATAAATTTAATCAATCAGAAATGTTTTTTTTTTCAAAAGAGTGTATGCATTTATGCCTCAAAAGCATTTTTTTAAATTTTAAACTGTTACTACAAATGAAAGATCATAACATATATTTGTAACACACTATCCTGTGAATATCTGATTTCATTGGAATGTACACCTAACAATGCTTAGGACAGCAGTTTTCATGAGCTTGCACTGAACTATATGAAGATGCAGTAAAATGCAGAAGATACTTGAATTACTGTATAACATAGCAGAAAAGAAAATGAAATGATGCCACCTAGTGGCTGAGCTGAATTCTTAAAGAGTAGGAAATACTTCAAAGAAAGACTCCAGTCTGGTATCTCTAGTTCTTTTACTGTTCTTACAAATAGATATATTTACTAAAGAATATTGTATAAGATCTCTGCTTAAACACCTTACAATATGGATACTTCAGGTTTGATACAATGCAGTACTGAAATACTCTGTACAGTATGGAGCGAAACCATTTCATGATTATGTATTATGATGTCCAAGTCAAACATCATATCACAAGTATGGAAATTTAACTCTCATTTTTGCTAAATTAATTCATGGAAAAAGGCCAATGTAATGCTGGGTTGAAGTGATGCAAGATGAATGTATGTAACTCATCAAACTAGTTGCAATACAGAGGTGTCTCTCAGTCTCTCTTGCTCATAGTGAAAAATTTTTCATAGTGAAAAATTATTTCCAGATAGTTAAATACCATTTATCCCAGATTTCCTTAATGTTTTTTTTCACATAACATGTACAGCCAAGAAATTAACCCAAACCCAAATCAGAGTTGAAACAGAACTGTGAAATAAATATTTTCCCTGTAAAACAACCTCTGCCTTAAGAAACATACATTTTTTTCATGTATCCATGTTTCTATATACTGGTTGGGTAGGTTTGTGGGTTTTTTATTTTGTTTGCTTTTGCTTAACAGTATGGTGAAAAACACTGATTGAAACTCTATGTAAAATTATGTTTCTCTTTCAGCACATTAGAATAAAGCATCCAGCAGCTTTATCATTCATCACATCATCACAACTTTCTGGCAAAACCAGGTGACTGGTCCATTGAAGGGACTTGAGCTAATTTTCTTTGTATTGTCCCAAAATTTAAGAGCAAATCAAGTAAGAAGCAGAGTTTTATTCACCATAAAGTGAAATTGTAAAGCCAGAAACTAGTGCTAAACACAGAGAGTCTGGAGCAACACAACCTTTAGAACTCTGACTACAACCAGTAAAAACTGATAAGTTCTGAGAGATGGAGCAGTATATGGGAGTTGACAAGTGAGTACAACTGACTGATATTTACAAAAAGGTGGAGAAGCTACTGATGAGTGGTAAAGTGAAGAAAACATATAAAAGGTATGAGTGAACAAGTAGAAGACATGGGATTCCAATAACCTAATTAAATGTGGAATAGCCAGTTTGGCATAGTGGTTAAGAGTTCTGGTGGTGTCATGAGTACGGATGACGAGCCGAATTTCTTGGTTTTCTGAAGACATTTCCAAATGTCTCTCCTTTAAATTCTTGTTCCTCCCTCTTTCGATGGGAGTAGGAGTTTGTTAGGATTGATGTCCTAACAGCCAGGAACCATGCTGAGACAAGGAACAGGTCTCTAGTGTTTTATTACTGCTACATAACAGAAATCCTAACAAACTGAAGAAGCGTGGGAAAAACCCAGACATATAAACCCCAAAGGTTAAGGCAGGCCCAATCTGTGTCTCTTGGAATGGCTACCTAATTCCTCAGTGCTACGCATGCACTTTACAGCCTGGATGGGAGCCCCCTGCTTGCCATCCTCACTCATGACAGGTGGCCTGGTTCTAGTACCTCCCTCTCAGACCTAGGAAAAAGTCAGTGACAAACCACTTCCAAAAATCTTGCCAAGAAAGCTGCAGGGACTTGTCCAGGTAATCACAAGGAGTTGAGACTGACCTGAAGGCGCACCCATCCACCCGCACAACAGCGAAGTAGGAATCATTTTTATTCAATAGTCACCTTTCTTTTGTTAAGGATGTTAATAATGCAAAGGAACAATTAATAAATTAAAAATATATAAACACCAAAGCATATTCCACAGTGAAAGTAAACAAAAACTCAACCTCTAAGAGAATCAGTATGGTGTGGTGTTTAATGTGTTTGAACCATAGAAGCTCACTTTGTGACTTTGGGCCAGTCATTCTGTCTTAGCTCAACTTACTTCACATGGTTGTTGTGGGGAAAATAGGAGAGCACTATGTAAACAGCTTCAGCTCTTGTACAAAAAGCAGGATATAAATCTAATAAATAAAAAAAAACACTGCAGTTATTCCAGTATGAATTGATTAAAAGTCCTAGCTTGAAAAATATATGAGAGTACCACATTCTAAAAGCATAATCTAACAGAAAAAATGATGAGGTCTTTAAATGTTAAAAGAAAACAAAATAGGAATTAAAAGTTGCCGTAGTCATTAGGCATAGTGGAAGTGATCTGATGTAAAATAAAGGTCAAATAAAGTTTATATTTGGTACTGAAAAGAGAAAAAATAACTGGTAGGAATGAATTTTAAATGTGGCTAATGATGAAAGATGGAGAAAATAATCCTTGCATTTGTTTTCCACACTGCATTTCCAAAATACTTCTGCCATTTTTCACATCTTTTCAATCAATATTTTGTAAAACACCTTACACTTAAAAAGCTAATCCCCCCAGAGTTCTTGTGTTCAATCTTCTTCTTCTCTTTATACAAAGGGATAGTAGCAGCATTTTTTCAAACAACAGGCATAAATGCTGTCTGTGTTAAACAAGTAGTACAACCACTCCATAAGCAAAATAGTCCCATATATTAACATTTCTCTAGTAACACCATCTGTACTGGCAGCCTTATCATTTTTCAACATTCTCATAGCACTTAGGACATTTTTTTCATCATTTTTTCCCTTGGACAATTTACAACATTCATTTCAGTTCTGTTTGACATACACTATCCAAATATAAAATATTCCTCCAGCATGCCCTTACTTAAGTTAATAACAAAGCTCCTTGTTTAGCCCTTTCATGCACTTGTAAAACAATTGATCTGCATCAAACATTTTCTGAATTTTCTCTGCTGTTTTATTATTAATCATTCCTTGGGTCTTTTTGTTTTTGTTTAACTACATACTACAACTTATTTTTATACTTCTTAAAAAAAACTTTACTCTTTTTAAACTAACTTGGTACACTAATAAAATGTCCTGTCATAATGACTTTCATGACATATCTCCTATCAGATTCAAGTTCTAGTTGATTAACTTGAAAATAGATTTGTCATTTTTGTTGTTTTTTCTAGCATGGCTTTGGGAATGGCAGCAACATCTGTTTTTTCCTGGCAGTACCTGTGCCAGTTGAGTGAAAAGAGGTTTCAGGGCAGGCTCTTTTAAGCACAGAGGACCACTTGAACCACATTCCTCCTTCAATCTGTTGGAATCTCAGAATCTTGTTTAGTCCTCACTGCCTGGGTCTTGACGTTTCCTGTCCAAGTTGCTTGAATATCTGTCTCTGGTGTATGCCTTTGTTTTTTCAAAGACTGTTTTCCCCAAGCATTCACTTTAACCATGGCTTCATATAAATCAGCCAGAGGCTTTAATTTAATCTTTTGGAGACTTTTAAGATGTTAGGGCTCACACAGTATGTTGAAATCTTTTGTGATATATTACATGGTTAAATGGAACCTCCAGCACTAACAAATTCTTCTTTAAAGGCTGCAGTGTACAGCTTGAAGACTGTTGTGTCCTGAAGTGTGGGTAGCAAGCAATTTGACATTTCAGTTGATCTTCTTGACAGAATGCTCTTAATTTTTTTTTTCCCTTTTAATTGAATGTATGTAATCTGGCAATTAGTTCTTCAGGAATGTCCTTTGTCAAATACTCCCCCTACTTTTACCTCCAAGTCAAATTCAATACTATGAATCACTTAGTGGTAGGAGAGGTTAGATTCTTACTCTGATCTTGAGGAAAACTGTGCACTCAGTTGTTTCATCTGGATTCCCTGATGCTTCCAGAAATAGCTGAAGATCTCTCCATCTATCTTAGGTGATTTTTTTTTCTTTGTTAGAGCCAGACAGATTAAAAGCCTCATTAGCTTTTTTGTGGCCTCTATTTTAGAAGATAAGTTATCAGTCTTGTGTCTGAATGAGTTGAAAACCACAACCCAGGCACTTGCTAATGCAGAATAGAATGATTGATTGTGGAGATCCAGCACACGTATGGGAGGGGGCAGAATCTCCTTTCTCTCTTGTTTCCCAGAGTTAGAATAACTAGCCCAGCATGTGAAGGCATGAACTATCACTATCAGAATCAGAGGTTATTATGAATAAATTCCTCAGCATTTTTTAATGTACTGATTTTGCTCTAGTGAATATCCCCTTCAAAATGATTTTAAACTGACCATCTTAAGACTTAAGTAAGATTTAATATCTTACTTCTAAGTCCTTGTAGATAACAGGTCTTATGGAAGATCCCTCCGATCAAAGGATTCACAGAACCCCTTATTGGAACATCTGCCATCAATGGTGTAGACTCTTTGTCACCAGATGGGAGGGGGTGTGAAGTTGGAGTGTGAAGTGTATTATTATGGCTATACTTTCATGATGGTAGACAACAAGGACAATGGTTTGAGATACACCAGGAACATCACCGGGATGGAAGGGGGGGGTGACATACTTTTGTGGGAAAGGGAACCAGTTAAGGAAAGTAGTTTTAAAATCTAGGTTTGAGCAGGAACTCTCCATTCACAGCTTTACCTCTGTACTATTCATTTCGCTTCATTAAAACAGTTAAAAGATCCCAGCCTCCTGACTGCTGTTGTATGAATGCTCAAATGAACAGGTGCTGATATTAAGCTGTAAATCCTTTTGTTAGAAAACTCTTCCTGAGAAAGTAACTGAGTTGAGAGTTAATGAATCATGCCGAAACACGGAAAATCCCGGGTGAAGCAGCCATTGCCCCTGCTGTCATCGGAGAGGATGGTGCTGTACACCAAGGAGGAAAAGGAGAAGGTTGAGTCAGAGGAGAGCTCCGGAAGCAGGGAGAGTGAATGTGAAATGGAACCCCAGCTCAATACTACGGAGTTGGAAAGTGCACTTCTCACCCTCGATTTCATGAGAGAGCCTCAGACTCCAGACATAGTATTAGAAGAACCACAGATGGGACCTTCACAATCCGGTGCCAAGGAAGAAGAGGGAAGAGCCCCTCTACCATTAGAGGCACAAGTAAGGGTGTTGAGCCCAAGGTCCCATGGGATGGTGACAGACAACAATAGGACACCACAAGCAATGTGGGGGTTGGAGTCAAGGATATCTGCTATGGAACAGGTGTCAAAAACCCTTGAAACCATGGCATATCCCCTGGTGGAGATTTCGACCCAACTCTCCAGAGTGGCATTGCCAGACTTGTGGGGAAGATGCTACACCCTAACCCTGACCCAAGACTTCGACTCCCCAGTGAGGCTCAGGTGGAGTGGAGGCCACCCAGAGAGCCAAGTGGGGAAGAGCCGTGACCAGCGAGATGGCACCGGTGGTGATCCTGAAAGAAATACAAGTTAAATTCAATGGTGACCCACAACAGTTGGTGTTTTTTTCCTGACCGTGTCCATCTACATGAAGGAATATAGGTCCTGCTTCCCCACTGAGTACAAGAAGGTGACCCAGATAGGCACCAGGCTCCGTGGAACTGCAGCAAATTGGTATGTGCAGTTGCACAATGCCATGGTCCCAGAATTAAAAAGCCTGCAAGATTTCATGAGAGCAGTAAGAGAGAGGTTTGAAGACCCTCTTGACAAAATGAAGGCGAAGGCGGCCATCCAGCAACTTAGGCAAGGGGGAAAAAGTGTAGCGGAGTATGCCATGGACTTTAAAGCCCTAGCCAGCAGTTATGGATTGGTCAGAAACCACCAAAATTGACTATTTTAAAGGGGGCTTGCAGCCAGAGATCCTAAGATGGGCACTTGGCAGAGGAGACCCCCCCACTCTAAAAGAATGGATCTATCTTGCAGGAGAAGTTGAGAATACTCAATACCAATTCCGCAGGCAGCTCCGTGCACAAGCAGCAGGGAGAAATAATGGGGCACTGGGTCAGTTCCCCTCTGCCCAACGAAAGTTATTCCATGACAGAGAGGAGCTAAAAGACCACACCTGGAAGAGAAGTGGATGCTTAAAGTGCAGCAAAGACACCCATCGAGCAGCGGAGTTCCCCTGCGAAGAACCAGAAGCAACCAAGGGAGGAACCAAGCTGGCTAAAACCCCACATACCAAACACAAGGGAGCTGCGGCAACAGCACTTGCATGGAGAGACCCAGATGTAAACCCACTAATGGAGTCCAGTGAAGACTCTGACCTGGATGAGCAGAAGCCATCAGGAAACAAGTTTCACCTGTTCTAAACCGTGCCTGCGAACAGGTGGAAACTCCCAGGTGCAACATGTCAGTTGTTGAGGAAGATGAGAAAGAAGACCCCTTGGTGAGTGATGATTGCCCCACCTTGCTAGTCAGAGTGGAACTAAAAAACATAAGAAACTGCCAATTTAACAGCAATGTTAGACTCAGGGTGCACAAAGTGTTTAATACACCCCCCATTAATCAACACGCTAAGCCTCAAAACTAAGAAACTTAATCACTACATTGTTTTCACCCAGATGGATGGTTCCATCACCCATGGGGGTCCTGTAGAGTTCCAAACTGAGACTGTGGCCATGAGATTGGGGGGGCATAAGCAAACCTTGCAGTTTATTGTGGTCCCTATCACCAACTACTCAATCATCTTGGGACTCCCCTGGCTAAAAAGTAGAAAACCCCATATAGACTGGGAGTCCAGCACCTTAATATTCAAATATGGTGCCAGCGACGTACCAGTCGCACCGCCCAAAAAATGAAATGCGGCAGGTATACTCCTCACCCAAATGCCGGCAAAAAAGCCACCTACAGAAACAGACATTCCAGCTGAATACTCAGATTTTGGGGCTGTATTCAACGAAAAAGAATCTGACCAACTGCCACCTCACAGGAAAACTGACTGCGCCATTGAAATTGACCTGAAAGCCAAACTGCCCAAGCCCAAGATGTATGCTATGACAGAAACTGAGAAAAAAGTTCTCAGGGAATTCATAGACAAAAACTTGGCCAGAGGATTTATTGAGCCCGCTAACTCCCCCTTAGCTGTCCCAGTGCTTTTCCAGGCAAAGAAATATGGCTCCCTCAGACTCTGTACTGATTACCGTGGAATAAATGCCATCTCAGTAAACAATCAGTACCCTCTCCCCTTAATGAAGGACATGCTGGCACACCTATCAAAAGGAAAGGTGTTCACCAAGCTCGACCTCAGAGAAGCGTACTTCAGGATTCGAATCCAGGAGGGGGATGAATGGAAAACTGCTTTTAATTGCCCTCTGGGTTCATACCAGTACAAGGTTCTCCCATTTGGGTTAGCTGGGGCCCCTGGAGTTTTTATGCAATACATCAATGAGGTCTTACATGATCATTTATACAAGGGAGTTTTGGTTTACTTAGATGACATCTTAATCTATTCTGACAGCTTGAAGGACCATATCCCCCTTGTTAAACAAGTGCTGAAAAAACTAAGAAAGGCTCAGCTCTACACTAAGCATTCAAAGTGTGAATTCCACAAGTCTCAGCTAGATTACTTGGGGTACTGTATATCATCAAACAGCATCAAAATGGACCCTACCAAAGTACAGGATATAATGGGGTGGGAGACCCCTCGCACCAGAAGACAACTTCAAAGTTTTTTGAGTTTTGCCAACTTTTATAGACAATTTATTCCCCAATTTGTGCAAATTGCTTTACCCCTCACAGACTTGCTCAAAACCAGAGGGAGGGGAGAGATGAGAAAAGTCACTTCCCCTGGAGCTAAGCTAGCTTGGACTGAAAACTGCCTGGCTGCATTCAATCACCTGAAACTATTGTTCACCAGGGAACCTATTTTGGCTCACCCAGACCCAAGCTGCCCCTTTATTGTGCAAGCTGATGCCTCTGACTCAGCCATAGGAGCGGTTTTGGTTCAAAAAGATGAAACGGGATTCCCATGCCCGTGTGCTTACCATTCCCGAAAATTTACAGACTCTGAGTGTAATTGGCCCATTTGGGAAAAAGAGCCTTTTGCTGTTAAAACTGCTCTAACACATTGGCATCATTTACTCGAAGGGTGCTGACATCTTAACTTTTCAGAACCATCTGGTCCAGCTTCCAAGCCTTGCTTCAACTTGGCTACTCCCTGAAGTTTTTTCCAGCAAATTGACGTGGAGGATTATGGCAAATATTTTCTAATCAAAACTAACCTCGGTGTCAACCCTTTTTATGGCAAGTCTATATTGCTGTTTGTTCCCTTAGTATTCCACATGCCATAATTAGCCCCACTGAAGCCAAGGATGGCTGTTTCTGTCCCTGTGCCATGTAGAGCTTTACAGGTATTCATCAGCACCTTAAATTTTACCCACTAGTTCACTGGAAGCCTGTACAGCTTGTGAAGCAGAGGTGTCACATGAACATACTAAGGTGAACCTAAAACTGCCCATTATATTGCATTCCAAACCAATTGCACTTTCTGGACATTCTTCAAGGGCAGTCCCATGTGGAATGCATTGCAGTAGTCCACTGGGACTCTTATCTCTCAGAATTATATGAGTGATGAAAGTATATGAATGATGAATACATGAATAATATATTGAAGGTGAAATCATTTTAAAATTCTCAATTCAGTGTTTCTTTTCACAATAGAGTCAATGTAGTTTACTGGGTAATTAAAAACAACAACCTTGGAAATTCCAAGCAGATACTGCAAAGGTTGTTGGGATGTTGATCCTTGCCATGGTTTCTTATATATTTTTGTATTAATGGAATTTGTGATTTATTACTATTTATGACTGTAGTTGACCATTTTATATTAATTTTGATATTCCTACATTTTTTAATATCTGTAAACCACCTAAAGGCCCCTCCAGACTGAGGAGATAAATTGCACAAATAAATAAACAAATGAAATCATACAGATTTAACAAATGAATGAACAAAAGACAGAGAGAGAAGAATGTTGTTGTCAAGAATGGTCAAGGCTTCATGAATCAATGTCCAGCATTTCTGACTACTTGCCTTAAAGAAATGTGGCCTTCAACAGAAAAAAAGTTTTCCCACTTGTGTTTTAAAATTTCATAACTATCATCTTAAAGTTGCACCTTGAAATCAATAGCATATTACCAACTCATAAGATTTGCTGGGACAATCATGATGTGATGAACCTGGTCTTCAGTTATTAATTCAGAGTCTCTCAGTCACAAGCCTGAGACAATGCAGGGATGTGGAAAAGCTCTTCTTTAATACAATGATCAGTTCAGCTACAAAGATCAGTCTAAAGAAAGCCCGTGCAAATGCTACTACAAGAATCCCCCCAGCTCCTCCCTGAAATGCTGATTTCTCTCTACCGGGAAGTTCTTTTCTAACATCAAACAGTTGAGTTTCAGTCCCCCTCCCCTTCACATGCTGATTCCTCTCTTAACAGAGAAAATCCTTTCGCACCTCTAACAGCTCTCTATTTCCAGCTGCAACCTTTTCTGTTAGCGAGCTCTGATAAGAACCCACCTTTGAAGTTATTCAGGCCATCTAAACAATTCTACTCCTAACACACCAAATTCCCACTGCAAGCCTGCTAATAAAAATACTACAATACCCATCGCTACGACCTAAAATACTGGAAGGATACCAAATCCTGACACATGATTTTTAAAGTGTATTTCTTCAAAAGAACCTAGCCTCAGAAAAACCCCAAGTCCCAAGTAGCAGAAAACAATAAACTTTCCACACTGCTATTTTCATGTTGTATTTCTAGTCTTATTTCACTTCTAGAATGTTTTAATGTTTTAAAATTATTAAATATATTAAAATTTTAAAATATATTTTATACATTTTGATTGAATATAAAATTTAACTATTAATTTAGCTATATTACTAACTTTATTAGTAAAACCATTAGTACTGATGTTTGGCTAATGGAAAGTTATTTTACTTATTCCCTTTGGTGTTTCAATGACAAAGTACAGCCTTCTAGAATTAAAGTTTTTCTATTGCCTTTGGCATTTGCAATATTATCATTCCATATAGTTAAAAAAAACAATGAAATATACACTAACCCAGATTAAGTGCTGTCATTTTAAATATTTCTTTTGCATTGATTATAAGATTTAAATATTTTATCAATGCAATGCTTGTTCTAATTTATGAAATATACACTCTAATACTTATAATTAGGGAAAATAATTCCTTCCCCACAAAGGTTTTCAAATTCTACCTACCTACCTACCTATCTAGGCAGCCATCTGGTTTCTGTATAAGAATTTTATTATGTTTCAAACAAAGATTAAAAACTACAGAAAAACAAAAAAACTACAAAGGAAAAAAAGGAAAAAAAAACTTTAAAAATGTAGAAACACAAGAGAAAAAAAATTGAAAGTTACAGAAAGAGGTGACTTCCAACTTTTAACAAAAAGGATATATAAAAATTTCCATAATCAATCTCTTACTCTATATTAAACCAAAATCACATTATTTTATAAATCATTCCACTGGCATATTGTAAAAATCACTAAATACAGTTGCCCCCTCCCCTTATATTAAAAGAAAAGAAAAAATATAAACCTCCTAATCAACTCCTTCCCCCAGATAAAATATTTATTCAATTATTTCCTTCCTACTACTATTCTATACATTCCTGTCTACTATAATAAAGATCAAACTAAAAAACATATAAATTGTCTGCCATTGTACTTGATAATACAACAGTTTTAATAATCTTAATCATATTAAAACCAAAGCCACCCAAATAAACATTTTTATTATACCTTAATAATCTTAATCCAAATCATTAAAGATAAATGAAATCAGACAAACTCTAAAAGCAATCCAGATAAATATTCTTAAACCCTTATCTCACTTCAAAATAAACCAGAGCTTTTACATATCCCCACAATGTCCAGAGCCTTTTTCAAACAGCCCAACTGCCCCCCTCAAATACTCTGACTTCTCTTCAAGAGACCTCCCATACATAACAACCCCTTCTTTTCCATGGCGTTCCACCAGAAGATCAATGTCACGTGTGACTTGCAACTTGCTCTCTCCTTTAAATTTCACCAACTCAACTATCCAATCTTCATCCAGCATTTCAACAGAAATCCCAATCTCACTCTTAGAAGACACATTTCTATCACTGTTAAATTCCTCAGTTTTGTCCATAACATCCCCAACCAGATGATCCATTTTAGACCTCATATTTTCCACAATATCCTGAATGCCTTGCATAAAAACTTGGTAGGAATCAGAAAGAATCTGTTTAAAATCTTCGTGGAAGTCAAGGAAAGTCTGTTTAAAATCCTCCATGTCTCATGCAGTAGATTATGGCATCCCCTAGGAGCTTAACCAGTGAAAGTAGAAGATATGAAAGAATTCTGGAATGTGTTTACACAAGTGAAAGTGAGATATGCAGACAGTTCCCAAGGAAAAGTAGAAGCAGAAAGCTGAAGGTTCAAATCAGCCGATTCAACATGTAAGAAAATACTAAGATGTTCAAATTTAGTACAAAAATAATAACAGAGAGACAATTATTCACTCTCAATCCTCCTTAATATTTGGAGGGAAAACAAAGTCCAAAACTTAAAAAGAATTTTTTTAAAAATGATCCCAAAAATAACAATAAGCACCAAGACAGCCTGTTTTTCTTTGCTGTAGAACACCTCTCTTAAGGTTCATGTACTTAAAAGAAATATAAATTGGTTGATTTAGAAATGGGGTGGCCAGTCTTAGTGTCCCTTTAAGGCTACAGCGTGGCTTGGAAAATGGTGATGTCCCAGCCTCCCGGTTGCTCTTACCAGTCGAATACGAACACTGTGTGTGATCTTCTGGCTGCAAGCAGCTATCCAGAGGACAGATGGGGTGATTCCAGGTGTTCTCCTTTTTCCAGAAAAACACTCCCCGACTTTAGGAAAAACCTGCTTGAGCCTGAAAAAACTGCCATGTTGTCAATTCTCCCTGCTGAGCCTGCGGGCACAGCTATTCAGTCTGCCATGTCCCCACCGGAAGTCATCCTACCTTGGCAGCCATCCTAACTTAATTAGTTTTTCTTGTTTGTTGGCTATCTTACTGTTACAGTTACTAGATAGCATATCCATAAGAGGAATGGGCCTTGTGCTTTAACAGAACATTGTAGGGCACAGGCAGCAACAGACCCCTATCACTTATAATATCTAAGTTCTGTATGGCCATAGCATGGAACCTGGAAAGGATAATGGTATCTCATCTGAGTCATAAATATAGCAATAAATAGTTTGTAATAATGACATAATATTCATACATATTCCATATCTTTCTTCATATCTAGGCTACTGCTCCCAATCACTGCCTATTTTGCTACTTTTCAAATATTCTATTCTATAAAAGTATCAGGAGATCATGGGGAAGTGTATTGGTTAAGTTAGCCCTTGGAGACTTCCCCAGCAAAGTTTACATAGACAGCAGCAGAGAAGTTCATAAGTCACTTAAGATTCAGGAAATTAGGCAAGTGGTTAAAATGCTTTCAGAATTTCTGTACACCACCACCACCATCAACCTAGTGACGGATGCCAATCCTTTCCTCATCTCATCCTTTACCCCTTGTGATCAGACAAGCCATTCTTCCTTCCCCACCTCACATACACACACTCACACAGTGTAGAGAGAGAAGCTCTACACTGCAACCTATAATTACAGTTGCAATTGTTGGAAAAAGCATTGAGTTGCAAAATTACAATGCCAGGCAATCATCACAGTTTTCTGTGTGAATGTATATCATGTAAGAATGACATCTTAACAGCCATGAAGCTTTCCTCTTACATTATAAAAGCTCAGGGTGTTGTTGTTAGTGTTTGTTTTTTTGCAAAACAGTTAAACATAAACTGAAAACTTGAAAGGGGGTAAAAGGAGGCTAGCATGTTAATTCCTCCTCCTGTCTGTGTAGAACTACTGTAGGTCAGTGAATAGGGCTTGATTATTTTTTTCATTCAGCTAGAATGAAACAGAAATAGGCAGTGCCACTTAGCCGTGGCACAACCCCCCTTTTTCAGTTGCAGTGCTTGAACCATCAGAAACCCAGCATAATAAATAAAGGGCTTTCTCTGTAAAAACCAGTGTCTATACTACCTATTCCAGAATTGCAGGTCATCTGGAAGTATCTCAATATATAATATTGTAAATAAATACAATGTATAGTGAAAAAGAAAAAAAATGATAAAAAACTACAGTATACAATATTGTAAATAAATACAATATTTATTTATTTATTTATTTATTTTTCAATTTCTATTGTATATTATACAATATACAGTATATACAAAAATAAAGAAAAAGAAAAAAATGCAATATATGGTTTTACAATACATATATGAATTGATTGATATATACTGATCACACAGAATAATATTGGTTAGTCTTCCTGTTATGTCAAAAGAACCAGTTCAAAAGCAGAGAACGGACCCAATATTGAAGTAACAATACAATACTTTTTCAATGAAGCAAAATAATGTTGTTAGCTATACTCTATGCTTAAAACATCCAAAGTTGATTATAGACTGAAAAATTACAAGTTGTTGGTATATTGCATTACATCTTTAAACCTGGCTTCTCTATCCAAACACATATTAACTATGAATATAAATAAAAATGGAACAAGTGTTGGACAGGTCCATATTATATGTGTCAGTCACTTTGAACATAATATATTTCCAGAATTAAGAAGGTGATATCCATCCCTTCTAAATATCTAAAGAAATATCCAAAAATAGTAAAAAAAGAATCATTTTAGGGATTAGTATCATCATAAGAAACATTTTGTAAGAAACCTATGTTTTTTAAAACACAACACTGAGCTGTTAAAAGAGAATATTCCAACGTTATTGCAAATTATTATTGCATACTGCATATAGACAGTATTCTTTGTAAATATAACCTATTTCAAGGGTTCCTCCAGGTTTAAAAAGTTGAGAAAACCTGGTTTAGAGTGTTCGAAAACACTTTCCAAAAATACCATTAGTTTGTGTTGGGACTACATCTGCCAGTATTTTCAACAGCATGAATGGGATTTCTGAATCAGTGATATACTGTAAGTAAAGTTGAGGTAGAAACAACTGGGAACTAACAACATAAAGCTTTTTTTTTTCCTGCTCAAAGCATTATCTGGTCATGCTGTCAGCAACATTATGCCACTTCATAAACAAAGCCAGCAAGAAGCAAGTCTTCTTTCCCCAAACTTTTTTTTTTAATGTTTTGTCATGAAATGACATAGTTCCTTAAATGGATCTGAAAATATCTCTAGCCCTGGGCTGTTGGCTGCTGTTGCTGAATGCCAGGTCAGTTTGTAATAAGGCCACCCTCATCCACGATTTGATCATGGATGAGAAAGCTGACCTGGCTTGTGTTACGGAGACCTTGCTGGGAGACGAAGGGGGAGTCCCCCTTTCTGAAATGTGCCCAGCTGGTTTCTGGGTGTGGCACCAGCCGAGACTCCAGGGTAGGGTCGGTGGGGTGGCGGTGGTCATCCGAGACACTTGGGAGGCATCCAGGGGTGCTGATCCTCAGATTGCCGGGTATGAGACCCTGTTTGTTAAGTTGGGCTCTAGGGATCAGCTGGGACTGTTGCTATTGTACCAGGCTCCCTGCTGAGTAGCAACCTCCCCGCCTGAGCTCCTTGACTCCATAGACAGGTTGGTGGTGGAGTTCCCCAGGCTTATGGTCTTGGGGGATTTCAACCTGCCTTCTTTGGTGGTGGGGTGGGAGGTAGCTCAGGAGTTCATGGTTACCATGACAGCCATGGGCCTGTCCCAAGTAATGCAGGGCCCAACGCATAACGGTGGTCATTCACCTGACCTGGTTTTTCTGTCAGAGCAGTGGCAGAGTGCTCTGAAATTGGGGAGATCTTGGTTTCTCCCCTGTCATGGTCAGGTCACTGGGCTGCCCTTGAAGAGCATTCAGAAGCTTCAACTGGTGCAGAATGCAGCTGCACGGATAGTAAATGGTGTCGGGTACTTGACACATGTCACACCACTGCTACGGGAGCTGCATTGGTTGCCGGTGTGCTTCCGGATGCAGTTCAAGGTGCCGGTTCTTACCTTTAAAGCCCTTCATGGCTTGGGGCCGGATTACCTAAGGGACCACCTTCTCCCAGTTGTTTCTGCCTGTCCAATTCGATCTAATAGGTTGGGTATGCTGCGGGTCCCGTCAGCCAGGGAGTGTTGGTTGGCAGGAGCTAGAAGGCGTGCCTTCTCTTCCATAGCGCCTGCCCTCTGGAACGTCCTCCCTCCAGAAATTAGGATGTCCCCGACCCTGCTGGCCTTTTGTAAGGCCATGAAGACCTGGCTTTGTGCCCAGGCCTGGGGCCTCGAGTGTGTGGATGGTGTTGTCTCTTGGCTGTATTAACATTCATGCATTGCTTGCTTGGCAGCCATGTATATTTATTCTGTATTTATTTTATATTTTAACTGTTTTAATTGTAATTGTTTTAATTGTTTTATAGTTTTATTGTTGTAAGCTGTCCAGAGTTACTCGCTGAGATGGGCGGCTATAGAAATCAAATCAATCAATCAATCAATATCAGTGAAAGACCACAGGCTGTCAGGAGAAGCCTGTTTCTATTCATCACATGGTTTCTATCATCACATGGTTCTTGCTGCTGTAGCCTGTGAATGTGCCTTGCAACCATCTACTAATGGTTTTCTTTTTGCAGCCAACCCTTCCTAAGTCAGTCAGTCAAGCTGATGAGCACTTAGTTGGTAAGTACATAAACAAAATTTAGTCCATTTCTCTCAGGAGGGTCTCTTGCTGAAAATTGACCTTTTGGAGGACAACTCATTTAACCTCAATTCATCTTCAATAAATAGCTTTCAGTATGTTGATTATCATATATATTTTTATTGTATTTCGTACATCATTTGCAGGCAATCCAGTTTTCTGCCAAAAGTCTAAGAAAAGAAAAGGAGCAAAACAGTTTCTTCTGTCAGTAACATACAATGAGGTTTTTCAAAATAACCTGCATAACTTTGGGGAGGGGGTCCTTTAATGTTTCTGCTTAACTCTAAAATAGGAGAATGAAAGATCAGACAAAAATATTTGTCTTACCCCCTACCTTTTCCCCTAGTACTAGAATTGGATATAGTATAATAAACTTTGACAAAATGTTGTGAGGAATAACTCAGTTTTTTTAAAAAAAAATCTAATTCAAACTCTGGAAATCAGATTGCATTTCTGAAAACTTATGAAACCTATTCAGACAGAATGGCATACATCATTTTCCTATTACAGATATTATGATTTATAAGCCCTAATACCCAGCATTACTGAGTACAGTAACATAACTGCTACTAGTTAACTTTTGGGGAATATTGGGGAAAGGAAAATGGTAGAAATGGAGGTTAGCTATGGGACTGAATTTAGCACTAAGCTATAAACAGATCTGGTTTTTATCCCATCCCCTACTGATGACACTTCATTCATGCCTGCCTGTTATTGTTGAGTACATCTGAATTAGGATTCACTAAATACAGGTAGTCCTTGACTGACAATGGCAATTGGAACTGGAATTTCCATTGCTAAGCAATGTGGTCATAAAGCGTGATCACATCATTTAGCGAAGGCAATCCCTTTAGCACCGGTTGCCATCATTAACCAAATCCCACAGTTGTTAGGCAAAGCAACTTCCTGCTGGTTTCCCAAAACCAAAGTCACTGGGGAAGCCAGCAGGAAACTGCAAATCCCAGGCTAGCAGGCCGGTAAGTGGCTGCTGCAGGGTGGGGGAGTGAGTGAGGGGCTGAACGGTGATGTGGTGGGGGGTATGAGGCGGTGCTCAAGAGACACAGCACAGGTCAGGGAGGGTGCATGAGGGTACAAAGGGGTGTGCAAGAAACTCAGTGTGGGTTGGTATGCGAGAGTGCAAGGGGGTGCGTAAGAGGCATGGCACAGGTCAGGGAGAGTGTGCAAGGGTGTGTAACAGGCTTGGCATGGGTCAAGGGTGCAAGGGTGCAAGGGTGCAAGGGTGCAAGGGTGCAAGGGATGGTATGTGAGAATGTGGTCAGGTTGGGGAGGATACTGTACGTGGAGATGCAAGGGGATGCACAAGGGTAAAAGAGGCTGTGCAAGGGTACGGTGAGAGTCAGAGACTTACTCCAGTGACTTGTTATCCTCCCTGCCAGCTTCCATATTGACTTTCTGGGGAAGCCAGCAGGGAAGTTTGCAAATGGCAATCATGTGATGCAGGGTGCTACAACCGGTCATAAGTGCAAACTGGTTGCCAAGTGAACAGATTGCAATCACATGATGGGGGGGGGGGTGCTGGAATGGCCAGAACTCCAAGGACCAGTTATAACCACCATCTGTTCAGCACCACTGTAACTTTGAATGGTCACTGAACAAATGGTCGTTGGTCGAAGACTACCTGTAATTACTTTCAAGGAGAACGGAAAGTTTGAAAACTATTTTTAAAAAGTGTGAGTAACTTATAAACTGAGGGAGTTTCTATGCTGTTGCCCAATCCCAGCAACCATTTTAAGCTACTGTTATTTTCACTACTGCCATCTCAACTCACCGAGAGAACCAAGCTGACCAGCTGACCAAAAGCATGGAAATTAACTAATTTCCAAACCACTAGAGTGGTTGTTGCAAGGGAGAATTACCTAGCTACCTCCTCTGCTCAGTCTAAAAAACAAGCAAAATGGTAGCTTTCCTCTCCCAGTAGGAATGAGAGGAACTCAAGAGCTGGATGGGAGGAGAAAGTGGGAATTCACATCAGTGGAAAACTCCTTTCCCTGAAGCTCTAACATTCAGGCTGAAAAACTGTCCTTGCTGCAATTCAGCTTGTACTGCAACAGTTCAAGAAGTTGACCAGCACTGCCACCTAACACAATGGTGGAAATAGCAAATACGGGTATATATGGTCAGAAGCACAGTTCTCAGTTTGATAATTTCTAAACTTTCCAAATTTGTTTTAAGGCAAGAAATGAATGAACAAATTTATTAATGCTCTACTGTCTGGCTGCTTGAGCTGTCAAAATAAAATTTGGCTTGGAAACTTAAAATAGTATTTTTCATACCACATTCCAACTCAAAGTTGTTTTCAAAGGTATAAGTTAGTATCTAGTATCAACAACTGTGAAATAATTTTGTCGAGATATGTAATTGTGTAGTTATTTCAAAAATAACCACAGTGATATTTTAAGATCAGAGTACTAATAATATATTTTAAAATTAATTATGAGGACATTTATTTATTTATCAAATTTTATCACCGCCCATCTCCCCCCAATGGATTCATAGCCATTTTTGTTCTTATACATATGTATAGAAAAGCAGAAACAAATTGCAGGATCACTGGTGGTAAAATAATGCATTGTGGTATGACAATGAATTTAGCACAGCTAGCTAAAAGGAGGTTTTATATTACCTTTTCAATGTATAAAACATTCTGGAGGATATCCAGCTTAAGCATTTCAAAAAAGGGTAAAGCAAAAGAAACTAATTATTTTTCTATTAATGGAGTAACTGAAACATGTCTCATAAGCATTACAAGAAGGCTTTATTCCTTTAATCTAAAGCCTGGGACAATGGACATGTTATAGGTGCATTAAAGTGCTCTTAACCTGATTGGATTTTTTGAAAAGGATGAAAGGTATATAAGCGGATAAATACATGCCAGAGAAGTCTGGAATTTGTGATTCTCTGAATTATTCATGATATTCACTGAGATTAAAATAAAACAAAACAAACAAACAACAAATAAATAAATAAATAATGGTATGGTAAAGAAAACAGTAAGGAACTTTGTTTCAGGAATTTTTTTTAAAAAATGGTCTGCGTTCCTATTAATGCAGTATAGCCTCTGAGTCTGGCAGCAATATACTCTTCAGGCGATTCAGCTGGGCAATCCAGTTAACCATCTGTGGTTTCATAAGGATGCAAAATACTTTGCTAATTTGTTGTAAGATAATGGAAGAGTCACCCAGAGTCATTTTTGCAATTGGGCAGCCTCCAAATCTCATAAGTAAACAAATACTGTAAATAGTCCAGAATGATGGATAATGATGCAGCCATCCACCAGGGCATGTACTGAAAAAACTGAAAGAGAAACACTGCAAGGTCTGAATAGCAAAAAATATATACCCAGTCTCACTAAAGATTTACAGTCTGAGATAGCAGAATAAAATAACAGACACAGCTACTGGGAGAATGAGCAAAGGTGTAGCGGTTGCCTAATCCCAAATACTCAGTCTCACAAGCTTGGGCTTAAAGATAACTGATTTATTAAAGGAATAGTATGCAAATACAGAGAAAGCTGAGAATGAGCAAAAGCGCGCCAAATACAAACTTAAAAGCCTTGCCTGTACGCAAGTTCCTCCCCATCCCTCGTCAGGGCGCTCCCCCTCCCAGGTGCTAGAAGCCGTTAGACGCGCCTGGGAAAGTAACCTTGAGCAGGAGTGCAAACCCAAACATACATTCCAAGCCCTCAAAACAATGGAGGGGGAAGGAATGGAAAAACCCCGGGTGAAGGAACACGGAACAGAAGATGACATGTGAAACGTTACAATGTTAACAACACATTGAAATGGGAACATGACAAAAGGTTACTAAAGGATCACAGTCTCACATATGTGAAGTGATTATTATGTCCAAACTGTTCAATCCACCATAACAAATGGATATGTTATGTTGTGCTGTTTAACATAGCCATGCCCATATTTTAAATATTCCACATTTTTAATCTATGCAATGAAAATCAATTGGCAATCTGATGTGGTAGTAAAGGTAAAGGTTTCCCTTGACATTAAGTCCAGTCGTGTCCGACTCTAGGGGGTGGTGCTCATCTCCATTTCAAAGCTGAAGAGCTGGCGTTTGTCCGTAGACAGTTCCGTGGTCATGTGGCCAGCATGACTACACAGAACACTGTTACCTGCCCGCCAAAGCGGTACCTATTAATCTACTCACATTTGCATGTTTTCGAACTGCTAGGTTGGCAGGAGCTGGGACTAGCAACGGGAGCTCACCCCGTCACATGGATTTGAACCACCAACCTTCCAATCGGCAAGCTCAGCAGCTCAGTGGTTTAACACGCAGCGCCACCGCGTCCCTTAATCTGATGTGGACAATGTTATATTAATTAATTTATTAAATAAATAAATTGCTGCTAATCATACTTGATAGGAATATTTTTTAAAATCATAAAAATGACATGTCTCATTTATATAGTATGTTATCTATACTTTAGCAAATACATATAACTTAGGCTACTAATCAGGCCTTGATAGAATCAATGGCAAATCTGGTTCTAGTTTTATTTTCAACAAATCTATCTTGATGGAAAACCTTGGAAAATGAATGTTATATTTATTAACATTAATCTATCATAAAGCATAAAATATATGATTTACAGGACATAGGTCCACTAATTATTAATATGGTTTCCCATTGGTATTGAGGCATCCTACTATATTAATTTTGCTTTTTATAGCAAATGTCCTAACATAACATGCATACCAAAAAAGGTTAAACGCAACCATATGTTGGAGGCAAATTATATATTCTAAACTATTAGCAAAGTGTCTATGTCATGATGGGAAAAAAGCTATTGTAGACGCCTATAAGAAGCCCAAAATTCAAAGCTGAGTAAATCTTAAATTCAATGCATTCATACATATACTGTCCTAACAACCAGGAAACACACTGAGACAATGAACTGGTCTCTAATATTTATTGCTAGTACTTAACAGGAATCCTAACAAACTGAAGAAGCGTGAGAAAAACCCAGACATATAACCCCCAAGGGTTAAGGCGGTCCCGATCTGTGTCTCTTTGAATGGCTGAACAATTCCTCAGTGCTACGCATGACAGTGCTACGCTTGACAGTCTGGATGGGAGCCCCCTGCTCGCCATCCTTACTCATGACATATACAATCTCTTAATCAAGTCAGTTTCTCAGGACTTGTTTTGTTTTATTACAAGATACTTATGTTAGAAAAAATATTTTTGCCATCAAAGTGAATGGCACCCAATACAGAATACAATAATTGGATATACAGGGTCAACAGTGGAGTACAATCCAAATCTACTTTAACTGTTCTGGTTGTTTAGAAAAAATGAAGTTTTACCAATTGGTCTAAGTATAAATAATCCTGTTTGTTTTGTTTTACCCCCTGAGTCAGAGATGTCACCACCTTTGGTCTTGGATGCACTTCCCCAGTCAAGACTGGTGTGCAACTTGGGGGTCTTTCTGGACTCACAGCTACTGCTTGAAGAACAGGTAGCAGCTGTGGCCAGGACGGTCTTTGTACAGGTACATCTTGTGCACCAGTTGTGCCCTTTCCTCAATCAGGAGGCCCTTGAGACAGTCACTCATGCCCTGATCACTTCACAATTGGATTATTGCAATGCGGTTTACATGGGGCTCCCCTTGAAGACTACCTGGAAGCTACACCTGAATCAAAATGCAGCAAACAGTAACAGATGCCTCTTGGTGTGCCCATGTGTCACCACTGCTACACAAGCTGCATTGGTTGCCATTTGGCTTCTGTCATGTTCACCGTTTCAATGTGCTTGGTACATCGTAACATTTCGCATGTCATTTGCCTGATACGTGTTTGATCTTGGGAGGGAGGAAGATTCCTCGTCAGGGAGTTGTTATCTGTTGGCCGCTGGGTTGGAATGTGTTTGGGTTATCTCATGTGTTCAAGGTTGCTTTCCCAGGATGGGTGGAAAACGGTTACCAGCACCTGGGAGGGGGGTGGTTGCTATGGCTGGTAGGGGGGAGGGATTACGTTTGGAGCTGAGGGTTTTTAGTTTGTATTTGGCGTGCTTTTAGTCATTCTCAGCTTTCTCTGTATCTGCCATAATTTCCCTAATAAATCAGATTTCATTTAAGTAACCTCTTGTGAGACTGAGTGTTTAGGATAGGCAACCATTACAGCTTCCAAGTGCAATTCAAGGTGCTGGTTAGTACCTATACAGCCCTATATGGCATAGGGCATAGATATCTGAGAGACTGCTTATTTCCAACTGTTTCTGCCCACCCAGTACATTCCAGCAGAGTTGGTGCAGTCCAGGTCCCCTCCATTAAACATTGCCATTTTGTGGGACCTAGGAAGCATGCCTTCTCTGTTATGGCCATCACCTTCTGGAATAGCATCCCTCCAGAGATAAGAGTGGCCCTCATGGGGTTCTGGGAAGCTTTGAAAATTTGGCTTTGGTCCCAGGCCTGGGGTTGATGTTTATTATTTGTTCAATGGTCCCTGCTTTGTTTTGTTGTTTTTGCTGTCTACTAGATTATTTTAGTCTGTGCTGTCCATTTGATTTAAAGTTTCTAGTGATTTTTATGTTTTCCCTATTTTTGTAGGGAGTTGGGTAGCCAAAAAATAAATAGTAAAATAAAATAAAATAAAATAAAATAAAAATGTAATATGAGCCACTGAGAAATTAACTTCTCTGCACAACCTTTGTCTTCCTTCTGCAGGCTGATTTTTGTTTATGTTGAAGTTATGATACAAGAAAGAGATTAAACTAGGAGCTTTTTTGAAGGTAAACTAAAATATTTTAAATTATAAGTATATGGACAGTGCCATTATATAATCTGGTTACTAGATAGCACCTGAGTTAGATAGATCTTCATGGAAATAAATATCTGAATTACTTAACTGTTGTTTTCAGGACATAGTCTAATTATTGTCTAGCTTCCTGACTAACGTATGCACTAAGTCTCTATGCTATATACAGAGCATATGTGTTCTACAAAACCTAATTTCTAAAATAAGTCCATTATGGGAATTAGTTTCTTATTCGATAAAGAAGTATTTTGCCACATGAGGAAAGTATTTAAAAGATTTCTGACTTTGTTCTAGTACTGAAGTCTGTTCGCAAAGATACAACAGTTATGAGGCCTGTTCAAATTAAGCAATGACAGTTCATTGATGTTTACTAGAAATAAATACTGAATATAAAATAATGAACATTCTGACTCCGTAGAAGTAAACTAAAGTGTAAAACAATAAACATTGTTCTAAATTAGAGCATGGTGCCAGGATGACTTTGCATAAATTGTTTGCAGAATTATTGCCATTTATCTTAATTAGTATGTACCAGATTTTATCTGTGCAGGCCCACAGAATGCATTAACAAGGCATTACTTCACATTCCATGTTCTCTAATTGGAAGTAAGTAGAATAATATGTAATATAAAACTATTTACCACACAAAACTATTTACCACATAAAACTTCTGGAGGGCCTTGAAGACCTGGTTTTGCCGCCTTGCCTGGGATGGGAGGGGCAATAGTTCTTCCTGGGGGTGGCTGGTGATGTAGAGTTCTCCTGACCGAATGGAAATCTCCCACTTGGATTTTATATTTATATTTTTATTATTTTAATATTGGTGATTTTATGATGTTAGGTTTTAAGGTGAATTTTATTGTAAACCGCCCAGAGTCCCCATTTTAGGGGGAGATGGGCAGTGATAGAAATGTGAGAAATAAATAAATAAATAAATAAATAAATAAATAAATAAATAAATAAATAAGTACTTAGGCCAAATCTTATTTTCTCAGATACCCAGCATGCATTTAGACTGCCTGATAAATAAAAATAACAATAATGATTCAGAGTTTTCATACCAATGTTGAAGTTCTTGCATACATAAATATAATGTTCCTAACTCTTAAGAGGTTATTGTTGTAAAATGTCATTTGTATGTTATGAATTAATCACATAGGGACAATGCATATAAAGTGCATATTAGGAGACTTCATTTAATTCTTGTGTGCTGATTACATACTTCATTTTATCAGTAAAGAAAAAAAATAACCAAGTTCTTCCTTGACTCTCATTCAAAATCAGTTTCAGGAAAATCCAAGTATAACAACAGATAAACATACAGTATATTTACTAATACTCTTATAAATGAGGATAAGGAATGGCAGAAATAAAGAGCAAAGCAAGATCAGTTGAATAGATTTGATTCAACATTGTCTAAGGAATAGACAATAGGTTGTGAAATTAACCTTTAGCAAAAGGTGAAAGATTTAAAATGATCTGAAGATAAACCAGCACATACACTAATAGAAGAATACAGAGAATATTAGCTTGGACCCTAGACAAGGATAAGGTGAAAATTCATGAAATTAACATTAGTATTTTCTTGTTTGTGATTGAGTTTGGCATTACAATGATACCATTAAGTTATTTCTTCTTATTACATTTCATTCAACGGGCTTCTAATTTCTGTTTCTTAGTCTCTTTTACAGTCTCTTCCTCCATTCTTGGTTGAAAACTTTCATTGTTATTTCACAGTAAAATTAAATACTGACTTAACCCAAACAGCAATCTCTCTCTCTATATATATATATACACACACACATACACACACACACACACATATACACACACACATGCCCACATTCTGTGTGTGTGTGTGTGTGTGTGTTTAATTCAATTTCTATGGCCGCCCATCTCAAACAAGTGACTCTGGGCAGTGAACAATCATAAAATCAATTAAAAACAAATACAAACACAATACAAATATATATATATAGCAGCTGAGAAAAATAACTGTAGATGTTAATATAACCAGGAAATGGCCCTTAACACACTCGGGATCCCAGCCCCAGGCACCCAACCAGGTCTTCAAGGCCTTACGAATATGTATTCACACTCATAACTGCTGGTATTGTTCACTCAGTTTACACATACTTTTGAAGCCACTGTCCATAATAAAAGTTGAAGTCTATGTTTAAATCAATCCTTCTTTAATTAGCCAGCAAAGAATGATGCAACACCGATTTACATTGATTGTAAATAAAATAACAATCAAGAATGGCATAATCTAAGTTGAAAAATGGAAAGAAGAAGAATACTTGGGACACATATAAAATTGAAATATTTTATATTATGTTATAAAATATGTTAGTATACAACCATAATAAATATTGATTGATATGTTGTGATAATTTATATTATATCTTATGTTATTTTAAGTTAGTGTTTCCCACCCATCCAAACTTTAACTTCCAAAATTCTCAGCAATGACCATGCTGGTTTAGAAACATTATTTCAGCTCAATACTATGAAACTACTATGTGATACAGTTCAGGATTATTCACTTATTGCTTATGAAGAATGGTGCAAGCTACCTTAATGATCATGAGAACCAGAAGCTTACCTACTTAGTAAACAGAATTCTGAAAAACATGATTGATTCTGAAAATTAGAATTTTTAACAGATACAAGAATTAGATAATTTTTAAAAAACTAAATATAAAGATTCATCTTCTAAAAATGGGTATTCCCCTTCTTATTCATACACTATAAAAACACATGTATTTTCAAGTTAATACATTTAAATCCAGCAGATTTAAATATGCTTAAACTCACCGAATACATTGAGTTGAAAAAGTTTTTCAAACACATTTGTAAGTGGAGACTTCCTGTGAGGAATGGCAGACTGAATGGTACTATCTTTATCAGCAGTGCAGCATTTCTGGGTGCAGGCTCGGTCCCTGCTGCCTGAAGAATTCTCCAGGTAAGGAGAATCCAGGAAATCCTTCCTTTTGTTCTCCAGACAGCATTTTCTTGTGGGGGTGTGTGGAACAGAGTCCCTTTGATCAATCCATGATTGAGAATGCTGGGAGGTATGGATGTTATCAAGTTCAGGGCTGCACCAAAGCCATCAAACAGACACTAAATCTTGACACCCCATTTCTAAAACACCAAGGGGTTTTGTTGTTGTTTATTTGTTACCGAAGAGAGGCCTTTTGCAACAAGGAAATGCAAAACTCTTGGTGATTTTCATTATTTTTGGAATTTATTAATTTGGAAAGTTGGCTTTTTTAATATTTAAATTCTAATATTAGGATTTAAAGATTTTTGCTGTTTTGTTGTCATTTTCTTAATGTTTTGAGGATTATAAAAAATTTATCTACTTCACTGAAACTGCGGAATTGAATTTTGAGCTATCTGCCTTTGCCTTCCTTTGAGAATGGCTCTTGTTTACAACTTTTTTCTCCTGATATCACACTGTGGAGAGACATGGAAGAAATGAAAGTGATCTTTAAAGAACTCTATCTTGACGTCACCCAAGCCCTGGATTGTCTCCTAGTACTTGTGGAGTCTAAGGCCTACCAACAACTTGAAAAAGAAGACAAAAGTGAAAACTACTTTAAGAGTAGTGCTCCCTTTTTAAAGAAGAAAATGAGAATTAATGTTTCTAAGTCAAAAGTGAAGGGAGAAAAAATGGACTATGGAGAGTTAACTTTGATTCTGGAGAAAGAAGAGTTTTGGGTGCAAAGGGAGGATACAATTGGCTGTCTTCCTGGAAAATCGAGACCAAGAATATTGTGTGTAATACTGAGATATGTAAATGCCTTAGTCTATTTTGAAGTGGCATATTTTTTTAAATGTGTTTATAAGGATGGTCTCTTAAAGGTTTAGACTGATGTTTTTGTTTTGGAAATAATGATTTTACCTTGGGTAAAAGGACATTAACCAAATGTAGATAATTTATTTTTTGTTATTTTAGTAGGCAGAGAGGAGTAAAATTTTAGTGAAGTAGGATAATATTTGAGTATTTGCTTATTAGGTGAATAATTATGTTAGAAAATGTGTTTTATTATTTTTTTTAAGAAGGAGAGAGAATTTGTTTTAGAGAAGAATGTCATATAAAGATGGAAAGGCTTTATAGAAATAATGTTTATCTTGGACTTCTGGTGGGGACATGGCGTACTGAACAGCTGTGCCCGCAGGCTCCCCAGGCAGAACTCCAGGGCAGATTTTTGGGGCTCAGGCAGTTTTTTCCTGATGCCCTGGAGTGTTTTCTGGACAAGAAAATACTCAGAATCATCCCATCTGTCCTCAGAATGGCACCTTGCAGCAGAGGATCACAAACAGCATTCGTGCTAATCTGGTAAGAGATGCCAGGAGGTGGGGATATCACCATTTCCAAGCTGCTTTGTAGCCTTAAAGGTACATTAAGACTGGACACCCCATTTCTAAATCACCCTATATATATATATATATATATATATATATATATATACATACATACATACACACACACACACACACACACACACACATACACACACACACACACACACACACATACATACACACACACACACACATACATACATGTATGTACTCTAAGAGAGGCTTTCCACAGCAAGGAGAAGCAATCTCTCTTGGTGCTTGTCATTATTTTGGAGATTATTTTTTAAAAAATCTTTTTAAGTTTTGGCTTGTTTCCAAATACTAAGGAGGATTGAGAATAATTAATTGCCTCCCTGCTATTATTTCTGCACTGAATTTGAAGATTTTAATATTTTCCTACATGTTGAATCTGCTGTTTTGAATCTTCAGCTTTCTGCTACCACTTTCCCTGGGGAGCTGCCAGTTATCATACTTTCACTTGTGTAAATATCTTTCAGAAAGTTTCCATTAACTCCTACTTTCGCTTGTTAAGTACCTAGGGGGTGCCATAATCTACTGCCTGAGTCATGGAGGATTTCAAGCAGACTTTCTCGGATTTCTGTTGTGAGCTTAAACAGATTCTTTTTGATTCCTGTCAAGTTATTATGCAAGATATTCAGGACATTGTAGAAAACATCAAATCTAAAATGTATCATCTGGCTGGGGATGTCATGAAAGAAATTGAAGAGCTTAACAATGATAGAAATGTTTCTACTGACAGCAAGATTGAGGCTTCTTTTCAAATGCCAGATGATGACTGGTTTGTTGAGTTGAAGAAATTAAATTTTCTGATGGAGTGAAATGGGAAGATGTTGTTCTCTATGGGAGGTTTTCTGCTGAGAAGTCAGAGTTTTAAGGGGACAGTTGGGCTGTCTGATTTTTTTTATGAAAAATGCTCTGTGTGTAATGTGGAGATATGTAAATGCTTTGGTCTATCTTGAAGTGGGGTACGGATTTAAGAATGTTCATCTGGATTGCTTTTAAGACTTGTTCGACTTCATTCCTTTTTAATGATTTGGATTAGGGTTAATAAGATATAATAATAAATGCTTGGTTTCAGGTTTAATATGATTAAGATAGCTATAATTGTAGTATTATTAATTATAAGAGCAGACAATTTATATGTTTTTTAGTTTGATCTTCATTATAGTGGACAGAAATGTATAGAACAGTGGTAGAAAGGAAATAATTAAATAAATATTTTTTGGGGGAAGTTAATTAGGAGGTTTATATATTTCCTTTTCTTTTAATGTAGGGTAGGGAGCAATTGTATTTAGTGATTTTTATAAGGTGCTAATGTAATGATATATAGAAATAATGTTATTTTAGTTTGATACAGAGTAAGGGATTGATTATGGAAATTGCTGTATATCCTTGCTGTTAAAAGTCAGAAGCCACCTCTTTATGTATCTTTAAAAAAAAAAAAATTCTTCTTGTGTTTTCACACCTTTTCAGTTTTCTTCTTTTTCTTTTTGTAGTTTTTTTTTTCTTTTTTGTAGTTTTTATCTTTGCTTTAAATCTAATAAAATTCTTATAGAAAATAATTTTTATCTTAGTTTAAATTAGAGTAAGAGATTGATAATTATATCTTTGTTGTAGAAAGTCAGAAGTCACCATGTAATAGTCTTTTCTGTACGTTTACATTTTTTTAGTTTCCTTTTTTCTTGTAGTATTCTTTGTTACATTCTTTTTAGTTTTTATGTATTTTATGTATATGTTTTAAAAAATAATAAAGCTTTATTAAAAAAAAGTAAGTGGATATAATATATGTATGTTATTTTATCTCTATGAATGCATTGAAACCTCTAAAAATAAAGTTAATTGTGGCTATTTAAGCAAAACAAATCTCATTAAATTCTATACTGAACTGCTCTAAAGTATAGTCCATAAGAAATTCCAAGAGATATTTCAACAAATTTACATTAGTGCAGTTAAATCTTGTATGCACTCCAAGATTAGAGGTTGTTATATTTTTGCATCACTGTATCATTCTTCTCATTGCCAATTCATTTTATTTCTGTGCAGTTTCCCTATTAATGCCAGTAAGACTGCCAAAAATATGTCTTAAAAGCTCATCTGTTTTGTTCTAAATGTGCTATATTTTAAAGGGAAAGGAATTCATTCTTTCTGAGTAATCTTATTTTAAAATGCATTCAATAATCACGTTTTCTTTTTTTTAGTGCTCAAAATATGTAACATGGTGAAACAAATTCTATTACTTTTATAAATATATATTAGTAATTATATTGTAGATAGAAATCTGCCAGTACCTTAAAACATCTATCCTACCTCTTATTAACACTAATTTTGTCATCTTGTTTTAACTTGTATTGTAATTGTATGTATTATAAGATTCACATTTACAAATCTGGAATAAATATATGGAATTTATACATTATATTTGGATAAGTCAGTCTCTGAACAGTGGCAGAAAAATATTTAATGTTGTTTAAATGTGTGCATTTTTAAAGAAGCTGAATAGCTCCTCTCTCATAACACAAAAGATAATTATTTACTGGGGTTACTTAAAATGTACTATAAGGCTATTGAAGTGGTGGATAGCTTCTGCCTTTTAGGATTGACTATCAACAATAAATAAACCAGCAGACAAAAAAATATGCGACAGACTAGGCCTTGGAAAATATATTGAGATACCATGATGTATCTATTCCTACAAAGATCAGAATCATGCATGCAATGGGTTTCCCTTTGTGACAGTCTATGGAAACAAAATTTAGATTTGAACAAGCAACATAGAAAGAATATTGATGCCTCTGAATTTTGGTGTTAGAGAAGACTCCTGAAAAGATAATGGAGAGCCAAGAAAACAGATTGATTATAAAATAAATCAACACAGAGTTATCACTCAAGGCACAACCAGGCTCAGACTATTATATTTTGTGCACTACATGAAGACCTAGCTCTTTTTACAATTCTGTAATGCTGGAAAAGATGGTAGGAAAAAAAAAAAGGATAATCAACAGCAAATAGATGGACTCAATTACAATGGTGATGGATACACCACAGAAAACTTGAAGGGTGAGGACAGATCATCTTGGAGAAGATCTGTCTATGAGTTTGCTAAGAGTCAGCATCAACTTGTTGGGACAAAATTATCATAAATCACTTCCCTATAAATTTACATAGGATTGGAGTCTTTTGAGTAGAAGACTTTGCATAAATCTAATGAAATTAATCACTCTTTTTTCTTTTAACACCAAATGACTATCAAGTCAGTTTATTTCTAAATGCTATATTTTCATAAAACTAAAATGTTCTATGTGACATTCTGCTGCTGATATTCAGGAAAATGCCACTTTTCTACAAACATTTATAGAAATAATATTATAGCCATTTGGAAATAAGTTTTTACATTTTCCAAAATTTGAATATTAAAAAGTAACAACAAAAAACACAAATTCATTGTTTAAAATATTTCAGTGCAATACACACTTATCTAGGAATAAGATCATTGCATTCAATGGGTGTACTCAGTAGACATGCATAAAATTGTTTCACCGATCTGATCCACTAAAATCTGTATGAATTCTCTCCAGTGAAAGAATGTGCTGCAGAATAGTATCAAACCTTTTATGAATTTAATAGAAATGTGCATCATGCAATACATGTGCATTTGAATAGCAATAGTAAAAAACTATTTTCAGAAAATAAAAAGGACAATGGAACTGCAGTTGACACAGCACTTTTAATTTAAGTTGTTCCAGAACACTTGCCTCTCAGAAAGACAAATAATAAAAATGCTAAATGATGTGTAGTTCAACAATCTATTATTTTCAAGAAACCTAATAGCATACTGCAAGGAAAGTAGTATATTCCACAAATGCATTTGAGGGTATGCCAACTGTTTAAGTTATTACAGCCAACGATTCACTTTTTAAAAGTCCCCTTTCTTCAATAAACTACTGTCATGTTATTGAAGCTCCAAAAAAGCAGAAGATATAAAAATTAAACACTATAATTATTTTGTTCCTTCAGAAAACTTTCAGTTTATATATAGATGCCAATTCTGTATTATTATTGTTCTATTATGCAGCAACTAGCATATCTAATATCATTTGTGAAGGAAGTAGTTCATCAAAAAATTGCTTGATTTTGGTATCATATTCTTTGATTTGTACTGGGCTAAGACCTATTTCTCATTTTTTTAATATTTTCTTTTGAGTCCAGTAATTCTACTCCAAAACTGTAAGTAAGAGTCCTCTGCAGGATATTTATTTACTGAACTGAACACATTTTGCACATACTATTGCTTGTATATTATAGATGTTGAGAACTTACATAGCTCTGTCTAAGAAAACTGACAAAAGCAAAAGCAAATAAAATTTCAAAATAAAAACTTCAACTTCCATTTGAAATAAACATTAAACATCCCTATAGATAAAAATGAAAAATTTGTGACAAATTTAATGAAAATTATAACCCACTGTTGTAACATAGGCAATACCATTAAATACCTATTAAAGCAACAAATATGATTAAATAGAGCAACATTTTTCAATGAACATGAGACTAGATAAAGTCAATTATTATTTAAATTGTATTTAAATATATTTGGACATCTTTTTTTGTAACTCACTGGGCATCAAGCTATGACATAATGTAAAATATTATTGTGGTATTAATATTCCCAAAAACAATATGTCCTTTGCAAAAGCATTAAATTTGATATATTCACTTTAAGATTAATCTGTGACAGAGTGAGTCATATATAATATTCAGAGATATTATTCATTGGTATCCAATATCCATAGCCAAGTGACTCCACTCCTTATATGACAATTTGCCACTGTTGGCATCACATGGATTTCTTACTAAAATTATATGCATGTGATCCCAAACTATACACTATTCTAAACTGGTGAACAGTGCTTTCAGACAACAGAGTACAACACAAACCGCAGGAGTTTGGTTGTACCTTTTCAAACTAGTAAATTTATTGAAAAGGCATAGGCTTTCATGAACTACTGCTCGCTTCATTGGATACAGGGGACAACTAAACTGATGTAGAATTTAAATTGGGATGAGGCAGGTGGGGGGAAAAAAGGAAAGACTAGTCATGCAGATGCAGGTTACATTTGAGACAGATTGCAAATACCTTACCAATTCACAACTGCAATGTGTTAAAAGGCTGTTGTGTCTGTTAAGATCTTTTAAGATACCGATCTCTTAATCTGTTGCTCAGTTATGCTGTTAAGGTGTATTTTTTTTCCAATATTGTTACTTTGAATCTGCAGTCAAGCATCCTGGCTGTTGAAAAGTTCAGCCATTCCATGCATTACACAAAGTGAGCTGTAGCTCATGAAAGCTTATCCTTTTAAACAAACTTGTTAGTCTGAAAATGTGCTACCATACTCCGTATGCATTTTGGTTCCCTTAGACTAACATATCCTTTTATAATTTTCTGTGGAGTGAATAATTTTAGATACATTCAAATGAAGGAACTCATTTGGCAGATCTTCCTCTATGCACAAATACAATCTTTGGCTTGTACAAGGTTATTTAATTACTTAGATCAGCTGGGTTGGCAAGAAAGGTTTTTCATCGTTTTTGGTATCTTGTGCTCATGTACACAACGATAGGAGCTACATTTAGGCCTATTTTAAATATTAAAAATGAGTTTGTTAAAAAAAAGAAGAATGTTAACCAGGTTGGATTCTATGTGACTAACTCATTTTTCTTGATATTACTTTTTCATCTGCTGCTTATGCAGATTTCACATGTTAGCATGAAACTTGTTTACACTATCCATAGTTTGCCATGTCATATCATGTCCAGGTAGAGATTTTGTGTGCATGACATGATTTTCAGTATCGATTGTCTATACTGAAATGAGCGTTTTGTCTCATTTTTTAGATTATATTTCTCAATATAAATAAGGAGAATAAGCTAGCAATATGGGCCAGGGACCAAATTCATTTCAGAGATATTTCAATGGCAGCCAGACCAGACTTGAAAAAGAAGAATTTGTTCTTTTAAATATATTCAAAACACAGTCTCAGCCCAACACAAATAACAAAAAATATGATACAGTTTAAACAAGATACGAGCAAGTTCAACAAAAATATCATGCTTAAGCTTGGCCATAATTTATTTCAATGGAAAGAGAATCTGCCACAATGCTACCTAAATATTAATACTGGATGTAGGAAAATTTGGCAGTAGCCCCCTATTTCTTTCCTTCTTACCTCCATATGAATACCATTTCAGAATTAGATCTGGACATTTTGTTGTCATACTATGTCTACCTGTGGCAGTTCATTTCTGGCTTAGCTGCTTTATATTGAAAATTGTAAAAAAGAAAAGAAAAATAAGAAGCTTTTCCACCTATATGCTATGGCCTCCTTTGGGCAACAATTGTTATGGACATAATTTTGCAGCTGAGTCACTGAGGTTTTGTGACAAGTGGTTTCCCATGACAGGAATTGCCATCTTAATCTGTCTCCTGCTCATGGTCTCTCCCCCACCCTGAAGCTGATATGCCGCAACAGAACCACATTATCGTGACACATGCCATTTACACTGAGTAAATCTGAACAATTGGAAGAAGCAATAATCAGCTTATCTGGAATTCTTGGAATTTCCAGGAGACCAGGGCTTATGAAAACTGTGAGTCATTTTCAAAAGGGGGGCAATTTGGAAAGTGAAAATAGTGGCTATAGGGAAATATTCAACACCAAAGGGCAATGTTAAATGCAGCAAAAAGTATTCTGTGCTTTCAGAAAGTACTGAGTTAGTTGTATAGTTATTTGTCATTATAATTTCAATGTGATTTGTTTTGAAAATTGCCTTATTGGTATAGTTTAAATTTAACCATAGCAGTTATTTACTTTTACTTTCTTCTTTACCTACATGATTATATGGGTAACTCTAACAGAAGCCACAGTTACTTTGTACAATTTTAACACCATATTTCAGGATTTGATTTTAAATAAGTGACTCCCTCTGTCTTGGAGATGTGTGATGATTCTTTCATAGTCAGGACACAGATATGAGAAACTTCATACAAGGGAAAAGGACTGTGGTCCTCCAAATGTTGAATTATAGCTTCCAGCTTCTTTCATCATTAGCCAGGTTGGTTAGATGTTGGGAGTTGTAACGCCCAGCTTAGTGCTAAAGAATATATCTATTTAATTTCAAAAACTGCAAGTTTAAAGATTTTTACAGAGCAGACACTATGTCTACAATATAAATAATGTACATAATATGTTTAATGAGCAAATGTTGGCTCATTAAATACAACAAATTAAAAGTTTCTTTTTGTCATATATAGAATCATGATCCAACATACTTGAAAGCAAAACTCAGAAAACATAATTTTAAAAGTTCAACTCTACAATGCTGTTCACTTTTTCTACAAAACCTAGGCTAAACAAAAGCACATCTTCAATTACTACAAAAATCTCAAGATGACTATTTATTCTCATACTGTCCTATTATAAAGATTATAACCATGCCATTCTATTATTCCTTCTGTTCCTTCCAACAGTAAAAAAAGCTACCAGAGAAGATTTGCAGGACAGAAATAAAAAGAAATTTTTATTTAGAAAATCAAACTGAGCTTGCAATTCTTAGTCATTAACAACAACAATAATCAGCAAAGGCACAATGATTTGTCACCCAGAAAAATGAAAGAAGAGTTTATATAGCAAATCTAACAATTTTACTTCGCCAAAACTTCAGTATTTGGAAAATCTACATACATGTATGACTAAAAGAGTAATGAAGAAAATAAACTAATAACTTGAAATTGAAGTTTGCTGAATATTGCAACTTCATTATTTTTATTACAGACATCACCTTACCTTGAACTTGTCCATTGCCATAGTCACTCCACAGCATTAGAGTTACAATGAAAATCCAAAACATCCAACCAGATACTCTGAATATCCACTGTTCTTCACCCATTGCATTATTGGACTGTATAAAGGGGGAAAAAAGAATTATTTTTAAATATCTCATCTATGACATTATTATTAATCTAAAAATGTTACTGATATTATTGTTTAGACAAAAGACTGAGAGACATACTGAAAAATAAAGGATAAGGAGAAATTCCTAATATGGAAAAAGCCACTTTTTTGTTAGTATAAAGACGGAAGTCTGGAAAAAGAAATGAAAATTGATGAAATTATGAAATTGATATGAGGGATTGCTAGAAGTAACATTTTTTAGAGATTAGAATGAGAATGATAGCTTCAAAAATGAAATTGTAATGAGTGCTGTAAATTTGTTGTTTGTTCATTTAGTCACTTCCAGATCTTTGTGACTTCATGGACCAGCCCACGCCAGAGCTTCCTGTCAGTCGTCAACACCTCCAGCTCCCCCAGGGACGAGTCCGTCACCTCTAGAATATCATCTATCCATCTTGCCCTTGGTCGGTCCCTCTTCCCTTTGCCTTCCACTCTCCCTAGCATCAGCATCTTCTCCAGGGTGTCCTGTCTTCTCATTATGTGGCCAAAGTATTTCAGTTTTGCCTTTAATATCATTCCTTCAAGTGAGCAGTTTGGCTTTATTTCCTGGAGGATGGACTGGTTTGATCTTCTTGCAGTCCAAGGCACTCTCAGAATTTTCCTCCAACACCACAGTTCCAAAGCATCTATCCTCCTTCTCTCAGCCTTCCTTACGGTCCAGCTCTCGCAGCCATATGTTACTATGGGGAACACCATTGCTTTAACTATGCGGACCTTTGTTGTCAGTGTGATGTCTCTGCTCTTAACTATTTTATTGAGATTGGTCATTGCTCTTCTTCCAAGGATAAAGTGTCTTCTGATTTCCTGACTGCAGTCAGCATCTGCAGTAATATTCGCACCTAGAAATACAAAGTCTTTCACTGCTTCTACATTTTCTCCCTCTATTTGCCAGTTATCAATCAAGCTGGTTGCCATAATCTTGGTTTTTTTGAGGTTTAGCTGCAAGCCAGCTTTTGCACTTTCTTCTTTCACCTTCATCATAAGGCTCCTCAGTTCCTCTTCGCTTTCAGCCATCAAAGTGGTATCATCTGCATATCTGAGATTGTTAATGTTTCTTCCAGCAATTTTAACTCCAGCCTTGGATTCCTCAAGCTCAGCATGTCGCTTGATGTGTTCTGCATACAAGTTGAATAGGTAGGGTGAGAGGATACAGCCCTGCCGTACTCCTTTCCCAATCTTAAACCAGTCCGTTGTTCCATGGTCTGTTCTTACTGTTGCTATTTGGTCGTTATACAGATTCTTCAGGAGGCAGACAAGATGACTTGGTATCCCCATACCACTAAGAACTTGCCACAATTTATGGTCCACAGTCAAAGGCTTTAGAATACTCAATAAAACAGAAATAGATGTTTTTCTGAAACTCCCTGGCTTTTTCCATTATCCAGTGGATATTGGCAATTTGGTCCCTAGTTCCTCTGCCTTTTCTAAACCCAGCTTGTACATCTGGCAATTCTCACTCCATGAATTGCTGAACTCTACCTTGCAGGATCTTGAGCATTACCTTACTGGCATGTGAGATGAATGCCACTGTTCTATAATTTGAACATTCTTTTGTGTTTCCCTTTTTTGGTATGGGCATATAAGTTGATTTTTTCCAGTCTGATGGCCATTTTTGTGTTTTCCAAATTTGCTGGCATATAGCATGCATTACCTTGACAGCATCATCTTGCAAGATTTTGAACAGTTCAGCTGGGATGCCATCATCTCCTGCTGCCTTGTTATTAGCAATGCTTCTTAAGGCTCATTTAACCTCACTCTTCAGGATGTCTGGCTCTAGCTCACTGACCACACCGTCAAAGCTATCCCCAATATTGTTATCCTTCCTATACAGATCTTCCGTATATTCTTGCCACTTTTCTTGATCTCTTCTTCTTCTGTTAGGTCCTTGCCATCTTTGTTTTTGATCATACCCATTTTGGCCTGGAATTTACCTCCGATGGTTCTAATTTCCTGGAAGAGGTCTCTTGTCCTTCCTATTCTATTGTCTTCTTCCACTTCCATGCATTGCTTGTTTAAAAATAATTTCTTATCTCTTCTGGCTAACCTCTGGAATTTTGCATTTAATTGGGCATATCTCCCCCTATCACTGTTGCCTTTTGCTTTCCTTCTTTCTTGGGCTACTTCTAGTGTCTCAACAGACAGCCATTTTGCCTTCTTGGTTTTCTCTTTCTTTGGGATATATTTTGTTGCCATTTCCTGAACAATGTCACAAACTTCTGTCCAGAGTTCTTCCAGGACCCTATCTACTAAGTCCAGTCCCTTAAATCTATTCTTCAGCTCCACTGCATATTCCTTAGGAATATTAGTGAGCTCATATCTAGCTGATCTGTGGGTCTTCCCTAATCTCTTTAGTCTGATCCTAAATTGTGCAATAAGAAGTTCATGATCTGCAGTCAGCTCCAGGTCTTGTTTTTACCGACTGTTTAGATGTCCGCCACCTTTGGCTGCAAAGGATGTAGTCAATCTGATTTCGGTGTTGTTCATCTGGTGAAGTCCATGTATAAAGCTGTCTCTTAAGTTGTTGAAAGAGAGTGTTTGTTATGCAGATTGAGTTGTCTTGGCAAAGTTCTATCAGCCTATGTCCTGCTTCATTTTGTTCTCCCAGGCCATGCTTCCCTGTAATTCCAGGTGTCATTTGACTGCCCACCTTAGCATTCCAGTCTCCCGTGATGAAAATAACATCTCTTTTAGGCGTGTTGTCCAGTAGGTGCTGCAGATCCTCATAGAACTGCTCTACTTCAGCTTCTTCAGCATCTGTGGTTGGGGCGTATATTTGGATCACTGTGATGTTAGATGGCTTGCCCTGAATTCAAATTGAGATCATTCTATCGTTTTTTGGGTTGTATCCAAGCACTGCTTTAGCCACTTTACTATTAATGATGAAGGCTACTCCATTTCTTCTGTGGTCCTCTTGTCCACAGTAGTCGATCTGGTGGTCATTTGATGTGAAGTGGCCCATTCCAGTCCATTTCAGTTCACTGACGCCCAAAATGTCTATCTATAATCTTGACATCTCACCAATAACCACATCCAATTTGCCCTGGCTGATAGATATTACATTTCAGGTTCCAATGGTTTGTTGATCCTTAGAACATTGGATTTGCCGTTCACCACCAGCACCGTCGGCCGCTAGCCATCCTTTCGGCTTTGAGCTAGCTGCGTCATCACGTCTAGGGCTAGTTGAACTCATCCTCTGTTCCTCCCCAGTAGCATTTTGACCATCTTCCGACCTGGGGGTCTCATCTTCCGATGGTATACCGACGTATCTCTGGTTGTACTGATCCATTTAGTTTTCACGGCAAGAATACTGGGGTGGGTTGCCATTACCTTCCCCAGGGATCGCATTTAGTCTGACCTCTCTGTCATGACCTTTCTGTCTTGGGTGGCCCTTCACGGTTTAGCTCATGGCATCATTGAGGTGCTCAAGCTCCAGCACCACGACAAGGTAACGATCCTTTGCTGAAGACTGTAAATTTACTTATTCAATTTATTAGGCTTATATGCCACTTCAATTGCCAACTGATTAAATGACTAACAATCCTACTATATGTAAACAAGATTAAAACACCAAAAAAGCCTACAATAAACATTAAAAAAAAAGTCTATTCCAAGGAATTTATACTCTGGTAGAATGTTTATTAAAGACTGAAAAAAAGATGAAGAAACTTTAAGATTTAGAAATGCTGGAGGAATGATAGCATATAGTATGTGGTCTGTTGCAAGGAAAGAATATCTGCTGAAAGAAGCAGTAATGACTGTGTAGAAGAATGTATTTCTCCCCAGTTAGTTATATGGAAGTGAGAGTTAGGTATGTCATGAAAAAAGAGTGTAAATTGCATACTGTGAGGATAGGTTACAAATATAAGAGAAAATAGGATTAAGAATTAATGTGGATTGAATACAAAAGTGAGTGACCAGTAAAAAAGAAGTATGGTGATCTGGTCATACAGGGAGAATGAAGGGTTGAACTGCAAAACAAATATTTGAAGGAAAAATAATAATAAATTGGTCAGAAGGAAAGGAAAAGACTGAAAAAATCATGGTTGAATGGAGAAATTTAATAAACAAAAGCCTACATATGAAGAATAATGTGTGTGGGGTGGAAGTGAAGAAAATTTGTAAGGATAAAAAAAAATAATAATAATTAATGGTGTTGGTATATTAATTCTATTTTTTAAATACCTACCTTTAACATACATTGTTCATTACTTCATTTTTTAAACTTTGCCTAACCTTTCTTGCCCAAAAGGAAACTGTGGAAAGTATGCATGTATGTATTTAATCAATTTGAATGGCTAAGTCAAGATGGATAAAATAGCCAAAACAAATAAAAAGTAAAAACATAATACATCGAAGACCAACCACAAGTATTCTTGTAAACCATTTTAAATGGCTCACCTAAAACCCTGGTTAAATGCACAGAGGAAGAGCCAAGTATTCAAGGTCCTTCATTAAGCCAATGGGGTCAGGGGCATCTGAATTTTGGGGAGTACGCTTCTCCATGGGACAGGTACCATGACAGATTGTGCATAATCAGTGCACATTTGCCATTTGAATCAAATGATTCAGTGTGTTGAATGAACTTGATCTGTTGAATAGAATCAATTATTTTCATCAGATCAACCCAGCTCTTGCAACTGAATAATGGGAATCTAATCCTGGGTTATTCACACATCCCTAAAAATGAGTAATCTATCTGTTTTCTGATAACAGTACTTTGGAAAAAGGGTTTTAAAATGGGTAAGAATGCATTGTACACATTATATGAATTTCATGAAATAGAGCTGGAGTTTCCAGTGTAGTTCCTATGGGTGCAAAAATGCCAACAGACCCTCCCATTCACTCCCAAAAGATTTCCTTTCCAACCTATCTTTTTAAAACTAAAAATTAAAAAAGGAAGTCAATGTATGAAAACAAAGCACTCTCATCTACACTTTTTTTTCTTTTTTTTTTCTTTTCAAGAAAGCTTCTGGGCCCTAAACAAATCCTATGAGCTGCTTAGAAAATAAAAATGGTAAACAGTTGCAGCCCAGTTAATCTGGATGTCTATCTACTTGCTACCACCCAAAAGGCCAGTGGAAAGCAAAAGTATTTCAGAACGTCTTGGAGGAGGATACAGTGGATATCCTACAGAATAAACTAGTGTTTTAAAACTTATTGTGATCTCCATTGCCTAATTTTATGAACAAGGCAAGCCACCTACCAACAATAATTTTGTGAAAACTCCCACAACATGTTCTTAAAATTTCAAATGTTCCTACCTACCCAAAATAGTTGTGGATAGTCTGCAGAGGCTTATTTCTGGTGGCAGGCAGTTTAACAGGCTACCACATGGTGCTGGGCTTCCTCTGTGGTAGGGTCAGATACGTAGAACCCACTCCCTAATGGGATATGGGACAGTCTTCACACTGGTCACCTAGGTATCTTTAAAAACATTCCTTTTCCATTTGCCCATTATCAGTGTCTAGATGTTTGGAGTTTTTTCCAGTTTTTAATTCTTGAATATTAATAATTTAATATGATTTTATGTATATTCCTCTGAGATTTTAAGAATCTCATAAAGAAATGCTACAATGTATTCTTCTTTATTTGTAGATTGCAAGAAAAGATTACCTTCTATTCTTCTTCTGATATGATTATTAACAGTTTCAAAATCCTCTAGAACATAGTCTGAAATACCAATAATTAGGCTAAAATTTCTAATAGCAAGCAACATTCAAGATAAGGGAAGAAATATATCCCACTCTCCAGCATGCAACATTCGTCCAGTACTTACAAAAAGTTTAAAAATTCAATTGGAAAATATAGTGAATTTTGCATACTACAGACTGTTTTAGTATATATTCTTCCTAACAATGACACTGAAGTAAGGTGGAAAAGTTTTTTTTTGAAAGATGTGATATATAAAAAAAGCATAAATTCATTAAATTGTGTTAGAAATTTTTATTAGTAGGAATATAAACAGACAGATGGTGTTCAATTAGTTATTTACCTACCTTGAGATTTTAATGAATGCTGGTATGAATAATTTTTCATTTTTTTTCTTACCCACTGAAAGCTGATATTTCATAAATGCCAAATTGCTATCTCTACATCCTTGCCAGTTTTCTATAAGTATCAAAACCACAAACTCATTAAAATTAATTATTAAACTATATCGAATACACTGTTCCATTTTTGTTAAACATATTTTTCATTTGGGAATCTAAATGAGCTACCATAAATAATTTTTTAAAGCTTCATTTGGTTTGCTTGTTTGTTCAGCAAAATAAAATATATCTTCTGCTTAAGGATTCACATTTTAATATGTGCCTGAAGTTATTTTTTTTTATAATTAATTTTGAACATTTTTTTAAAAATAAAATTGCCTGAGGTATTCTACAAGATCAGCTCTTCTGCAGTAATGCAGAGGAAAAGATTTCACCCACAGTAGTAATAACACAATTTAATGCAATATACCACAAGTCTATCTACAGTATAGTGTTGATTTAGCCAGTCTTTCAAGGCATAGAAAATTGTGTGAAAGACTAGAAATAAGCCAAAGAAGCACTGCCCTCTTCTCTCACCTCCAGTTTTCTGTTTATCACTAATTACAGAATCCTGTTCAGACCATAAAAGTGATAGAGATTACCACTTTCCCCTGCTGAAATTGCACTAGTGATGACTAATTATTTGGACTACTGCTGCCCTTGAAAAGCATTTGGAAGCTTCAGCTGGTACAAAATGCAGCTGCCCGGCCTGTAAATAGTGTTGGCTACTCGGCACATGTAACACCACTGCTTCAGGAGCTGCATTGGTTGCCAGTGTGTTTCTGGGTGCAATTAAAGGTGCTGGTTGTCACCTTTACTGTCAACTTTAATGTCAACTTTTCCCAGTTTTTTCTATTTGTTCAATGTGATCCAGCAGGATGGGCATCCTCTGGGTCCCATCAGCCAAGGAATGTCAGCTGGCGGGGACCAGGAGACAGGCCTTTTCTGTTCTGGTGCCTGCCCTCTGGAACATCCTCCCTCCTGGGATTAGGATGGCCCCGACCCTTTTGGCTTTTTGGAAGGCCTTGAAGACTGGCTTTGTGCCCGGGCCTGGGGCCCCAAGTGTGTGAAGGTCTCCATTTCATGGTTGTGCTAACACTGACAGATTTTAATATCTCTTGGCTGTATTTATATTTAATATTTTGTATTGTTTAAATTATTTGACTATTTTTTATGATTGTTAGCTGCCCAGAATCACTGGTCTGAGATGGGCGGCTATACAAACTGAATAAATAAATAAATAGTAGACACCTGAACTTAAGTGAGACTATACTTCTTAAATATTTTCCATTGGATGAGTGATTGGATCTCACTGACACAACTTCAGGGAAGACAGATAATTTCTACTCTTTCTGTGGTACGTATTTATGCCTGAATGGGGATTAAGTTATTGCAGTCCTTGTGTTTACTGTAGCAATCAAACTTATAATCTCAAATTGTAAATAAGTACATAAATGCTAATTGTGGTTTGCTAGAGAAAAGAACAGAACAGAAGAGAACTAGAAACCAAAAGTGAACCAATGCATAAGAGAAAGGAGTGATCATGAAAGCCAGTGGATTTTTCCCAATTTCCCATAGTTGTTTATTTATTAAATTTATACGGATGCCCATCTTAAGCAAATAATTGCACTGCTCACAATACAAAACAATAAAAACTACATGGAAAAAATTACAAACATAATAAATACCAAATAAAATTACCAAATCTTAAGCACCTCATACATCATCTTCAGTCACAAATTCACCAATATCAGGCTCCATTAACAAACTGGCCCTCATGCCTGTCGCAAAAGCCAGGTTTTTTACGGCCTTTTGGAAGGCCAGCAGGATCAGGGCCTTCCAAATTTCCAGGGGGAAACTGTTCCACAAGGCAGGCACTGCAACAGCATAATGGCTTGGAGGTTTTAGCCAAAGAATATACTTTCTAACCATCAGCTTATGGGAAATTGTGTTTCTTTCAGACATAATTATCCTTTATTTCTGAATATATATTGTCATTTTCACAGTTGATTGATGACTTAATAGCCTTAGCTATATAAATGAATTTGTTGTCATCACCAAAACCTATCCATATTCTATTTCTGTGTAAATGTTATTATACCTGAAGTGCTCAATGTGTAAATATTCCAGCTAATTCCCTTCCCTGCCAGCATCACTCAAATGATATCAGCTGCAACAATGTAGAGGATAAGGTATGCAGTGACCATTAGTAAAATGTGACCTTAGCCCAAGAAGACAAAAAAAAATGTGAGAAAGAAACTAAAAATTACCCTGCCTTGACTCTCTGATATAAAAGAGAGGGAAGGGAAGCATCATCAGGTGTTTGAGATTCTGATATTATAGACCATAAATAGAAATCTAATACATCTTGGGGTTTCCTGACCATGTCTACCTCAGGCACACAGTAAGAATTCAGCAAAAATGCCATCAGGAAGAAAACCTCCATGTATAAAGCTGCCTATATGTATTCCCTTGCAAGCCAATACCCTTGTATGCGAAACCCTACATGTATACAACTAGGCTTTCTCCTAGAAGACCATTAAGACCATAATGCATGATGGCTGAAAGCTGTTCTCATAAGAGCTATTTCAGTGGGGTGGTGGGAAGGGGGAGGGAATTACCTGGAGTGCTCACCTATTGGGCATTCTGGATAAACATAACCTTTGAATAGGGCTAGTTTCAAGAATGAATCCAGGACAATCAAAAGGCAAACCTAAATTTCCACAAGTAGTAGTACCTAATTAGAATCCCTATATTGTGTCTTTGATTCTTCAGAAATGTTCTTTTTTCTCTGATTAAATATCAGTTTGTTTGTTCTTATCCATCCTTTTACAGTCTTGTTTTAACAAATTTAGATACAGATTTAGAATTTGAACAGCTTTCCTGATTTCCTTAGTGTTTTGAAATGCTTTGAAGTGTATGTATACAGTGTTTAATGGGGATCCCTCAGCACCACAGTCTCACCATATAAGTAAAATCAAAACTACCATAAAACATTGCTTCGAAGTCCTCTTTCAACCAGGCAGTAAAACAAAACAAACAGAACAAACCCAACCTTTGCTGCCTTGCTCTATCAAAAAGCATAGATTCTTCACTGTGGAAGGATTGAATAAAACAATCACTGTACCATAATCATGTAACCATGAGCAGGATGCACGATCCAGGAACAGGTGCAATTGGCACACTAAACAAAGTTAGGGAAAGGCCTCCTTGCCACAGCTGCCACCTATGAGCTATGAGTCCAGGGAGACCATCAAATTGTTCACTGAACTGAGCAAGTCAGTGCAACCCCACTTACATTCAAGAATGATATTTCTCCAGTTTTGGGACCTATGGGCCCCCAAAGTCACATCCACTCAGTCTTGGTAGTGTTCACCCTTCCCCATCCAGACTACTACAGCATCCAGACAGTGGTTTAGAACCTCAACAGCATCAGTAGGACAGCCAGGAGCAGAGTTGTATAATTAAGTACCATCAGCATATTGATGATACTGTACCCTGTGTCTATGGATTACCTTCCCAACAACTTCATGTAGATGTTAAAGACAAGAGGGGAGATGGCAGAGCCAATGCTGCCTCAGTATTGTATCCCAGTTTGAAATCTGTCTGAAAAGTGTCCACATAATCCACTTTCTCCAGAATCCTTTGGAGATGTAGGCTGACCACTCTCTCAACAACCACAGAGAAAACTATAGCCTGGATGACAATCGTCCAAATTATGGGATCCAGCAATGGTTTCTTCAGAAGGGGTGGACCACCAACTCTTTCTCACTCAGCCACTTATGAAAAGCAGAGGTAAGGCATATTTATCATAACTCATTAAACAAAAGTCTAGAGTACACAGCTGGTACCTCTATTTTTTCCAAAGATATAGTTCACATTCTTGGTCAATAAAAATTGAAAATTATTACCCACAATGGAGGAATGGACTGTGAAGATAGTAGAACTTGCAGAAATGGCTAAATTGACTTGTTTGATTAGGGAGAGAACAATAACTACTTTTATAAAAGACTAGAAACCCTTTATGGACTATTTGCTGAAAACAGATTCAAATAAACTGGTGACTTCTGAATATGAGAAGAAGGGAACCATGTTATGTAATTCTGAAGGGGGAAAATGGTTTCAAGTACTATATATTAGAAACGGAGATGAGCACCGCCCCCTAGAGTCGGATTCGACTGGACTTTACGTCAAGGGAAACCTTTACCTTTTACTGTAAAGAAGATCAGAAGTTGCTTCTTTAAGTACCTTTTTGTTTTCTTTTGTTTTCTATGCTCTTTATTGTTTTCAACACCTTTCTCTTTCTTTCTTCCTTCTTTTTCTATATTGTTTTGTATTTATCTTTTAACTTTGTAAAAAAACTTCTTTAATAAAATTATATTTAAAAATATTAAAATTGAAAATTATCAGTTTTTATTAGGTTATACAGATACATCTAGTTTATTTTTCAGGTATTCAATCCATTCTGTCCATTCGTTTTATTTTTAAAAATGCAGGAAATGTTCTATACTTTCTCTTATAGTCTGAATACCTCTTTCAGTAAGATGAATGTTTGTCATATCATCAAACAAATTCTTACAATTGGATTATAAATAAAATTCTTTATATTTATTTCCAATTGGTCATGCTCTAACAGTATTTGATCACCTGCACAAATTACTGGAAAATTCTGTGCAAAAAGAATAGTGTAAGAAAATAGTTTCCTTTCTGCATCATTAGAATATGCCGTCAAATGAATTCCTGCCTATATTCACTGGGACTAATTTTTCATCACTCTAGCCAGCATGTCACTCATTTCATTGCACCTGGTTTTCATGAAAAGCTAATGATACAATTTTACTCACTGAATGGAATAGGGGACACCCAGGACCAGTTATATCAATATTGCCTTCGATTATTCCACAGATCAACTGTGGAGGGAGAATGGGAAATTTGTACTTTCAGACTTGCAAGATTGTTGTCAGCCCTTCCTGGTAAACCAGACAGGAAACATGAATAGATGAAGTAATTCTACTTTATTGTGAGGCTGCATTAACAGAATTGTGCAGGTCTGAAAGTACAAACCTCCCACCATCCTATTTATTGCTTGAATGATCAGGGTGGGACTTTCCTAAATTTCTTCTTTAGACCGTTACCCTCTCTCGGACTCCCTTTCCTTTTATCTGATTGTTCTCTGGGCAGCATCTCTTCCCTCTGTTTCCCAAGGTCTCCTCACATTCCATCACATCAACCCAGACTTTGATAGAATTGCCTATTGAGGTGACTGGAAAAAATCAAGAACGGTTAGAAAATTTTTCAGATAAATTTGTCTCTTGAGAATATTAGTATCCATCCCTACAGAGTCTTAAAAACCTTGTAACTTTGTAAGTAATCAGGTCACAACAAAACTCTAGAAAGCTCTTTCATTCCTAGATCACCATTACATCCCATATAGTATGTGTGTGTGTTTTATTTGTTAGCTGTCTTGAGGACTCATCAGAATAGAAGTGGAAGAAATAAATCAAATAAATAAACAAATAAATAAAATGTTAGATGAGCAGAGCTGTACAACAGGAAATGATTGCTATGGAAACCATTAACCCATGAGCAAATATCAACAGAGCAGTCTCAGCATTTATGCTGAAGCTCCCTAAGCAAAAAAATTCCAGAGCATTTCCAAGAAGCTTAGGAATAAATACTGTGGGGACAATAATGCAAATGGTATACTAGCAGAATTATTTCCTATCAAACACTTTTATCTTCAAATGTACACATTCAGAAATGGAATACTGTGAGAAAATCTGTCAGGGAACAACATCACAGTGCACAGTAATTCATGCACCCCTTTCCAGATCTTGTCTCCTGATGTTGCCTAGTGAAACAGGACGTGCCAAACTGAAATCCATTCCACCATTGCTGGATATAATTATCTCATATCTGTAATATACCTTCCTTGATGAAGGCTTTCAAATGCTATTAGTGAATCATTTTGAAATATTATTTAAAGTGTTTCTGCTGTGAAATATATCAAAAGCATTAATTCTTGCTTTCTTGTGATGTGATTTTACGAGAGAAAATTTTCTTAGAAGGTAGACCTATTTTCTTGCCCTCCCTCCTTATGCTTTCTTTAGATTTTGTGAGTACATAACACAATGCTAGCTATCCACAATAAGCTAAAGCAGAGGAGGAGGAGCAGATGTGTGTTCAAGTAGAGATTCTGTTCATTCCTTATATGAAGAAGTGGTGTATTAAAGACCAATGAGAAGAATGAGTTAAGATATGGCATTTTATCTCAGGATTAAAAGGGATGCAGAAAGAAGGGGGAAAAGGTTTTTCCACTTCATCTTTCAGGACTGACTAGCCCATTGGTTCCCATTTGCCCAATATATTTAGTAACAATGCTTTCCTCCTGTGAGAGAAATTTTCTTTTCTGGGCGGGGTGGTGGGGGAGTCACAGAAAGGAATGGAAAAGAGGAGGCATAAATAATCAATAGATAGTGGGTGAGTCAGTTGATCAGTTAAACAGCAACCTAACTAAGATGGCACGAAACCAGGAAAGAAGTGTTTCAAATCAGTGGAATGTCACCAGAAAGAATATTGGCAGAAGTTGTGATGAATGTGTCTATGAAGGGGCAGGTGATATGATGGACTACAGTAATGTAGCTGGTTCTCAGGAAGGAGGGAACACATTCCAAGAAGGGGAACAAGATAAGAGACAATACAACCTGGAGCTGGAATGTGGGAAGACAAAGAGGTTCAGAGTAGCCACACCCTAAAGCCTCCCAGGTTATTTCCCTTTAGGTTAGAGTAGAATAGTGAGTCTGGCAAGACTGATGTCAGGCTTCACCCAAGAATGACAAAGAAGCAATCCAGCCAAACTTCAGTTCAGGTATACTGCTAAATTGCCACATATGATATCCTGATAACCAGATGCTATAAAGGTTACATTTTTCTTCTTGGAATATTTTATCAATCTAGTGTCAGTGGTTTAAATCTAAATAATGAAACTGTTTATTTAATCAAATTTATAGAAACACCAAATCAATCAACTTAGGTGAAGTACAAGTAGTCTTCGAGTTACAACCACTCATTCAGAGACCATTCAAAATTATGATGGTACTGAACAAGGGGGAACCTATTACCAGTTTGCAAAGTTGGTGCCATTGCACCATCCCTGAAGTCAAGTGATCACAATCCAGCTCACGATATTGACGTCACAGTGAGCCACAGTCACGTGATTGCTATTTGTGACTTTTCCTGTCAGCTTCCTACAAGCAAAGTCAATAGGTTGGGCTGAGAGGATGACTGGCCCAAATCACCCAGCTGACTTTCATGCCTAAGGCAGGACTAGAACTCTCAGTCTCCTGGTTTCTAGCCTATTGCCTTAACCACTAGACCAAACTGGCTCTCTATTAGCATAATGAGTAAATGTTTCATACTATATTAAGGGCATTTACAGACCTTTAACTCACCTACTCCATACAGTACTGTCATATACTGAGGATTATTTGCCATCTTTCTTTCTCACAGGTGTCATTTTTTTGTTGTTGTTGTTATTTGTACCTCTTTTTTTTTTTCTTTTTTTTTTTGTGCCTTTGAGTCAGTGTTGACTCCTGCAACTGCCCGGACAAGTCCCTGCAGTTTTCTTGGCAAGATTTCAGAAGCGGCTTGCCATTGCCTCCTTCCCATGACTGTATGTGACTGGCCCAAGGTTACCCAGCTGGCTTTGTGCCTAAGGTAGGACTAGAAGTCACAGTCTCCTGATTTCTGCCTTAACACTACACCAAACTGGCTTTCAGTAAACTATTTGCCCTCCTTTATACCATTGCCCATTTCATAATTTCTCCTTGCTTTTCAGTGTGGTTAAGCCTTTTGCACTTTTTTTGCTCATTCTAGTTGCCAGCAATAGAATCACACACGGACTCTACAGAAATAAAATATGCTTAGTCAGGTGGTACCTAAAATGAATAAATAAATAAATGTCTAAAGGACATTTTATATTCCAAAGTGGAAACCAAAATATCACTAATTAATTGCATTTGGGTAGATTTTTTTTAAAAAATCAGTCTTTCTGATCCTATGAAAATTATGACCACCACAGATGATTGGGAGAATCTCTAGAATCAACATATATGACCTTTTTATAGGGAATGGATACTTCTCTGATGCAGTTGTATAAAGTTAGCCATGATAAAATCAGTACAATGGATTTAAATGTAGCAGTAACAGAGAGAAGGCCAAAATCAAGACTTTTCCATTACTGGAGACCAAACATTTGCCAAAAACCATAATGAGCCTTCATTATCCAAAGCTAAAATTTAGGTCCTTACCTACCTACTAATGGAAGTCAACTGAAAAAAAGCCCTCAACAATTGATCACAAAGAGAATGTAGTTCAGTGCCATGCACTGTTTACTGGAAACTCAAAAGGTCTAATCCCAAGCAAACAGGCATATGACTGAAGCCTCAGAATTATAGGGTTTTTGTTGTTGTTGTTTTTTAATCATATGGCATAGCAGTTCAGTGTTCATGTTGCTTTTTCTTGCTGGCAAATCCTTGTGAGGTCCAGCAGCCAGATGTGTAGACTATTTACCTGTGACAGCAAAAGATTAAAGCTTACTCTACTTATAACAGGTAAAGAATTATGCTCACAGGAGAAAGATTTATAACCTCCATTGAATATACAGTTGACACTTATTCAACACACAAAATCTACTGCTCTAATTGTTATTTCTTTTTCTCCATCTTCTATTACTAGTATATCTGTGCAATACTATTGCTTAGCATTATTCATTACCACGTAAAACATAGCCTAACAGAGAGTTAACTGTGCCTATTGGTTTCAGTGAGACAAAACATACTGGACTGTAGCCCAATATATAAAGTAAACCCATTAACATTATTTGTTTCAAAAGCTTGTTCCAAAAATGTTATGTCATTCATGCTCAAGATATCTATTTTTAACTGAGATAATCAGTACATTTTTGCAGCAGATGAGGGTTAAAGAACACATATTCAGAGTTTTGATTATTTTGCAATAATTTTTTACCCAATAACTCACTGGCTTGAGTTCTTAAATCAGCTGTGAAAAGAATTTAAGGTAGTTTTCTCCAGTACTCCTCCAAATGTGCTAGGCTACAAAGTCAGTATAACCATCTTGCAAGCTTTTGGAAGAGGAACAAATTTGATGTAAACAAAACCTTGCCTTTTCCTTTCTGCATTGAGTCACTTTCATATATTCACTCCTACCTTTGGGAAGGACTGGTATGTTTTTCAAGTTTCAGGATGCTAGGAGTCACTAACAAACCCAGAAAATGAAAATGAATTTCTCACTGCATTACCAACTGGCAATTCACTTTCCAGTATCTCATTCCCCAATTAATAATGCCTGCTTCTTCCTCTGTGTTTTTAAACACAGCCGTGCCTCTTCTGCTTTCTCGTGCCACAACAACCCTGTGGGGCTTTAGTATCAGTGCCTGCAGAAATGAATGAATTCGAAGGAAGAGAAGGTGGGAAAGTGAGGATCACAGGCTTCTTTCCACACTCTCCCCACAGGCAAAAGTTATTTGGCTTCAACAAGGAAGGAAAAGCAAAAGACTAACAAACGAGCAAAAGACTTTTCCTTCATCTTTCTAGCTGGTGGAGTCAAGTTATTCCACATGCCACTTTATTACCTTTCCCTAAATCGTGCCTTGGACTCCTTAATCGTATCTCTGCATTAAAATACTTCCCCACAATCTCATATTTCTCTCTCCCCCTCTCTCACGCTGTAAAGAGGAGCCATATACCAGTCAGCCCTACCTTCTTTCGACAAACTGGCCCCCACCCCAATCCCAGTTTACCTCAGCTTGTTTTTCGCCTTCCCCGTTCCCTTCCCGGTCAAAATCAGCAACGGCGTCGGAGGAAAGCGCAGTCCCGCAGTCGAAGAAGAAACAGCAGCAGCAGCAGCAGCTCTCGCTAGTTGCCTAATCTAGCCTTTACCTGCGGGGAGGAGCTGCAGTGAAGCCGCCGCACCAGCCAGCCTGACTTCACGCACGCATCCTATCGGACCCACCAGAATGGGATGAATGGAGGATCCCACCACCTCCGATGAAGACCGAATTGGGAAACAGCCCCTCAGAGGCTTCCTCGAAATGTCCAAGGAGAACTGACGACCATAAAAGCTGGATTTTCAAAGAAAGAGGGCAGGGCAGATTTTTGACGATTAAGATTCTCCAAGTACAGGAAGTCCTATAAATTTTCCAAAACCCCCCCCCAGAAAATGTGTCGTTTATCTACAATACTAGTATAGCTATGGAAGTGGGAGTATTTCCTCCAGGCAGTTATCATGACATGGGAGCTTCTGTTTCTGTTTGAATCTTGCCACACATGGACGCTTCAAGAAGTTTTTTTTTTTTTTTTTTTTTAAGGTGTGGGGGAAGATCCAGATACTTCCCCTTCTTTTATTTCCTGATAGCCATTTCATCTCCTGCCTGGGTGTTTGGACTCTGGCTTTCTTCAAATTGGTGCTCTCAGATGCGTTGGCTATCAGCTCCCTAATCCTCAGCCATCTTAAATTATGGGAATTGAAGCCTAAAATATCTGGAAGGTAAAATGGACTAAGTGTGCTGTGTTAAGATGCACTAAAGCACATATTCCATTGTCTCATGATCCCCTCACAATGGACTTTTCTACCCCTTCACCTAATTTTCTGGAATCATCCTTCCTGAAACTTTTTGGGCAGCAGGGCCTGCACTCTTTCTTCTTAACTTCCAGTAAGATGCGGATCAGGGATGTTATTTCAGTTCATGTGACTGCAACGTTACTTATTGTGGAGCTGAAACAAAAGGGTGCTAACAAGATACTGGGTGGATGTAGCAATGTTTACAAATTACAGTATTTGTGAGCAGTGTGGTATAGGTTTCAGTCACTGAAATCACATGGAGCTGATTATAATTTCCACAAGCCCAAGAGAAAAACAATTCTGTTCTGCTTAGATGTTTACTTTCCTTAATCTTATTCCAGTGCTTTGGAAGAAGCTTTCACTAACTTCCATCAGCTTTGAAAAGTTCACAAGCTGCTTCTTTAGAGAAAGACTCAGGGCTAAGCACTATGAGAACTGATTCAACTTATGTCTTGAAGATTCTGTTGATATACTGTATGAATCATCCTTTAAAGATAATTTCTTCACATTTCTTCACATTTCAGCTTGGGATAATTTGCTCATAGAAACCTGAATTTGCTATGTCTTGGCACATCTGGAATAAGATAGCCTTGCAATGCCTTCTGAAAGGGTTGTGCAAGGGGGCTATAGTGTTTATGGATTAGCTGTTATTGAATTGTCAATGTTTTTTCAGGCCTGAGGCATGACACCTTTTCAACTACAAAGCAATTGTATTTTGTAGATATATACAAAGAAGGAATACACAGTAACAAAATTCTAATAATCTATGGCAGGAAAGCTATGCAAAATTCATTAAAGCAAGAACATTTATGTGGGAAAGTTTAATTGGAATGTTTCAATCTATTCCACATTAAGAGACTTAAGATGCTAATTAGTTAGGACTTATTAAGAAATAATAGAAAGAAATTAGAGGTAAGTTAATTCAACAGAGAAGTATATATGTGGTAGTTTATTGCCACAATGTGCTGCTTTATTTAGTAGCTGACAGAGGAAATACACATCTACTTAAAACAACAATGTACAGTATTTTAATGTGTCAGTTTATACAATTTTTATATGTATTTAATAGAGAGAAAGCTGCCCTTTACAATGCATATGAGCTTCTAAAACTGAACAAATATTCTTTGGTGATATCTTTCAATCTATATTCAATATATACAAATGTCATTAAGAATAGGAGTTTTTTTTTTAAAAAAATCAAAAATGAAAAGCTGAAAAATATTTCAGTACCATGGACAACAGCAATTCAACAGGATGGGAAAGGCAGTATAAATCATTAGAGCACTGAGAAACAAAACATTTCATCTCTTGAAATATGGTGGTATGTTGATGCATTAAAACATGAAAATCATTTCTTGTTATGGAAGCTATAAATTCTGTATCTGGACTTCAGATATCAAAGTTCATTTTCCATATAGAAGCAATAGCCATAAATGTATTTGACTACCAATAGACTCCCATTCACCACATTCATAATATTACGTTTATTTTATTTTTATTGTCCTTTGTATAACACCACCAACAGAGCATCCATGGTTTTCTTCCATTTATGCCATTTTATCTTCACAACAAACTTATATAGTAATATCATTTGAAAAAGTCAGCAAATCACCCAATGAGCATCATGATTAGCCAGATCTCTGAACCCAGATCTCTCTGGCTCTTCCGTAGCATTCCAGATACTAATACACTAAATAGTCTCTCAACATGAGTCATAATATTTTATACCTAGGTTTATTTATATAGCAAACCAATCTGTGGGATTTTCCCCCCTGTATTTGAAGGCAAAAGATTAAGATGTAAATGATACCCAGCTGTACATCTCAACCCAGGTCTGGGCAGAGGACACTGTTGGATTCCTGGAAGTTGATGAGGTTTTGATGGAGAGGAACAGACTTAACCCTATCAAGATCTAGTGGCTATGGATACCAGAATCCTCCATTTCTAGATATTTTCCACCATTAGTTCTTAATGGAATTGTGTACCCCAGGTAAAATTCTTATGTAACTTGTATGTCTCATGGATACCTATCAGACTATCTTTCTCCAATTCTTTCTATCTATCCAGTAAGATCTGGCAGGTTCTTTATCAGTTCCATCAGCAAAGCAATACCACTTGCAGGACCTTGGAGATCTGTCTTCTATGTGGCCACCTCTGTCCTTTGGAATTACATTCTCTCTGAAGTCTTTTTTTTATAAGAATTCGATTATGTTTCAAGCAAAAATAATAGCTACAGAAAAACAAAAAACTGGAAAGAAAAAAAAGAAAAAAACTAAAAAAGTGTGGAAACACAAGAGATTTTTTTTTTCAAAGTTACAGAAAGAGGTGACTTCCAACTTTTAACAAAAAGGATATATAAAAATTTCCATAATCAATCCCTTACTCTATATTAAACCAAAACACATTATTTCGTTAAATCATTCCATTGGCACATTATAAAAATCATTAATACAGTTACTCCCTCTCCTTATATTAAAAGAAAAAAATGAAAAATGTATATAAACCTCCTAAACAACTTCCCTCCCAAAGATAATTATTTCCTTCCTACTACTATTCTATACATTTCTCTCTACTATAATAAAGATCAAAATGAAAAACATAAATTGTCTGCCATTGTACTTGATAAAACAACAATTTTAATAAACTTAATCATATTAAACCTCAAACCATCCAAATAGACATTTATTATTTTTATTATACCTTAATAATCTTAATCCGAATTGTTAAAAATAAATGAAATCAGCCAAACACTAAAAGCAATCCAGATAAATATTCTTAAACCCTTATCCCACTTCAAAATAAACCAGAGTATTTACATATCCTCACAATGTACACAGAGCATTTTTCTTTAAAATATCAATCAGCCCAACTGCCCCACTCACAAACTCCAACTTATCTTCAGCAAACCTCCCATGCACAATAACCCCTTCTTTTCCATGGCATTCCATTGGAAGCCCAATTTCACTTATGGCTTGCAACTCAATCTCTACCTTTAATTTCAACTTGACTATCCGATCTTCATCCAGCATTTCAATAGAAGCCCCAATCTCACTCTTAGAAGAGGTATTTCTGTCACTGTTAAATTCTTCAGGTTCATCCATGACATCCTCAACCAGATGACACATTTTAGACCTCATATTTTCTACAATGTCTTGAAAGCCTTGCATAAAAACTAGGTAGGAATCAGAAAGAATCTCTTTAAAATCTTGGTGGAAGTCAGATAAAGTCTGTTTAAAATGCTCCATGTCTCAAGCAGTAGATTATGGTGCCCCTAGGAGCTTAACTAGCATGAGTCAAAGGTATGAAGAGTTCTGGACTGTGTTTACACAAATGAAAGTGAGATATGAAGAAAGTTCCCCAGGGAAAGTAGAAGCAGAAAACTGAAAGCTCAAAACAGCCAATTCAACGTGTAGGAAAATGCTAATATCTTCAATTTAATACAAAAATAGTAACAGGGAGACAATTGTTTACTCTCAATCCTTCTTAATATTTGGAGGGAAAACAAAGTCCAAAACTTAAAAAGAATGATCCCAAAAATAACGATAAGCACCAAGAGAACCTGCTTCTCCTTGCTGTAGAAAGCCTCTCTTAGGGTACATATACTTAAAAGAAATATAAATTGGATGATTTAGAAATGGGGTGGCCGGTCTTAGTGTCCCTTTAAGGCTACAGTGCAGCTTTGAAAATGGTGATGTCCAAGCCTCCTGGCTAGCTCTTACCAGTCGAATGCAAACACTGTGTGCAATCTTCTGGTTGCAAACAGCTGTCCGGATGACAGATGGAATGATTCCAGGTATTTTCCTTATTCCGGAAAAACACCCCTGGGCTTTAGGAAGAACCTCCCTGAGCCCGAAAAAACTGCCGCATTGTCAGTTCTACCCACTGAGCCCGCAGGCACAGCTGTTCAGTCCGTCATGTCCCCACCAGAAGTCTGCAGCATTCTCTCTGAAGACTTCATGGGCCCAGTCCTGTTGTCCATCAGAAAAACCCTGAAGACCTTGCTTTTCAACAGGCCCTGAAACAGGGTAATTTGTGACCCTGCTTGCTTATTGTTTCTTTGTATTGTTATTTCCCAAGCCTCGCCCTGAATGAAAACACCCTGTTAAGCATATCATATTTGGATATAAAGTCAAATTTAAAAATTAAAGTTTCCTTTTATGATAGAGTGCTTTGAGATCCCAATGCACTTTATCCAATATTTAAGATTAATGTTTGAAGCCTGTACATTTGTACACTGCTACACTGTACTCATGTATCACATGAAGGCATGAGTAACTCTGGCAAACACAGCTGTTCTCTGATGGCCCAAGTGTTTTTACAATGCTGTGAGAGTACTGTCTTTTCCTTCTCTCTAAACGTTTCATTGTGTTATGCAACAGTTCTGACCAGTGTTACAGTCTTCCATCTGGACATTATATTAGTGCAATGCCAATTAAATGACATTGTGATCATATAGCAGTCATGGCACTACTTATTAAATACTGGTTTGCAAATAGAGCAATAGAGAGAGAAGGAGGAAGTGCTGTTGTTTTTGTTTATAATAACAGCAGAATGAACAAGACTGTTTTTTTCAGGAAAGAAACAGATTTTCCAGACAACGAACATTTAGGTTTTAATGTAATGTTAACCAGTAAGTGGGGCTTTCAATTTTTCTCTACATGACATCTTTACAGCTTAATATGAGTGATTCTACTGCAAGCACTAGCTCCTGTGTTGGATACCAGCCAGTTCAGCCATTCCTAAGAGGCACAAAAACAGGGCTTTCTACTGTCCCCATTGTTATTTGTATATTTATTTTCAAGTAATATTATTCAATAACTTCAGAGCATGGTTATTGGGCTGTATTTGGTAAAGGATGAGAATGTTTTCTTATATTTTTTTGCTATTTTTCCTTGAAAACTTCTACAAGTATACTTTTCTTTTATTCCTTGGTAATCCTGTACTGGTTCCAGTCCTGTTAGTGATCTAAGTTCCTATTAGAGGAAACAAGTTCTTGTTTGATATAGATATGCATCTTTTGTAATTTTATTTTTGGAAAAATATGAATGGTCCGCTATGCATAGATAGATATTTTGCATGTTTTGGAAAGGTGGATCATCATACTTTATTATGGCCCAAGGCCAGAATTGGAAGAATGATTTATAGTCTGGATGCCCACTTGGGATTATTAATTGTATCCTGTGGTAAAAGCATGATCTACCTAAACATCTGATTTGTCTTGTGTTAGTGCACCTACTATAAAGAATAGAAGATTGGAGAGAGACGAATTTTGATCATATCTCCAAACAGGGGGGAAAGAGGATCCAAATAACCACAGACAGATAGCTTCAATCAATATTGAGCAAAATTATGGAATCCATTATTTAGCAGTCAGAAAATAATGCACTGCTTGGCAGAAACCAATATGACTGTATTGTGTATGCCAAACAACATTGTCTCCTTTCTGACAAGTGACCAGCTTAGTTAACCATGGACATTTATTTATTTATTTACTTACTTACTTACTATAACTTCAATGCCACTTCAGTCAAACCAATTCTATGTGGCTTACAAATTTAGGAAAAACAGCAATTAAAAATGTAATGACACAATACAATATAATAATACAAGTATAATCCTCAAATCCAGTGCCATCTCTTATTCTTAGGATAAGCACTGTAACATCATCAATATCCTCCCCAGAAGGCCTTTGAAACAGCCAAATCAACCAGTCTTTAATAAGCTTTCTTAATATCATAGAATGGGCCAATCTCACCTCTGCCTCTCACTCCAAGAATACCCTTTTCTGATCCACTTATTTCCAGATTATCAAGTGGGTGTGGACCATGTACTGTATTTTTTCTTATCACATATAGGGTGGGAGATTCTGTTTAGAGCAGGCAGTGCTGAAGTTACCAGGATCCCTATCCATATAGGCCTTTGTAAGTATTGATCAGTACTTTGAACTGATCATAGAAACAAAGAGGTAGCCAGGAACATAGCTCCTGTAACATAAATGTTACAAGGCAAGTAATGAGTTTGACTCTTTAATAAAAAAGCGACTGCATTCTGCATTAGTTGAAGTTTCTGAGTGGTCTTCAGGGGCAGCCCTAAATTGAATATGTTGCAGTAGTCCAGTTGAAAGGTGACCAAAGCTAGATTGACCATTACCAGGATCCTCTTCCCCTACCCATCCCAATTTCAACAGGTGCACCAGCCAAAAGCTGGAGAAAAGACTTCAGAGCCATGAATCCAAAACTACTTACATATTGCAGGCATCCAACCATATTGAGAGCCAATGTTGGGAACTGTACTGGAATTGGCTGGCTTCTGAATTAGCAGCCACTCTGTTTCATTTCTGATAAGCCTGTTTTCCCTATCTAGATACTAAATACCTCCATATACCATGTCCAGACATCTGGCACATATCCTGTTCATCCTTTAGTGGAAATATAAAGCTAGGTGGTACCGATGATACCTCACTCTGTGTTAACAGATGACCAGCACCAGTTTTCTGTCAATGTTAAACTAAATATACGTTACATCTCCCTTAGCTGGTAAGGCAAAAACTTCAGGAATAGATTTTTTTTTCAAAGATGCAGAAGCTCAGATAAGTAGGTTTATTGTAGAAAAGCTATGAAGCTATTATGAAAGAATTCCAGAAACTTCTGTATATCAAATGTGATTCCCATTCAAAGTGAAATCAAGGCTCAAATTCTCCTGCCTCTTCACCAGAATGATACAGTGGAGTAGATGCATCTCTGCTTTGGGCAGGACACTTTGTTTTCATCTCTCTTTAGTTTTTCTTATGAATAAATCTTGTATTATTTATTTATTTATTCATTCATTCATTCATCAAATTTGTCACGACCCATCTCTTCCCACTAGAGGGATTATGGTGTTCACATGTGAATATCTGAGAGTTAGAGCTCACATAGGAGAGAGTGCCCAAGAGCTCAGCTTGTCCTCCCACAACCAACAGGAATTACTCACTTAGAACAAAGCAGAACTTTTAAGAGATTTTTCCTGAAGGAAGCAGTATTTGGGTAAGAGGTCCTCTTACAGATTGGTAATTGGTTAAAGAAAAAGCATAAAATAGGAATAAGTGGCTAAATATGTAATAATGGTGTTTCTCCAAGATCAGTATTTGTACTAGCACTGTGTAATTTGTGAAATAATCTAGAGATGAACAGGGAGATTGTCTCACAAGGTTGAATGTGTGGTCCAGATTTCTTGCTTCCATTTATGTGACTTTTTGGTTGATATTCTAGGTTGGATTTATGTTTATTACTTCAGCAACATCTATACTGCTTAGAATATAGCATACAGAAAAAATATGAAGCTATGTTAATGTTATTTTCATTGAGGTAATATGTATTCACTGGATAGTACTCAAGAAATATAGAGAAGCAGTACAGGATATTTCCAATCATTAAAACAGATTTTCTTTCAAGCTTTCATCATCTTTCTTCAATTCACAGTTAAGACCGAATTTCTTTTGACCATAAAAGGAGCACCTCTCTTTTGCAATTAGTTAATGGATGCTTTCTTTCTCTTTCCTGATTCTATTTCTTTCTCCTTGACCTTTCTGTATTGCTGAAGTGCTGCAATTAGATTAGACATGGCCATATGACTCTCAGCTAAATAAGTTTGCAGTGTAGTTTAAATATTTGAGTCAAAAACATGCATACATTTATATTATTTTTGATGTTAAAAGGCTAATGGCTAATGAAATTATATGATCCTGTTTGGAAGAAAACGCATACATAGAAAGACTATGTTCGAAACTATTTTTTTTTTTTTGTCCAGAAGCCATGCATATAATGTTCAAAGGGGAATCTCACTGTAATTCACCAATTTCTAGTATAATACTGTATATTGTTATACTACACTAGTTAAGAGAATGGCCCCATGAATTTGATATACTTGGATCCAAGCTTATATTGAAGAATTTCAGACTACATTAAAATTTGGGCTTTGGTTTTATTGTGTTTGTGGTGTTTTGTTTGTTCGTTTGTTTGTTTGAGCCAATACTGTATCAATATTAGTAGACTGATAACAGAAAATAGGATTAAGCAAAATCTCAGTGGTAAATAATCCATCTACAGATTCTGGCTGAATGCATACATCACATTAAATCATAACATTTTAGGAGGTAGTTAACATAATAAATATGTTAAGCCAACAATTATCTTTTGAAAACCATAATTTATGATTCAATTTTGTGAGAATAGGCTTCTATGAATTATTCAGCAAACATGGATAAAACAATAATGGAAACCCAGTCAAAGTTCCTATGCCAGCCTTCCTCAACCCAATACCTTTTAGATATATAGGTTTATAGTTCATGGAGACTGTTATTCAATGTTTATGGAGTGCATCAGATTGGCGAAGACTTCTCTGTAGGCTTTCATAAGTACAGTGTGTAGACTATGCAGTTAATACATGAAGACAGTTGGGAATAAGACCTTCTGCTTGAATTGTCCTATTCATCTCCTTTGTGTATTCATTCTGTCCATATTGATCATGCAAAAGGAAGTTTTGTGTTAGAGCACGTACTTTCATAATCTGAAACCAAAGTATAATATTAATATAACCACCCAGAGTCCCTCTTTTGGGGGAGATGGGCGGTGGCTAAATTTGAATAATAAATAAACAAATATTGCTTTTCAACCCACAAAGTTTGTTTTTGCTTGCAAAATGTTGCAGGTTTTTATTAGACAAGTCTAATAAAAAGGATGTGAGCTGATGGGTAATTATATGTCTGAAGTTACAGATATCTACTACCAGTGTAGATAAAGTCAAGGATACATGGACAAATATCTTGACTTGGTAGCTTCATATGACTAATATTTGAAATTAAGAATAATTCATATTATGCTAAGGAAACCATGGCACAGTAAGCAAAAGAGCACTTGATGTAAGTCAATGTATCTAATGTTGCCTGATGGATTTCTTATATTATTATTATTATTACTATTATCATTAAGTTGTTGCAACCCATGGGGTATAATAATATAAGTTTATCAGTTATTTATCAGTTATATAATAAAAACATAAAATTATGATCAATGGGCACAATTCATCTTATAAAGACTAATAAAATATTCATTAACAATAGTTTTAAAAGTTGCAATTAAAATCCAGGGAGCTTAGATTTATGAAGAAAGTGAAGATGTTTACATTCCTGAGCTGCTTTATGGGCAAAAGTTGCCAAATGCTAGAGAATAGCTTCCTTCTGAGTTTTCATTAAAAATCAATCTTACAGTGATCTGGCCAAAGTGCTTTCATTGGAAGGTAAGGATCCAAGTGTTGGAGCAGGGAACAGCATAACTTGGAGAATGAAGAAGATAACATGAAATGTCTTCTAGATTGCCATCCCAGCAAGGGCAGAGTCACTGGGTTTAAGAAACTTTTTTGAGGAAGCCCTCAGATATAGCAAAGGGCATTTGCTGCATCTGGAGTTTGTTAAGGCTGATCAAAGAGAGGGTATAGTGATATACAGTACTTTAAAAATTGCTCACATTTCACCCATGTTTTTATTGTTGCATACTAATGGGCAACTTTGTTATTTGCAATTGCACTTAGACCAGCTTAGATCTAGAGATAAAGACCTAACATTGGTTAAATGCTTGGCAGATCTGGTGGCATCTGTATCCTCATCATTGGTTTTGGATGGAAAGTACTCTTTGAAATATGGCGTTAGCTTTGTGTTTTCTCCCTTCATGCCTTTATTTTAATTTATATACATAAGAAGCATTACTCATACTGGCAAAGGAGATAATTGCTCTAGCAGTAATGTCATTATAATAAAGATATTTTGTCTCTCACATCTTTCAGACTCTTGGCATGCAAAATATGAAATAGAAGTGGCTGGGAGTTACCAGGGACATGAGTGCCATGTTTATAACAAAGCCTGATGAAAACCATAGCTAAGGTCTTGAGTACTAGCTTCACCTGGATGTGCTGAAGAAATAAAATTGAAATGAAGATGGACTTACTAAATTAATACTTTTTTTTGTTTTAAACTGTATGCTTGGAGCAGGAGTTGGAGTTATTCATTAGGTAGCTAGGCTAACTACAAACTAACCTGGTATTCAAATTGTCAAGTGGTCAGACACCAGGGCATGTCCTTAGACAATGAAAAAGGAAATAGCCAAGCCTTTCTTTACTTTGCATCTTTTGTTTCATGTCCGATAGTGCTTCTTGAACATTTAAAAAGTTATTTATGTTGGAAGTAGGTTGTTATCTCCATAAATTAGTTTTGTTAATCAAATTTTGGCAGCACCTCCATGAACAAGGATACATTATTTGAAGAACTCTCACTGAACCATGACTTGTCTGTAGATATGGAAAGGACAAGATTGACAGTTGTAAAAGGAAAGCAGTAAGAAAAATAGTGATTCTTGGATTTAGCAGGGTCAGTCTGGGATTGTATTGAAATAAGAAGCAAAATAGAAGATACTGTTTTGGAGAATCAGAAGAACACAGCTTTCCTCACTGTCATCTTACCAGAAAATGAACTAATTGTACAGTTTCTACATATGGTTCTTGTATCTTTCTACTTTTCTGAATTCTTCAGTGCTACATGGAATGTTGGGATATATGAGCTGGAAGAATAGTTGATAGCTGGTCCTTACTATGATGTTCGAGAGAGATGTCATTTTGCACTGTTGGAGTTCTCTGAGCTTGGTTTTTGAGATGCCCATACTTCATTAGGCTACTGGGCAACATCATCCATGCAGGGGTTTCAAACTGATGATATTTGTTGGTAGGTGGGGATATATATTTACTCAAAGGGTGCAGAACATTGCCATGTCATGCATAAAGAAATGATCATGCATAGCATTGTTTCTGTCATGAGAACTTCAACTCCTCCAATTAGATTTATTTTCTCACATTATTATTTTAGGAACATAACTTGGGAAAGAGGACAGGTGGAACTAGGGCAGAAATAATATTAGATTTATGGAAAACATTTGATAAGAGGAAATAAAGTAATATTGATAAGGGTATTTCTGGTAATTAAATACCCTTCTCTGACAATATATATGACATGAAGGCCAGGTGAAAATTTTATTTATTATTTATTTATTATTCAAATTTAATTACCACCCATCTCCCCCAAAAGAGGGACTCTGGGCGGTTTACAATAAAATCAAGCTCCAAACATAAACATTAAAATCTCATAAAAGCAGTGACATCACAATTATTATAAAATACAATAAATAAATATAAAATCCAAGAAGGTATAAAATCCAAGCTTGCATTGAAGAAAATCCTATGTAGCATGTATAACAACAGATCATTTCAAAATTTATATTACTCTCAACCCAATGGTTATGGCAATTTGTTTGACCCAATTATCTTTTTTTCCAGTCTCAAATTATGACATTTACCTCCCTCCCACCAAAAAAGACCCTGTTGTCTTCAGTAGTCCCAAACTGGATCCTTGACTCACAAGCAACAAATTACAAATAGGGTCATTACCCCCAGGAGCTAACCAAATTATCCTTGGGGGTAATTACCCTCAGTTTAAGAACCACTGAATTATGGTATCATACTCAGTCTCCATGTAGTGGATAAATTAGTACCCTCACTGAAAAGAAAAGTCATTTACAATTTAAAAAAAAAGTTTTTGGCTTCAACTCTGAGAAGTTAATGCATGATTTTGTATTTTTTGTACTTTTTAATAATGGATTTTGTGATGTTTTTATTTGTAAACCGCCCAGAGTCACTTCTATAGTGAGATGGTGGTGTATAAATTTGATAAATAAATAAACAAACAAACAAACAAACAAACTGATTGATGCATTTCTTGCCGCAGTAAGGATTTGTGGAAAAATGTGCTCACAATAATCACATGACTTTTCAGACCAAGTTCCCTGTTACAACTATGTAAGGTTAGTGCTTATTTTTCCCCTAGTAACAAAAGGCAAAGGCTGGGAAAATGTCATCTCGCAGTATTATTATTATTATTATTAATCAAATTTGCCACTGCCCATCTCCTCCCATCAAAGGGACTCTGGGCAGTTTACAACAATAATCAATAAAACAATAACTATGCAATAAATCTACAATATATAAAAATACAATATTTAAAAACAGTTATAAATAAACAATATAGATAAAAATAGAATCCAAATGGCAGATAATAACTCAATCCTTGTATGCGACAAGTGCCCTAGGTCACTAGCCATGCCCAAACATGATGACTCCCCTGCCCACCCCAAGCCAGGTGGCAAAGCCAGGTCTTCAAATTCTTCTGGAAGGCCAGGAGCGATGGGGCTAACCTCACCTCCCGGGGCAAGATGTTCCAGAGGGTGGGAGCTACTGCAGAAAAGGCACATCTCCTGGACCCCGCCAGACGGAATTCTCTTACTGATGGAGTCCGCAACATGCCCTCTCTGCATGATCGGGTGGAACGAGTTCACATAACGGGGAAAAGGCAGTCCCTTAGGTAGCCTGGCCCCATGCCATGTACGGCTTTAAAGGTGATAACCAACACCTTGAATTGGACTCAGAAGCAAACTGGTACCCAATGCAGCTTGCGGAGAAAAGGTGTTACATGTGTCCTTCTAGGGGCACCAAAGATAGCCCACACCACTGCATTCTGGACCAGCTGTATCTTCAAGATACTCTTCAAGGGTAGCCCCATGTAGAGTGCATTGCGATAGTCTACATGGGAGATAACAAGGGCATGAGCGTTCAAAGTACCTCCCAATATCTGTTCTCTAAACATCTAGAGCTTGTATATCAACTGCATAGTTCCTGTGCAAGAAAATTATTGGAAAAGGCCCACTTGTTGAAAATTCTGGGTTGATATGTATGAAAACAATATAGATAAGCAACCTGTTTTTACACTTTAATTTAGTCTCAGTTGAATATATATGGAAGCTCAGAAGACTAAGTATATAGTTAAAACATTCTATTATTTCTTTGTATTGTTGACCTGCAGTGATATTAGACTTTAGATCAGCAGTGCAAAAACTGGATCCCAGAGTAAATGGAGCCAAACATTGTGACCTTTTGGGAGGAGGTTGGGGCTTTAGGGACCAAATAGTAGCTAATGTTTAAGGCACCTATTTCTTCCCTTAATATCCCTGACACTCCCCAAAATAGGCCCATTTTTAGGGTATGTCTCTTGACAAGTTACAAAAAGTGTGCTTCTACATGAAAACTAAATCAAACAAATCTTTACTGTAGTCATAGACTAGCGTAAACCTAAAAACAAATGAAAGTTGTGCACCATAGTTAGAACAGAATTCCTAAAATCTGGACTTTATCTCCCATCACCCAAGAGTAGGTAGGATGGTAAAAAATGCAGTCTAGCATATATGGAAGGTCCCATGTTGGATAAACCTGATTTAAAGCTTACTTTAAAAACATGAAGGGGTATAATCTGGATGTGTATGTGACTCGGCCATGTCTGATTAAATGGAGCATGTGTATAAAAGAAAGGTGTAATCCCAGAGGGCAGGAAATCAATGGCTAGTATTTATTGGGCAAAATAAGAGCCATTTTGGTCTAGGGGTTAAGGTGCTAGACTAGGAGTAAGAAAATCTGAGTTCTAGTTCTGCCAGCTAGGTGACATTGCACCAGTCACTCTCCCTCAGTCCTAGGAAAAAAGCAATGGCAAAACACTTCTGAAAATGAACACTGATTTGTCTATCAAGTCTGACTGGAAGATAATATCATCATCATCACCATCATCATCATCAGGCAGACTATTACCTGTCCCTCAGTGGCAGCAATAATCCCTGAGAGTAGGCAACTGATAGTCCCCATTCACTGGGCAGAATACTTCAAGTCTCTTGCTGGCAGTGATGAACCCAGAGTACAGGAAACTGATGGCCCCAGTTAGCGGACAATCATGGGTCCCTCTGGAATCAGTTACTGTATTCCCTAGATGGCTGATAATTGATGTTTCCCAGTAGAGGGCAGAAAAATGTTAATACCCCAACTGAATAGCAATAAAAGAAAGTGAACATAGTATTCATGCTATATTAAATGTAGGATTGATCGACAGGTTCTTGAAACTCTGGGAACTATAATCATTAAGTTGCAAACACTGAAACAAGAGCAGATGTGACCAACTAAATATATCTTAGGAAATTTATAGCTCACAAAATAACCTTCAGATAGACTAGATTTAGTTGTTGTTATTCAGTATTATACAGTAGTTGTACTGTAACAAAGCTCCAGAGAATGTACATATTCATCTAGATAAAAATAAAATTCATTTACACCTCACCATGTGGATGAGACATGCAAATTAAATCTTCCTTCTTGTGACAAATAGCTGTCTTCTCTCTGTTTCTTTTGCCTATAGCGTAAATTGTTGTTTCTTATCTTTTGGTCTAATTGTTTAGAGAGACATATACAATTTACACTTCAAAGACTTGCTATAAATAATTTAGGTGCTGTGCAACTGCAGTTAATATGATTTCTCTAAAACCCCAAAGGGTTTTTGTTTATTAAAACAAGAAAGTCTTCATCTACAAGTTTAAATTGGAAAACCAGCAAGCTTGCATTTGTTTAGTCCTGTAGAATATAGTAAGTTTGATCAGAACACCTTTTTCTGATCAAACACCTGTAGAATATAGTAAGTTTGATCAGAACACCTTTTTTACAGCCAGTTTGAACAGTTCAAAGTGTATGCAACTGGAAAATTCCAGTATATAAAGGGGCAGAACACTAATATGTAGTTTGGAATTACAGCTGATTACATCTTCAACCACCTTGTTACCTACTCTTTTGCTACCTTACTACTCAGTAGTGATTATTTATTACAGTATCAGTAATTTTCCACTTACCTCTGACTGTCTTGGACCTTATCTGGTATTTTCTAGCTATCGTGTTCCATCAAGGAAACTGGATACATATAGTACTACAGCTCTGACTTACTGAAAATATGTAAGGAAAGTCTCTGAAAGAGAATGGGACATGGAAATCATCTTTCTTTCAAAGATCCCTTTCTCTAACTGGTGTTCCTTTCACATTAGATTATGTGCCAAAAAGTCACTGCTGACTTCTAGCAACCACATAAATAGATTTTGTCTAGGATGATCTGTCCCAATGTGTCCTTCAGATCTCCCAATGGTGCACCCATTGATACACCTTGCTGGTAATCAGCCTCTTCTCTGTTCTTCCATCTTTCCCTTTTGAAAGGGAAGGACTTCTGAAAAGGGCTACATCTTCACATAATGTGTCCAAAATATAATATGAACCTAATCATTTGTGCTTTGAGTAAGAACTCTGGGTTAATTTGTTTGATGATCCATTTGTTTTCTTGGCAATCCATGGTATTTTCAGCATGTCTTCTTTAACAGCAAAGTTTGAAAGCATCACTACTCCTTTTATCCTGCTTTCTTTTCTTTCCCACTACGCCATTCATTTATGGATTTCCAAACAGCCTTTTCCCTCACATCTTGACACACTGGTTTTTAACACTCTGTGTCTGTCTTTTTTATTTATTTACTCAAAGAAATTACCTCTTTCAATTGATACCCTACCATTATTCATTTGTCCTAACCTACATAATTGGGAAAGGACTCCTAGAAATTTGCAAAAAAGCCCAGCAACCCCACAATCATGACTGATAGTTTTGCCAAGTAAATGGAAACATGTCAATTCAAAATGGCCACCAGCAGTTTTTATGGTTTATAAAAAAATAGGACATCATGTTTTGATTCCATAACTAGAGGACCAACAAGGAAATAAGTTCTTGATTAAGAGCACTTCAAGTGCTAATGGTTGCTTGAAAAAAGACAGTAAAATAGCATTCTCTCTATGGCTTGTAGTCCACCAAATAATTTATATATTTGTCAAGTCTCAATGGCAGGGTGCTGCTCTTCAGCGGTTAAACATATGGCAAACTGCTTGGACAGCACTTGTGGTTGATTCATTATGTTAACAGTACCAATCAAAGTGAATATGTGTAGCTCAGGGTTTAACTGTGGAGTCCTTGGTGCTCTCTGAGCCTTGTTGTTTTCTTGCAGACATTTCATTACCAGACTAGGCAACATCTTCAGTGCAAAGAGGGAGTGGGCCTTGCTCTCTGTTTATATACAGTGGTTTGTCCAGCTTGTGTTGGTAGGGGTGTTGTTCTCTCCTTGGGAGTTCTTTGATTGGGCTGTTGTTTGCTGCTTGGTTGATTGACTGAGTTAATAGTTCCTTGATTAGGGTGTATTATGCTGTTTGATGGTTCATCTGGTGTTAATCCTAGTGTTGATTTTTGCATATCTGGGTGTTGATTGCTGGCAAGGAGGTGTACTGGTCTTTTGGCTTTCCCTTGCAATCAACACCCAGCCTTGAAAGTCAGTTGATGTTAATGTACAGAAAAATACTTGCATGCTATGAAATGTTCTCCTGCCCAGCTTCTCATCTTTCCAGAGAACCATTAGGGTTTATATGAGTCCAGACCATTTGTTTATCCATTTGCTTGTCCTAACTCCAACTGGCAGTACCAAAGCATAAATTGTTTAGTAATACTCATCGTACAACAAAACAAAAGATATTTAATTTTGTTTCATTCTATTATAAATTATTTTCCAAAGTTGTTGAGCTTTACAACATCGGCATCAAAATGGAAAAATAATCCAACCTGATCATAATATTTTCAACAATTTTTAGAGAATAGTCTGTCCATTTTAGCAATCATTACTGGAATAATATCCCACCGGTAAAAACCTATTCCAGTTTTCTCTATGTATAATATTCAGAGTGAATTTAATGTTATTCCATTGAAATTCCTTGCTGAATCCATTATAGCGTATCAATTATTCCATCTAGATCTGCATCTATTTAATCTTATAGTCTTTAACTTTTGGTTTCTGAGTCATAATGTTTTAGATTTTTTTTTATCCTGCCTTCATTATTTTTATAAATAACTCAAGGTGGGGAACATACCTAATACTCCTTCCTCCTCCTATTTTGCCCACAACAACAACCCTGTGAAGTGAGTTGGGCTGAGAGAGTGACTGGCCCAAAGTCACCCAGCTGGCTTTCATGCCTATTGCAGGACTGGAACTCACAGTCTCCTGCTTTCTAGCCTAGCACCTTAACCACTAAACCAACAGTTCACAAATAAGGCCAAGGAAATGCCCTGAATTTATGTTACAAGCTTTTCAAATTCAGTCAAGTCTCTAAGTGTTCACCCTTGTTTTTGCAGTTCCTTTAAAGCTATGCTGATTATTTAAAGATATTGAAAGCAGTTGGGCCATTCAAAAAAGACAGAAAGATTTCATATTTGTTTTATTAATAATTAAACCTTGCAGGCTATAAGATTTGTTCTCTCTCCACTGAACTAATTTCTTTCTGCTTTCCTCTTCTTGAAAATAAATGTTTAATAACAAAGTGAGAGATCATAAACCTAACACTGTAGTCAACCCAGACTTTTAATATGCTATTATTGCATAGTATCTTATAAACTGTCTATTTACGTTTGTGTATTCGTCCAAAATATTTGTGCAGACCCTCTGGGATTCCTGCTTCCTCAACAGAGATAACCCATCCAGAAGGTCATATGATCCAATATCCAATTCAGGTTAGGCAGCTTAATCTTTTGCCTTATTAAATCTCTCTTTCTCTCCCCCCCCCCTTTGTTTATACTGTGTATATTTATAGAAGTAGAAAGTAGTACTCTAGTTTATATGGAAGTAGAAAATATTTTGCCTGAGAAGCTGAAAGGCTTGTCACTGGGCTTTCTGTTATGCAATGGACTTGATTGATGGACTCTAAGCTGATGACAGTTGAGAGGTAGAAGTTCTGAATGTCAAATTCCAAGCTAGAATTAGAAGGAAATCTTGGCAGCCCAGTTATTTACTTGGTTTTATGTGAATATTATTGCTGTCCTATTACTATATTATTGCCATTACTGTATTACTGTAAAGAAAAAATAATCATAATATTATATGTTATATATGGTTTGAATAGGCCCATGTGACTGGATGCAATAGCAATCACAGCAGCAAAGAAGTTATCTTTAGGTTATAAGGGAAGGGAAGGGAAGGGAAGGGAAGATGCAGTGTATTAGCAATACCTAAATGTAGCTATAGATAAAGGCTTCTCTGGTCCTGTGGCAAGGTACAGATGAGAGTGACTCAGAAATATGTCACCATAGCAATATCCCTGACAGATAATACCAATAATAACCTCATTATTTGTGACTTTCTGTGATCTTCTGTCCAGCACTGGATAGAATGCCAATAGTTACTGAACCTCCATAATCACCTTCCCCAACTGTCTACCACTATTCCTGCACTGCAATTAGGAAATTGCTGTAATAGAAAATGACACTTCAGTCCCACAAAGAGGTAATCTCAGAGGTGATTTCTAAAACGTGTGTGTGTGTTTTAGAATATATAATGGTGCTGAGAACTATTCTGACTCATAGTTAGAACTGCTGTGAAATATCATGAGTTATAAGCAGAATGCAATTTACTTAAAAGAACAGATGGATGCAATTTTTTTCCAGTCACTAGAAAATACAAAAGTAACTAAAGACCACAAATCTTCTGTTACACAATTCTTGATTATGTCAATAATGTATAATGGTGAGCATTCTGGTCAGTTGGTAATTAGTGTATATGCTGGCATGTATGGCAGGAAAAATACCATTTAGAAAATTGATGCAAGTACCATGCTAAGCTGTAAACTGGTGGAATTGGTTCGGCTTTTTAAAAATTTATTTTATTGACATAGCATGTTGGTTTCAGTTTTGGATTGGCATAGAGTCTTTATAGCCATGAATTATGGCTTAATGTGATGTGCTAAGCCAATTATTTATAGTTCATTTAACAAACTATAGTTAAACAAAGTATGGTTTACTTCAATGTGTTAAGGCAGTTTAAATGTGCCCGAATTTACTGATTTCAATCCAAGAATTACTTCCACAATCATCAAACCTTTTTTTCTAGTTTACCTTAAGGCCTGAACCTATGCAGATCAGAATTCATGAAACTTTCAGAATGTAGGTGATTGACTTTTCCTCTCTAACTGTGATGGAATGTGTTTCTGAGGGGGAAGGTGATGTTATGGAGATCACAGGTGAGGAAGGAGGGGGAAAAACGCATGCACAGTGTAGAAAGCCTTGGGCACCTGGCCAAGAGGACCAGATAGAAACTGCCATAGAGTTTCTGGAGTTTTTCCCCCTGGAGTCTGCTGGTTTTGCTCAGTTTGGCAAGATTCTGTTTATATGGTAGAAACAATAAACACTAGAGCTTCATTCCTGACTCAGTGTTTTTTCTTCACCTTATTCCTGACACTAACTTTAATTTAGTAATTTCCTATATAATTGCCATGACTTAATGGATGCTTACTGCATTAGATATTTACTTATCAATTAAATACACGGGAAATCTTATGATCTATACAAACTATGAATGCATTTTTATTTATACTGTTACTAATAAGCACCCATCCTAAATATCATCTTTCTTATCTCTGTCCCTTATAATCACAATATATCTTTCTTCTCTTTGTTCTGATAATTCAGCAGCTGAAGCTGTCTGAGCTTTAGCATCTGAATGTTTCTGTTCACATGGTTATGAAGTGACTCTGTTAAGTGGGATACTCTGAGTTCTAATCCTTCCAGCTCATGCATCTGCAAATCTCACTGTGTATGCCAACTAAAATAGCTATGCTATGCTTGCAAGTTCAGTGATAATAGCAATTATTAGAGGCTATCTGAGCATTTGGGAAGTCATAAGCTTTGATACCCCAGGGTTTAGCCTTGATTTAGAATAATGTAGGATTCTAATTGTGACTTGTAGCTTTAAAACCATGATTTCTTGCACAAGTTGACACTCTGCAGCCCACTCAAACCATCCCACTAAAGCAGGCAGAGCTGAAATATTTGGACCCTGTGTGTTGCAGGGTTTTGGTAAAAGCTCATAGAAGGAGTTAAGGGGAAAAAATGGCTATCTTAAGCCATAATTGCTGCAAAGCTTAAGGCAACAATTTTATCCCTAAAAATCCTTGTCCCTAAGCACGCACACACAAACAGAGGTCTGAAAATGTTAGGCCTGCCCACTAGGATCATTCACACCACCAGGATCATTCCCTCCAGACTTTAAACAGGCCACAAAGACATAGTGCAACCTCTGAGTCTAGAGAGATATCAGATCTGATTGTAAAAATTGAGATGGCCATTAGGTGGCAGTAAAGACATCTCAAAGCCAGAACATTGCTTACCACCTGGTTGACTGTTGTTAGGAAGCTCAGTATTTTGTGGCTATTAATCATGTTCAGTCTTCATTATGGTGTCCTTGCTCACTTGCCTGCTTTGCTTTTTAGTATTTCTTCTTATATGTTTTGCCGTTATTATGGTTTTGCAAACTCTGAGATTATATCAAGCCTACTTTCCCCTTATGTGTGCATTGATTCTATCTAGGGGTCATAAAAATCAATAAAGATAAGAAAACTCAGTTTACTAAAGGAATATGTAATTACCATAAATGACAACAGTATGGAATATAATTGGCCATTTGAGATTGAATTTAATAAATTTTTATTAGCAGCATCGAACCAGCATCCACCATGACCAGTGCTACCTGAGAGCCACATTAGATTGTTGCCAAACATATAGTTAAATTAATAATTCATATAGGTGTGCAAGGAAAGGTTTATTGTTTTCCTGTAGTGCTGAAGTCCCAGTGTGAATCCTCCACCCAAACCAGCTCTTAATATCAAGATTTAAATAGGCTTTGATTGAGGCCATGCTAATCATCCTTTAATCCTACTTGTAATAGACTAAATAATGACTTAGCAGAATTAAAACTATGAGTTTTAGCAGCCAAATATTAATACAGTTGGTTGCTTATGGCCACAAATATTAATTTTAAAATGTAATTTAAAATGTTATAGAATCAATATACAGGTAAATATTTCACTATTATAGCAAATAATGATTAATATAATGTATTAACAATAAGATGATGATGATGATGATGACGACGACAACGACGATTATGATAATGGCTTGTCAGGGTTTTAAAATACTTTCATATATTTCACTATACCCATATGAATACATAATTCCCCTTTTAAATTTCCCAGCATTATTAATGAACAGAATTTTCAAGAAAAAAACCAGGGGTGCTGAATTTCTGTCACCTCTGGAAATATTTTAATACTCATATGGCAACAAAGATGCATTCTCATCTTGTAGAATAATTATAATCAATTATTTTAAGAAAAGAGAATTATGATACAATCAGGCAAATTTGATTTCAATGTTCGTACTCCATAATGGTTCACAACATATTGAATCTAAATGAGTAGGAAAAAAATGATATATTTCTATGTTGTTTTGTTTATAATGCATGTGTAAAGGCTGCCCTCTTCTGACAGCAGAATTTTTTTTTTTAATAGTCTTATTATACATTTAATACTTCGCATGAAAGAAAATATTTAAAAATACATTTTAAAAACATTCCTGGTAAGGAAGCAGTAAGAGCCACTTTGGTGTGGTGGTGAAAGTGCTGGCCTAGAAACCAGGAGACTGTGAATTCTAGGCCTGCCTTAGGCATGAAAGCTGGCTGGGTGACCTTGGGACAGTCTCTCAGCCCAACCCACCTCACAGGGGTGTTGTTGTAAGGAAAATAAGAGGCAGGGACTTTAGGTATGTTTGCCACTGAGTTATATATAAAAAGGCAGGAAATAATAATAATAATAATAATAATAATAATAATAATAATAATAATAAATGTAAGCACTGCTAAAACTAATATCTTACTTCTTTTAACGTTTTCCATGAGAGTTTATCAAGACTTCTCATTAAAACCTATTCATCATTATGCATAAGAATGTTGAACTAGATTAATTTAATAAGAACTGAGGAAAATCATGCCTACATTCTTGATGCCATGTCATAAATAGTTACTAAGTTGCTTGTCAAGCAATTAAGGCAGATCAGCTGACTACTGAGTGATTGAGAGGCAGGTTTTGAGAGAGAAAATGTCTGGATATCATACTGAAGATTTATCTAATCAAACTTCCTGCTTTATTATAGCCACACAGATGTTAATGAAAAGCCCACAATCGTGATATGAGAACAGTAAGAATTTTCCACTTGTACTGAGAGGCATACTGCCACTGGTACCATATCATGAGTAGAAACCATTTCTAGCTTTTTTTCCCCATAGTTTGCTAATCCCTTTTAAAATGATCCAAACTGTTGGAAAAATGATATAATAACAAGTTCTGTTGTTTCAATATTTCCAGTATGAAGTTGTTATTTCCCTCTATATGAACTTTTTAATCTGTTTTGAATGTGTTCTTTCTCAAATAGTTATTGGGACAAGAACAATCAGTTTCAACTGGTCTAAGCAAGTATCCAGGTAATATTTTCTAGTATAGAAAGTGTGCATACCTTAGAATTTGAACTTGAGGTCAATACTCAACTTCTATTAAATGAAACATGAAAATTCAGGCTTTTGAGTAATATTGCATTGTGCAAATGGATTAAGAGAATGGTAGCAGTGCTACCTATTAGTCCAGGGTCTTATTTTGCTGATGTTCTGAACCCCTAGCCCAGTACATTATTTCATAGCCTTGGCAGCTTTAAGATGTGTGGACTTCAACACCTATGCTGAGTGGGGAATTCTGAGAATTGGTCCACACATCTTAAAGTTCCCAAGGTTGAGAAACATTGCCCTAGCCTATACAAATATTCTTCACATGAAGAAGATGACATAATTATACTTAGTGTAATGACTGTATTACTCGGTCTGCATTAAGGTCGATTCATACGTGATTATAGTAGAAATCTCTTTAATGGAGAGTAGTATACGTAACAGTGAAAAAAGTTGTGAATGAAAGTTCCCACATTTTCCCTCAGTTAAAAGACCCAATGAGTACAATTCCCCCTCCCTCTCTCAGGCATGCAACCTTCCTCTTCATCCCGGTCAGTTCAGCTTCACACAGATGTCTTCATCCATTCAGCAGCTTGACCTTGGATACCAGAGATAGTCCAGACAAGATGTTTTCACACTCCTGGCAAGTTCCCCCTCCCAACTCCACTGACCCGCAAGTCCCAACACGTGTTTGATCCATTCATGCATGTGAGTCCAATCAGATGTTCTGGGAACGTTTGATCGGGGAGCATGACACTTCGTTTCCTTTTAAACTAGTGAATATAATGCAATGCTTCTTTCAACCTCTCTTATGAAACATTTTATGTCCAAATAGATTTAATACTATATTTGTATTCACTAAGAATATTGACATTATAAATTTATTTGCCATAATGCTGTCAATCTCTATTTCACTCTGTAAATTTCATAAATGACAAAAATAAACATTTCCAAATCTTTCTAAGCCTTCTATCATAAAAATGCAAAACAGCTTACACTCCTCATTACAAGTATGTGCTAATGAGGTCTCTTTGTCATTGCTGCAATAAACTAGCTGCATATTCTTAATTTACTCCTGGGATAAATTTTTATTGGATGAACAGGCACCTTCCAAATACTGTTAAAATCAGACTAATATAAACAAACAAAAAATTAATTAAATCTTAGGATTGCTGCCAAATTCTAATTTGTGGGATAAAATTCATTGGGATGTAGGTGCGGCTGCTTTCCAGAATTTGTCATGCTTCAATTTGGCTTTCCTCATGAGCTCTGCACCAATAATCCCATCCAATGCTCCAGCCTCTAAAGAGCTAATAAAGCCAAACCTTCACAAATATAAAATGCACATCTTGAAAATTGGTAGCGGAGAGATATGTGCAACTTCCATCCAGTAAATTGTTGCTGAGAAGCCTAGTGCCACTGCAATATTTTTTTATTCTTTTTATTTAAAATTTAAAATTCCAAATTTATATAGTGCTAGTACATTATAACTTGCCCATACAAGTTTTTGATACAAGTTGTTGACAGGATGCTTATCTTATATATAAACAATGAAATCCTGCCATTTCTAGTAGAATATGATTAACCACTTGTTTTGTCATACAATGGATTTTATCAGACACTTTCTCAAGCAAAGGATAAGTTCAAGTTTTATAATGTCATCTATCCACTGAAATATCTAATTATTTCCATTGTTTAGCAATAATTAACTTGGCTGTCAAAACCATAAACTTTTTTTAAAAATTTTGAGTGGGTTTTTTATTCTAATTATCAAAAATGTGTAAAAAGCCAAACTTCGAAGAGAATGGAAGCAGATCCTATGGAGATGACTGAGGCTCAGTCTACCTTGGTTATCTGGGAGGCTGATAGTCCTGATTAATTAGACAAGATCCTTGGAACTATTAGTTCAGCCGCAGTACATTAGGTCAATGTCCCTCCTGGTTGGCTAGTCACCAGCTGGGCTCTGTTCCTAGATTAAGAAGTTTTGCTCACAGTCACCCATGTCTTGGTTATTTCTCAAATGGACTACTGCAATGCACTTTACATGGAGCTACCCTTGGTTCAAATGGTGCAAATAGTTCAAAATGCAACAGTGTGGGCAGTTATGTGCATTTATCAATTTTTTTTTTTACATTTTTTATCCCTTCCTTTATTATTTTTATAAATAAATCAAGGTGGCAAACATACATAATACTCCTTCTTTCTCCTATTTTTCCAACAACCACCTTGTGAGGTGAGTTAGGTTGAGAGAGAGTGACTAGCCCACTGGGTTTCATGCCTAATTTGTGCATGTTATACCTCTGTTCTGCAAGCTGCACTGGTTGCTGGTGTGCTTCCAATTTCAATTCAACATGCTGGTAGTAATCTATAAAGCCCTTCATGGGATGGACCGAGTTATTTGAGGGACTCCCTCTCCCTGATTGTGTCTACCTGTTCCAACAGATCCAACAGAAGGGGCATGCAACAGGTCCCATCTATTAAAGAGTACTACCTGGCAGGACCCAGGCAGAGAGCCTTTTCAGTTGTGGTGCCTGTTCTTTGGAACATTATCTCCCAGAGGTTAAATTGCCCCAACCCTGTTGGTCTTTTGTAAGGCCTTGAAAACTTGGCTTTGTCACCAGGCATGGGGCTTGGAACATACTGGACAGCCCATGAGATTGTTATACTGTTGGGTTCTTGTAGTTTTTATCTCAGCTGCTGTTTATGTACTTATTGTTATATTGCTGTTACTTTTTAAACTGTGTTTGCCACCCGGAGACATGATGTTGAGATGGGCAGCCATTTTTAAGTTGTAAATAAAAAATAAAATTCAACCTTCCCTTTAGTTATACATGACATTCCATTAAACATTTTCTTCCAAAAATCTAAAATTTTATTACATTCCTGTCAGAGGTGAAAGAATATTCCTTTCAGTTTACAGCATCATCAGAACTCATTCAATCTTTAGAAGATATGTGTGAGATTTGTACTGGAGTTTGATGCCACCAATGTAAAAGTATATTTCCACACACACATTTATTACAGCCCTAAGGCCAGATACAATCAAAATATATAATAGTAACATTCTTACATACATACATACATACATACTATATATATATATGTATGTATGTATGTATATGTATATGTATATGTATATATGAAAAAAATAGTATGATATTATATAAAATTAAGAATAAAAATACTAAAATAAATTGAAATAAAATATTATGTTAAGAAAATCTAAACCTAAGTAATGGTGCAGTGTATTGTGCAGATGGTAGCACAAAACTGGGCAACTTGGGAGGATATTTTCGGGTCCTAGTCCAAAAGACATAGCATTAAATAGAAATCACACTCCAAAGTACATTTCCTGTTTAGATGCTGATAAGAATTACTCTTGCTGCCATAAAGACTGCCAAGTATTCCCATTTATTTTTTTTCTCTAAATCTAAGGCCCAGGCTTCTTTTAGCCCTATGACAGATACACCATAATTTATTTCAAATAAAATCTAATATATTTTTGGAATTATACCTGTAAATAACTTTTTTTTTTCAGAAATATATGTTTATTTGCAATCTTCATCACTTTTTTATTTTGTAATATTGAATTGGCCTGATACCACAGCAATTTTTGTTCTCGTAATTGTCATTCAACTTGCTCTAAATTGTAAGGTACTATTTTTTTTATAAAATTTGTTTATTCTATAAAGACATCTCTTTTTCCATGCGTTCAACTATGGTTCTTTCTTTACTGCAATGTGAACGTGTTATTAATGGATTTAAGGAATCTATTGGTACATTACTTGAGTGAAATCATTATGGAGTCCATTTATGATGACTGTTGGGAAGTTTAAAGTTTAAATTCTTACTCTGAAACAGAATATTGTTCATTTCAACCCAATATTGTTTAATCTTCCATAATAAAAGCAATAGCATATATCAATTAAGCTGTATGGTAACATATAATGTATTTAAGCACCTTCCTTTATTAGTGGCAAATAAAATGTTTCTTTTTATTCCATGGTATGTTAATTTAAAACAAAATAATAAAATTTATGTTTGCCTGTTGGAAATAATTAATTTTATCAGGAATATCTATTTGAGTTTGAAACCGATACCTCAGTTTTGCAAATTCCACAATCTTTGCTGCTATATGTCCTAAAATACTTAGATAAGTCTTATTCTATCTTTTCATGTCCTTTTTTTCCCCCCAAAGAGAGTTCTAATTATTATTGAAAAGCTTATTTAAATTATTTAGTACAGTAATTCCTAAAAAAAAAAATTGTTCAATGGGAATTTCTAAAATACTGGAAATACATTTTTTTTTATGATGAGGCAGCATATGAATGCAAACTATTATAGATTTTTTTTTTAAAAAAACTGACAAGCTGGAACCTTAGGCAATTTTTTCTAATCCTTTTTTAATAAAGAGGAAGCATGTGCTACATTATAGAGGGTTATGACTGCATCATCACAAATGAATTCAATAGGTAATTTTTGCCCTCTATATTAATCCATTGGACTTGATCATTCACATGTAATACAGCTGATGTCTCAGTAATTAACTTAAACATAAAAGACAAAGACAACATTCCTTTTGGTGCCTCTTATTATGATAAACTATTTTGAATCAAAATTATTGGTTCTTGTAAATACTTATCAGCCTGATAATACTTATCAACCCTGTTTAGAAATTTAGAGCTGAAATTTCTATAAAACTTTTTAATGAATAATCTTCTATGTAATTTCCATGTATGTAGAGAACATATGATTAAGGGATATAAATTTATTTTGAAGTGGTAGGAATAAGTTTAATAACTTTTTGATAGGGCCAGATATATTTTGGGATATAACCAGACTTATAATTTGAGATGTTTAGCTAATAATTTTGAATATAATTTATATCTGTGTTTAATAATGAGATAGGCCTATATGAGATAACCTCCTATGGCTTAGTTTGTTTGTTTTGTGGCTTAAAATAAGTGTAAATTTAGATTTGCCATGAAGCATGGAAGTTCTTTCTTGATATAAAATATTACATATATCAAATTCTCCATCTCAAATTTTACTAATTTTTTAAATACTTTTCTAAGAAACTGTACGTTACCCTGATTTGGGGAATGGGTTTAAATAAAAGTGATTGGAAATTTATCTGATTTTCCCTTAATAAATATGAATATTCCACCGTTATTTTTCAATAACCTATGTACTTTAAAGTCAAACCAGCTTTGAATAGCAATCTTTCTTATCTTATTAGCGCCTGCAGCAAAATAAGTATCATTTATACTATTTTAGATATTTTGCTTTCTTAAAAAAAACAACCCAAATTTATTCTGGATTGACAAGAATAAACCTTTTGCTGCTTATTCTAGAAGCAACCCTATTTCTTTGATGTTTTTTCCTCTTAAATTCTTGTCATACCTGTGCCTACTCATAAATCATCCCCCTCTTAATGATCCTTACATTTCTAATATCCATATTCCCTTCCCTACCAGCCCCCATTACCTGTTTAATGTTAGACCAGGAATAAACCTGCAAAGATTCACAATGGATCATTCTGGGTCCTTTCTTGGTCTAAGGGAAAATGTGTTTTGCTACTCCTTGCCCCCTCTTCTCATAATAAAATGTATATGTCTCTTAATAAATCAACCATGTTTTATATTTCTTTATCTTCCCTGTATTCACTGTCTGTTTCCCTTTTATAATTACAGTACTTTTCTCATGTACTCATACAAGATGCAAGCTAAATACATAATATTTAGTATTATGTGTGAATCAGGCCATTGTCATTGTCACTGCTCTGATAAATATAGACATACACACACATATATATACTGTGCATATGTACATATAGATTGTTAAAGATCTGTACACAGTTTTTAACTGTGCCAGATCTTTAACTGACCAGTTTAAAGAGTTCATCTTTTTATTTTATTATTTTTTCTCCGTTTGCTCTTGCTTCTGGTGAAATCCTCCATCCGTAATCTTCATTTTGCAGCTGTGTCTGCTTGATCTAATCTCAAAGCTTATTCCTTGTGCTAGCATCAGGGTGAGTCTTCTTCAAATCTCCTAAGATTTTATTCATGTCCTGAATAGTAGAAATACCTGAAATGCTTTTAGAAAGTAGGAGCTACATAAATGCCTAAAAGAATTGTTAATGAAATTAAATTATGATTATGCTTAATCATAAATTAGTTATGAATTTAATATCATTTTGTTTTTCTGAACAAAGAGACTAGATACTCAGAAACCAATGCTAATTTCAACAATATTAGAATACCATATCTATGTATGTACATATCAATCTATATGTACATATGTACAGAATATTTATGTGTGTGTATGTCTATATTTATCAGAGCAGTGACACTGACAATGGCCTGATTCACACATAATACTAAATATAAAACAAAGAACAATGGCAAGGTTTGCACATCACATCACAGTACAGCACACCAAATCAAATCACAACATTACAACGTAGTGCAATGTACAGGCTGTATACAGTACATATAATGATGGCAGTTAGGAGAGCAAATAACCGTCAGTGAATAGTCTTTTGTTTCTTACAAATCTATTTTTCTATTTTTTTCTTCATTCCCTTGACTTATTTATAGTATTAACAAAAAGTTGTGAACAAAAGGGCAATTGATGGGGGCGGGATCCAGAGTTCAACCCTCTTTCTATATATTACACATTCTGGTAAAAGTAAAGGATACAAAAATAAAACTTGCATCAATTTTTTACTTTGTGTATCAGTGATGGCCCCATCACATTAGATCTGTCTGTTAAAATTGCTATTGGATCTATGAAAGAAACATCCATCAAAAATATATAACTTTCTTACTTACTAATTATAAAGTATTTATAATGATTTGCTCCACAATTTAAATAAATATTTTATTTAAATTATTAATAATGTTCACAAACGCAAAGAATATCAATCATTATACGATCAAGTTATTCACCAGTTAAGAGGTAGACATATTGGAATTTTTAATGCATATGAACTATATGCAGATAGTTAGCAGATACATGTATTGAACATGCCAAGGTGAGTTCTCAGAAGACATCAAATAATTCTTCTGCCTAGAGACTTGACTGATGTCATGAGATTGGCTGTAATGAATGGTTTGTGTGTGTTTTAGGATCAATAAGATGAGTTAAACTGTAGCTTCTGTATATCTCCTTCACACAATTGGTTTCCATGGGTATTTACAAATTGTATCTGCATTATGCTGCATTTGTATTTTAGAACAGATTAATGTATTGATTCAATTTCAGTTTCTATTTAGCAAGTTATTACCAGCCAGTAGGTGGCATTATGAACAGGGACTCCCAACTAATGAGAATCTTTGTTCATGTGCTCAAGCCTGATCTCAACCTGTCTATTTCTCTAATTTGTAGCATTTCAAATTCACATAATAAAGTATTAGATCTGTCTAATATAAAAGTATTGACACATATATTTTAATGTGCTATGATCCTTCATTTAGTGATGAAGATATTACTATTAATTTCAATGGTATGTCAGCATCATTGTGCATAAGACTGAAATCAAAGTCTTCTCAAAAGATAATTCACAGCACTTAGTGCTTGTTAATTAGAAATTGATTGCTAATATCATACACAATTAAGCACATGAAAAATATCTGAATTTCTTTTAGAAGTTCATTCTGTGATTTTCAAAGGTTGTCATAATGGTTGGCATTATGTATTGAACATGCCAAGGTGAGTTCTCAGAAAACATCAAACAATTCTTCTGCCTAGAGACTTGACTGATGTCATGAGATTGGCTGTAATGAATGGTTTGTGTGTGTTTTAGGATCAATAAGATGAGTTGGCAAATTAACTTTCTTGAAGGAAGCTAGTTCAACTTTTTACCAGTTCATGTTGCTATCTTTTACTTCTTGCATACAATATTGTGAAAGAATCAACTGTCATGCATATTCAGCCATGGCATGGGATAGGTCTGAAAGTTGTTTCAACATTTTCCACAAGTATTAAATCATATCTACATAGATGGATTCTGTACAGAGAGAAAAGAATATAAAATCAAGAAAAAACATATTTCATTTTTATTGTACATAAGTAATATTTATGCTCTCTATGTTCAACCAATGTTTTTAAGACAAACCACTACTGACTTAAGCATATTACCAATATATTAAACCAGGTCCAAAACAGAGGGGGAAAAATGTTAATCTTAGTTATTTCTCTGCCCTAGAATTCTCTTTATCCTTTTCCCTTACAATTTCTCCTTCTCCTCCTTGAATTGGCTATCCAAAGCTATTTAAATAAATCCATACTGAACTATTTCCAAATCATATACAAAGACATAAAAACAAACTGGTCTGTACACTGACAGATAGAAATCATTTTTTTTTCAAACTTTTTTAGAGTGAGACCCACATTGACCTCTGCAAAAGTCTTCGGGTATTACCCAGTGGGTAAACCTAGTAGCTAGGTGAGTCCAGAATGCTCATCCACATTTTCACTCATGAGAAAACAGGCAGAGCAGCTACATAAGAGGAGCTGAGAGTTGCAGTTTACACATATGCACCTTACTTGAAGCTATCTGTCTGACACTTCAGGACTTTTTAAAAAAAAATAAGTGTCTTAGGAACAATTATTCCATTGTATAGCCAATCAGATTTAGTTATATGATGAATACTATTGAGGACAAACTATTCTGGGAAAAAGCCTTTCTGTTTCAAGCAGAGGAAAGTTTCAGCAAACTACTAATTTCTATAAAACATGTGCTTCTCTTTATTTAAGAAGTGATTTTCATGACTGTTTCTGAGGTGGAACAACCAATACAACTATAAATTATCCATCAATGTTTATAATCAAGAATTCTTGCAGAAGTAATTCTGCTTTCTCTGTTCCAAAGTAGATACAGAAAAAAATCAGTCTTCCTATGACATTTTAAAATATAAGTAAATGAAAGAGGAAGTCAGATTATATCCTTTCTCCAGGGCTTCTCATCTTTCAAGCTAAGACTGCTGGTATGCATTAATATAATTCCCAGAACATTATTTTATGCCTATACACTGTCTTATCTATTTTTGTTCTAATTTGATTCACATTTAAAGCTTGTTTTTAACCTTTTTATATAATTATAGCAATTATGAATAATTACAGAAATCATATGTTTGTTCATGTCAATTCCCCATATTTTATCAGACTGCAAGATACAATTATGCACTTAAATCCTATAATAGTGTAATATGGAATTCCATACTATGCAATAATTAAATGATATTATAATCTAATGCACAAAATGATAAACAAAATATGCAAAAATGCTAGCACAGTAAACAATATCACAACACAACATTTATTTATTTATTTATTTGTCAAATTTATATAGCTGCCATCTCACAAAACAAGTGATTATGGGTGGTGTACAACAAAGCTAAAAAACAGTTAATTAATAAATACCCAAAACAATAATAATAATAATAATAATTATTATTATTATTATTATTATTATTATTATTAAAAACTGTAAAAAAACAAGGCTAAAAAGAAGAAACAGTGGGCAAAGGGATGTTAATAACGGAGCACCTCACTAGTTCATCAGTACCCCGGGGTCCCCAGGCCTGATGGCACAACCAGGTGTTGAAGGACCTTCAAAAAGTCAAAAGTAATGGAGCGAGCCTCACTTCAGCGGGGAGGATATTCCACAATGTGGGTCCTGCAGCAAAAAAGGCCTGCTGCCTAGGGCCCGCTGAATGTAGCTCCCTAGACAACAGAACTCATAGCATGCCCTCTCTGCTGGACCTGGTGGGATGAGCAGATGGAATTGGGGAGGGGCAGCCCCTCAGATAACCTGGTCCCATGCCATGTAAGGCTTTAAAGGTCAAAATCAGTACCTTGGATTGGACCCAGAAACAAACTGGCAATGCAGCTCATGGAGCAGAGGTATAATGTGTGTTCTACCAGAAACACACATTACTGCCCATGCCACTGCATTTTGCACCAGATGAAATTTCCAGATAGTCTTCAAGGGTAGCCCCATGTGCAGCACATTACAGTAGTCAACTGGGAGGTGACTATGGCATGAATGACCATGAGCAGGGCCCTCGATCTCAGAACTGGTGCAACCGTCACACAATATGAAGTTTTGTTACCTATTTGTAACAATACTATGTTATGCAATGATATGTATTATGTAACATAATATTGTTACCAAAAGGTAACAATTGCATGATTTTTTTCAAGAAACATATACAAAAACTTGAAACTTCAATGACAGTAACCACAATCCAGTACATAGTTATGAATATTTAAATATTTAGAATGTCTATTTGTCTGCTGGATGACTGGAAACTTTATTCCTGAAGCAAGGACTATTTATAGTCAAATGAAACACAACATATATTGCAACATAGACAAGGGCAATGATGTACAAATCAGAAGTTTTAGAGCAACTGTAGTCACATGGCAGACACTCTACTGAAAATATTCCCCTCAGATTCAGTCTTAGAAAATATGCTTACTTTCTGCCTCAGTTTTAAGAAGCATTCCTTTCAATCAAAACTTTTTCAGTGCTGTCAGTCTGTAAGTGCTGTGATTGAGAAGAGGTATTATGGTTCAGCTATCTTTTCCTAAATTCTTGTTCCAGATCATGAAACTATTACAAAATGGCAATTTGTGTTACCTTTCTGGATGTGAAAGTGATTTTAATCTCACTTCAAGAACCCTAAGCTTGTACTTTGGGCCCACTGTATTCTTCGTAGAAAATGTCAAGGCAATTGTTGAAATGGTTCCAAAATCCAGATTAAATCCAGCAAGTATCTTGGCTTGCCTATATTGTTGAAATTCAACTGCATCACTAAAGAAGAAAAATAAGAATTATTCAATGTATGCCCCTTAATAAAATAAGACTGAAGGTGGCATGCAGTGGGTTCCAAACATCTTACAATAAAACACAACTGAATACAGTAACAACAACACACTGAAGAAATTAACAACACACACTCAAAGGAGATCACAAGTTACCTTGGTCTAGGCCTACTCAAAAGCAGCAGGAAAATATACTGTTATTTTGACTATTGGATTCTCAGATATATCCAGTACAGATATAGTGATTGTACTGTGGACTGATCTGTGAAAGGGCTTATTATAATTTAAGCCTGCTCATTGAAAGCCGAACAAGCAACATTAGCCACTTATTCTGGTTCATGTGTGGGCAGAAGATAAGAAAAAAGAGGTGCACCAATATCTTTGCTGCAGCAGGCTTGTGCCTATCAAAAATTTCTCCTCCTCTTGAAATATCTGGTACATATAAGGAAGCTGTGGTTTTCAGCACCTGCTCTTGGTATCATTGCTCCTGAAATTGTCTGTTGAAAAATAACCATGAAGTGAAGAAAGTCCCTTGCAGTAACTGCTTCCAGCTTCCTACACCTCCTGCTTTTTTATTCTCCCTTTGGCACTGCTGCATTGATGTTTCCATTGACTACTGAAGTAAGTGCATTTTTTTTTATTTAATTCAGCCTTTGGATGCAGCCTCCTTTATGAAGAATTTTACAATTACTGTAAACACCTTGTATTTACACAATAGCAATTTCTGAATTTGCTAATATTGGTTTAAAATAATTTATGTAAATTGGATGCAAACCTCTTTCCCTCCCTTCCCCCTCTCCCGCCCACCCCAGTATGATGCATATTGGGCAGGAAGCAAAAATAAGCAGTATATTTATAAAACAGGAAGAGAACCTCATTGAAAGAAGGGTTTAAAAATTCTTAAGTGAGTTAGAAACAGTGAATAAGAAAAGACGTAAGCATTCTACCCACTAATTATTAACTGTATAGGACTTCCCATGCCAGCTTTACCTATGTTTTTCTACTTGTGTTATTTTCTGAATGTTATCATAGGACTTGTTTCCTAATCCTACCAAATGTAACTGTTGCATTAATTAATCCAACAATATGGATAGAACAGTCCATGTTTTTCACACTAACATAATTACTATTATATCATAGAGAGAAAAGATAAAAATACTACAATTTCAATATATACAATTTCAATACAGGTAGTCCTTGCTGACTGACTGCCTCATTCAGCAACCATCTGAAGTTACAACAGTGCTGAAAAAATAACTTTATGACCAATGCCCACATTTACAACCTTTACAGTGTCTCTTAGTCATGTGGTTGCTGTTACAGTCAGTACATGTTGTCCTGTGCCTGACCTGTTGTCTTTTTTACTCCTTTGCAGAGCAGAGAAATTGGAGAGGAAGGGATTACAAGTAAGCAGGCACACAATGGGAATACACATAGAAAGGGGCACGCTCAGAGCTGGGAGCTGTAAGAGTGTTACACAAAGAGCCCAGTGTATTCCCCATTGTGTGCTACTTACTCTGTCTACTCAGGGGGGGGGGGAGGCTGCCAGCACCACTGCATTGCTTTTGAGGAGTATTCTCCATTGTATACCTGCTTACTCTCTTGTAATCCCTTCCTCTCCAATGCATGTAAATACAAACATTAATTCCTTTCTTGCTAATTATCCCAGCACCCAGGTGAGCATTCCAAACGGTAGGGGAGTGGGGCAAAAGAAATCACAGCTGTGGTCACCTGATTTCCCACTTAGCGACCACTTTGCTTAGCAACAGAGCTGTTGGTCCAAATTGTGGTTGTTAAACAAGGATTACTTGTATTATGCTTTTTTTTTTGCATATTCTGTTTCAAACTTTCATTCTAATTCAAAAGTCATTTATTGGATTATTGATCTTGTTAATCTTTGTTCAAACTAGTTCTAATTATAGCTGAGACTATTTCACATAAAGAAAGTATCAAAATGAATAAATACATCTCACCTATTAATTCTGGTTTCTGTCGTATTTCCTGAATTATCTGTTATTTTGATATTTATGGAACCTCTCCTAGTACTTTTATTCCAAGTAATAATATCCAAAGAGTAATGATACACTGTGGGAGATAGAAAATAAAAATAATTTAATTTTATATTGATTTATCTTCTTTTTCAGAATGGGAAAGCAGAATCCTGGAAAACTGAAGCTAGTTAATTTATTAAGCAAAGTCAGAAAGTTATATATCAAGACACTATACTAAAAACATTCTCAGGCTAGAATGTCAGAATTATATATCTAAGGAATGGGCCCATTTCAGAGCTGGTTGTGTTACAGTAGATCACAGCTTCATACTAAGCCACTATATTGAAAAACTCTTTTAGCATGAGTCTGATCTCTGAAAATCTATAGATAATGGAAACACAATTACTGCCCATTCCTACTATCCTGGGATTGATGAAGATGCCCCATTAATGATCAGATAAACTCAGCAACAGAACCTTATGAAAATGACTTTCTCATGGAGCAGGGTAAAATAGGTCTATCTACTAGGAACTCCTTTAATTAATCATTATATAAATCCTATATTTGATGCCCTTACAGATTTGGCAGATAAATCTCTTTGGTAATATGGTTATCTTTTGTGTTATATATTTTGGCTTTTTTCTTATTTTTGTTCTTTTTTCTATAGTTGCTATAATTACTAGGCAAATATTTTAAAAATGTACTCATTCTGTTTACAGTTATGATACTCAATAGAACATAGCCATTGTTTCTCTAAGAATGAGACATTCAGTGGCTTCATTTCCACAGCACTCTGGAAAGATATGTCTTTATATAACAGATATTGCATACAACATAAAGAAAACAGGCTTTTAGGACAGACATTTAAACCACTGATCTGAAATCTATAGAACAACTATATGGATTCTTACAAGCAAGTAGACCTCCTTCAGTTCAGCTACATTTAGTGTTAAAATTTTAAGCTTTCTATATTTTCAAATTTATATTGCCATTTGCTGCTAATTATTTCTTGTCCTTTACCATTAAAAACCATGAAGTTTCTTTGTTGCATTCACAATTATCAGTAAAATATGTCAAACAAAAAATATTGCCACCAATACTTTTGTGCTATCCAAAACAGCCAACCATATTTACTGTAATATCCATATATTATTATGGTTTTATTTTTTAAATTATTTTATTTTTATTTTTGATGCCGTCGAGTCAGTATTGACTCCTTGCAACTGCCAGGACAAGTCTCTGCAGTTTTCTTGGCAAGATTTCAGATGCGGTTTGCCATTACCTTCTTCCTAGGGCTGAGAGAGAGTGACTGGCCCAAGGTCACCCAGCTGGCTTTGTTCCTACAGCAGGACTAGAACTTACAGTCTCCTGGTTTAGTTTAATGCCTGACTTACTTGTGATATTGCATCATGGAATATAGGGCAGTCTGATTGGCAGTATTAAATTTGATTGTATTAATATAATACTATTGTATTTAACCTAAATATGAAGCTCTAAGGAGTTATATAAATCGTCATAAAACAGTTGCATCTTTTGGTTATGTGAATCAGCCAGAATTTATGATTCTCCTAATACTGAACCATTATCTCTGCTTCAGGTTCTGCCTAGCTTGCAAAGACCTTGAAAACACTCATTTAATTATCCGTTGAAAACATCAACATAGACACAGACACACACACACCTATTTATAAGAGACACTAGTACAGATCTCAAATTGGCCTTTTATAAGGATGGTAGTAAATATTTAGCTCACGCCTCTGTTTCATTATACTTCTTGCCTTGAAATTCATTTCTTCCATTATCCAATATAAATCCATCTCTTTCTCATTCTTTTATCAGCTCATTTGTCATCCTTTACTAGGTTGCACATATAATTTCCTGTTTTTAACATTTTTTTTTCTCCAAGCACATAGATCTTTTGAGCATAATACTATTTCATAAATAAAACAGTAACAAAAAAAATAAGTTTAATCAAGGATATGTCAGGTTATCTGGACAGTAAAATGAATTGGAGGCAGGGTTCCTTGTTTTTTTCTCCATAAAGGGAAAAAAGAAAAAGAAACCTGGAGTGCCTGCACAGAGAATTGTTAATGACTTACTACAAAATGGGTCTTTGTCTGAAGTATCAAAATAAGCTGTTGTCATAGGAGGATCCTTTTCCAATAACTGGTCCTTCCATTTATCAGCATAATACCCTGAAATTGAAACATATTCAACAGAAAATTAAGAAACAAATAGATGTAAAAAATCCTAAAGACAGATTATCATGCTCTGGGAAATCAACTTTCCTAGAACATAATAAAGCTAGTTAAGTTCTACTATTCTATAGTTTTCTGCTGCTGAGGCTAAAATGTATACATTCTTTTGTATTCTTTTGTATTCTTCTGTATTCTGCATTCTGTATTCTCTATCCTGAATTCTGCATTCTTCTGTATTCTTTTCTATTCTAAACTACTATCATTCAGCTCTGCAGCACAATGAACAAGTTAAATACTTTGTCATTTTAACATGAGCTCTTGCAGACATTCAAACTGTACTTTTAGCTGATAACCTAAGGAGAGGAAAAAGCTGGAAGAAATCATATAAGGTTTCATCAGAGATAGAAAGTATCTCAGAAGGGGGAGAGAAAGTTGGAATGGGCTAAAGAGCTGGCAAAAGGAAAGAAATTGGCACAGAGATGGGAAGAAAAATTCCTAGTAAGCAAAAATGGGACTATGCAATTTCCACCTGCTGAAGAGATTCAGGTTCCTGGACGGTTCAGATTCATTGAAAGCAAGTCAGGATTGACGTCACTATGCAGTGACACAACAATGAAGTATGGAATCGCTATACTGAGCACAGCTACTGAGAGGAGGAAGAGAGTCCAAAGGGCCAAGAAGGTAAAAGTTCTGCTAGCTGTGAAAAGTTACCAACTAGGTTTTAACTGAAACCCTTGATTAACTCTTTTACACATTTAGTAATAATCTCATAAACAAGCAATAGCTTCAACCAGTACACTGATATAGCAGCAAAAGCATTACCATTGCAGGCAGGAAGGTAGCTGATTTTTGACTGGTAAAGCAATTAGGCCATAAATCAATTTGCCACATTCCTCTCCCTTCTGAAGTTAGAAGTTAGTGGGAGGGGATTGATTGGGTAGTACTGCATGGCTGAAATAGAAGCTAAATCTTTTCCATTTTAGAAATGTTACAAATAAAGAAAATAAATACATTGGTTTGTGTGCTATGATTTGTTTGTTTGATCCTAATAAAACTGTTCACAATCTCACTTATCCTGTTTTAGAAAGCTCATACAGAATATTACGAATTAGCTGGAAGCTATGAAGAAATGAAGCTTGAATAAGGAAAAGAAAGTAGTCTAGCAGTCCATTTGGAAAGCTGGGTGGTTTTTCAAATCAGGTTTAGATTACAACATCATGGTTGGCAGTAATGAAATCACAAGTTGATCAAGCATTCTGCCAGTGCACATAGATCATTTGCATGTTTATGATTTCTCTCATTTGAGCAGCTAAACAAACGTAGCAGAAATAACAGCATTCAAACAAGTTAGAGCCTTAGGCCAGTTTTCAAGTTCTTATTCTTCCTAGTTTATGTAAAGAGAGGAAAAAAAGCAGAAGTAGCCCATGTTAGTAAACTGCTCATTCAACTGTGATTTAATATATTAAGATTTCTGGTTTAATATGAAGTAAAATATGACCAAGGTGCAACCAGCTCCCATAATTTTCTGCAACCAACAGAAAGAGCCAAAACAGTCTGTGATCAGGTGAGAGAATATTTAATAATGTAAGTTTAGTCAGTCATCTCTAACGTAAAATATAGCTAAGATATACTATAAATGGGATAAATGGATTTAATGGATCATATATTCTATTCACAAGATGCAGAATGTCTTGAGGAGTGGAACCTGCCTGCCATAGCTGAAGACAATGCTGGAGGCAGCTTGGTCATGTTGGACTTAAGTACTCATATACACTGCAAATAAAACGTGATGAAAATACAGAGTTAGCATGTTCTACGTGTGCATTTAAGCTTTAATACTTAATTCTTTTCATGCAGAATGACAGTATTTTTTTTTAAACAAAATGTGTTTCTTTGCATGTTGATTTAAAAACAGCCCACTTGTTTCATTTTCTTTTAGGATAATATTTCAGGCACCAATATATATATATTTATTCATTCCCAACTGGAAACTTTTACTTTTAGGTATTCAGCTCTCTTTTAAGTTATCCTTTACCCTCATGGTGGTGTATTATGAAGGTTTCCAGTTTTGGAAATAAATTTTAAGTTTTCATCAAGCTCCCAGGTCAAAAAATAAAATGTTTGACTCTTCCTCATGTTATAGTTAAAAAATTAACTGTGAAGAATTTGATTTCTATAATAGCCATATTAACATTCACATAAAGTTGCTGGAAGATATCACTCTTTGATTCAGGTGCAGTATCAGCAATATGTGGGTGTTACTCTATTGTACATTGCTTGAAATAGAGGAAATATAGAACATACACATTTTCTTCTACCAAGAAAATAATTTTCATCTTTTTCCTTATGCAACTCTATCATCACTGACAATTTTTGAGAATCAGGGGTTGACAGTATTGCCTGCAGGCACAACAGAACATTAGCTGGCAACTGCAGGATACCAAAATAATCCAATAGTTAAAAAAAAAGAACCTGAAATGGCCAAAATTGTGAGACATTACAAAATGTTGATACTCCTGAATGAAATCTTACACAATTTGGAAAAATAATGTCAGAGTTTTACAACAGTTAGTGATGATATCCTGATTATTTTGGAATCTTCATTATAATCAGCATCATTGTTATTCCTTTGCCACATGCACCAGGGACCACCTACAATAAGTTCAGTGGTCCTTTGATCACAGGCTGTGAAACAATGAGCTAAAAAAATGAGCGTGGAACCTAAAAATAATTATTACAATTAATGGAAAACCTTTCTTGGTAATTGCTCCTGAATGGCAGTTCTTAAAAGGAAGTTAACAGTTAAGAAATAGTTGGGAATGTTTTTTATAAAACATAGATTCAGAAAGTTATCAGGGTTTGAAAATTAACTTATCTTTCACTTCCATCTAATACTAGATGTGTTTAAGGTACAGACAGGCTAACAATCTGGTGTGAAAGATGAGAGTTAAATGACAGTATTTAGTGCAGTGCAGTGTCTTTCGTGCTCTTTACCTCTAATAAATTTGTTCTATAGTTGCAAATAAAGCTGAGACAAAAATACACATTAAGACTCCAGTTTTCCTTCTGCCAAAGAAAGCCAACCTGGATGGTTTTACTCCTAGAATGTCTCACTCTTCCAGATTAAAAAAAAAAAAAGCATCGCATAACAGAAAGTTAAATATAGAATGACAGCTAAGAAATTCTCCATAAAATACTATCTGAAATACATCGCGCTTACCTAATATTGGGCATGGAAGTGATTTAAAATCACAGCTCATGCATTTTCCATTCCTGTAATTCATATATGATTCACAAGGATACGCAGTTATATCACAATTCTGTTGTAAGGATGACATATACAAAAAAACAGATCTCTGATGATCACATTTGAAATACGCTGATCCTTAAAAGAAAAATATATATATATATTTACCTAAACTTAATATTAATAGTTCAACAAATCAGTCACACCTCATGAAATCTACAATGTAATTTCTTCATTTATTTCAGGCTGAGACTGGTTTTTTTTTTCCTAAGCATATATGAAAACTTGCAAACCAATGAGACAATGAATCTGACAAAACAAATATTGGCTGGCAAATGGCATATATACTGAGCACTGCTACTGACACAGTTAAATGCTCAACTCTTTTAAATGAAGGCATTGACCTGAGAAACCATTTGTCATATGCTTTATATTTACTTGTATAGAGTTATTTCAGAGTGTAATAGAGCAATCAAAATGTAAACTCAAGACTATGCAATTATGTTCTGTTTTCTATAACAATAGAATGGCAGCAACATTTCAAAATTAGCAGTCCATTAAATTAAATCCTGGAAGAATTTATCAGCAAATCATTTCCATACAGCTGCCAAAAAATCCAACACAGATTTATCTATTCAATCAATCACAAGAGTGGAGGGTGACTCATTGAGTCTTAACCTTTATCTTTCACTTCAACACAGGAAGTTGTCTTCTGCAATTCAGTTCCCCATTACTCTTTTTTCACCCCAAATTGGAAAAAAAAAGTTTGACAGTTTGGCTCTCCCAGCCTTTTCCAAGCAAGATCCAACAAAGAATAGCTAGTGTCCAGGTATTCTTTGTGCAGCAGATTGATTTCTCAAAGATGGAAGGTTGTCACCATGTGTTCTAACTACAGTAGTGGCTTCTGTCCTCCCTGAGCAAAGGAGGAAATTCACTCACATTTTTAAATTTCAAGCCCAGTATAAGCTTGAAAAATCTTAATGGCCTAGCCTTGCTGTCATACAGCACTGAAGGGCAGGACTTCAATGAGCTGTCCAAAGCATACTAAAAATTATTAAACAGGCAAATCCGATCCTATAAACAATTTTAACAGATTTTTTAAAGTACACTTAACTTGTTTGCCTGCATATATCTCCTTTTCATGTTATCTTTTCCTTCACTATAACCTGATAGCTAAAAAAAAAAAAAATCTTGAAGCCACAGCTAATCCTGATCTAATTTCTCCTTTGTCTATCAACGAACCATCCAACTGTCAACTGTCCTGTAATATTTTTTCTTCCTCCTAAGGAAGAAAATTTCAGAATGTAGTGTTAGTAAGCCAATACAGGTAAGTGTGAAATAGCTATAATGAACTTGGCCTCCTCCAATTTTATGCATTTTTATTAAGACTTTTGATTACAATAGTAAAACTAATACAAACTAAACTTAGAAAAAGAAAGAGGAAAAAGTGCAGGAAAAAAGAAGAAAAAGAAAAGATTATAATAAAGAAAAAGAAAAGAAATATATAAAGAAGTGATTGCCAACCTTCATCACAACAAGTATAAACAAATTTAGTCATTCATCATCCCCCCACCCCAAAGTTACCAACAGATATCTCTTCATCCCATATTCATTCCCTTATCTATAAGCAAATCCATAAAACATCAACTTTTCATTCCTGGTGTCAGCAAAAAGTCTGTGAAGTGTTGCCAGAACTTCGCAAAAAATGTCTTATTTTAACCTTGATCAAATAAACTAACTTGATATTCTTTCCTTTTACTTCTAACAGTCTTAATCTTTAATTCAATCAAATATGGTTGTAGGATTTGATTTCTCTTCAATTCTTCTTTATCCCATCGCACCTATTTCTTCAAGGCTTTAACAAGCCTGTGGAGTCCTTGGTGCTCTCTGAACCTTGTTGTTTTCTTGCAGACCTTTCATTGCCAGACTAGGCAACATCTTCAGTGTGAACAGGGAGTGGACCTTGCTCTCGGTTTATATACAGTGGCTTGCCCTGCTTGTGTGTGGGGAGGTGTTGTTCTCTCCTTGGGAGTTCTTTGATTGGGCTGTTGTTTGCTGCTTCATTGCTGCTTGGTGCCAGGATTCCAGGAATTGTCTGGCATTTTTGGATTTGGCTTGGTTTAGGATGCTCACCATTTCCCAGTTGAAACTATGGTTGAGTCTGTCCATGTGTTGTGAGATTAAGGAGTTCTCATCGTGCCTTCTGACTGCTAGTTGGTGTTCATGGATGCCCTCTGCTAGTCTTCTGCCTGTCTGTCCTACATAGTGGCTGTTACAGTCTTTGCACTGTATATTGTAAATAACTCCTGTTTTTTCTTCTTGGGCTATTGGGTCTTTTGGGTTACAAAAATGCCAGAGAATTTCTGGAAGCCTGGCACTCAGACAAAGCAGCTATCAACAGACACATAGAGGTAAACAACATTTACATACCATTCAAAAGGGACAAGAGAAAAGCCAAAAGACCAGTACACCTCTTCGCCAGCAATCAACACCCAGATATGCAAAAATCAACACTAGGATTAACACCAGATGAACCATCAAACAGCACAATACACCCTAATCAAGGAACTATTAACTCAGGCAATCAACCAAGCAGCAAACAACAGCTCAATCAAAGAACTCCCAAGGAGAGAAGAACACCCCCACCAACACAAGCAGGGCAAGCCACTATATATAAACAGAGAGCAAGGCCCACTCCCTCTTTGCACTGAAGACGTTGCCTAGTCTGGCAATGACATGTCTGCAAGAAAACAACAAGGCTCAGAGACCACTAAGGACTCAATAGTTCAACCCTGAGCTACAAATATTCACTTCGATTGGTTTAACAAGCCTCTTATGTAGATCCAATAAGAAAACACTTTCCAGGTCTTTCTCTTGGTTTATAACTTGTATATCCTTTTAATTTTTAAAACTTCAGTCAGTTTCTTTTGTATATCCAGTAAAGCATCCTTTACCAAATCATTCTTTTGGCCTTGCATTTGTAGTCCCACTTTTGGTACTTTCTCTGTCTTGTCTGATAAAATTTGTTCCACATCTGTCCTTCCTTCTTTGGACATCTTTTGGACATAGTCAATCCATAGAAGCAGACATAATTACTGACACTGTTGATATTGTGGTTACTAATTTTTCGCTCCATTCTTCAAAGATCTTCTTCAAACTCCCAGTATTGAGTTTGTCATCAAGAACACACTTGTATTTTTTCCCCCCTTCTCTTTAGAATCTTTATTTATTTATTCATTCAATTTATATAGCCACCTATCTCAGACCAGCGACTCTGGGTGGCTAACAACAATAGAAACGATCAAATGATAAAAACAACACAAAAAATTAAATATAAATATAAATACAGCTGAGAAATCTTAAAAACCATTGGTGTTAGTACAACCATTAAACATGGCCCTTTGCACACCTTGCACACTAGAGGGGACTTCAGTTTAGTTTAGTTTTGCTAAAAGCATAAAGTAACTTATCTTTGTTATGACTTACAATAGCCAGGCTAGCCAAAATAAGTCTGTTTCCCACAAGAAGCTATTTTTTATAGTTAATTCCGAAATCTTTTAATAAAAGTCAATATTCCAAATTTATCTGGACCCTTAATCCATTTGTAACTTTCTTAGATCAAAATCTTATTCAGCTTTTTGCTGTTTATTTCAAATTCTTTAAGTTCTTAAGCTTATAATTTTTCTTTTGTTCAGAGTTGAAGAAACTCACCCAATGACTTTTCAAACTTATCATTCCGAAGATCTCTAATAGCTTTAAGATAACCATATTAATAGGTAATTTCTGAAAGTGATTAGAAAGTGAGGCTTGCAAACTTAGTGTCCTTTAAAAGGCTCTGCCTTGGTTGCGAGCAAGATGGCTGATCCCTTTGTCTCCCAGTGCTCAAGCGTGTGGAAAACCTCTGTTGTATGATCTCCTGTGAGAAGCAGCTGTCTGGAGCACATGTGGGCAATCTCCCATCCTCTCCTTATCTGGAGAGGTTCCAAGGAGCCAGTCTACTCACTGGTTCCTTGGTCTTTGCTGTGGTAATCGGTTCTCCTTTTGCAGAGATGTCTTCAGTTCACCTTACCTCCCCCAGAAGTCCACCTCTTTCATTTTTATGGACCAATTTCCAGATTCCCCAGCAGCATGGTCAATGCTAATGGTTCTGAAAGTTGGTCCACACATTTGAGAAAAGCCCATATTGGAGAAGGCTTCTGCATCTTGCTTGGAAATCTGATTTCTCAAAATTAAACTACAATACTTCCTTAATGCTATAAAATGTATTAAACTGAGAATGAATGAATGACCCTTCAACTTATTCCTGTTATAATTAATTGATCTATATTTACCACTAAATATTGTTTTTGGACATCCAGGTTGATCTGTTCCTCCATTTGGATAGAAATCAATGTTTCCCAAAGGCTCCTTGAAGCCAAAACCTAACAATGAAATAGTGAAGTAAAAAAATTAAACCATGCTTAACCAACAACAACAAAAAATAGAGTTTAACCCCTTTCACACATTTGTGAAGACACTAAAACTAAGGAAAAGAAAAATGATAACATGAAGTTATCAAAAAACTAAGGATGCATATTACCAAAACTTTGAAATCCATGGTTATCACTAATCCACCTCACAGAAATTCTAAACTTTTCAGTGAAATTAGGCATAAAATAAGGCAGTGCTCTCCTCAAGATACTTGGCTAGGAGGTGAAATGAAATTTAAGAGCATTGTGATATTGTTCAGTTCTTTAAAATTCTTAATTTTATATTTTGGCTATAATCTTACATAAAAATGAACTTTCTTCTGTAGAGATATGTGCAAAATGCAACTGCTAAACTGATTTGTTTTTTACCTTTGCTGACAACATTTTTAAAACAGTTTAATATTATCATATTGTAGATAACAATATCATGAGTTTAAACTGACAAGCATTCTGGAAATATTTTTGAACCTGAAAAATAGGATTTAAAAATAAATAAATAAAATGTTTGGGTTTATCCTCTGTGAATAATTACAGTAGTATCATTCCTAAACCCACTGGTGTTAGCTAGTTTAATGTTTCTAACCAAATTAAACATTTTTTATCTGCTGCAAAGAACAGATTTTATACTGATATTTTAAAAATAGCAGCTCCAACGTGGTACTGTAGTTTAGAAAACAACTTTTGGAGTATCAGAAAAATCTGCAGTTCAGAGACAAATGAAAAAATCTCACTGGGTATGTTTTTGCCAAATCTTTAAGCACAAGTCTTTCAGCACATCCTAAGTAGCTATTTGGATTCCAGCCATAATTATGACATACATCCTTGGCCAAAAGTATATATTTTAGGGTGGAACTCACTCTCTAATAGATATGTGCAGTTTCTAGTGGAATCATACCAGCAAGCGGGGTGATAGGGAATCATTCAACCACAGAATCCTGAAAATCCAAATGCATAATAATTACCATCAGTATCAGTATGAATGACATCCACAAACTGGGCATCAGTATGATCCAGTCTCTCATCAGCCAACTTTCTGGTAAATAATGGGCCTGCTGGGTCAAGACCTAGCATGAATAATAAACATGTTTTAGTCCGTTTATTCTTTTGATTTTTTTGATTTTTTAAAAAATAGACTCAAACAAGAGCTCATAGGAAAAAAACATATACAAGTATTTCTTTAAAAAAAAGTTTAATTAGTGTAAGCAACACAAAAGCTAACAATAAAAACAGAGTCATTATTTGGAGGAGGAGTAAACTTCTCATTAGCTTTTCCCTGGTAACTTGCTAACAGTCTAAATCTCAAAAGTAATGGCAGCAATCTAATGAATTTATACATGTGGAGATACTACTATGAAGATACTATGGGAAAAGGCAAGTTGCAATTCTACATGAAGAGTTTCTATAATGTGCACACCAACAGAACATCTTGTTAGAGGATATGAAGAGATTAAAGGTTTGTTCAGTGATCAAGAACTTTAGGTTAGTTATATCCATTGCCTTCAAATTATACTACTTTCATATGACATACAGCCTGCTGATTTGAAGGATATTTTCATTTAAACCAATGCACTGATGTCTCATTCAAAATATAGCAGTGCATTAGACAGCAGTTTGGAGAGATCCCTTGGCCATTTCCCTGAGCTATTAGCCAGGTTCATTCCCCTGCTCTGGTGACCTAGCTACAGAAAAGGTTGATGGGCTCGTGCCATTCATTTGTCATATCAAACCATCTTACAGCACCACTGTGAAAAGCTCTAGGGTAGGCAAGCAGGCATAGAATTGACTAGGCCAGCTCAGTCTCACAAACATTGTTCATGTTTATTTCTTACCTATAGAAATGTGTGGTGACATTGCTGAGTTGCAGAATCTGTGGGAAGTGAAAGTAGATTCCAACTGCAATACTTTGTATGACAGATCTGTTCTATAAAACATGCTCCATACCTGCTAAAACTAGCCAGCTTTCAAAAACTGTACCTGGTAGATTGTCTGAAGTTTATTCAGTTTGTAAGCCTCACCTGTAATTCTTCCAATTTTGCCACTGTATGCCTTCCCAACAAATCCAGATATATGAGCCCCAAGGCTTACACCAATCATATAAACAGAATCAAAAGAAACACCATTCTCCTATGGGGAAAAAAGGCATGAAAAGAGGGTTATAGAAATGTAAAACCACAGAGTATTTGACATAATTAGGAAAATGCTCACATTGCCATTTGCCAATGTTATACATCCAAATATTTTCAAGATTAAATAACTTCAGAACAAAAATATGAAACTGCAGTAGTAACATTACTGTTTCTTGCATAGCAAATAATAATAATAATAATAATAATAATAATAATAATAATAATAATACTCAGTGCATGAACCTATAGCTACTTTGTCTGTAACCTCACAGAAATTAGCAAGGGTTTTAGTGAAAATAAGGAACCCAATGCTTATTTTTTTTACCTATGTATGAAATACAGCTGATCTGAATTATCTAATCTCCTCATTACTGACTGTATATGTTCCAAAGGGTAATTTATATCACAAGGTGGAGAAAAAGCTTTCAGAAAAGTAGTGTTTGGTTTGTAATACAGTATACTGAAACAGTATAAGTGCACAAATGCATATGTACATATTTTGGCAAAGCAATTCTGACATGACAATGTGGAGCTAGCCTTGTATGGCACACTGACTCCCATCTGTAATCAAGCTATTACTAGAAACGACTACAGTGTACAGTAAGTGCTATATATACAATCAGATCATTCATGAATATTGTTACCTTTTAACATCATTCATGGTTGGGGTTCTCCAGTCTTTCCCAGCCATAAATGGCACTAAAGTTAGGAGTTTTTAACAGTCTACAGTACCACTTAGCTATCCTCTGTCTATTCACACTATCTTCCTGTCAAAGTAAAATTCCATGGCAGTCATTTCAGGAGAACTTCACCAAGAGTCTGTATGTTCAAACATAAAGCAGCCACAACTGTTGTTTGTAGTTTGTGTGCATGTTATTAGGGCTGATTTTTATTTTATTTTATCTTACATGGAAACACATTTACAAATAAGTGTTAACACACTGAGTGGCCACATACTACTCTTGCAATGATCACACATCTAAATCTTGGACATCCATTTAAGAATGCATGTGACAGAACACAGTTTCTACTGTAGCTGTATAAATATTGCTCATAGTAATCTGAATACATGCTCATGCATTTCCCATAGTTAATGGTCTCCTATTATAGCCCTGAGCTCTTTTTTTTTTACAAGAAACAACAATGAATATATAAATCAATCTGAAAGAATTAACTGGGCAGACAGATTAATGTTTCTGTAATATCAGTGCTATATATATAGCTTCCTTACCAACATCTGATCAATAAAATCCTTTAAGCTGTATACCACTTTCTTGGCACTAGCAACAGCACTAAAATAACTCAGTGTTGTTGCACCCCGATTCCAATCTACTATAATGATGTTGAAGTCTTCTTTTTCAAGCAGAAGATTTTTAATTCTATCAATCCATACTGGGGGAGAACCTGTAAATCTATAGCCATGGATGATAATAACAGTGTTCTTGGTCACATTAAGATGTGTAGAAGTTGTCACATTGTGTTCATTGAGAAGCTCAGCACAGTTTTGATTTCTTCTTGTGTACAAGAGCAGTTGTACCTTCAGATCTGTGCCAATAACAGCATTGCCAAAATTAAGATCTGTGAATTTAGGGCATTCCTGACCTAAATTTGCAAAATATAAATAAAAGAAACATTTGGTTAATATGATTTTTAAAGATCATGTTGCATTTCATTTTTCTACGAGACATCCAGGGAACCACAAAGAGGAATATTTTATTTAACTTCACAAATACTCAATAGTTTCAATTCAGTCAGAATTTGTATAAGACCAAAACTAGGAAGTACTAATTTTATCCTGAAAAGAGATAAATCCAGCATGATTGGTTTGAATTTATCCAATTTATTGCTTTATCCTTTTTAATAATAGTAAATATACATTCAAAAGCTTATCAAATACTACAGAATAACATGATCATTATCAACAAAATAATTATTACAAATTAGGGCTGTACAGAAATTGTTTAACATGCTTTGAGGACTAAATCCAGGGTTTTGAAAACACTGTGATTTATTCTGCTTGTCCTGTGTGAAAGCAATTCTGATTTGTTTTTGATTCCAAAAAATGATTTGAAAGAACTGAGTTCAGGCTTCTCATTATCTAGCATGGAAAACACATAAATGCATAAACAGCTATAATTCTTAAAAATAAATTAGAATGGGGCAAAATTTGCACAATTTCAAACATTGCAAGGGGATCAAGCATGTCCTTAAAACCTATTCTGTGTACACGTGTGTGTGTGTTTTAAAGTGCCTATTTTCAGAAGGAATACAATGAACATTGAAGATCAACATCAAATGGCAAATTTCAGGTAGATTGGTTCAGGATTATTTTATGCAAAGGGAAAAGGTATAGCATAGAATATTTTTGACCTTTCTTGAATGCATTACAGCCAGTTGTTGGAGATTGATGGAAAGAAGTCATAAGTGATTATTTATTTATTTTTGCTCCCCCACCCCCTGCTAAAAGCAACTGTTAAGCTAATCAGCTAACTACACCCTGCAATTTAACTGCTAAGAATGAATAAGTGGGATACAATGAAGTGGAATTAAATGTACTAGCATAATCTCTCTCCAAAATTTCTTCACCCTGCCCAAGATATTATGAGTTGAGTGGTCCAATTGCAAGGATAACTATGAACTGAGGGCAGATCACTGAAACAAATCCACCTCTCCCACTATGACATTTTATATCAGCACTGTATAGTGGGTTTCTTCCCCCCTCCCCTTTCTGGACCAGTTCCTGTGGCATATCATTTGAAATATTTTTTTTAATAACAAATTAGTATACAGTAAATATGTCACTCCATAAACATTTTCTAACTTATGTCCTATGGTCAGAATATCCATAACTATATGTATGTGTGAAATTCCATCACATTAGGTTCAGCTTATGACAGGGGTAGACAGACTTTTCCAATTTGTTCCAAGAACCCCTTCAAAATTTGCAGTTAAATTGTAATTTTAATGCAATTTTACTAGAAAAAATACACAAGAAGTCATATTAATTATTATTAATTTAATGTAATTTTAATGTATTTAAATTTACATTAAAGTATAGAAGGCAACCTCGTAGATCAATCTGATTACTTCAGTAGAGGAAAAACTTCTCCAGAAGCACTGCTATGTGATCAGAGAACAATGAGAAAACTTCCAGTTTGTCTGTATCTGAACCAAAGGACAAAGCTGGCATGCTCCAAGACCATAAACACATATATGATGAAGGACAAGGGTGGAATGTACAATCTAGCTCAAACCAAAAAAGAAGCATACTCTATAAGTTTGTTAACTCAAAAACTCCAGCTGAGGAGAGGCAGTGGGAGTACTCATATAAATAAATCTTGAAAAAACTAGTTTGCTGGAATCATTCACCCTGACACATTCTTGATATGCTAACTTTTGCCCTTGGTGCTTGAAATGTAGACAGCTGTTTTGACTATTTCCTTTCTATGTTCATTCTGCATTGCTGCTTGCTCTGCTGTCTGGATTTGTAATATCTTGACCCTGGTTCATCTTTGGATCAGGGCTTCTCAACAGGGTTCTGCAAGAAGTCACTAGGGGTTCCCTGGGAGATCACAATTTATTTAAAAAAATATTTCAAATTCAGGCAACTTCACATTAAAGAGGTAAGTTTCATTATTTATTTTTAGTTTAAGAACAGTGTTAATGCATATATGCAGACCTACACATGGAATGAATATACTAATTTTGTAACTTCTGGCCTATATTTGAGCCTGAATGTGCAGGGGTTCCCCGAGGCATTAAAAATTATTTCAAGGGTTCTTCCAGGGTCAAATGGTTGAGAAAGGCTGTTCTAGATCAACCTTAGGGTTCATGATTTTACCTGGTAGTGTTTGTAACATTCATTTGATTTCTGAACCAATGGAACACTGCTGTGTTTTAATCCTTCATCCTGCCTATATTAATTTCAACAGAAATGTTTAATCTTTGGCAGGATGACTGAATAAACTGACAAGAAGCATCTGGGATTAATCAGTTGTCAGATAACCTTATGTACTATAGCACTTAACTGAAAATTTATTCTGCATGTATGGGATCGTTTTTATTTTTTTCTAAAGAAGAAAATGTTGGTGAAATTTCGTCAGATGACATGCAGAGTCTTGCATCTTAACCATGAAATAGTAAAGATTGTTTATGAATGTTGTGTCTTTGATAATACAATAATAGCTCTTGTGGTCTGCAGTCTCACTAGCTTCCCACATTTATCCATGAGAAAAACATAGGACAAAACTCCTTCTATAGGGTTTTTTTTCAAATCAGATAGCATGAACAACTGCAAAATGACACAGGGTGTGTAAAGACAACAACCGCCCAGAGTCCTTCTTTTGGGGGAGAAGGGCGGTAACAAAATTCCAATAAATAAATAAATAAATAAACAGTTCTTCCCAGAGTTATTGCAATAAAATAAGTTCAAAAGCACCACTAAAAAAGTTCCAAGGCAACCAAGACTATCACAAGCAGAGCACCCCTTTGTTGTTTATTCAAACAGCCCCTTTTCAGGTTTCTGTGCAAACTCGAAAAAAGAGGTAGCTACTTTAAGAATTGGTTTAATTACTCTTATGGAAGTCATGGCTGCTTTAATTAGGAGTAGAAATGTGCTATGCTTGCTTGATATCTGAAGCACTTCTGACTATTGTGCAGAACCTTACCAAACATTGAACTGGTTGTGTCATATTTTACACAACATTTCAAAGGCTTTTTCTTTCTTTTTTCTGTTCTGTGGCTATAATTATGTTTACACTTACTGCCTGTCATCGGGGACACACAAACATGGGTTCAGGACCTGACTGGAACAAGGTAAAAAATGGTTTCCAGATTTTTTTTCTTATTTTATTCAGAAACAAAAAATAAGCAGTTTGGATATAAGCCAAGCCTTATCAGAACACACACATTTCACCAGCTGTAATGCTGCCAATTGTTTGTCATTCTTTAGCAGTTTCTCATCTGCCAACTAATAACCTGACAGTCTAATGTAAAAGTATTAAGCAGGTTTTTTGCTTTCTCCAGATCTTTGTTCTCAATGTGATAGGATATATGCCTAATATATGTTTATCTCCTGCAGTGCCTAATTACTACTACTACTCTTACTTACACTCTAGGTTTAAGAAAAAGGGCGTGTGCCACTGACTGACACTGTACCAGTGTCAGGTCATCTAGCCAAGCATCCCTGTGACACTGCTCTTCTTCAGCTCACTTCTACCCAGAGCATGCCTTTGAACACTTCAGTGAGTCTTGACCCAGTCTTACCAGTATTTTATAGATCTTGGTTAGCATTAACTGTTCAGTCCACTTTACCAGCCAACCTTATTCTGGATAAAAACCACCCACCCACTATTCCTTCTTCAACAGGTACTAGAGCTGTCTAGTCCATTTTAGCCATTGTAATACTACCCATAGATATTTCAATTGTGCAGCGTCTTCTCCCCAGAATCTTTTCTAATCTTGAAGTGTCATCATAAGTTTCCAAGACCTCCTTCCTTATGCTAACTCTGCCCCTCCTTCTCCTATGAGAAACTAAACTAGATCCTTGTCTCATACCTTATCAGCAAACAAACCACAGAGCGAAAACAGAGGTTGAGTTACTTTCACTCTTCCCAACACCCACTCCAGAATTCACGTAGCTGCAGGGATCCAGGTATAGTCAGCTTCAAAGCTGCTGGCTTGTTACACTGCCCTTCAGACAGTGAACTCTGTCATACAGCATTGTTGTAAAAAGCAATTTTTTTTACATGACTATGCTGTGTTCATGCCTTTAGAAGAATGGGTCAGGTGTTTAAAACCAAAGGTTATTTTGACTTTTACTTCAACCTCTCCCTGTTTCATTTCTGTTCAGATAAGATAATGCCTTGAGGCTAAATATGCATACTATACAACCTGCTAGTTAAAGGCTGCACTTGGATATAATTTAAGTTAAGCTCCTACCTTAATCTATTCTATTATACTAATATAAATCAGCATCAAAACAAAATCTCACAATGCTTTTCAGTTAACTAAGTGAATCAAGATAGCATTTAAACAAATGCATTATACTGTTAAGCATTATTAACTTCTCTAATAGTGCCTTGATTCACATGTAACATGGTTTACTGAATAAGCCATAATTGGCTGGATTCAGAACACTAAGCAGTAAACTATGGTTTACAAATCAAAAGGACAGTTGAGTTATTTTGGGATAGGATGTCTGTTCCAATTAATGAATAGTGACAATAGTACTAATAACTACACAACACAAAACTCAACATGCTAAGTCCAAACCAAACAAATCACATGATGTCACGTTATGTGAATCTAGTCAGTGACTTTTCAAGGTTATGCCCTTCTAACTGGAGATACCAGAAAATCTGACACCTTCTCTATGCCCCTGATCTAGTGCTGAAAACTTACTCTACTATACTGAAAGAATCATGATCTCACCATACAAAATTAAACTAATAACAAATCTTTACATAAAAATTCAAAGATACTGTATCTTGAATTATTCTACACTAAAAACCTTTCAGCTCTGTTCAGATGTGTTTCTTTTATTAAACTTTCATACAACTAGTATTTAACATAATGATTCATTACTTATTTTTAAAATTTGAATGTATCTTATGTTTATGGTAAAAAATACAGAGGTAACACTCTAATGGCTTTCTTACCTGCTTTCACACAGTATGCCACAAAACAAATGAAGAAACACAATCCCAACATTGCAAGTATTTGGAGAGCACCACGTAACAGAAGGATGTAGCTATTTCCTTGTAACGTGCTGACTTTTGCTTCAATTAAACGTCACTGATATATTAGGTGTGGTGCACTAAAGGAAGTTCTTAGCAGATTAAAGCCCAGTTTTGGCGTTTTTGCAATCTACAGCTCCTCCTTCCAACTTATATAGGTGAGGCAGTTTCTGTTCCTGGGGAGTTGTTAGATCTAAATCACAAAAACTTCTTTCCTCCAGATTCTCAAAACTGGATTTTATAGACCCTTATATGAGCTTTAGATATGAGTATTATTCTTTTATTTCATATTCTTTTTTATGTTATTTCATTGAATCTATTTTTATTCTATTAAATCTATTTTTGTCTTATGTCACTGAATCTGTTTGTTTATATAATGTAAATAATGTAAAGTAAATAAAAGTAATGTAAATAAAAATCCTATAAGATTAGGATTATTATACACCATATACTTGTCAACAAGTTATAGCTGGCTGAAGAGAAGAATTTTTTTTAAAAAAGACCTGTACAGTTATGAGATATAGTGTGACCTGGAAGATACGGTTTTGGAAAATCCCTTGAACTTGTCAAAAGGAAGCATCATTGTATGTTTCTGGGAAAAACAGAGAAAAACAAAAGGTACATTTCTGAATTTAAATGTGTGATTCTCAGAGTAATTATACTTTGAAGGACAACTGTGCTTAAACAGAACTGAAATAGAGAAATAGTCAAAAGAAAAATTGCCTAAATACATGGAGCACAAAGGATTCAGAAGATGCACCAGCAAGGTACACTATATCAGCAAGAGGCAATACTATCCTGTCAGAAGAGGAACACTACAGGCAAAACAAGGCAGTGAAATACCTCTTTTTCTGGACAATATGGAATGGGGAGAGATTGAGCTTGATATCAATCTCGCTCTTCTCCTATTGGAAGAAAGGAGCGATATACACTGCAATAACTTCTGAGGAAACTGTGGAAGTTCCAGTTACAGCAGCTGCTAATAATGCTTTTGCTGGCATGAGAAGAGGGAGGAATGCAGTGTTGCTCATGGCATAAAAGTTGTTTGGGTAGGCCTGGTGTACTGGGTGAGATCAATGTGTCAGAGGTCACCCTTCCTCCTGTAAAACTATGAATCACCGGTTATGAGATTGGTATGAACAGTGGCAAACTCGGATATATTTGGTAATTGGTTATTTACACAGGGAAAAAGTATTATACAGTTGATGAACGTAACTATTTAATCACACACACACCCCCTACACTCATTGAATAGGCAGTATTGTATATCATTTGTCCAGACATTATGACATGCTGTAACAAATGAAACTCATATGGCAGGAAACAGAGGTTTTGTTGCTAGAATAACTGTTCTGCCAACGTGGATCAGGTGCTTTCCAAGGCCATCAAGACAACTGACAAGTATCTATTGATTCCACAGATACCTTTAGTAAAAGGTGAAATATTTATAGATTTGTTTTCATTTGTGTGCTTTTTCAGTGTGTAATACAGCTCTAAATTGTATTGTAGCACCTTTTGTAGCATGTCTGTCTGTGTATAAATATATGAGAGAGAATGCGCACAATTGTTTAGAGTGCAGACTCTTTTGTCCTTTTGTTAGCTTCAGTGAAGAATACAGTTTGTCATGACTGTTTAGCAGTATCATGTCTTGTGCTATATGAGTGTGAGAAATGCAGCTCACCGAATAAATTTGACAAGGTCTTGAGGAGCATCAGAAGCAAACTTTATTAATACGTTCTTGCAAGGATGGGTGGCTAGCAAAGTAGGCACACACCTTTACACAAAGCATGCAGTTTTATTCCCTATCCTGGCAGTTAGAAGCCCTCGTCCTGTTCCCCATTGGATAGGTACTTAGGAGTTAACGCCTAAAATACTGTAGGAAGTCCTGCCTCTGTTTATATCTTCCATTCCTCACTTTTTACCTCCCCAAGTCCCTTATTTACTTTTTCTCTTATAAGGCAGCTAACCCCTTGGAGCAAGTAGGTCAGGGTCTTGTCTGACCAGAAAGTTTGTTAGAACTGTTTTGAGCATATTTTCAGCATTGGTTAAGGATCTTATTTCCTTTACACTTGTCAAGGTAGGGAAACAGTCTCCTGTTCACCCAACCACATCCCACATCCTCTTCACTACATGTCTTAGTTTTACAAAACTATTTACTGAAAAAGCAAGCTTAGTTTTACAATTTACTGGGAAAGCAAGGTTTCTTCCATTGCAAAAACAACATTCCATCATTCCTCACATGAGCAAGTGGAAAAGAAAGAAGACTAAAATCAAACTCCAGACAGATTAACCCTTGGGAACCTTTATACCAACTGAATGGACAAATTCCTATAATAACAATCTTTGTTATCAGTCTGAACGCTAAAATAGACTGACTATGGAAAGGACAATAGTATCCTTTGAAAACACATTTGTCTCAACCAAGACTACAGTAGTCATTAGTTAGGCAAGGAAGAGACAATTATCTAAGACCTCTGTATTGAAATACCTTCAGGCAAGCCAGTGACTTCCCATTGCAAAAACAGTAACTTTAATCTTTTCTTTAAAAAAAATTGGGCATTAATGAGAGGCTTGATAAGCTTCATTAAATTCTAAATTGTTCCTTTGTTAAAATGGTAAGGTGATTGGGACATTCGCCAAGAAGGACTCTAAATCTAAAGCAGCTGCAGAAACTGTAACCCAACAATCAATTAATAAAGAGTATTCCTCCAACAGCTCAGTTGCTGGGCACCCCTTTCAGCCATGTTTTGCAAACATCTCAAATAATGCTTTCTCTTAGATATAATATAAATTACTACAGATCACCTTCTCACAAAGCAATCTTCTATTTAAACCAGCTGCTTTGTACTAAATGTTGCAGATGTGAATATGATTCAATGGCTTCCTGAAATTTTTGATAGCTGTAGAATTTCAATTTAAAATTTCCATATGTTCCATTATTGTTATTCAAAATGAATAAATTTCAGGATTTTTTAAAATTTTAGCCAAAGTGTTTGTGTTGTGGTTTAATTATTAGAATACTGCCGCCTAACAGAAAACACAGATGTAAGGTCAGGTTAATTAACCATTAAGTGAACAAAACTCTCATTATTCTAAAGCATTAAATAAGATGACCTTGAAAAGAGAAAGTTTCCAAGTCTCTAATACTGTCATTGCCTGAATCAGTGGAAGTTTTAATTAAAAATTCCTACAGCCAGCTCCTGAAAGATCAAACTAATATTCTTCAGAAGTTAATCCTGATAGGGTTACATTGATATAATTTCTTTTACAATCATACCAGTGTCCATCTCAAAAGTAGGAGGTACCAAAATACAGTATCAACAGTTCTTCTTTTACATGCAATGGATTCCATAGCTTCCCATGGCTTGTCAGAAATAGATAAATCCAGTCCTTGCAGTCCTTAGCCTCAGGATCTATCTTCTGTTATTTATTTGGCATAAAAAGTAAGATAATAAAAGGAAATATAGCTAAATCTATATTCAGTATACCTCTCCACTCCATTCAAATGTTGCAAACCTTCCTTCTACCAGGATCATAAACCCATTCATACATAGCCTTTTGTTCTTTAAACTTCTTACCTTTCCTTTTGAGAACCTCATCAACTCCATTCAGTCACAACTTTCTTAGTCTACTCCTTCCTCTCAACCTCTTCATTCATATATTGTTTTGCAATCCAATACTTCATTTATACATGATGAAACCCCCTCAAAATACTTGTATTTTGTATTGGTTTTCAATCCATTCATTTAGCATTAATATTTTAACCTCTTTTTGTTTTACCACACTCAACTATCACACTTGCACCAGTTTGTTTGTCTTTTTCTCCTCAAATACCCAACTCCCACTTTGACACAACAAGGTGGTCTCAGATGGTGCAATCACTTCTTTACTCTCCTGTCTCTTCACTCTCCTCTTTGTCATCCAAGTGATGCCTTAATACTGTACAGTTCTAAGCACATTTGCAAAAGGCTGATTGGTTAGAACAAGTTCAGAGAAAAGTGACAAAGAGGAGATGACAAAGATTTGAGGCCATACAATATGAAAACAGATTGGAAGAATTTGGGATGTTCAATCTGGAGAAAAGAAGACTTAAGGGGAAACACAATACTGAACTGTCATAGAAGAATAAGAACAGAGCTTAAAACCAAGAAGGCCAATAGTTTATTTTGAGAATAATCATCAAGTTCCAAGTTGCAGACAAAATACAATATTGTTACAGTAAAAAGATAAGTTTACAGACAGTTGAATTCCTGGTACAGATAACACAACTGGTTGTTCCTTTCACAACCAACTTTGTGTTTTGTCAGTTGGTTGCTGTTTTGACAGTTCCTAGAAAGACCTGCCCTTTTCCAGGAGTTGGTCATGCACAGAAGTGACAAGCCTTTTTCCAATTAGATAGTTTGGTTCAAAGGGACTACAGCAGCTACTTCTGTTGGCTTAATACTGTTTTTTTTTTTGTGTGAATGGCAGCCTAAAAATGTGTTAATAAGTGTTGCACTGATTCAGTCGAGGACTGTGAGATATTTGCCTTGATTTGATTACAAAAGGGAAAAAAATGTTAATGGGAGAATCTAACCAGGGAGGCATATTCAGTTTTTGGACACACAGACACACACAGACATACACACACACACACAGTATACAGGGTTTTTGTTTGTTTTCTGTTTCAAAAAGCAAGGAAACTCTGCCTTTAGATTTCAGCAATTGAAGGGAACTCCAAGAGCTCCAAAAAGGGTATGTACTGATGCAACAGCAGCTCTTACAATCAAGTTGTCTAGATTTTCAGTGACATTTGAATGCAATGTTGAATGAAGTATAATCAGATGGCTTTTGTTTGATAGCAAAAGGCTATTCTGTAATCCATCATTCTGTTGTGTCTTTAGAGCAGGTATTAGTTGCTTAGGATATTTAAGTAGATACTGTCATTAGATTGTTTGTTGTTTATTCATTTAGTCGCTTCCGACTCTTCGTGACTTCATGGACCAGCCCACGCCAGAGCTTCCTGTCGGTCGTCAACACCCCCAGCTCCCCCAGGGACGAGTCCGTCACCTCTAGAATATCATCCATCCATCTTGCCCTTGGTCGGCCCCTCTTCCTTTTGCCTTCCACAGCATCAGCATCTTCTCCAGGGTGTCCTGTCTTCTCATTATGTGGCCAAAGTATTTCAGTTTTGTCTTTAATATCATTCCCTCAAGTGAGCAGTCTGGCTTTATTTCCTGGAGGATGGACTGGTTTGATCTTCTTGCAATCCAAGGCACGCTCAGAATTTTCCTCCAACACCACAATTCAAAAGCATCGATCTTCCTTCTCTCAGCCTTCCTTATGGTCCAGCTCTCGCAGCCATATGTTACTACGGGGAACACCATTGCTTTAACTATGCGGACCTGTGTTGTCAGTGTGATGTCTCTGCTCTTAAGTATTGTATCGAGATTTGTCATTGCTCTTCTCCCAAGGATCAAGTGTCTTCTGATTTCCTGACTGCAGTCAGCATCTGCAGTAATCTTCGCACCTAGAAATTCAAAGTCTTTCACTGCCTCTATGTTTTCTCCTTCTATTTGCCAGTTATCAATCAAGCTGGTTGCCATAATCTTGGTTTTTTTGAGGTTTAGCTGTAAGCCAGCTTTTGCACTTTCTTCTTTCACCTTCATCATAAGGCTCCTCAGTTCCTCTTCGCTTTCAGCCATCAAAGTGGTATCATCTGCATATCTGAGATTGTTAATGTTTCTTCCAGCGATTTTAACTTCAGCCTTGGATTCCTCAAGCCCAGCATGTTGCATGATGTGTTCTGCATACAAGTTGAATAGGTAGGGTGAGAGGATACAGCCCTGCCGTACTCCTTTCCCAATCTTAAACCAGTCCGTTGTTCCGTGGTCTGTTCTTACTGTTGCTACTTGGTCGTTATACAGATACTTCAGGAGGCATACAAGATGACTTGGTATCCCCATACCACTAAGAACTTGCCACAATTTGTTATGGTCCACACAGTCAAAGGCTTTAGAATAGCCAATAAAACAGAAATAGATGTTTTTCGGAAACTCCCTGCCCTTTTCCATTATCCAGCGGATATTGGCACTTTGGTCCCTAGTTCCTCTGCCTTTTCTAAAGCCAGCTTGTACATCTGGCAATTCTCGCTCCATGAATTGCTAAGTCTACCTTGCAGGATCTTGAGCATTACCTTACTGGCATGTGAAATGAGTGCCACTGTTCAATAGTTTGAACAGTCTTTAGTTTTTCCCTTCTTCGGTATGGGGAGATAAGTTGATTTTTTCCAGTCTGATGGCCATTCTTGTGTTTTCCAAATTTGCTGGCATATAGCATGCATTACCTTGACAGCATCATCTTGCAAGATTTTGACAATTTCAGCTGGGATGCCGTCGTCTCCTGCTGCCTTGTTATTAGCAATGCTTCTTAAGGCCCATTCAACCTCACTCTTCAGGATGTCTGGCTCTAGCTCACTGACCACACCGTCAAAGCTATCCCTGATATTGTTATCCTTCCTATACACGTCTTCTGTATATTCTTGCCACCTTTTCTTGATCTCTTCTTCCTCTGTTAGGTCCTTGCCAACTTTGTTTTTGATCATACCCATTTTGGCCTGGAATTTACCTCCGATGTTTCTAATTTCCTGGAAGAGGTCTCTTGTCCTTCCTATTCTATTGTCTTCTTCCACTTCCACGCATTGCTTGTTTAAAAATAATTCCTTATCTCTTCTGGCTAACCTCTGGAACTTTGCATTTAATTGGGCATATCTCCCCCTATCACTGTTGCCTTTTGCTTTCCTTCTTTCTTGGGCTACATCTAGTGTCTCAGCAGACAGCCATTTTGCCTTCTTGGTTTTCTCTTTCTTTGCGATGTATTTTGTTGCCACCTCCTGAACCATGTTGCGAACCTCTGTCCAGAGTTATTCCGGGACCCTATCTACTAAGTCCAGTCCCTTAAATCTATTCTTCACCTCCACTGCATATTCCTTAGGAATATTAGTGAGCTCATATCTAGCTGATCTGTGGGTCTTCCCTAATCTCTTTAGTCTGATCCTAAACTGTGCAATAAGAAGTTCGTGATTGGAACTACAGTCAGCTCCAGGTCTTGTTTTTACCGACTGTATAGATGTCCGCCACCTTTGGCTGCAAAGGATGTAGTCAATCTGATTTCAGTGTTGTCCATCTGGTGAAGTCCATGTATAAAGCCGTCTCTTAGGTTGTTGGAAGAGAGTGTTTATTATGCAGAGTGACTTGTCTTGCCAAAATTCTATCAGCCTATGTCCTGCTTCGTTTTGTTCTCCAAGGCCATGTTTACCTGTAATTCCAGGTGTCATTTGACTGCCCACCTTAGCATTCCAGTCTCCTGTGATGAAAATAACATCTCTTTTAGGTGTGTTGTCCAGTAGGTGCTGCAGATCCTCATAGAACTGCTCTACTTCAGCTTCTTCAGCATCTGTGGTTGGGGCATACATTTGGATCACTGTGATGTTAGATGGCTTGCCCTGAATTCAAATTGAGATCATTCTATCGTTTTTTGGATTGTATCCAAACACTGCTTTAGCCACTTTGCTATTAATTATGAAGGCTACTCCATTTCTTCTGTGGTCCTCTTGTCCACAGTAGTAGATCTGGTGGTCATTTGATGTGAAGTGGCCCATTCCAGTCCATCTCAGTTCACTGACGCCCAAAATGTCTATCTTTAATCTTGACATCTCACCAATAACCACATCCAATTTGCCCTGGCTCATAGATCTTACATTCCAGGTTCCAATGGTGTGTTGATCCTTAGAACATCGGATTCGCCGTTCACCACCAGCACCGTCGGCCGCTAGCCGTCCTTTCGGCTTTGAGATAGCTGCGTCATCACGTCTAGGGCTAGTTGAACTCATCCTGTTCCTCCCCAATAGCATTTTGACCATCTTCCAACTTGGGGGTCTCATCTTCCGATGGTATACCGACATATCTCTGGTTGTACTGATCCATTGAGTTTTCACGTCAAGAATACTGGGTTGGGTTGCCATTACCTTCCCCAGGGATCGCATTTAGTCTGACCTCTTTGTCATGACCTTCCTGTCTTGGGTGGCCCTTCACGGTTTAGTTTGTGGCATCATTGAGGTGCTCAAGCTCCAGCACCACAACAAGGTAAGGATCCTTTGCTGAAGGTCATTAGATTACATATGTAAATAATCTCCAATAACACATATGTGCACACACTGCTAGTCTTATGCTTCAGAAAATGTTAGGGCCAATCACTCTCTCAGCCCAAGCCACCTCACAGGGTCATTCATGTGGGGAAAATAGGAGGCAAAGTATTAGAAATATTCACTGCATTGAGTCATATATAAAATAGTGGGATAAAAATCTAATATTAATAATCTAGCATTGTCATATTGCTTCAAGAAACTGCTATGAAACTGAATTAAAAAGAGTAAATTTATCTTAAATTACTTACCCAAGTATATATATAAAAACTTTTGCTAATACATAACCACCCGGAGAGTTCCATCTGGATAAATCTAACATGGACAATTCGGCCTTAATAGATAAACACCGCAGTATCAGGATTTGCCACATGATGGCAGTTCGTGTTTGGGAATGCACCGTTCTCCGTGTTTGTGCGTGCGCGCGAGACAGAATATACCCACACCAATTTCTCTCCTACATCTGAAAAAGTTTATTTATATATTCATACACACACAGCACTTTGCTCTTACATCTCAGAAAGTGATTTAGTACAGAAGGTGCTACGTTAACCCGCTTCCGCACTCCAACTAACGTGCTTCCTCCAGCAGCGTCGCAAAATGCACTGGTAGTCCTGCAAGCTTTTTACCGTATAGTTGCGCGTCCCCTGCGCTTTACGGCCTCCTGCGCTCGCCTCGGCGGCCCCTCCCCTTTCCCCGGCTTCCCGCTCGTACTCCAGAACTCTGAGCTGGCGGGGCTACTGGGCACGAGCATGGCAACCCAAGGAAGGGCAGACGAGCCCGATCGGACCCTTTTCGTGGGCAATTTGGAGAGTCGCGTGCAGGAGGAAATTCTCTACGAGCTTTTCTTGCAGGTACAAGAGCGGGTGAGCGGGTCCTGTGGGAGATGGGTGTGTCAGTGGAGGGTGGGCGTGACTTGCAAAGCCGCCGGAGCCGGAGAAGCACGTGCCCGCGTTGCGAGTACGCAGTGGTGTCAAGGGGTGGAATTTAGGGGGCTGCTCCAGCGACGGGATGTCGGGGCAGGACGATGACTTCTCGCGCCGTACCCCCTTTTAATTTAATAGCAAAACGCTTTTTTAAAAAAAACGTACGGCATAAACAATTTTATAAAAGCTTATGCCACAGTACGGTCTGAAGTCTGTCGCAGGACTCTTCCTTGTTTTTACTGCAGCTGAATGTTGTCAGAGAAGGCAGCTTCTTTGCACTAGTTGACTTGTTCTCCCTGCAAGTCAGATCTAGAATATAATTTATGCCATATGTGTGGGATACTGTACTGAAAAAAAACTTGTTTTTCAATTTTAGTTGGATATGCTTGGAACAAGGTTTATTTTATTCACTAATTTTATGATAAATATTTATGATGGCTTAGAATCAAGATGGAAGTGACGTAGGGTATAAAATTAAGAAACACAAACAGAAAAACCGCAACTGAGTACTAGTAGATTTGTAGGACTTCTGCTTGTTTAATAATAACAGACTAGGCAGGTGAAAGGAGCATGGTTATCCTATGGGTATGGGAAATACTGCACTGAGCCTGCAGCTTCAAAACTTAAAAGACAATTTGCAATCTGAATTTGCAAATCTGAAAAGGATGGAAATCAATGCAGATGATGTGGATGTTAATCTTAAAATACAGTATGTCAGCTAATCCCTAGCAGCAGAATTGTTTGGAAAATAGTAAAACTGAAAGGACCTGACTTTTTTTTTTTCTGGTTATCAGGTAGTCTGATATGCTTTCTAGCCATAAATCCAGTATTGTGGCATATATTCTAGTCTGTTAGGAGGAATATTAGTTTATAAGCTGTCATTTTTACTCATAATTTACGCCTTGTAAATTATCCCATCCTTAACAATACATTCAGAATAATGAGTGTGTGTGTGTTCCTTTCTAATATTCTTTTGTGTTTAGGTTTATACATTTTATTTGAGTTCCTTTAATTGGCTTGTGTGTCAGTCTCTGTGTTGTTACTGTACTGGAAAAATGCAGTTTGTCCTCTTTAGTCCTTTCTTTCATTTAGCTACTTAACTTGAAATTGTTTTCTCGTAAATATAGAAATGTTAAGAACTTCAGTAGTAAAGTGGAAATGAAAAATTGAGCAGTGGAGAAGTTGTGAGTTCAGTTCCTCTTCTAAGTAACACACTGAAATTGTATTGGGCATATTAATCAAACCTGAACATCATTTAAATTTTACTCATTTTTTCTTGCAGTTAAATTTGATGAACATAAGTGGACGTAGTCTAAAAAGTGCTTGCTTTTTTTCATATAATAGTACTTGTGACAACGTAAATATTTCATTCTTGACTTAATCTACCCAATACAGCTTTTTTTTTGTTACTCCTGGTGAAAACTATAATTTTAAATTGGGTTATTTGTATCTTAAAGCCCTAGCTGTGTATGTAGCTTGGTTCAGCAGATTTTTTATTTATTTCTTTATAAACAGGAAGAATCTACATGTTTAAAAGAAAAAGCCTCAGAATGTTTGATTTTCTACTTCCTACCTTTGAAGAAGTTCATCACCTTCAGTAGGCAATCCAGAGTAGAAGAGTGGAAATGTGTTTTTTTTTTCTCTGAAATTGTATCCCTCCTAAGAATGGGGATTAAGCAAACTGAATTTCGCTTGGAAATGTTGACTGTGTTAGAAATAATTATTTTTTTAATAAAATGTAATTCTAAGAAATTAATAGAACTGAAACTCTGAAACTACAGATTTAAATAAATTAAGATGGATCCTGCTGTAATGATTTCTTTATTTCAGAAAAGGATTTGATAAAAACTATTGCCAATACCTCTTTTTTGTCGTGCTTTGAGACTTAGATGTGAACTATAGAATTAAAAATGAACTATAGTTCTTTATTCCTCTCCAGAAACTCAAATGAGTACAAATGTGATTATTACAACTGTAAATGATTTTTACTGGGGAAATTAATGAGACAGATTTATTCTCTCTTACCTTTATTATTTGATTTAGCATATGCTATTTATTTAGCATATGTGCTATTGGCTAAACTGGTGACATTTATATCTATTCCCAGATTTTGTAACACACTCAATTCTACTTATTAATAAACATTCATTTTTGGTGACTAAATCTGAATGTTTCATAATAACATTAATTGATAATTAATCAATGTAATATTGATTGGTCTAAATCTGAATTGATCTCTCTAAGAGCTTCTAAGTTGCCAAAGTCAATATTTTTTTTTATCCTGCAAAGTTTGATAGTGCCTAAAGGCAATCATTTAACTTTGGCTGAAATTAACTAAAGATTTATCTCTATGATTAAATAACATATTTGGATAGATGGCTGTCATTTAAATTGAAACTGTAGGGAAAAATAAGTACCTAAAATAAATGAAAATCAATATTTGTCATGGGTGATATATATATGTGGCTATTTCTCTATTCCTATATATTTAGAAATTTAAGGCAATACTCAGTTTTATTTTGTAAACTTCTTCCTTTCATTTTTAAATTAGGAAGCTTCAGTTATGAGAGAAGGAAATTTTAACTTTCTCAACATAAGTTTATACTAAAAGTCTTTTTTTGTTTTTCACCTAAAATAATAAATCTAATGTTTCCTCTTCAAACCAGTAAATTTGACACCTCTTTTAAATGGGAAGTTGTTGGCTCCATCTATCTTGGAAAAATATTGTTGTTGTTTATTCGTTTAGTCGCTTCCGACTCTTCGTGACTTCATGGACCAGCCCACGCCAGAGCTTCCTGTCGGTCGTCAACATCCCCAGCTCCCCCAGGGACGAGTCCGTCACCTCTAGAATATCATCCATCCATCTTGCCCTTGGTCGGCCCCTCTTCCTTTTGCCTTCCACTCTCCCTAGCATCAGCATCTTCTCCAGGGTGTCCTGTCTTCTCATTATGTGGCCAAAGTATTTCAGTTTTGCCTTTAATATCATTCCCTCAAGTGAGCAGTCTGGCTTTATTTCCTGGAGGATGGACTGGTTTGATCTTCTTGCAGTCCAAGCCACTCTCAGAATTTTCCTCCAACACCACAGTTCAAAAGCATCGATCTTCCTTCTCTCAGCCTTCCTTATGGTCCAGCTCTCGCAGCCATATGTTACTAAAGGGAACACCATTGCTTTAACTATGCGGGCCTTTGTTGTCAGTGTGATGTCTCTGCTCTTAACTATTTTATCGAGATTTGTCATTGCTCTTCTCCCAAGGATTAAGCGTCTTCTGATTTCCTGACTGCAGTCAGCATCTGCAGTAATCTTTGCACCTAGGAATACAAAGTCTTTCACTGCTTCTACATTTTCTCCCTCTATTTGCCAGTTATCAATCAAGCTGGTTGCCATAATCTTGGTTTTTTTGAGGTTTAGCTGCAAGCCAGCTTTTGCACTTTCTTCTTTCACCTTCATCATAAGGCTCCTCAGTTCCTCTTCACTTTCAGCCATCAAAGTGGTATCATCTGCATATCTGAGATTGTTAATGTTTCTTCCAGAGATTTTAACTCCAGCCTTGGATTCCTCAAGACCAGCTTGTCGCATGATGTGTTCTGCATACAAGTTGAATAGGTAGGGTGAGAGTATACAGCCCTGCCGTACTCCTTTCCCAATCTTAAACCAGTCCGTTGTTCCGTGGTCTGTTCTTACTGTTGCTACTTGGTCGTTATACAGATTCTTCAGGAGGCATACAAGATGACTTGGTATCCCCATACCACTAAGAACTTGCCACAATTTGTTATGGTCCACACAGTCAAAGGCTTTAGAATAGTCAATAAAACAGAAATAGATGTTTTTCTGAAACTCCCTGGCTTTTTCCATTATCCAGCGGATATTGGCAATTTGGTCCCTAGTTCCTCTGCCTTTTCTAAACCCAGCCTGTACATCTGGCAATTCTCGCTCCATGAACTGCTGAAGTCTACCTTGCAGGATCTTGAGCATTACCTTACTGGCATGTGAAATGAGTGCCACTGTTCGATAGTTTGAACATTCTTTAGTGTTTCCCTTTTTGGGTATGGGGATATAAGTTGATTTTTTCCAATCTGATGGCCATTCTTGTGTTTTCCAAATTTGCTGGCATATAGCATGCATTACCTTGACAGCATCATCTTGCAAGATTTTGAACAGTTCAGCTGGGATGCCATCTTCTCCTGCTGCCTTGTTATTAGCAATGCTTCTTAAGGCCCACTCAACCTCACTCTTCAGGATGTCTGGCTCTAGCTCACTGACCACACCGTCAAAGCTATCCCCGATATTGTTATCCTTCCTATACAGGTCTTCTGTATATTCTTGCCACCTTTTCTTGATCTCTTCTTCTTCTGTTAGGTCCTTGCCATCTTTGTTTTTGATCATACCCATTTTGGCCTGGAATTTACCTCCAATGTTTCTAATTTTCTGGAAGAGGTCTCTTGTCCTTCCTATTCTATTGTCTTCTTCCACTTCCGCGCATTGCTTGTTTAAAAATAATTCCTTATCTCTTCTGGCTAACCTCTGGAATTTTGCATGTAATTGGGCATATCTCCCCCTATCACTGTTGCCTTTTGCTTTCCTTCTTTCTTGGGCTACTTCTAGTGTCTCAGCAGACAGCCATTTTGCCTTCTTGGTTTTCTCTTTCTTTGGGATGTATTTTGTTGCCGCCTCCTGAACAATGCTGCCAACTTCTGTCCAGAGTTCTTCCGGGACCCTATCTACTAAGTCCAGTCCCTTAAATCTATTCTTCACCTCCACTGCATATTCCTGAGGAATATTCGTGAGCTCATATCTAGCTGATCTGTGGGTCTTCCCTAATCTCTTGAGTCTGATCCTAAATTGTGCAAGAAGAAGTTCATGGTCTGAACTACAGTCAGCTCCAGGCCTAGTTTTTACCGACTGTACAGATGTCCGCCACCTTTGGCTGCAAAGGATGTAATCAATCTGATTTCGGTGTTGTCCATCTGGTGAAGTCCATGTGTAAAGCCGTCTCTTAGGTTGTTGGAAGAGAGTGTTTGTTATGCAGAGTGAATTGTCTTGGCAAAATTCTATCAGCCTATGTCCTGCTTCGTTTTGTTCTCCCAGGCCATACTTACCTGTAATTCGAGGTGTCATTTGACTGCCCACCTTAGCATTCCAGTCTCCTGTGATGAAAATAACATCTCTTTTAGGCGTGTTGTCCAGTAGGTGCTGCAGATCCTCATAGAACTGCTCTACTTCAGCTTCTTCAGCATTTGTGGTTGGGGCGTATATTTGGATCACTGTGATGTTAGATGGCTTGCCCTGAATTCGAATTGAGATCATTCTGTCGTTTTTGGGGTTGTATCCAAGCACTGCTTTAGCCACTTTACTATTAATTATGAAGGCTACTCCATTTCTTCTGTGGTCCTCTTGTCCACAGTAGTAGATCTGGTGGTCATTTGATGTGAAGTGGCCCAATCCAGTCCATTTCAGTTCACTGACGCCCAGAATGTCTATCTTTAATCTTGACATCTCACCAATAACCACATCCAATTTGCCCTGGCTCATAGATCTTACATTCCAGGTTCCAATGGTGTGTTGATCCTTAGAACTTCGGATTCGCCGTTCACCACCAGCACCGTTGGCCGCTAGCCGTCCTTTCGGCTTTGAGCTAGCTGCATCATCACGACTGGGGCTAGTTGAGCTCATCCTCTGTTCCTCCCCAGTAGCATTTTGACCATCTTCCGACCTGGGGGTCTCATCTTCCGATGGTATACCGACATATCTCTGGTTGTACTGATCCATTTAGTTTTCACGGCAAGAATACTGGGGTGGGTTGCCATTACCTTCCCCAGGGATCGCATTTAGTCTGACCTCTCTGTCATGACCTTCCCGTCTTGGGTGGCCCTTCACGGTTTAGCTCATGGCATCATTGAGGTGCTCAAGCTCCAGCACCACGACAAGGTAACGATCCTTTGCGGAGTGGAAAAATATAACTATTTAAAATGTGGTGTAATTGTATTTTCTACAATAAATGGACCTGGACAGCTTCCAGTTTAGAAGAGGTATCCAAATTGTTGATGCCCAATTTGGTCCTTAATTATCATGTTAAGGTTATGGTGGAATCAAATCTTGAAAATAGCGAGATAATCTTTTATTGGAGAACCAGGGCAGACAATATACACTCTATCTAGAGTCATTTGTAGGTTTAGATTAATATTTAGGAGTTGCAACATAAATAGGATTTGTCAAAACATGCAGAACATCAGCATTTTCAGTTAAACATTCTTTGATGTCTAGATATTGGCCAGCAGCCGATACACGAATTACTTGTTCAAGGGCATCAGGACCATGGTAAAAAGAAGTTGGAATGTCTAATACCTGAATATCAGTGGAAGCATTTTGGCATCTATGTCATGTTTATAGATTTCAACATGCAATTAATTCAACAAAGATTTTATTTATTAGACACCTGAATCTTTTTTGGAAGAAATTGGTGGGATTACCTAATCGTTGGATATACAGTGCTCAAAACACAACATTGGTTCAATATAACATAGTCTTGTACAATAGTGGTTCCTTTGTGTGGAATTAAATTTCACATTTTATTCTGGAAGGCCAGTATTTTTGTGATTTTCATGTTCTCTTGAATTACCCATGGTTTTGAAATTAACAGGAGGATAGTAAAAGTGGATATTTGGTGTTTTTATAATTACAAAAAAGTGAATATTGAAAGATTGGGGGGATATCCAGGCTCTGTAAGTTATAAAAGAAGATCTCTCTGTATTTCAAGAAGCATTTACAACCAGAAGTCATGATTGGAGGGTAACTTATACATTTGGATTATGCATAGTAGTTTATACATTTTAATTTCCCATTTTACTATCATCTAAATATTCATAAACATTCATAATTTAATTGTATCCCATTAGTTAAATTATTATGTGAGAGTTGAAAGCTCTTGTAATTTTTTTCTTTATTTCTTTCTGCATATAAAATACAATTAAATATAAAAGTACAGCGGTAACATTAAGTATTTCGTCAGCACTAAATACTATAAAATATCTAAAAAAAATTCTTTTTCTTTTTTTTGTTGTTATAAGCTACATCTGCTTTCCTTGTTATATCAGAATCAGATCTGGAATTAGCAAAGTAGGCACTTCGTATGCATTTAGCTTTTGACTGCTCTCAAGCTACTATCTGAAGAAGTTATAATTAATTTACCCCAATGTCCACATAATTATATCTACTGCTAAATTTAATTTCCAAGAAAAGGGAAAATTAACAATAACAACAAAGAAGGAATCATATATTTTTACAGTCCTACAGTTGATTCCAGATAAACTTCATTGTTTTCTTCTTCCTTCTTCATCACTGCCATTTAACATGTTTTCAGTTGTATGTGCAACTTCCTAAGAATTCAACAGATTGATAAATATAAAAGACATGCCTACGCACAGCAGTGAATTTTTATTGGACTGTCAGTTTTTTTGTCTATGATATTTAAACCTATAAGATTGGTCAGAATGTCAAGCTTTCTATTGATTGCCAATCCAGCATAGAAAATATTATATATGATACATTAATAAATCTATAATTACTTTGTGATACTTAATTTGGATATGTCTTATATTTGACTATAGTATATGTTTGCTTTGTTTGAATAGCAAGCTACTATTTGTTGTGCATTTTTAATTGAATTGTATACATGTTAAAAATTCTTTAACTGCTTTGATACTTGATCAAGTCCATGTATTTTGTTATGCCCATAGCAAAATAAAAGGAGATATTTAAATAAGTTGTGAACATACAAGGAAAATTATAGTGCATTGCCTTTGTGCACAAAAGAAAAATGGTTACGTTGGTAGAATAAGGTCCATCAAGTCTTTGAATCAGTAAGTAACAATCTGTTTCCTATATGGAAATTATAAGAAAATAAATTTTAAGTTTCTTGCAGGCTGGACCGGTATCGAAAGTCACCATATGCAAGGACAAAGATGGAAAACCCAAGACCTTTGGATTTGTCTGCTTTAAACACACAGAGTCAGTGCCTTATGCTATAGCGTTGCTGAATGGGATTCGTTTATATGGAAGACCAATTAAAGTTCAATATCGGTTTGGTAGGTTTAGTTACCTGCCAAAGTATTTCATAAAAACTCAGAGATCTGTATAGAATGTAAATGTCTTCAAAATCCTGACACATGAAATAATATGTCAAAATTCTGCTATGACCAAGTATATTTTTCTGTACTGTTGGGTCCATTTACTAATTAACGTTTTTTAAACAAATAATAAACTGATAAACTACATTTCTGTCCTTTATTCATTCCCTTTCAAGAAGGTAGCAAGAAATTTCATCTCTGCTAGAGTAAGTTGAGTGATTTGATACTAGATACAATTTTTATTTTAATACTTAGAAAAGTATAACAGTAAATTCCTTTATAATCCTTATTTCTAAATCAGTGCTTTGATCCATTCTTAAATAGGTGGTTTGTCATATATTTTTTTTTCCAGGTCTTAAAATTCATACCCCATATGAGTTTTGTTCAAACTTTCCCCAGTTGCTTTTCTTCTTTCTAGTAGGTCAGACAATAGCACTGTTCAGGAATCCTATTAAAATTACATGTAAATAATTGCTGAAAGATAAACCAAAATATTTATTTTTTCCTATTTAAAACTAGCATAAAGAAGCCTTGTGCTCCCTCTTTGACATTTTGTGCTTATATGTTTTGTTTTAGGTTTTGTTTTTTTTCTAACGAAGAGGCATTGACACTTAAACATACAAACTAAAATGCATCAATAAGGTTTACCTTAGCTAGAATATAGAGAAGTGTTTTGATTCATAAAAGGTTCTTCTATTTCTTCCAGAATATATGGCCACTGTGATAGAAAACAAACTGCATTTGAAATTACATTACAAATTTCCAACAATTAGTCTTGGATGTGGCACAACGATTTGAGAAAAACAAATATAAAACCCCCTGTCATTTTGGAATGAATGTTGCTGTTCATTGGATTGCGACTTTTTAAAAATGTTCAGAGGCATACTATGATAACTCTTTTCTCACTAACCGCTGAATATTTGCTCCCAATAAAACAATTATTCTTTTAAATTTAAAGGAAGTTGCAATTTAGTTGTAATCCTATATGAGTTTTGAAAATTTATATAATTATTTTAGACCTTTTCTGTTCTTTTACTGAGTGTTCAAAATATACTAAATAGTAACTTTGGTATAATTCTGGGATTTGTTTCTATGCTATTATATGCATTTTCAGACAAAAGCATACAAACACAATGACATTTTTAATTCTGAAATGTTTAGTGTTTCATTTACAGGGAGTACTCACTGCCTAGAGTTAAGCAGTCCTTCCCAGAATATGGATAGTGATGTACAGGCATCATCCTACAGGTAATGTGCAGTCAGTTGTGTCCAGTGGTGGTGGTGGTTGTGTGTGTGTGTGTGGGGGGGGGGGAGGAACAGAAGCTGGGAGGAAGAAAAATAGCACCCCTATTACGGCAAAAGCCCCTGTCCTTTTATACATGCACTGTGACACTGCATATCACAGACCTTGTGGTACAACAGTGTGATGCTACTTGGGTCATCTTGATTAAAGCAGCAAGATCTGATAGACCACTATATGGCTCAGAAGCTGCATGTGCAGTCACTACATGCCACTTTCAAAGGATTTGAAAAACCTTAAAAGTCTATCCAATGCCACAGAGATGTAGCTTTTTCATAAGTATATGTGCACAGGACTATAGGCTTAGGATTTAATTGTGTAACTTCCATTAAAGTTGGAATTCCAAAATGTGCACATTTAGCTGTTTGCTGCTATTTCATACTTATTTGTCTAAGATTAAATCGCAATAAGTTGAGTGGGTGTTTCTACTGTGTAGACATGTATAAGAGTAGTGGTAAAGAATTGAAATAGATTCTGTGTAAATTGTTAGTAGATAAATGACTTTATGAGACTTTATCCATCCTTGTTTTTAATTGATATACAGAATCTTATTGTGATATTCAATTATCTGTTAGTCCTTTTCAGGTGAATAATAATCCACATCAGATTTATTCTGCCATTCAGAGCATGGTAAGTTTAGCATACTAACACTAAAACTACCCCAGTAATATTTCATGTGTAGACAGATTACCTTTATTATATAGTGCAAGGGACAATTGAGTAAGGAAGCCAAGTTATACTGGCTTTTTAGCCTCTGGCTGCACCCATAACACTCTAGTTTCCTTACCAACTTGTAGGTGAAATGCACGTTGTAATTAGCAGTTGGCCTTATTAGCTGTTGTATCTATGTCTTGATATGTGGAGTCCATGGTGCTCTTTGGCCTTGTTGTTTTCTTGCAGATGTTTAATTGCCAGACTAGGCAACATCTTCAGTGCAAAAACTTCAGTTTTTGCACTGTAGATGTTGCTTAGTCTGGCACTGAAACATCTGCAAGAAAACAAGGCTCAGAGGGCACCATGGATTCCACAGTTCAACCCTGAGCAACACATATTCTCTTTGATATGTCTTAATACCTATGTAAAGGGAGAAATTGGCTGGATCCTTCAGCAGTGTGTATGGTTTTATTTTTGTGACTGGCTTTACTTTTACAAACATTTCTTGCCTTGTTTTAGGAAGATGTCTGCTGACAATCATATGAAATAATAGGGAATGGGGTAAAGAGTATTTGGAAGCTGCAGCTGGTGCAGGGAGTTTTTGTCATCTCTCAATATGTTCATATAACATCACTGCTCTGTGAGCTGTACTGATTTCCAGTAGGCTTCCAATTCAAACTCAAGGTGCTGGTTACCATCTATAAAGCACTATATGGCATAGTGTATTTGCAGGACCGCCTGTCCCCCATTATTTCTGTCTACCCCACCAGGTGTAGCATGGAGGGCAGCTCTGGGTCTCTTACATAAATCAATGCCATCTTGTTGGACCCTGAATCGTGCCTTCTCTGTGTCTGCACCTGCCCTGTGGACAGAATCCCCCCAGAGATCCAGATGCTTCTTACTCTGTTAGCCTTTCATAAGTCTCTGAAGACTTGGCTGTGCCTCCAGGCTTTTGGGCCAGGCAGTTAGGCAAGCTCTATTGGTGATGTGGTTTTGTTTCAAGTGTTTAGCTGGGGCATCATGAGTTTGCACTGTCATGATGGTCATTGCTGTGAGATGGCCAGCTCTATAAACCATAAATAACTAAGTAACATGTCAGACCCCAACAAACTTCCAATTTATAATTTTACATCAGTGATGAAATGAAGAATTGCACAAACAGCTTATGCAACTGTATGGTTTGCAGATGTATCTCATCATGCTTAATCTTTGAAGGTATTACATATTACCATTTTAAAATTCTTTTTGTCACCTTCATGTTGGTATCGAGTATATAAATTTGAAATAATTTTAAGCAAGTTTTCATATGACAAGCAATGAAGGTAGGGATAACTTGTTTTCAAATATGTTTAAATTGTTTTCTTTTTTCTAGATGACATGTTATTTGACACAGCAGTATGTTCCATATAATCCAATGGGACAGCCATTTCCTTACTCACAGATGACACCACCACCACCACAATTTCCAAGTATTCCAGTATCATCCTACCTGAATCCTGGACAAGGTTCTTTTGAAAGTGTCTACCCAGAATCAAAAAACCACAGTCAATATCTTGTTACAAAAGAAACTCCCAAGCGGAAAAGAACTTTGGAAGCTAGTGACAGTGACAGTAGCAATGAAAATGGTAGGAAAAAATGCAAGAAAAAGTGAGCGAAAATGTTAAGGGATAAGTTATTAAATGACTATAGGATTTTATTTATTTGTAAATTAGTGTATTATTGAATAAAAGGATATGATTTTGAATATATTTTTAAAAGGAATGCCAAACGTATATATACCATCCACAAATGGAGAACCTAATTATCTCCACTGAAAAAGTTGCAAAAATTAAATAAAGTTTCTTGAGAAACATCTCCACTTGAAAGAAAGTATGTCTTGTTCTGACAACTATGTTCAAATTGTAAACAAGTCAAGGATTTCTGAATTTCCACAGATATAGTTAAAATATTGAATTGTTACGCTATTCACAATGTGATACATAATAAAGATTGTGGTTAAAGTCTGTTTTTGTGGGAAAATATAAGTAGATCAGTATCATGTTGTAATTGTCAATCTTAAATTGATCAAAATGATTTAAATACAGACAAAGCATTAGAAACAAGATTGGAAGATTGCTGATTTGCTTTATATTTCTTTTGGAATATATCAGGCATGGACTTTAAGTGTCTTAAAGCAAATCTAAAGCTATTGTGAACAGTGTGTATTTGTGAATTGTCTTTTGCTCTCTCCTGAAGTTCATGAAAAAATTCTTGGGAAACTCAGGACGGAAGCACTGCTTTCTCTTCCATTGCAGTCACACAAATTACTTGTTTTCAGCAGATACTGAATATTATTTCACTGGCAAAATCAGTGGTCATTATCTTAAGGCTGATTCATATTGCCTGTTACTGCTTTCATGAATCAATAATAACTGGTCAAAGAAAAGAAAAGCTAGACTTTCTTCATTTTTTATCACCTTATGAATTGTTTGTTTTTTAACTGAGTTTGTTCACAAAATTGCCAATGACTAAATAAAAAAATCAAGTGATTAATATGCATATATGCATCACAGGTTAGGTCATGGTTCCCAGCCTTTTTTGATTAATTCACGCTGGAATGTAGACCAATATAGATACAAATGGAGCAAGAACAGTGCTATTTATTCTTATTTATTGCTGCTTATAGTAACAAGATGATGTGTATATGCAAATAACTATAAACTACTAAGGAAAGAAAAAGTGTCTTTACCTCTCAGTGCTAAAGTGAAGAATAAAAAGAATACCTCAACAGTTATTTTTTGCTAATTCCTTTTGCCTCCTCCAAAAGCCAATCCTAAGATATGGGGGTCTCCTGACAAAGGTCTGGAATGTGGCATGGAGAGCAGCTGTGAAAGGTGGTTATTGTCAAATAGATACTCAATGATGTTGCCTCCCTGCCTTTGTTTTCTCAGTTTCCTAACCTGATTAGCTTGTGGGGGAATTTGAGTTATCAGGATGTTCCTTTATGGGCACATGTTGGTATTTTTCCTATTACCCTGTTGTGATCTTTTAGGTTTGAGTCGTTTCCCTTCTTATTCTAATCTGTCTTTTGCCCTGAGGTTTCCAGCTTCTTACTTGATTTTGGGGAAGCATTTTGGCAGGAAGCATCTATCAAGGGGGGAGACGTGGTTTGAAAGGGAAAATGATGGTTTGCAAAGGAAAAATATAGAAAGGGGGTGGGCTTGCTTAAATCCTTCCAACAATACATAGATACAAGTTATAGGCTGTTCAGTTCCTGACTACTGTGGGTGGCTTCCAACTAAAGGCTTGAAAAGCTAAGAAGATGAAGTGAACAGGAAGGATTCAAATGTGCCAGGTTGCAGGATATTGACTTCGGGAGTAGGGATCAAGAAGCTAGGAAGGAAATGGGAAAAAATGCTACATGATTTGTACAGAGATAGCTGTTGCTGGGGGCATTTACAAGGGAGTGGGGAGTTATTTAAATGTATACTGTGCTTTTGAAACATACTGCACCTTTAAGGAAATTGCTCGGTCTGTTGTGTTCAAATTGTCAGGTCTGAACAAGTCTCTCTTCATCTCACAAGACTGAATTCAATATCATACTCTTATTTAATGCTGTACTTGTCTGATCCTGCCTATCTGTATAGTCATTTTTCTAATGAAAGTAGAACTGTACAGTTGCTCTTGTCTGTTCAGTTAAAGGATGGCAGCAGTTCCTCCTGGTTTAAGGTATACCTTGCAGTAGAGATACTGGCCTCTTGAAGGAAGTGAGCTCAAGATCAGCAGTTGTGGGGAGGGGCATATGGCTATATTTATATACGTTGGTCTTGTAGGATCCCTGATTGAGTTATGTACTTTGTTGCGCTTTGTATGAATCACTAATGGAAATCAAAATCATGCTTAATAAGATTTATGTTCCTTCCTTCCTTATATACATCTTTAATGTCTCTAGCAATAGAAATTAAGGGGTGAACACATCTGTACCATTTCAAAGTTTATTGATGTATCTTTCGGTCAATTCTTATTAGGAAAAGAATTCATAGTATTCCTAGCCTGCTGTCCTCCTGTGTTGGATTTCAAGTCCCAGAAATCTCATCCAACATAGATCTTTGCTGATTAAAAATTCTGAGAGTTGGAATCAAACATATTTGGAAAGTACCAAGTAGTGGAACACTGCACTAAGTCAACAGTCACTAGAATAAGCTATTTTTTGGTTAACTCAAGGCAGCATACATATCTAACGCTCCACCATCCTATTTTCCCCACAGCAACAACCCTGTAATGTCAGTTGGGCTGAAAGAGAGTGATTGGCCCAAAGTCACCCAGCTGGCATCCATGCTTAAGGGAGGCCTAGAATTCACACACTCCCAATTTCTAACCCAGGACCTTAGCCACTATACCAGATTGGCTCTTTTGAAAACTTTGTGTAAGCTACACCAGTAACATAGCTATTTCTGGAACATACAGAAAGATATGCCATAGTAAAGTTGTAGAATGTCAGCTGAAAATCTCTTTTACACCCAGAAACACCTTATTAGTTAGACCTCATTTATATATTCACTATAGCAAAATGCCATAGGCACTATAAAAAGTATTTTATTGTGGTAACAAAAGGACCATTTTATAAATGCAGTGTCTCACAAAAAGGCATCATTTGAAAAATGGTTTCACATTAGTCTGCAAACCAGCTTATCCATTTTATGTGCCACAATCCAGAAGGAAATATAACAGTACAAAATATAGCAAGGTACATATTAATCAAACTCAAGAATTAAGCTTCAAACCAAAGCATGAAAATGAATGGCAGGTGTGCATTAACATATATACTCTTTAATTTTACAGAAACTAGTGAAAGCAATTTGAATACATAGGTATGTTATTTTTAATAGAAATCCATGGCTTCAACAAGAAAATCATTTTAATTTTGTTATGTTTTTTATTAAAAAGGTCATGTGATGAATTGTGTGATACTTTAAATAATGCCCAAAATACATATATAATTTTGCAAAACAACTCTAACCTCTCAAATGAATCTCAACCTTTTGTAGCTTGTGCATTACTACACCGATACAGCAGTTCATAGTTCAGGTTTAGGGATGCTGGCAAACCTGCTCCAACAATCTCTAATAGTGATAGAAACACTGCTTTCTTTATGATATACAAAGAGGTATAATTGCATCTCTGCAAGCTGCTCTTTCTGTCAGGTTGCACAGATGCAATTCTTTAGAATTAGGCAAACCAGAGATAATTTATACCTTTTTGCTGGAGAAATTTATCTCCCTTATATGAATTTGAATGTTACTGTAAGGCAAAAAGCTTAGTTTAAATTCAAGTATATTTATTGTTTTAAGTATGTTTCACACACTTTTATACTATTTCATTGGTAACTCATTTTACTCCATAAAATCATTACTTACTGTTCTTAGCATACATTCAAATAAAAAATAGATCAAAATGCTACATTTGCAATAGTTTTACTTTCTTGCTAAGTCAAGTAAGAAATGTAATCCTGACCCACAATAATATATGGAAGTATTGCTACTGGTTTTAGAAGCAACAGGATGCTGTCTTGTGTTGGCAAGTTTATGAAAGGATAGTATACATATTCCTCTCATTATACAGTAAGCAACTTAGATCTTTACTATTGATACACAGTGTTTAAAATCTAGACCCAAGAAGTTATAATTTTCTCCAATACCCTAAAATAATGTGGATCATAGCTTGTTTAATTTGGCTTTCTCTCCTGTTGCTCTCCTCTTAAATTCCCTCTGAAATATCTGACTTCTTAATATCCTAAAAATTGCACATTCTGGAAGGTACTTTTAAATCATGAAGAATATTTTGTTAAACTGATGATGTCCATGAACTTAGAACTTATGACTTAACCACAAACTGCCTTTGAAGGACTGCTCCATTTTAAAAGGAATTTGTTTTACCAAATAGAAAATTGATAAGTTTAAAGCACCTTAAAACCAATTTACCAGTACTGGTAAAATATTTGGTGGTCTTGTTGATACCAATATAATTGGCAATACTTATATAAAGACTATGAAACACTTTACATAAAATACCTTTGTCCAGAGAGGGTAGTTCCTAACTATCCTTGAAGACTACTCCATACTGTTTTTTTCAAGAATCAGAAAATCACTTCTTGCAATCATCACCAGCAAAATCCTATGAACTACAACAAACTTTGCTATTACAATCTATAACAAAGTACTCAAATGCTGTCAACTGAAAGTCTTTCAACTGCAGTTAGAAATGTGAAAAATAAATGAACACAGTACACTGCTAGAAGCTACTTCCTCAGTTACATTGATATTTACTGGCCACCATGATCAGGAAAATTGCTTAGGCCATGCCTCAGATAAATTCACACTTATTTATTAATGTAGAGTAGTACTCAAGAATATTCCATATTCTTTATTTTTTATTTATGAGTTTATAAACTGCTTCAGTCACATTTACAATGCAACAGTTTTTGTGAATTTTTTGACATTTGAGTATTTGAATATAATCCCATGTCTTTTAATTTGTAAACCTGGAAATTAAACAAGATGTTTACTTAAATATTTATGACAATATCAGCAGCCTGAAAATATCAGTATTTTATTTGCAAAAGTGGAGTGTTACCAACATTTTTTAAAAAAAATTGTCTTCACTATTTTCTATAACAGCATTGGCTAAACTTGGTCCTTCAAAGTCTGTTTTATGGAATGGTTACAAAACTTCTCCCTGAATTGGACAAATGGTAAAACCTTAAAAGTGTGGATAGAGTTTATCTGCATTATTATTATTATGTAGTGATGTGCAAAATGTTCCGAATGCAAAACATCCTCAGCTTGAAATGTCCCATTTCAAATTTGAAACAGCTCTTCCAATTTTCCAGACGTGTTTCTTATGTCATTTTGACCATACTGGAAACTCTGAACACCCCCATATTTTTAAAGCTTAAAAATAGGCTGCTTTGCAGTCAAACTTTCAGTATGGTTGGAATAGTATTGGAACACGCCCAATAGTGTCAAGATAACCTGCCTCCAGTTTCGGTTTGAAGTACTTTGCACAGGCCTAATTTTAACCCACCTGAAACTAAGAGTTGGCTATTAGGCAAAATTCTTATATTTACTGCATTGTGATGGAACACTAAATTTTCACACAGACTGGTATGAAAGTTTTGAATGAATCTATGGGACATCCATATGTTGCTAAACCATAAACTGGTTAGCTGATATGTGATTTACTAGAACAGGCCAACTTCAAACAGCAGCTTATGAAGCTGGCATGTTTCAGTATGCGATCATTAGGATTAACCACATTTTAGGGTTAAGTCATAACACTAAACTGCAATAAATTGAAAACGGAAGCAAAAACTTTCAATCTGCTTATGGCCTTGCTGGAGGAAAGGGGAGCATATGAACCCAAGGCTCATTTATATAACACTACTCAATAGTTTTGTACTATATCTGAAGAGGGTCATTATGTCATATAATCAGCAATGGTACTAGTGCCCACTTCTATATGGGAAGTCATCATACAGAATCATTGCCTCTTATTATATCAGATATTAAGAGGTGCCCAATAGTGGTAGTCCCCCTAAGTTTCTGGTGTTAATGAACACAGACACAGAATTGACAGTACCTAAAACATATTCAGGCTTGAACACAACATTAAGAAAAGTGCTTTTAAATGCCATTTAAGAGGAACTTCACTGTGATATATATTAATACTGCTCCATGTCAGGCAAGGCCCAGTCAATACAAACTCCTGAAAAATATCAGGATATAATGCCAACACTATTGTCATCATTACTCTCAAATTATTTTGTTCCTTATTCAAGTAATGAAGTCTTGAGGTTCTGTTCATTATTAAAATAGGACAATAAAATAAAGTTTCAGGAATGAAGCTTCTGATCATTGGCCTTCTTTAAATAATGAGCTCATGTTTTCAGGTAGCTCGAGCAGAAATGAATAATTTCTTTAAATCCAGATTATGAATCTCTTCAATGACGGGGAGGAACTAATGTACACTGAACGATCCAGCATCATGCAAATAGAATTAAGCTGGACAAACAGTTTATGGTATTTAAAAAAAAAAAGAATGGTGTAAGAACACTGAAGTTCAATTGAAATTCATCTTTCGTAAATGCCTGTTTGGGATTTCCACAGCACTAACTTGAAGAGGCCAAGATCCCCCAACAATTCCTGCTTGGATTGCCACCCCTATTACAACAGCTAGGTCTGGATCAACAGAAGTGTTGGGTTTCTTTCCAAAGAATTCTGTAATAACTTTACGTATTCTTGGAATTCGGGTGGAGCCTCCAACTAATACAATCTCATCTACTTCTGTCTTGTGTAGATGTCCTTCCTTCAGTACCTGTGCAATGGGCACAAGAATTTTCTCAAAAAGGTCCTCATTTAATGTCTCAAAGAGTTTCCGGGAAATTTCTGTTTCAAAGCTAATTGTTTTCCATGTGCCATCAAGAGATTTTGAAAAACTATCTTTCCCGTTCTCTTTCATGCCGATTTCTGTATCTGGAGAGTAATTTTCATGTCTGTTATCCTCCTGCAGGTTTTCATGTTGGTTTTTCTTCTCTGGCATAGTAAGAGAAATTCGGATTGTGGAAGAGGTATGAATTGTCAAATTTAATTTGACAGATTCTACAGCCTGCCTGAGTCGATGTATTTCTTCTTTTTTAGAAGGCAGAGAGCCGTACATGTGATGAATTTCATTATAGAGGTATTGCATCAACCGTTGATTGAAGTCCTGTCCTCCAAGTTTGTTGTTCCCTAAAACACAAAATCTACATATATCAGATAACTGAGAGGGCAATAGATATAGCTTGAATACCATTAAAAACTTGGACAAGAATAAGATATAATAGATTACAGCATGTGTTACATCCGCCATAGCCTTAACAATACCACTATTCTTGTTAACCCAGGCTGAAAAGGAACTATTTAGCTGAACTTCTAACAGGGCATCGATCACAGATAGTAGTCCACATTTAATACAATATGCTTCCACACTGCAAATATGTTCTATCAATATTATATATGGTTTAAGTTATAATCATGCATATTTAACTATAAACTGTTACCTTATTTGCATGAATAGATCATGATAACTGTGGTACCACTGACAGAATTTCTGTGGCTAAGTTCACATATCTTGCTAAATCATGGTTTAATAAATACACCAGAGAACTAGATTCACACAACACTTAAAACAAATCAATAAAAAAACCCGGCATGATTTAGTGCAATGTTTGCATGTGTTTTATGTCTTCTCACATAATATGAGATGGAACACTGAATGGAAGAAGCATATTGTCTGCCCTCAGTTATTATTAATACATGAACTGTAATGTATAGAAAGATGGAAGTGCTAATATGTAACAAGTATTGCACATAATTAAGAAATAAAAGCATTTCTTTACCTGCCATAGCTCGAGTTAGGAACATCCCTCCTTGTTTATTTAGCAGGGAGACATCCAAGGTTCCTCCACCCAGATCTACCACCATAACATTAGAGACATCAGCCTTGTGAAGACCATATGCCATTGCTGCAGCAGTGGGCTCATTAATTACCCGCAGAATTTCCAGTCCTACAAAGATAAAACAATGTCAGTATTTTTCATTTTCCAACACACTGATTCATATGATATAGATAACAGAATATATGTTCAAGCATAACAACTGTATGCTGTATATATATCAACTATGATAATACTATGGGAATTTAAGTGAAAAATTAACATGTCAATTTTTGGAACTCTTTCTTAGGCAACAAATTAATGTGTATTTAAAACAGAGAATATTCTATTATGCATTTACAATGGTTCATTTTAATAATTCAAGGACTTGATTGTTTGTGGCTTCAAATTCCCCAAACAAAACCTATAGTTTCAGTGCTGCTCCAGTTGGAACCCTTTGAAAACTAAGTTAGTTTAGGAAAAGCCTGAGGAATACGTGCATCACCTGCAAGGCTAGCTGCCTTAATTGTGTAGTTCCGCTGCCTTTCATCAAACTCTGCTGGCACTGAAATAACTGCTTTGGAAACCGGCAGTCCAAGATAATCCTCTGACATTCTTTTCAATTTCAAAAGAAGCTGAGAACCAATATATTCTGGGGTTACCCTAATAGTCTCATTGGTTACAACAGAAAATTCAGCAGCTCCCTTGTTGTTAAGGATCTGGGGGAGAGAAAAAAAGAGCAAAAACTGAAGCATAGTATCTTTCATACAGCCAGTCTGCATATTAAGGAAAACAGGATTTATTTTGCCTAATTGTAATTGTTTCAGCTATATGGAAAACAAAATATGGATTACTTCTGGCAAAATTTGTAATGAGGTTAATGCAATGTGTCAAACCAAACCATGGCTTAGCATTATGTATGGTTGTTTGACAAAGTTTAGGTATCCCTGGTCAAACTGTATGTTTCAACAAATCCCTAAGTGAAATGAAATTAACACAACCTCTGCATGGTATAAACACATCTTTCTGTAAATTTGAATGAATGCTTACTATTTATGAGCAGTTGCTTACAGATTCAAAATAAGAAAACGATGACTATGACAAGTGCAGAGATTTGGACATCCCTTTACTCACTATTTTATACTATCTCCCTTTTGCAGAAGTATTCCAAAAGTTTCTATCAGCAACTAATATTTCTAACCTTACTTTTGAGATTTTTCCCATTCTTCTTTGTAAAAGTTTTCTAGTTTTCTATATTAAGTTTCCTTGTATTCACTGTCTGACATGTTTCACAGATTTTCAAATATATTCATGCAACTGTGAAATATGTTTTTCTTTCCTGTAAGTACTTAATGATCAATTTGAAGATAAATATTGGATTACTCTCTTGCTGAAATACTCTACCTCTATACAGCATTAATTTCTTGACTGTGGGACATCATCCTGAAGACCAAGAAAAACCTTTGCTAGAACTGAATCCACAGATTTCTGCAGATAATCTTGAAAAGTTTACCTGACACTGGATGAGCTATCCACAGTTCCACAGTACAATTCTGAGTGTTATAGTGTACAATTCAGTGCATATAAGGAAACCTAAGAATATTTTTGAGCTAGAAGAGTTCTGCAAGAAAATATGGGGAGAAAATAAATAAGAAAAAATAGAAAGCCTCTTAGTTGCCTTTTGGAAAATTTTTGGAAATTGTTATTTCTGCCAAAGGAGCTGTTACAAAGTATTAACTGAAAAGGTGTTGAAGTGTCTGCACTTGCCATATTTATAAACTTCTTAAACAACTGCACTTTAATAGATAGCATGATCAAATTTGCAGAAATACTTTGTACTACGTACAGCTTGTGTCAGCTTTTTTTTTTTGGTTTGTGTATGCCTTTAAGTAAGTCTGGACTCCTGGTGACTGGACTAGTCTCTGAAGTTTTTTTTTTGGCAAGATTTTTGGAAGCAGTTCACAATTGCCTTCTTCCTAGGACTGGCCCAACATCCCAGCTGACTGTGTGCCTAAGGCATGAACAGAATTCCACTACACCAAACTGGCTTAACAATCTTAGGGATTGTTCTGACCAGGGTGCCTAAACCTTTGCGTACAACTGTATATACCAAACCTATGTCTAAATATGAAATTCTAATTTATCATTTGTTTCTCTCTTGTATCAGAGCTTCTTTCTTGCAATTCTGCAGAGGCAAGAGTCAAGAGCAGCTAAGAAAGGCATGACTTGTGCATGTGCATTCCAGGATCCTCATTCTCCTTGGTAACAAAATTTTCACACCAACGTACTCTACGAGCACAAGGCATAAGTGAAAAATTCAACTGCAAATGTCAAACTGCGTATTTGCCTTCCATGAAGGATAAGAAAATGCACATTTATTGGGTGGGAAACTAATGGTGTATTGTAAGAAACATATAGGAAAAACACATAATCTATTAAATAAATAAATAAACTGCCCACCAAAACATCCATCACCACAAACCAAGATCTTCACAGTCACACAGAAAAATATCCCTACAACTCCCCTCCCAAAATAATAACCGAAACCCCACAAAACACAGAAATCACCTTTCATTAAAAAATTTCAGTGTCACACATACATAAACTATTTCCCCCTAAAAAATACTCTCACACACACAAAGATTCTCCCACAAATGCACTTACAAACTTAAAAGCAAAATCATCCTTTATAGCTGTTAGGATACCTGAGTTACTAACGAGACACTGGCAGAGAAAAGGAAGGAAAAACAAATCAGGATCTGGTTGAACATGGCATGAATGCTTTGTGTATCTGAGAGAGTCTAATGTAGCTTATTCAACAAATCCTGACTTAATGTGTGGAACCTTGCCAAAAATTGTCAAAGAAAACAATCCTAAACTCACAAGCAACTGAAATTGACTAAGACTGCACCACTTATTTCTTGTAAACAAACCTACTCTGCACTTTATAAATAGCATTCACTTTGTTGGGACCTACGTGATGACAGAAAATGCTATGGAAACTTTATTATAAGCAAGTGTCTGGCTAATAATCTTCCATTATTTACAGCCATGCATAAGCAGGATGCATACAGTGTAATCCATACTGAATAGATGTACACAATGTAATTGATATTTAAAGAAGTCACCAATAAATTAACTTTCAGTAACAGTAACATATTTCAGTGAAGCAGCTGAACCTGAAAACTTTCATAAGATTTTAAACATTCCAGTTTTTCCCCAGCAGGAAAGTGATTATTTGAAATCATTGGTAGGCAAGTAGTAAACAAAATGTTAACTTTACCTTAAATGGATATCTGCTGCTTTCATTTAAAAGTTCCTTTGGTGTGAAGATCTTCCCTATAAATCTCTTGGCATCATACACAGTGTTCTGTGGATTTGCATCTGCTAATTCTAGCCCATCATATCCCACATACACATCATTCTCAGTAAATGACACTATGCTTGGAATGCTGTTGTGTCCATTTTCATCTGGAATCACTTTCACCTGCCCTGTACCAGGAAGGAACACTCCAACTGAACAGTATGTGGTACCAAGGTCAATCCCTATTACTTTTGGTGTGGGCATAGGTAAATACTGTTGGGCTAGATATCCAGCCAGTAAAAGGGTCAAAATAGCAGAACCTAAAAAAGAGTGGGGTGGGGTGAATGGCGAGAGAGGCATTAAAGTTAGCTATTACATTCCAAAATAAATAAATGTATCATCTGTTTCTTCAATACAACACATGCTGTAGAATCTCATATAAGTTTATTATTCTGGAAGTTAATCTCTTTTCTCCTTTATCCAAAGTATTGCACTTCTTGTTTGGAAAGCTATAAATTTCTTTAGCATTTATATTGTCCCCATTCCACAATATGCTTCCTGAACTATGTATATCCTCGACCCCTAATGGAACTGAAGTATATGTTTGAATACAAACATTTTGAAACCATGCTAGGGATTTTAGAGATGGTTTTACATTTAGCCATATGAGACAAACATGTATTTCTAGTTTATTGAACAAGGTTTATCAGTGTCAGAGGATAACGCACACAAACTCCGGGGGATGGGGGGGAAGGAGAAAAGCAGAAAGGTTTCTTTGCTCCCTCTATTCCAGATTAACAAATGTTCCTTTTTCTGTCGCTTTGTTGATTTCCGCTAAGAGAAAAATAAGAGAAAAATCCACAAATAACAAATTTTGACAACCTCTCTCTGCATTTATTGCATTTTAAGCACAAGAACACGCTACAAGCAGCCGTTTCCCAAAGTGATCTTCCATTTCCTTTTGGGAAGTTCACAAGTAGAATCTGACGGCAACAGTCCCGCTGCTACTGTCCCCTTAGAGCTATTACTGTCTATTACCACCCAAACTGGAGGTTCTATTCAGCTACCACAACTAATGGTCACAGACCCAATTATTTTGTTTTTTGCTTCACACATTACGATGCTGAACAGGAAGTTTCAACTCAAATACCGTACCTCGGCTGGCTCCCTATGGGGGAAGGGAGAATTATTACTATTATTATTATTATTATTATTATTATTCACCGAAGAGTACGACAGCTAGATAAAAGCTCCCCCAATGAATAGACGCTTACCCAACACCGTCATTTCCCCGGCCATTTCCAATAATCTTCCCCTGGCGAGTCCTATAGGCACCAGCAGCTACACTGCTATCCGGCTTCCTGAATCATTTACCGGTTTGCTGACTGTACCTTCGTTTCTCGTGAACAGCTTGGAAAACCTTCGCGTCGTGCGGGACATGCTGGGAAGTGTAGTCTCAGTCGACTAAGACTAATAGAGATCACTGGAAAAGAAAACTACGATACCCAAGAGGCAACGCAAATTACGATGGCGCTTTTGCGTGAAGACGCTCCAGGACACGTCACCATTCCGCACGAAGGGTCTGATGGGACGAGGAGGAGGTTCCCGGTGATGTAATGTGAAATGGGGCGGTGCAGATATGATGCCTTTCCTGTTTCTTATTCGTTTGCAGAGATATTTTCGGAATTTTGTTAAACCTTTGTAGTTGTTGTTCTTTCTGATGAGGTAATGGTTGCAGTTCTCCATCCCCACCATTTCTTAGACATTAGTGTGCGTATTAAGGCCTTGAGATAGTAATATTATATTGTGTCTCCAGTAGCCGTTTGTATAAATGTGTGTCAGCTCCAGAAAGCGTTCAGGGAGTGAACAGTAGTTATACGAGTTTCTTATGCCCGCTAAATCTTTTTAAAAATATATTTTGTATTTTATTTGTCTCATTTAGATATTACCCAAACTAGATAATATCTCACCCAGTTTGATAAAAGAGGTGGAGAGAACGCTTAAGTTATTAATAGAAACGTTGAAGAATACTGAGCTGAGAACTGAAACGTGCCTTTTCCTAATTAGTAGACTTCGTTGGTTGGATGAGTAAATATTGAGCACATTCAGCACAGATACCTGAGCGGCTTAATTGTCTTGCCATCAAGCCCAACCTTAGTCTACTATTCAGAATGCCATGAGATATGTTATCACATGCTTTGCTGAAAGCAAGATATACTCCTTCTACAGTAATATATCTTAATTAATAAATATGGCTTTCACAATCATTTACAAGATGTGCTGGCTACCAGCTGGCCTGGCTTCAAAAATGGGTTGGACAAATTCACAGAAGTCATGGTGATAGCAAACTAGATGCCTGCCACAGTCCAGAGATAGCAAACTCAGGCAGAACTTTTAGAAGCAAAAAGTCCTTTTTACCTATAGCTAAAGACAGCAACTGTTATGTAGTCATGGCTTGGCAGGGGTCTAGACCAGGAATCTGATAAACAAATGACAAATCCAAGAAAAAGATGACAGACACAGTAAGGTGGAATCTGGAGTTCAAAGCATGGCACAGCAAGGCAAACACAGTAGAGCTGAGGCTTGAAAAGTTGTTCTCAGTGTTTTAGGGGGTGAGCCCAATAAATAAGCCACAATGAGCCACCACCCAGATGCCCAGCTGAGGTACATTACTCATTAGAGTCTACTGTCCTGCCAGTCTGCTTCTTGGCCAGTCTGTCTGACCTGCGGAGCTCAGCCCTCTGCTGTTGTATCTTTAAAGCCAGCCTCTGCTTGAGACTGGGTGGGTGAATCACAGAGTCTGGCAGGCAAGTCAGTGGGGGCAGGCAGGGAGTCCCAAGGGCTTGCTCGATATGTCTCAGCCACAGTGGAGTTACTGGCTGCAACATTGCTGAAATCACCCTCTAGGACTATTATCCATAGAAGCCCCTGCCTCTTTTTCCTTCATCAGAAGACGTCCAACAGGACCATAACAGCACCCAACTTGTATTCTTACATTATCTCATTTTTTGATTGGTAATATCTTTAAGGGAAGAATGTGTTTGATCTTGAGGAAAGCATATTGATTTCGGATAATAAACTGCATTGTTTTCAATTTGCTGTCATATTAATTGACTGGTCTATAGTCCCCTTCATTCTCTACCCCTGTTTAAAAAAAAAAAGTAGGGATAGCATTTATCTCCATTTATTTTTTTATTTCACTCATTATGCAGAATTCTTCAAAGTTAATTCCAAACAGTTTGGTCACACCATAAGCAATTTATTCTAGTACCCTAGGACGAAAATCATCTGGTTCTGAAGACTTATACCTAAACAAATAAGTATTCTTGGAACATCTTTCTATCAAGGTCATTGTTCAGTCCTGCCCCTTCTTTTGCTCTTCACAATTGTTTGTTGGAAAATACTCTTACTGGAAAACACTGAGCCAAAATGAGGAATGAGCAGTTCTGCCTTTTCTGAATTATCTGTTAAAATCTTTATTGAGCAGGTGATATACTCATTGTTTTCCTCCTCATTTTATTTTGAGCAGAGAAGTAAAATGTCAGTTTAACAGGCCATTTAGAGAAAAGGGTATTTGTTAACTTTAAATGTCCATTAATTCTAAATTACATCAATTGTATCAATTTATGTCAGCTTTGTAATTATATAATTGATGTTTTTACATCATGTTTCAATTTATTTAACAAACTGGCACAACTGACATCAATATGTAAATTAAAAAATGTTGTAAAATGACAGAAATGATGCAATTGTCCAGACTGCTTAAGAAACTGGAGTTTGTCAGTTGTTTGGAGGTGATGTCCAAACAGAAATTTTCATTGTGTCTAGAGTACCCTGAATGAACTTGACGCTTTATTGTACTTGAAGAAATTCTTATTCTTTGTCATCCTCAACTCATTCTCTGCTTTAGTCTGTCTGATAGCATTTACCGTATGATACCACAATTTCCAACTATATGTACATATTCTTGATCTCTTCCTCCTTCCATCTCCTATATGTGCCATTTTTGTTTTCAGACCTTCACTGAGCTTTTTCTGCAAACATGTTGTCTTCTATGTCTTTCATCTATTTTCTTCTTACTGGAATTGTTGGCAGTTTTTTATACTAATTCCCACTCATCTTGAGCTCCAATTCCCATAGCTGACCATGCCATGCAATCCTGCCTGTCATTATTCTGAAATAATAATTTATTATTATTTATTAATTAAATAATGAATTTATTATTTAAGATTACTGAATAAATAATCTTTCTTGAAATCTAGAATACACTCAACTTTACTTTCCCTTTACTTTACTTTCCCTGAAAATCAAGAAGTATCTCTCAATGTCTCTTCTACATCTTTGACTGAAATGTTTCCATTATTCTTTCTGATTTTTTTTTAATTGATTAGCTTAATAGTCTCTGAAAAAAGCACTATTTCATCTACAGTACACAGTCTGAGACCTTTTCATTTCCAACCACAATGGAAATAAGTTTGTCATGCTTTGGCCAATTACATTTTTCACCAGTCTTTGTGGGGTGGAAGTCATTTTGTATCACCAGTCTATATAATCCAGATTATATAGACTGAACCCAAAAACAATTATCTCTTAGGCCTTTAATGTCTTCTTAGATACGCAAAACTTGTTTTCTCACTACTGTACAGAAAGTTGTTTTCAAAGTTTATTATTACTTTATTAGTTGCCATATTATATGTTTAGCCTCACAAAATCCCTTTGTCTTTTTGGGAGGGTAATTCCAGCCCAGTATATTCTTTCCTTGAAAACAGCAAGATAAGAAAACATGCAATTTCCTAAATTATTTGGTCCAAAAATCCACTATTATTCCTTAATCAGAAAGAAAAAAACAGTCTTATTCATTGGAGAAATTATATATTACTATACGATAGCAGGTGTAAATTGTTATAGGGCAAAATTAGGGGGTCTCTGACCCAGTAGGTTTGGTTGAATTACAGGTCCCAGCACCATTAGCCAGCACAGCTCCATTATACAGAAAAAAGAATAAAGTAGCTGTTACATTTATTTTCCACTAGATGTCAGAATATTGCCAGACATTTAGGTATGTACTATAATCTTTGGAGAGCAGATTACTAATATGAGGCCTCATCATTTTCTAATTATAATATTTAATCGTCTAAACTTTATCTCTGAAATACCTTTGAAAGTTGACAGTATAACCCATTCTTTCACAAATAGAATGTAACAATAGTTACTATCTTTAGAATGGTGGGTACAGTCTACCTACCTTTCCTTAATTGCTGTGACCACCAGGAAGCACCACGATACCAGTTTCATTAATGCAGTGAATGGTGGTCCTGGTGGTCACTGTAACAAAACACCACAAAGAATATACACTGTGTATAAGAAAGAGAAAAGAAATTGTGTAAAATCCCTTACATGGAGGCATGATATAACATCTGTATCTCTCCACTCTGATAGATTAAGGGAAGGTGGATCATACAGGTAGTCCTTGAGTTATGACCACTCATTTGAGCAACCATTCAAAATTTCGACAGCACTAAACGAGGCAAACTTACAAACAGTCCATGAAGTTGTGGTCATTGCAGTGTCCCCACAGTAGTCATGTGATTGCGATCCAGGCACTTGGTACCCGGTTCACAATTATGACATCACAGTGAGCCGTGGTCACGTGATTACCATTTGCCACCTTTCCTGCCCTCTTTCCATAAGCAAAGTCAATGGGGAAGCTGGCAGGGATGGTCACAAGTCACTCTTGTAAGTCGCTTCCGCTGCTTTTTCTCCCAAGGAGCCCCACTAGTAGCATCCCCCTGCCCACAGTGTGCACCTGCCTGCAGGACTCACCCATGCTCCCTAGGTCCCACCCAGGGCCCTCGCCAGCCTGCCTGCGGCCCTTGCTGGTCCACCTGCACTCCATAGCGCCTGCCTGCAGCACCCCCACTCCTGCACAGTACCCACACACTCAACAGTGCCTACTTCCTGTTTAACAACCTGTGCAGCCCTGGGATTACGATGGCAACCAGGACTGCTGGGATTGCCATTGCTAAGTGATGTGGTCACGTGATGTTATGCTTTATGACCACATTGCTTAATGATGGAAATTCTGGTCCCAATTGCTGTCATAACCTGAGGACTACCTGTATGTATTCTGATAGTGCTTCCTTTTCTTACGGTCTCAGACGAGAGAAATAACAGATATTACATTATATCATGACCTCATGCACAAAGTCTTACATGATTTTGAAGTAGAATTTCGGGAGATTTTTAGAGAAACCTCAATACCACATATTAACAACATTTGAGTAGAATCAGTAAGATGATAGGCCATATGTAGAAGTAGAAAAATTGAGCATGTAATTTTTAGCCATGCTTAAAATAACAGGGTACTATCATGATAAGTGAAAGTCTTAATCACAAGAATACAGTCTCTGGAGTATAATAAAATGACTGAGAATTGTTAGCTGCTGTAGTACTGGGAATCAAGGTTTTCTAGATAGCAGGTAAGGAAACTAGCCAATTTAAGATATATCATCAAGGCTTATTGTTTAAGTAAAGGCTTCTATTGTGCAGGGAAAGGTGATCTAATTTGTCCTGCCCCTCTGTATATTATTAAAACGTGTATAAATCAGTCAAAGTACAATGATAATAACCAATAATGTTGTCAGTGACATACTGTAATTTGAAAAGAGCCAATCAAATGGAGGGATTCATTTGCATATGCCTGCAAGATCTGTAGCCCCATCCTTCTCCAGGCATTGCCATCTGGCCTCCAGTGCTGAACTTGGTCAATAAAATGAATTTGCTTCAATGTAATGGTGTCTTGATGTCTAATTTAATACGACTCCTTGTGGGAGAGGAATTTTGTCCTACAACTTTTACCACCCCTTAGAGGAGAGAGGGATTTCTCGGTATGCCTGATGAGTCCCAAATAGAATGAAACCAGTTCTGTACTGCCTTCTAATGATCCATATAGGTAAAAACAACAGACAGTATAGGCCACTAGTGATTCCCAGGATAAATATGCCATTAAACCATTGGAACTTTGTACAAGAACAAAGTGTACGTTATGTTTCATGAACCTGTGTAGTAAATTCACCTAAATTATGTTATGAATTGATTTTTTCCCCAAAACAATACCAATGGATTAACAACTATCATTAAAAAGGGGTTATAATTTGACAGCAATGTTTTAAAACTATTGTGCTAATTCCTGGGATCTAGGTTTCAGAGAATTGATGATGGATTTCAGATAAGTATTCAATAACATTTTGTCACATTTAATGGAGAGGACCTTACAAAAATTGTTATTATATCTTTTTGTCTGCTATTAGGAATGTTTGAAGCAAGGCAGTATTTTTGTCTCAAGATGAGTGACTGGAAAAGGAGACTCTATAGGTTGAAAAGCAAGTGCCAACTGTTCTGGCAAGCTAGTTCCGGCTAAATACTGATTTACAACCCAAGTAGTTGTGAAGAATTTCTTCTTTAATGGCCTATAAGATTTTCTCCCTTTAGTTCTTCCCTACAGTCTTTTGCTGTATCCTTTTTCCCCCTCCCATGCATTCACATCTTCCCTTCCCATTTACAGTATAATTCCTTATATATTTTAACTGTATTTGCAAGTGCAGTTTAAGCACAAAGCTCAGGGTGAGGTTTGGGGGTCTTTGTGATGAGCTCTGCTTAGTAGATCCTAAAATCTACTTAATAGGTAGCTATTTGAGACTATTCCAAACAGGGCACTAGCTTCCAGTTGAAGAAAATGAAGCATTTTTTACATGAGAAGTATTTCTGGTGTAAAGGCAGAAACATTTTTTTCCCTCGTACTGCAGTTAAAGTAGCAATTCTAGCTTTCATATTCCTAATCTGTAGTTAAAAAGTTAGAGAATTTACAGAAACTAACCCTTTAACAATAAAACCCAATCAGCTGGGGCAGGGTCAAGAAAGTATATGCAACATAAAGACTGTCATGCAACATGTTGAAATTGTCATCTTGTAGCAACGGCACAACTTAATTTGGCTCATATGTTATATAGTTTAGGAAGTTTGATCTCACTTCAGCTATATACTTTCTAGTTTTTTTAAAAAAACTTTTTTTAAACTGAAGCCGCTGTGTCTCAGTTTCACCTCTTATCTGTAATGTGAGGGTACTGACCTACCTTGCTGAGTATTGCTGGATATGGCAATCACATTTATATAACATCACCATGGATTATGATAAAGCATGATCTTTTTCCCACTCTCCTTCCATATCACTGGAGCTGCTTAAAAACAGCATCTCCTAATTTGTTTCAGACATTAGCATGTTTGTCCTCAATTTTTACCTACTGCTTGCTGGAGAACTAAGTGGGCTTGTAGGTTCATGCTTAACTTTAAGCCATTGAGAGCATACTGTGTGAGCACACCAGTGTAGATGAAACATAAAGTCAGTGTTTAACTCTGAGGTCATTGTTACTGCCTGCAACAGAAGCAGTATTCAGGCCATTTTCTAGCAGGATGTAGACGGAAAGTGTGCGTGGTGTTGGGCAAGTTGAAAGAACACCTGAAAATGTTCTGTAAAACTATGTATGTAGGTGTTTGTGCATATACCCAGAAACTCCTCTATACAGACATACATGTGAGCATACATATTGAATGTACTATTTATACACATACCCTAAATAAAAAATGTTTTTGTCTTCTTCTGAAAGCCTGGAAATAGAAAATAGAGGTAGAAATTATCTATTTTTTTTCCTGTTCCATTTTTGGGGGGGAGGCTTCATGTATCTGCAGGAACAACAAAACTAATTATTATTATTATTGGAATCCTGATTAGTAGCCTTGGCCTGAAGTGTTTTTGATCTGCTCCAGCTAATATTTATTTATTATAAATTTACTTATTTATTTAAAGTGTTTCTAAGGCCACCCAACTCAAATAATGTCTCTCTTGGTGGTGTACAACAAAAGTAAATAATAACAATAATGACTACATTAAAAAGAGCAAGCCAGTATATAAAATGGCAACCAAATGGATAATTAACCAACCAAAAGGAGATTACACTCAACTGGACCCAAATGTCTGGAGAAAAAGTCAGGTCTTAATGGCTTTTCTAAAGACAAGCAGAGTTGTAGGGAGATCATTCCAGAGCATAGGGGCAGCCACTGAAAAGGTGGTGCTACTGGGAGACGATTTGATCCCTTTAATTTAGCAAGTTCTAAATTTTACAATATGCATGTAAGTCCCATGAAGATGTTTTGGGAATTGGAAAATAGTTATCTTAATGGTAAAATCTGACTCTTATTGTTAGGTTCCGCAGATGGTAGTTTTTGATTCCAGACACTTTCACTCCTCAAAAGAATAATTGGTGTCAAACTATAGTAAAACAAAATGATTTAAAGTACCATGACAGAAAGTATTTGTGTTTGCTTTGTATTACAAATCATCATCATCTTATGAATCTTACGAGTGTTAGTCAGGGTAGAAAATTAACATGATCCAAAGCAACTCTTAGACCTTGGTTGCAAGACAGAAAATTCGATCTATCTAGCCTTTTCAGATTTTGTTTATAAGCTTTCAGGAAGTTAAAGCTGTGTCTGAGGTTAGAGGAAATAACACTTGCCTATTTTTAATAGCAGAAGACTATTATTGTACAACTAGCTTTATCAGCTATTTAAATAAACTTCTATTAATGTATAGGAAAAAAGTGTGTTTTCACAGATGCATATGGCATAGCTTAGAAACAAATCTTTAATTACTCTATGTTTAGCTTCTTAGTTATGTTTTTGATGAATGCCTAGCATTTATTCTAGGCACTGTTCTGTTTGTACAATTCTTTGCTACAATTACAATTGCCTCCTCCATGACTTTCAGGCAGAGGTGAGAGGTGTCATTAGAATGGGAACATCCATCATTATTTTACAGTGCAATATAGTTAATCAATGCATAGTGAAATAATGATTAATAAGGGATATAATACCCAGTTGGAATTGTTAAAAACCAATCAATTTTTATCATTTTCTAGGTATGGTCACGTATAAACTATTAGATGCAATACAAGACAATTTGTAAAGATGCAGAAAGTCCAGCTCCAGTGCACCTCCTTCTAATAAGAGAAGTGAAAACTTTCATCTTATCAACATAAGTCAAGGTCCTTAATGTTATTGCTTTATAACTTTCTAAAAATCTCTAGTCATTTGGCATCTAGTTTGTATTAGCTGTAACCTCTGCTAAAGCTTTCAACATACCTGGAGGGATCTTAAAGCTATTTCTGTCAATGCTGATGGAATCTTTCCGACATTAGTCAGATTATTCTTACAAGACAGTCCAAAATGTTAGCCACAACTTGTCTCATTTTCTCAGCATCACTTGCTTGTACACTGTCATGTGAGTACCAAGTGTCTCTTTTGCCTGAAGAAAAGAAGAGTGTTGAAAGCAGAGAGTGGACCTATAGCCATTTAGCAGAATCAGGACACCTCTCTTGAAAATGATCTAGTTGTAAAAATAAAAATAACTCGTTATTGTACAAACCACAAAACAGTACAAATACAATCAGGTTCTCTTCTTTTTCTGCCTGGTTGATGTTTACATGTCTACTGGGCTGTCTCTTGGCTCTTTAAGGAATTCCTCATTCCCATATGCTCTGTATGCATCCTGCACCATGAATTGCTGTCTTCATTTTCCGTGGATGGATGGACAGAAAGACAGACAGATAATATTGGGAAACATACATAGTTTCTCCAAGTGTTTTTTTTAAAAAAATCAGTATTTGAACAACTGCTAAGAACTTATTAAATATTCTTAAAAATACTCATAGCTTCCCAGTTCAAGGCTGCCAAAATGGTAGGATTTCATAATTTTCTTCATTGTGATACACATACTGCACTATGGGAAACTATATCAGAGAGTTTATTATGTTATAAGACTCCCACTGTAGGACACAGTTTTGCCCCGTTAGATTATTACAAAGAATGTTGCTTTCTAGATGAACTGTTTGACACAACTGAATCTATTTGTCCATATGTGCCCCTCCTCTATTATTACAATGTAAAACAAATGTTTTGCTGTTCAGTTTAACTTCATTTACATATTGATTTCTAGTTTTACATTTCAGCAGATGCTATTCAGTTTGAACATCATAGTAGACAGTACATTATTGTAGTTGGAAACAGAAAAGCTGTATTAGACTAAATTCCATCACCCAGTAAATGCAGAATAGAGGCAATGTTAGATATTAAACTGATCATCATTTTGCATTAACTGCAATTATTAAAAAGTGAACATCAGGGAGTGAATTTTTCATTGGTATAATATATTAGAAATCCTGAGAGGAAGAGGTATACTTAGTACATTATATGGCATATAAAATATACTAAAGATGGACAACTTCTTCACCCTTATTGTATCCGCAGATAGCCATCCTGCGGCCTTGTTTCAAGTGACACATTGACACGTGCCTTCTTGGGTAGAGGGGGCTTGGAGATCCCCCTACAGGGCCATGTGGAAGAATTTGTCAGCATCTGTCAGACAAAGTTGCTGGAATTCGTTCTCAGTTGGACATTAGCTTTATTGCAGGTCCTAGGGAGATACCTGGGGCAAAGTCTTGCCCTGTTATCTGGGAACAGTTTGAACCTGTTGAGCCTGAGAAAGTGGACAGGGTCCTTATGATCAGTGAACTTGGCCACCTGCTCTTTAGATCCATGCCCCTCCTGGCTAAGTAAAGTTGCCGGGGCAGGGTCATGGGGGTGGGCTTTAGTGCTGATGAATTCTTCTTTGAGTGACAGGGTTGTTCCTCTGCCCCTTAAGGAGACACTGGTTCACCCCCTCCTCAAGAAACCATTGCTGGATCCCACCATACTGGACAACTTTTGGTCGCATTTTTGGATGATCTCTGATGAGAGCAGGATGGAGGTTGACCTCTCGGCAGCCTTCAGTACCATCAACCATGGTATCCTTCTGGATCAGCTCCAGGGATTGGGGGTGGGCAGCACTGTATTGTTCTGGTTCTCCTCCTTTCTCTGGGGTCAATTCCAGTTGGTGATGATTAGAGGGCAGAGATTCTGCCCTTGGCCCCTACTCTGTGGGGTTCCGCAGGGTTCAGTGCTCTCCCCACTCCTATTCAACATCTACATGAAGCTGTTTGGTGAGATCATCCATTGCCATGGGGTGAGGTATTATCAATACATTGATGTTACTCAATATATCTTTCTGCCCCTGGTGTCTTAAGTGATGCTGTTGATGTCCTATCCCAGTGCCCAGATGCTGTGGGGGCTTAATGGGAAACAACAGGCTTCAGCTGAAACCTGGCAAGACTGAGTGGCTCTGGGTTTTGTGGCCCTCCAGCTCAGGGACTATGTGTCCTAACTGCCAGGAAACACGCTGAGACAAGGAACTGGTCTCTAATGTTTTATTGCTTGTACATAACAGGAATCCTAACAAACTGAAGAAGCGTGGGAAAAACCCAGCCATATAAACCCCAAAGGTTAAGGCGGTCCCAATCTGTGTCTCTTTGAATGGCTACCTAATTCCTCAGTGCTACGCATGCGCTTAACAGTCTGGATGGGAGCCCCCTGCTCGCCATCCTTACTCATGACACTATGCCATCTTTGGTACTGGATGGGGTTGCACTTGGGGGTGGCAACTTGGGGGTCTTCCTAGACTCACAACTCCTGCTCAAAGATCAGCCTAGGAGGGCTTTTGCATAGCTTCATGTAATGTGGCAATTGAGCCCATTCCTAGACCGGGAGGCTCTGCTCATGGCTAGTCATGCCCTGATCAACTCCTGAGTGGACTCCTGTAATGCACTTTACATGGAGCTGTCCTTGAAGAGTATCCGGAAGCTTCAGCTGATGCAAAAGCAGTGGCTTGGGCAGTTATGTGTGCCCCTAGAACAGCACACATTGCACCTTTGCTCCGCAAGCTGCATGGGTTGCCAATTTGCTTCTGGGTCAATTCAAGGTGCTGTTTTTGACCTTTTAAACCCTTCATGGCATGGGACCAGGTTATCTGAAGGACTGCCTCCACCCAATTACATCTGCCCATCCCATCAGGTCTAGCAGAAGAGATATGCTGTGGGTCCCATCTACAAAAGAGTTTCATCTGGTGGGACCTAGGAGATAGGCCTTTTCTGTAACGGCACCCATCCGGTGGAACATCATCCCCCCTAAAGTGAGACTGGCCCCATCCTTGATATCCTTCTAGAAGTCCTTCAAAACATGGCTGTGTCAGCAGCCTTGGGGATCTCAAGGAAATGGCAATCTAATGAGATGGCTGCATTATTTTTAACATCCATTTTCTTGACTATCTTGTTATTAATATTGTTGATGTCTTTGAATTGTACTTGTTTTAATATTTTGATTTTATGATTCTTTTTTATTGTGTGCTGATTCACTTTTCTGTGAAATTGGCTATATAAATAAATAAATAGATACTTCTTAAAAAATAGCCCTTAAATTTTCAATGAGAGCACTACCTTTCCTTCAAATGCTAGCAAAATAATGCTTAGTATCATTCTACTTGGAAAAGGAGATGCCAGATGTTCAAGCTGGCTTTAGAAAAGGCTGTGGAACATGAGACATTATTGCTGATGCATGCTGGATAATTGAGAAAGCCAAAGAATACTAAGAAGAAGTCACTATGTTCTTCATTGATTATGGAAAGGATATTGATTGTGCCAATCATGTCAAGCTGTGGAATGTGCTTAGAAAAATGGCATTTCCAGAGCATCTCATTATCCTTGTACAAAACCTATATATAGGTCACAAATCTACTGTATGGACAGAATGTGGTGAAACAGACTGGCTCCAGATTGTCAAAGGAGTGAGACAAGGCTCTATACTCTTATTTACTCAACCTATACTGTATTCTGAATATATATTAAAGGAAGTTATATTGGAAGAAGATGAACATGGTTTTAAAACTGAAGAAAGTAACATCAATAACCAGTGCTATGGTGATGACACTACTTCTGCCTTTTAGGATTAACCATCACAATATAGGAACAAGCAACCAAGAAATATGCTGGGACTAGCACTTGGTAGAGCAGCTATAAAAGCTTTTGAAAAGATATTCAGAGGCTGTGATGTGTCTATACCTACAAAGATCAAAATTCTGCAAACAGTGGTGTTCTGTCAACCCCACAAACCAAGAAACAACTGCATCTACAAGTCTAAAACTACTTTTAGTTTTTTGTTTTTTTTTAAAGATGGACTATAGTAATGGAATCTTGCAAGTCTGATTATACTTTACTTCCTCTCATTCTTATGTGAATTAGGGAGGTGCCTCCCTAATTCACATAAGTCTGAGATATTTATGCATACCTTCTTGTTTTGGACTTAAGTCATGTTTTGCTCCTTGTTGCTTTAGTAATGGATCTTTCCTCTCTCAGTCAGGGTCATCCCCTTTACTGTGGACCTCTTCCATGTGACACTCTATGGAAGTGAAAGTTGGATTTTGAAGAACCAGTATAGAAAGAGTATTGACACTTTAGAACTTTGGTGTTGGAGAAGACTCTTGAGAATACCAGGATAGCCAAGAAAACAAACAAATGGATCAACGAACAAATAAACTCAGAGTTCTCACTCAAGGCACAAATGACCATGTTCAAATTATCCTACCTTGGACACATTATGCCTAGCTCTCTAGAGAAGGCTCTAATGCTGAGAAAAATGGAAAGAAAGAGAAAAGGCCAAGCAGCAGCAAGGTGGATGGTCTCAGTTACAGTGGAAATGGGTACACCATGGAAGACCTGAAATACCAGGTTAGGGACAGACTGTCATGGAGAAAAAATCTATGTGGTTGTTGTTTACACTGACTTGATGGCACATAATCAATCACTACCTTTACTAGAGATATTTGTACACTTTACACCTTATTTGTTCATTTTATTTATGTACTATAGCAATAAACAGCATAAAATAATATAAGAGCTCTGCTGGACCAGACCCCAGGCTTTTCTAGTCTAGTATTCTCACAGTGGCCAACTGGATGCATCTGTGAACCCGCAGACTGGAAACAATAGTCCCCTTCCACTGTCACTTCCCAGCCACCAATGACTCAGATGGTAGTAATTAGATATCAATATTAGTAATCATTGGTAGCCTGATGCTCCATTTTTAATACAATCGCAATATTCTTTGTTGTTTGTCTTAATATTTTTTGCCATGTGCTCATCAAAACCGTTTTAGCACCTTTTATTGAATGCTTGTTGCTGTTTCTTTTTGCCACAGCATGTGTTTCTGTGTGGTCTTTGCACTTGTGCAAGGCTTCCATTTTTTAAGAAGTTAATGGCACTTTTCCTGATGTTAGATATAGGAGAAATCATAGTTCCCACTATTGCATTTGTATAGTATTTGTTGTGATGGATGCAAAGTTCAGAAAGAGCAATTATTTAGATATTTTGGAAATTATTTATTTATTAACTAAACTTAAATTCACAACCTGGGACTGCACATGTGCAGGTATGATAATTCGCCATGAGACAGCTGTGTATCTAACAAGTTTTGCGAAATAGTAGAAGTTTATCTTTTCCTGGAAAATCAGCATTCTGTAGTTGCAGCAGCTGTCATAAATTTGGATGTTGAGCTGGGGAACTATAGCTGCCTTGGAGATAATTGATTTCCTCCCTGAAATAATTTAGTAGTGTTCACTTCAGAGAACATCTTTCTGATTATTGACTCTTTCTGATTAGTCATTTGCAAAATTATTGCTACAGCTACAAACGTCAGTTCTCTCAGACTTTGGCACCTTTTCTTGTAGCTTGGTTGCTGCTGCTGTTTTTTTGTCCAAGAGGGATTTAATAACCTAGTACTTGCAGAAAACATATTGTCTTACCCTACCTAGAATCCTAGAGTGCTACAAATGCTAGCAATTTTTCATACTATGCTGACCTTTCCAATTGGTTGTTTTATCAGCCAATGTCTGTATTTTAGCAGTCTTTCTCACCTTTTTTTTTTTTCTTTTTGTCATAAAAAGGCTATTTGAAAAAGGTGGGTTAATGCCAATAATCTTTGTGGAATAACTGTCTTTTTACAAGGAAAGGCATTCCATATTTGCAAGTGACTCCAATTTTGCAGGAAATATGTAGAAAATTACTTATACCCATGGCTACCTGTTCTGCTCAGGCTGTATACTGTTACATCTGTAAATAATGTTTTTATATTACCATGTATTTTAAAAGATGAAGAAATGATGCCACATGCATAGAGATTTGCTGGCAATAATATCCAAACCATGGGGACAGCATACATTTAATTTCTTTATGGCATTTCCAGTATAGCTTACTTTTCTCTGTGACCTTCACAAAGCATTCATGGGAGTCTCTTCTCATTTTATACTCAGAACTACAACTCTCAGAGATAGGTTGGGCTGAGATAGAATGATTGGCCCAAAGTCACCCAATGAAGTCCTGTGTGAGTAGCCAGTTCATAAGAGCAATTCAGGCTATTATTTGCGAACAGCTTGTTTCTATTGTAAAAATCAGCTACATACTATGCCACAATTATCAATAGACAGCTGTGTCAGCCAAAGGGCTGTAGTGATTAATTCCAGTGCTAGTTGCTTTCATACCTATGACTCATGAAGTATTTATTTATTTATTAACATTTCTATGTCGCTCTGAATCCCAGTGCTGGGAATAGCATACACAGGGGGAGAAAATAACTGAGAATTAAAAACAACATGACAGTAATTTTCCACACCCACTCAGTGCTGGATCAAACCATTTTGCTGTCCAAGGAGCTATTGGATAGAATATAAGTGATGTCTGAAAACCAGGATTCTTTAAATCATTACAAAGTGCGCTGAGATTAAACTCTTGCCTCAGCCTAATCTGACAAGTACACCTTGGCATCAAGTGGGATACTGCAAGGAATAATAAGGTGGCAGCTTTCAAACCATTTATTAGTTTATTGGTCATGGCCATACCTTATCACAGATTCACCATGTGTCTTGAGTAAATATGTCACTACTGAATACATATAGTAACCAATTGACCAATATTATTATGAGAGTGAACATATTTTACAACAGTCTGTTAAAGTGCTGTGTAAGGAATAAGCCTTGTTAAAGACTATATTCAGAGGAATTGGCAATGCTAGATTTTGGTGATGGTAAAGAATTCCAGAAATGTGAACAGATTTGAAAATAATCTTCTCTCTGAAATATCCAAGAACTATCATGTCTGTTTTTAAATTCAGTAGTAATTTCATTCCTTTTTTCTGCCATTTTCTTCTTCCCAACCTTTCCCCAAAGTGCTACATTGTAGGATGTGGCATAAGCAAGGGCACTGGAAATTGCCAGATGTGTTTGTGACCAGTGCAACTAGCTTCCAACCATGTTTAAAGCATGTTTTGTGCATTCAGGAAATTTCTCTTGATATAATGGATTAGGAGGAGTAATTAGAATCACGGAGCACTGCTTATCAGTGCAAATTTGAACACAGAGTGAGGAACAGCTTAGAAGCAGCCTTCTGATGGCATTTTTCACAATTCAGTTCTAGACCCATATTTCAAAGTAAGCAAAATGTGGCTTATTTGTTTTTGGATTAGCATGTTGCATGAACCCAGATACTGTAATTTGTTATACCATGTTGTATGAACCCAGCCAAACAAACCTTGGTTTAGAACAATATATGAGCCTAGTTGATGTATGCAAAATGTGGAAACTGATGCTTCTTTGCTTGAATAATTGGCTAAACTACCTTGGGAGTTGCCAGATCACCCAAATTCCCCATCTATGGGTACTGTAAACATTCAGCATTCTGAATTTAGTATCTGAATCCCTGGGAATTTTGCAGCAATTTAAAAACGACTCTGAACTTTTGGTATCCTGTGACATCGGCTATGTTCAAGACCTAATCTGAGTCTTTCTAACTTCTTTGCAGTATATTTCAATATGCAGTAAAGTGTATTTTCCTTTGAGATAATGTGGTTCTCTAGAACCTGAGTGCTCTATTTCCCCATTAGTAAAAACCTGTGCTTTACGGTGCCCCTTGACACCTTGGATACAACCATCATAGCTGCTCTTTCAGGAGCAAAGATGTCTGAACAACTTACTAGTTTTCCACCATAGGATATTCTTTTTCTTTTTTTCTTTTTCTTTTCCCCCTGCATATAGCCAAGCAATATGAAGTCAAGAATGGAGTGGGGTGTGCTCAAGCAAATAATTTTATACCCCATTATGGAGTGATGGTTGATGGAACAGGGTTGTACTGCAATTTGGATTCAGTTTCCAAAAGTGTTTTGGAACACATGGAAGCATCAATATTGTTCCTGCCTGCAACTCTTCAAATTTTCATAAAATCACCCTGTAACTCCAGAGGGCAGATTCTGAGAAAAAGACACTGCTGCTTTAAAGGTGTTTCATTTACATCTGTCTAAACTAAAACACTGTTGGGATTGTATCTGAATTGTTTCATAGGCCTATTAAGAAATTATTGTTTCTCTAAAACCTTGGGAGCTAGGTTGGGTCGATGACTGATTTTTTTTCCCCCAGCAATGTAAGCTTTGTGAAAGAGCAATTACAGATTATCTTCAACTGCTTTTGAAAGATCAGGGAGAAGAAGCAGTGGTGATGTCTGGCAGCCCAATGTACTTGATAGTGTCCCAGATTTAATGGAGATTTAAAATAAGCCTTTAAGTGTTTGACATGAATACATACCTGGTGGACTAGATGCAATTTGGTATAACCTGAATTGTTTTGGACAATTGGAGGACAAACTGGAGGGGAGGGGGAAGGAGGACACACTAACCTTTTAACTTTGTTAGCATCTGCAACAAAAATTGAAAAACTGCAAAAACAAACAAACAAAACTTAAGCCTACATGTATATGAAATGACTTTTTCCAGCATCAGAAAGACTGGTTTTTCAATTGCAGGAATGTACTAGAACCCATCAGGAGGCAAAAGCCTTTAGCATGTAACTGATTAAGATCTTGTCAATTTCAGGCAGCTGTGCAAGCCAACAGGAGGGTACTAATCAACTAATTAAGATCACAGAGTGGAGCTTGTTAACTTGCACTGAACATTTATTAGGGAAACACTGCACCATGGAGAAAAGCTTCTCAGGAAGAGGTACTCAAAAAGCTGGATAATACTTGATTTTAAGGCTGTGCCTGCCAGATGGAGGACATGAGGACAAAAAGGAAGGCATGTCCTCCCTTTGCCAGATGTCTAGTAACCCTATTCACATAACAATCATTTACCAAAAGGCAGGTGACATTGCTTCCTTTCATTTCTCCTAGTGCCCCCACTCCATCTTTTAATTCTTTCCTTTCTGTTTTATGGGCAGGTGAACTCACTTCGAAAGTACTGGTCTGTAGACTATACCATTTTTATTTTCTAAACATGCTGATAAGATGGCATCCCATTTTTCTTGGCAGCCTTCTGTTTTATCAAAATAACATTAAAAAAATGGTTATGCAAGCAGTTGAAAAAGTTTTTGACGTCAATTCTTCAAATTATTTCTTTTATCTGTCCCTAAGAGTTCTTCCTTGCTCAGCAGGAGAAGGTTCACTTCTTTATTTTTATTACATACTATTAGTTATTGTTGCAGGCTTCAAGGAAACCTTAGTTTTGTGTTGTCTCAAGAACAGTTACACCTGCATTCAGTCCCCCAGAAGTCACAAACACTTTTCTTCGCCTGGCTTGTCACTCTCAGTATCCTTTTGATGCTGTTCTGTCATACTTCTCATAATTCTGCTTCTCCTTTCTGATTTATGGATTTCACCAAATAATGCTTTGCTGAATCTAAACATTTACACAAATGATTGTTAAATAAGTAAATGTTGTATTTGCTTAAAACATTTTATTCTCTTATTGTCTCCCAGTCTCCTTTGTTACCTGGGTACAACATTCATGCCTCTTGGTTAAAGATCTAAAAACTTGTTATTCAGGTGGACCAAGATCAGGACACATGGCATGTTATGGATGACCTCATATAGCAGTTTCATGTTTGTGTTAAAGAATTATTAAAGTTGTTACATCTCTTCTACCTGAAGGTTTTATGTAGCCTTTCTAGTAGACTGTCAAGACTGGCTTTTAAAAGTCAGTCTCTGCAAATGTAAAACTGGCTTTTCATTACTTGGCAATGCCTTTTGTCTAACCATTGAAAGAAGAGAAGGGTGGGGCATCAGAAGATTCTTTCTGTATTTGCTCTCATGACTCTTCCTTAGAGCACATCCAACAGGCTGACAGACTAAAGCAAAAGAAGTTAAATGAATTAAGGGTCAAACCACCACAAGAGGTTTTGTGTTACTGTGATTTTCAGAATTCCAGGGGAAGAGAATATCTGGAGCTCAGAGAGTACCAAGAATTCCACATTTTCAGAATTGCCCTACTTTTTTTCAGTGTTAACAGGCTGGAAAAATAATGCATGAAAGGAAATCCAAAATTTGCTGTAGTTCTACACTGTCCACATTTTTTTTGTAAATATATAATAATTTTCAGGAAAAAATAGTATGGAAAAAATGCTATTACAGTTTAGAACATGGGATATTTGAGAAAAGGAAGTGCAAATTATATCAATCATATTCAGTTACATGATAATTTGCTCTGATCTTATAAATTGTTATCTTTGGATTATCAGATATTCTTCAGTATAGAATCCTTTAAGATCAAGGCAAGCAACTTACCTCAGAGTATATCCCAATAAATCTGGATTAATAGAAGAGAGAGAGAGAGAAATTACATTGCATGATTAAAAATCAATGCTTGGTTAGTTGGGAGTTAATTCTGTTTTGGGTTGGGTGGCCATTAAAATACAGTACCCTAAGGAAGCAGGACAGTGATACTAAGAAAGGAAGACATAATAAAATAAAGAATAGTGATGAGAAGTATTTTTAAACTTCTAAAGGCACCTTCAACTATATGCACCTTCAACTAAAGAAATCTATAACAACTAAGAATAAAATACTGTAGGTGTGAACTCAGCAGCCATAAAATAAGTTTTTCCTTATGCACAGAGAGAAAAACTTTGCTCCCATACACATATACTACTTTCTCTTGTTTTCTCCTCATTCATAAATGCACACATAAACATCAATTGCCCAGTAGTTGTAGTTCTTTAACCTGCAGTTGCAGCCATGAAGAGAAAGAAGAAAGTCTTGGAAGCTTGCCTGGAGTTCAACTGTTCATTTTATCTTACCCACTTCCTTCCTGCCGAGGCCACTTACCAAATTCCTTGGTGACCAGCCAGATCAGTCTCATGCCTATGTGTACCCTTTCTGTCTCCAAGTTCATTCCAAAGAAACTGTGGGTATCTTTGCTTCCATCTAGTGGTTATTCAGACTTTTGCAGCCCCCATAGAAGAGAACACAAAAGAAGGACAAAAGGTGAATCTGCCAGAGAATAAAACTGGCTGAAGGGCAAATCAGACTCCAGCATAATTCTCTAGATTTGCCCAATCTTGTTCCCAATTGTTGAACTTACTTCTGAATAAACCTAGGCTGTACTGTTGATTACACTATTATGTCAGACAGTCTTTTCTGTTTCTCTGGATCCTTGCCTTTTTCCCCAGAGTTTTGCCTATAGCAACGTGTTACAATTTTTCTTGAGTTAAAGAATATACCAGTTGAAGAGAATATTTGTAGCTCAGGGTTGAACTGTGGACTCTTTGGTGCACTCTGAGCCTTGTTGTCTTCTTGTAGATGTTTCATTGCCAGACTAGGCAACTTGAAAATGGGGGATTCTTTATAAAAGACTGATTCCAACAATCAGCTAAATTGCTTCAGGAGGCTATAGTTATAAAAGATTGAAAATGGAGCCTATCGGTGTGCCAGTGACTGGTTGATGTTCCTGCTGTGCCAGGGGAGGGAGGAGAATTTCTTTGCCAGCATTCAGTGAAGGATTTGCTGCTGTGACAGCAGATCTCACTCAGGGGCTTGATTTAATGCCCCCAATTACCATATTTTTGTAATTACAATCCATGCCTGATGAGGATGGTGGAAACTTTAAGGCCTTGAGTAGAACATCTCTGTCTTATAAGGATATAATGTCTTCCATTGATCTTCCCTTTTAATGTTTCATCAACTCTGCAACCAATTGATCATTCCTTGGATAAAAACTGTACCATAACTATATGCCAACACTTGTGATTCATTTTCACTTAGCTAATCAAAATGTTATTCCACAAGACCCTGATGATGTTCAAGATGCTTTGTAGGAGGTATTGCCTCAATCCAAACTGGCTGCCTCAGATGGCATATTTCTCACAGCCTTATCAAAGTACAAGACATGAGTTATTAATCACATCTTCTCTCAAATATCTCTCAGGTGGTCCACTAGGATGGCTCACCAGAATGTTTCCCAATTAATAAGAAATCTTACGTAACACATTGTGGGGAGTTTTTATTCTTTCCAACCCAATTGAATATTGGAAAGGAATTTTGTAAAGGAGGTTAGGACTCTGTCCTTCTGTTTTTCATTAGGCGACTCTCTGAAAACTGAACAGGATCAACTTTGATATGGGGAGACAAGCCAGAAAAAGTAAGACTGAATTTGAAAATGAGATAGAGCTTGCTAAGAGACTGTGGAGTAAAATATTCTATCCCAAATCCCCCAGAAGCAGTGGGGCAACAGCGCAGAATGTCGCTCACTATTCTATTTTAAGCTCCTTTGTCACCTGTCTCCTAGTCATGTGATTTAGGATAAAGTATATGTGTTTTCTGTGCACAAATTGTAAAAACCCTGCAGACATTATGCAGGGGGAAAGAGGAAACACAGAATTACAAAACAGTTATTTCATTACGAAGAAATAAAAAATATAGATGTCTCCTTTGGCCTCTGCTAGTAAAGGGACTGCATATGCAATGCTGGCTTTTCAGGAATGGTGAATACATCACTTTTCACATGACAGGACACCTAATTCTTAATGATCACACTATCCAAAGTAGCACCCCACTCCAAGTGATGCTCTTGTTGTTTTTGTTTTAAGAAATGCTGCATATACATATCTGAGCCTACATTTTGTAGGGTCTATATTTTAGCACATTGTTTCTTTTTCTAGTATTATACTGAACACATTTATACTTACAGTCAACAATTCAACATGTTCGTTGGGGTTCAGAGCTATAATCATAACTGTATGACAACTTTTGTATATCTTGTTTTACTTTTCTGAAACATGAGAAACTACCAAAAAAAAAAACACTTTTACATGTCAAATTATTGTATGTGTTTGTTTATTGTTCTGGTGGATTTTCTATTACTTCTATGATACCTTTAAATAGATAGAATAAGTGGAATTAAGCATAAACAGGAATGCTTTATTGGAAAAAAAATACAGCAGTTGTATGTATTAGTGGTTTTTCCCTAATGAAAAATTGGATATCTGATTTTTGCTGATCTCCAGCACCTAGCATAATATCTAACATACCTCACAAAGATCTAAATTGTCTTGTAATACTCAAGAGCATCACTTGGAGTGGGGTGCTACTTTGGATAGTGTGATCATTAAGAATTCACATACTGTCATGTGAAAAGTGATGTATTCACCATTCCTGAAAAGCCAGCATTGCATATGCAGTATCTACTGGGACTGGAAATGAAATGATGTTTGCCGTTGAAGATTTTCAGACACACAAAATTTACTTCCTTATTTAGCACCTATATGGAAACTATGTTGAAAATATCCTTTTGTCACATGTATCCCCCTTCCCGAGCAAGAATCAACTCAGATACATTATCTCAAAGTCTTTTCACATTCAATAGTATTCCCAAATACTATCAAAATAGTATTCCCAAATACTATCAAAATCTCCTTTTATGATAATGTGCTATCCAGCTATGTCATCTAACTCTACTTAAACCTTATCAGAATAGTTCTGGATATCAGCTGACTGCCACTGATCCCCTAGCAGATATGCCCAATATTCCTCAGCCCAAAATAGGATACCACAACTCATTTTTTAATCACTCATTTGTGCTGCTTGCATGTACAGTAGTCATGTTGACAATATTATATAGTACTTCTTATGGTAAAGCAGCAACTGCATAGACAAGAATAGGAAGTGATTTCGGTTTTCTTATGAAGCTCTTCTTGGTTCATGCACTGCTACTAGGTGAATAACACAAGACTTGAAGCCATTAGTGGCTTGCTAGAACCAGCTAATGGAGTAGAGCTTAACACAGGTGACAAGCTGCACACAGAAAAAGAATATTATCTTAAACAGCTTCAATGAGCATGTCAGAGAAACACAGGTTATTGATCTTAGACACTTAGCCCTTCCAAGCATAAAAAATCACACACTTAGACAAATTAGGTTCAAAAGTAAAAATAATCTTACTGACTTTATTCTTCAGTCCAGTTACATTCATCTTTGGTGGAAAATGAGGTTACTTATTTCTTCTGTTCTTTACCTATACTTAGTGTTCTTTTAGCCCTATAGCTGCTAAGAGTTGCATGAAAGAAACATGGCTTTAGGCCCAAGATGCAGACAGAGGAGATCAGCATGCTTGCTGCCTCCTCAGTAGGTGGAAGAAAGGAGGAAGAGAGAGAGAGGAAGTGGGAGTGGCAACAAACGGCTTCCTCAATAGCACGGAGAGTTTGCATCCTAGAGCAACCATCCATATGCTAATGAGGCATGCTGGATTTGCCAGGACTTCCCGCAAGACTAACAGGAGTTGTGTCATGAGTACTGATGGTGAGCAGGAGGGGACCTGTCATGAGTAAGGATGGCGAGCAGGGGGCTCCCATCCAGGCTGTAAAGCGCATGCGTAGTACTGAGGAATTAAGCAACCATTCAAAGACACACAGATCAGGCCCGCCTTAGCCTTTGGGGTTTATATGTCTGGGTTTTTCCCATGCTTATTCAGTTTGTTAGGATTCTGTTTATGTAGCAGTAATAAACATTAGAGTACTACTCCTCGTCTCAGCGTGTGTCTCACTGTTAGGACATCAATCCTAACAAACTCCTACTCCCATCGAAAGAGGGAGGAACAAGAAATTAAAGGAGAGACATTTGGAAAATGTCTTCAGAAAACCAAGAAATTTGGCTCGCCATCCAACAATTGGCAGCAGCCCTGCAACAACACCAACAACAGGTAGATCTACAGGTCAACACATTACAAGCTGCCATGCTACAGCAGTTACAACAACCAGCTCCGATTAACCCACAACCAGTGCCAGCAGCAGCAGCAGCAGTTCCGCCAGTAGTCTTGAGATCCCAGGGCAGTCTACCAGAGAAGTTTGGAGGAGAAGCAGGACAGTTGAGAACCTTTCTCACACAGTGTACAATGTTTTTCGACAGCAGACCAACAGAGTTCCCCACAGACAGAACCAGAGTCACCTTCATCCTAGGTCTGCTAAAGGGACCAGCAGCCAAATGGGCTATTCCCATGGTGGAGAACAATGACCCAATTCTCAACGACTACCAGAACTTTTTGGCAGGTTCCGAGCACACTTTGGCGACCCGATCAGAGAGGTCACTGCCAGCCGGGAAATTCGGAAGCTCAAGCAAGGTAACAAGAAGGTGGGAATCTACATTGCTGATTTCAAGTTGTTAGCAGGAGATCTGGACTGAATGAGAGTGCATTAAAAGACCAATTCAAACAGGGGCTGGATGAAGAAATTAAGAATGAATTAGTGCTCCAGGGAACACCAGCTAACCTAGAAGCCTTATATCAGTTGTCTGTGGTCATAGATACCAGGCTAGAAGAGCTCAGACAGATGCAGCCGGGAAGAGGCACGGGCCTCAGGACGCTCCCAGGATTTCCATCTCTCTCCGTAGCATCTCGTCACTCAGGACCAGAGGAGCCGATGCAGATCGGGGCGAGCAGGAGGCTTATTTCCGAGGCTGAGAGGCAGAGAAGGAGAGAGAGAGAGCCCTGTGTTTCTACTGCGGAGCCTAGGGGCACATGGTGAGAGCTTGCCCAGCGAGAAGCCAAGCAAGTTCAGTAAGAGCCCCAGGGCAAGCAGCTGAAACAAGAGCCATCTCCGCCTCTGCTTCCAACCAGGGAAACTCCATCGGTCTCCCTCCACAGAGCTCAGCAGGGAGACCATTAATCAATTAAGGAGGGCTCATTCCGAGGATTCCAGGCAATCCTTTTACTACTTACCAGTAATAATGCACGTCAACCCAGAGCACCATGTCAAGCTAGAGGCCCTTGTGGATTCCGGAGCTTCCACCAATTTTATTGATGTGCAGACCATACAAGACTTCAACATCCCGACCATAGAATTGCCATGTCCCATAGAAGTGGAGACCATTGACGGCCAGCACCTCAAGGCAGGGACGATTAGAAGGTTCACAGAACCAGTGCAACTGACAACGGGAGACCACACTGAGTGGATCCAGCTTTATGTTACTGCATTGCTTAATGTGCTGGTAATCCTAGGCACGCCTTGGCTGAGGATACACAACCCATTGCTGAACTGGACTACAGGAGCAATCTCCTTCCCAGCTAAGGAATGCCAGCACCACAAGATTCAAGCCGCTCTCCGCTCTCCAGCAACCAATGCAGTCACGGAAGCAGGGGGGGTTCAGTTGCCAGCCAAGTATGCAGATTTCACAGACGTTTTCAGCGGACAAGAGGCCACAGCACTACCCCCCCATAGGGACTGTGATTGCACCATTGAGTTGATACCAGGAGCCAAGATTCCAGCAAGGAAACAATATCCCATGTCTCCCAAGGAACTAGCCACCTTAAAGGATTACTTGGATTCTAATCTCCAAAAGGGGTTCATCCGACCATCTACTTCCCCAGCGTCTTCTCCTACCTTCTTCATACCAAAGAAGCCTGACCCGTTGGCACCTGCAAACCAGGAGACACCCATGAGAGTGGTCCACGATTTCAGTTTTTTAAATAAATTCACAAAAAAAGAAACTTATCCACTGCCCCTAATATCTGATCTGCTGGATCACTTACAGAAAGCACACATTTTTACCAGGTTGGATCTCAGGAATGCGTACAATCTGATCCGGATGAAAGAGGGGCACGAATATCTAACTGCCTTCGACACCAGGTTTGGTAAATTTGAGTACCTTGTTTTGCCCTTTGGCTTGTCTAATGCAGGAGCCATATTTTCCCAATTTATGAATCAAATTTTCTCTGATTTACTAGATAAGTATCTGGTCATTTATCTAGATGACATATTAATTTTCTCTGAGGATGCTACAACTCATGTAACCCATGCACGTAATGTCTTACAAAGACTGAGAGAGAACAAGCAATTCGCCAAGCTAGAGAAGTGTGCCTTTGATTTAACTGAATTACATTTCCTGGGCTATAAAGTATCAACAGAAGGCATATCCATGGATCCTTCTAAGGTCCAGGCAATTCTCTCTTGGCAACCCCCCCGAAATGTTAAAGAGGTACAAAGATTTCTAGGGTTTTGCAATTTCTACAGGAGATTCATAAATAAATTTAGTGACAGGCTAAACCCCTCACACAACTTTTGAAGAAAGGATCAAAATTCATTTGGGGGGAGAGAGAGCAAGCAGCCTTCCAAGAATTTAAGCAACTCTTTGCATCCCAGCCGCTGTTAAGACACCCTGATCCCACAAAGCAATTCATAATGCTTTCAGATGCTTCCGATATTGCCATTGGGGCAGTGTTATTGCAATATACAAACAAAACCAAGAATACATTGCTTCCGTGTGCCTTTTTTTCACGTATGCTCTCACCAGCAGAGAGAAACTGTGATGTTTTTAACAAGGAGTTGCTGGCAATTAAAGCAGCATTCCAAGAGTGGAGGCACTGGCTAGAAGGTGCAACCTTTCCTGTGCAAGTTTGCACCGATCACAAGAATTTACAGCTTCTACAAAACACCAGATCCCTCACCCCACGTCCAATCAGATGGAGCCAGTTTTTCTCCTGTTTCAATTTTGCTATTTCTTATGTGCCCGGGGCGCAAAACTGCTTGGCAGATCCTTTCAGGCAACCCCCGCCACTCACCAGGAGGTACAGGCTACTATATTACAACCTCACAACTTTGATCAGTCTATGAGGGGGAACCAGAAAGAGATTTTAGCAGCAGGCAGACAAGCAGAGGACCTATTTACAAGAGTCAGAGCTCAGCAGCAACAGGACCCGTATGCCAGGGCCAGGATGGATGACCTCCAGAGGGGCCTGCAAGATACTGCCCCCTCATTCAATGTGGAGGCAGGAATCCTCTGGCATAGTGGGTGATTATATTTTGCCCCTTCATTGAGGGAAGAAGTACTGAGACTTTGCCATGACCATCAAACGGCAGGCCACGGAGGTGTTTTCAAAATTCTCCATAGAGCTCTGAGAGACTACTGGTGGCCTAAGATGACTGCAGACATAAAGGGTTATGTTGCTTCTTGTCACACCTGCAGACAAGCCAAGCCTCTCCCAGGGAAGCCCACAGGACTCTTGCAACCCCTACCCACCCCCAGTAGGCCTTGGGATACAATCTCCATGGATTTCATCACTGATTTACCCCCAGGATGACTTCCATACTAGTAGTGATGGACCTTTTCACAAAAATGGTGCATTTTATTCCTTGCAAGGGCCTCCTATCTGCACAAGCCACAGCGCAGTTGTTCATGGACCATGTTTTTAGGTATAGAGGCATGGTGAATCACTTGGTGAGTGACAGAGGCCCACAGTTCACTTCCAGGTTCTGGAGGGCCCTTTTCCAGTCATTAGGGGTCCAGATCCACCTGTCATCAGCGCATCATCCTGCTAGTAACGGGCAAGCCAAGAAAATTAACCAATGGTTACAGCAGTATCTCAGGTGTTACACCACTTATCAGCAAGACAATTGGCCAGCCCTGCTCCCCATGGCAGAATTTACTTATAACAACTCTGTGCAATCCTCGACCAAGATGTCCCCTTTCCAGGCACTCTACGGGGTTAACCCTCGGGTGTTGCCCACCTCCTCCCAGCAGGGAGCTGTTCCAGCCATGGCTGATTTTCTTAAAGAGCAACAAGCTGCACAGGAGTTGTTAAAGGAGCAGCTGAACAGGGCAAAGAGTGCTTACAAGAGAGCTGCAGATGCTCACAGACAAGAGGGGCCAGTGATTGTAGTAGGAGACAGAGTGTGGCTCTCTACCAAGTTTTTGAACTCTACCAGACCCTCCAAGAAATTTGACTCTAAGTTTGTGGGCCCTTTCACTGTGGTGCAGCAGAGAAATCCAGTGGCTTATCGTTTACAGCTACCAGCATCCATGAAGGTCCATCCAGTGTTTCACAGATCATTGCTAGCCAAAAACCCTCACCCAAGTGCCTTACAATTGCAACTGCCCCCCCCCCACCTCCAGTAATTGTGGAAGGGGAAGAGGAATACGAAGTCGAGGAATTTCTGGACTCTAGGAGGAAGGGAAGGGGCATCCAATATTTCATACACTGGAAAGGGTACCCTGAGGAAGAGCGCACGTGGGAGAATGCCAGAGATGTACTTCCATCAGCTTTTCCCTCACAAATCCAAGCCTCGCACTCTACCAGAGACTCCTCACTTGGATGAGCAGGCAGAGGAATTCGTAAGTTTGCACCTTCCACCCCCGCCTGAAGCCTTGACTCCAGTTACAGATGGGGGGGCCCCGCAGCTCTCCACCTCAGGCGTGCATTTCCCAGGGGGGAGGGGGGACGACTCTTCTAATTATCTAGCTATTTTCCAGCAGTGGCCACCTGGGCCAGAAGCGTTATCAGACCTGGAGAGCAGCACTGATTCGTCCTTGGAGGAGTTTTTGTCCTAACAACCAGGAAACACACTGAGACAATGAACTGGTCTCTAATATTTATTGCTAGTACTTAACAGGAATCCTAACAAACTGAAGAAGCGTGGGAAAAACCCAGACATATAACCCCCAAGGGTTAAGGCGGTCCCGATCTGTGTCTCTTTGAATGGCTGAACAATTTATCAGTGCTACGCATGCGCTTGACAGTCTGGATGGGAGCCCTCTGCTCGCCATCCTTACTCATGACAGTTTTCCTTTGAAGACTTTCCATCGTTGCCCAGTTCCCATGGGACCTTAGAAGCAGACGGCGAATCTTATCAAGACTCTGGAGGGGAGGGGGCTGAAATGGAATGTGAATCTGGAGGGGAGGGTGATGTCATGAGTAAGGATGGCGAGCAGGGGGCTCCCATCCAGGCTGTAAAGCGCATGCGTAGTACTGAGGAATTAGGTAGCCATTCAAAGAGATACAGATCAGGCCCGCCTTAGCCTTTGGGGTTCATATGTCTGGGTTTTTCCCACGCTTATTCAGTTTGTTAGGATTTTCTGTCTAATGTAGCAGTAATAAACACTAGATACAGATTCCTCATCTCAGCGTGATTTCTGACTGTTAGGACAAGTTGTGCATGATGTCAATCCCAATACAGGAAATGTGTTGATTAGCTTGAAGAATTTTTATTATTTACTATATTTTTATACTGTGGTATTTTCCAAAAAATAATCATACTACATAGAATTAGTGTACGAATTATTTCTAATTTTTTTTTTCCTGACTAAAATTTCTGCATGACATAAATTCACTGAAGGCTAATGATAAAGAACATGAGGAAATAAGCAGAATATTTTTGAAAATAATGCTATGTAATATTAGTCTAATTCATCTCCTTTGGAAAATATGAAAAGTAAATTCAGGAAATAATATTTGAAAAGAAAAAAAGGTTGAAATTAAAATAAAGAGGTTTTGCTTTCCAGAAGAAAGAAGGGAAGGTTTTGTCCTTTTGGAGATGAGTGGATTTGGGATGTATGGAGGATGGATATTACAGGGGAGAATATGGAACACCAATTTCATGAATAAGGGTATAGTAACTGAGCTGTATCCTGGTGCTTTTTGAATGCAACAGTGAAGTGGGCTACTAGGCAGCCATTACTTAAATTGGGTAATATACTAGTTGCTAAAAGAAGTTACATAATATTTTGTGATCACTGAACAATAACCACACATCTATGTTTTTAGAAAGGAACTGATGTGCAAAAGCAAAATCAGCACAGGAGGTAATAATGGACTAACCCTCCAGTCAAGTGCACTTTCTAAATACCTGTCTCTACAGTATTAGAGAGAGACTGAAATTGGTGCATTCCCAAACCAATACTCCTGGCTTCAACCAATTACTTTTGGTTCAATTATTTCTAAACCACTGATGGGCCTTCAATTAGTGCTGCTTGCATGATTCCACACAGGAGCTTTCAAAGCTCCTCTTGCATGGCAAACATTTTTCCTGATTAAGTGAAGAAGTAAACAATTGATTGACTTTTGCTATAAATGCTGACATTCCAAGGCTAAAGATTAAACCTTTTTACAATCTTAGAATTATCCACACTATCTGTAATAAAATTTCCAGCAAGAGAGGTGTTAGTGCAAATCTGAATTTCTGTATATCTCAAACTCTTCTTATAGTTTAACTTTACATTTTGCATGAAAAATAATCTCTCACTTTTTCTTCTGATATGGTATGTGCTATACCATGAAATCTTCTAAAATTGCAGAAAATGCACATAGGAAATACCAAACAATGTATTGTTTTGTTTTTTAGCTTAATCTATATCCTTCCAAGAAAGGGGGATAAAGCCCCCTCTCCCCATTTTTTTTGCATTTGTGTCCCAATAGCAGAGATAAAACAATAGCTTCTCAGTCGGGGTTATTTTAGTCAAGCCCGATAACTGAAATTGAGGTTAATTGACCTTTATATAATGGATACACAGGACAGTACTTAAACTGCACACACGGAGAGCAAGTTTATTTGAAAAGCAAATTAAATTAATTGACATTCATTGCACAGCTTTCTGTGGGTTATTGCTAGCTGCTCATGTGAATAGTTTGTTGATGGTGTAGATGGGACAAACATTTGTTTCTGATAAATAAGATTTTCAGTTGAATAGGTTTTAATTAGATGAGTTCTACCTGGACTTTCATTTGTACAATTTGAAGCTAATAATTTCAAGTAAATTTTTAATGCCTCCCTTTTAACACTTGAGCACAGATGCCTCGAACTCAAATCATCATGAGGGCTACATAAGGACTATTCATTAATCCACTGATGCAATACTGAAGGCTTAAAGGAAGAAGAAATAAATCACATTCCAGGACAAAATGTTTCCTTTCCAAGTCAACTTGACTCCGTACCACATTTCCTAGGGTGTTTTTGCAGGCTACAGATGACTCAGAGAATTGCATGCAGTCTACGGATTGTGAGTTTGAGATCCTTGTGTAAGAACAACTGTCTCTTTGGGGCTTATATCTAAATCATTTTTTACTTTACCCCAAATAAAACACATTCTGCAGATGCTGCTATCATTTATTTATTACAGTGTTTATGATAATGACAATACAAACGTGTATATCAGAGACCTGACCAAACTGGGGCCTTGGGATTATGTACCCTTCTGGAAGTCTAATATACAGCCCATATCTTCTCTAACAATTGCCACTGAATTATAATTTGAATGGGACAAAAAAGGATTATTTAATACATGGGGACCAATCATACTGTATTTAATTAATCACATATAATTCTAACTCAGCTTTGATTAACATGAAATAAAAAAACTAATTCTGTTTTTCTTCTAGCCTTGGCTAGTTCCTGTCCCAATTATTTTTGCAAGTGTGGCCTCTGACATGCCTCAGATGAAAAAAATAGGAACCCCTATTATAGCATTTTTAACTGTTGAAAGCATTTGACTTGTTGCAGATTGATGGAAAGCATTTGGCTTGAGATCACCCCCTCCCAAAAAAACCCACCAGGCATTTATATAAAAATAAGTGTATGTAAAGAAAGCATAAAACAAACAGTTTCCGTATCCAGAGCCCTGGATAGGCACAAAAGCTTCTTACATAAACATATTTACAAGCTCATGCACATGTGCAGAGGAGGAAGAGAGGGCTGCTGGGCTGGAGCAAGAGGCTGCAAAACTGAAACCTTCTGGTAGCAAGTCCAGGCAAGTTCCCCAAACAGCAGCTTTTTCTTATTTGGTCATCCTTTCCATGCCTCAACCTGAGGACAATTAAATCTGACCTTCAGACTCTGCCAAAGTGATTTGTTACCATGGTGAGTCTTATTCCAGGCAGAAACAAAACAAATACCAACATGACTTGCATTATTTAGTTTGTATTATTTTCTCCTATAGTAAAAATAGGGAAACTGACAGTTAGTGGCATGCCTAATACTAAGTAAGATTGTCAGGGAAAGATATATGACTGAACTGCCATAGATGCTGAACACAGGTCCTGATTTGACTGTTGTTTGTCTGACTCAGTCACCAATAAGCTTTTTGGTTACAGTTCTATAGTTGTGCCTTAACCCATGATTGCAATTGTAAGAATAAATTCCTATGAAAACAAGAACAGCTTCCTTTCATTCTACTTTTAAGGACCATAGGAAAAATCCTTAAATAAGGTCACATATTTGTCCACCATCTCAATATTATTTATGCTGGTTGATAACAATTCTCCAGAGTCTCAGGCAGAAATGATGTTTCCAATTGCATATCCCTAACCTTTCAAAACAGGAGCTTCACAGCCTTTTCCCCTTTTCCAAGAAACAGAAGCAACCTATGCAGACTAAAACAAAGATATAAGATAGGGGAAGCATGAGGTCATCCTACGCCTAAACCACAAATTAGTAACAGAGCTGAAAAAGTTAAACAGAACATCTTCCAAATAAACTTAACAAGATAGATCATAAAATGAAAGGACAGCAAAGAATAACTCATAGTCTTTCTTCCCTACCAGACTTTACAGTTGAAAACACTGTAAATATACTTTATAGTTCATTTCCAGTCCAACTTGAACACCACTTTTTAATTTTGCTGGTGCCTTATTTCCATGCTTTATGCTGCTATGCTACCCTTCCTTCTGGACAAATATCACAACATGTTATTTGCAGACATTTTGGTTTATGTCTTTTTGTAAGCCTGCAACCACGTCAGTGGTATTAGTCATATCAGTTCTGTTTGACTTGATGATCATCTGGCCAGGGTATGCATTTGATTCTACAATGTAGATTTCCTTAGCTGCAAGTATTAATATAGGTTCAGCTGTGATGTGGAAAAATTGAAACCTAACAGACTCAAGGAAGTTACTGCAAATTCATTAACAACATTAGAACAGCTGACTTTTCAAAGTTGGGTGATTACAAATTTAAACAGACTTCCAGCTGAGAAATCTGGGCTATTTTATAGCCCATCTCTAAGTAAAATCTTTATTTACCCTCTGAATTCTAATATATGCAATGACTCCTAAAATACTAGTATGATGTTCTTACATGAACATTACAATAATTCTGTGATATTATTTTATTTTGAACTTTGGTGTTGGAGAAACCCTTGAGAAAACCATGGATAGTCAAGAAAACAAACAAATTGATTGAAGAACAACGCAATCTTCAGATCTCAGTTAAGGTATAAATTGCCAGGCTCAATTTATCATATTTTAGACACATTATGCAAAGATCCAGAAATCAATAATTCTGGGAAAGGTGAAAGGAAAGAGAAGAGGATGGCCAGCATCAGAGTGGATGGACTTAGTTACAGCAGCAGGATGGGAAATGCTGAACAGCCAGGATAGAGACAGATCATTCTGGAGAAGTCTATCTGTATGGTCACTAGGAGTCGACACTAACTTCATGGCACATAATCAATTTATTTTCAAGGGAATATTTACAGTATACATCTTTATAAAATGCATAGCTGATGTGACATTACTGAGGAATAGACAGTATTATAGCCTTTTTAAAAAAAAAATTATTGCTTGGTAATAAATATATACTGCTAAATGTCTATTTGTACATAACATAGTTGAAAAAGACATGTGGGAAAAGAAAATAACTTGCTGCTAATAATTAACCTTCTGCACTGTAAAAAAATAATGAACATAAAGGTAAAAGGTAAAAATTAACATAAAGGTAAAAGGTAAAGGTTTCCCTTGACGTAAAGTCCAGTCGAGTCCGACTCTAGGGGGCGGTGCTCATCTCCGTTTCTAAGCCTTGGAGCCGGCGTTGTCATAGACACTTCCGGGTCATGTGACCAGCATGACGACTCGGAACGCCGTTACCTTCCCGCCGAAGCGGTACCTATTAATCTACTCACATTTGTATGTTTTCGAACTGCTAGGTGGGCAGGAGCTGGGATTAACAACGGGAGCTCACCCCGCTGCGCGGTTTCGAACCGCCGACCTTCCGATCAACAGCTCAGCGGTTTAACCCGCAGCGCCACCGCGTCATATGGACAAAGTATTCAGGATACCCAATTAAATGTCATGAATAATGTAATTTATGTGTGTGTATCTGTGTTCATTTACTTGATAGAAATAGAAACTGTTGTAACTGATTAGACATCATTCTTCACAGTGCATTAAAATAGGCCTAGAAATATTTATATGAAAAAAATTTGCTTGTTACATTTTAATTCTATTAGGAAAAAAGTTCTATATAGAAATAAGACTATTTAATTAGATTAAAAGAATGGCTATATGTTTTTTTCAAATAAAATAGTAATTATATACATTTTTACAATATTTAAAATTTGAGGTGAAGAATTGCAGAATTATAAACTAATGTTAGTTATTCTCATTCCTATACAAATTCTGAATAAAATCCAGTTACTATGTTTTAGGGACATTGCAAATAATATAGGATATTTACATTATTTGTTTGCATAGTTTGATAAAAAGATGGGAATCAAACACAGTCTCAAAACTGATAATGTAAATTATTGTTGACTATTGCATACTAATACAAGCAAATAAGTTCAGTGCATTTATTGAAACTGCCAAATCAGTATTAATAGTTTGCTGGAAATGTAAACAAGTTTCAATGTGATTCAGTGATGGCAATTTTCTGGACCATGTCAGAGAGATTTTCTGCATCTAGGTCTTCTTTGCTGTTATCTGATGTTTCTGGTGAGATGTAACAACCAGAATCTCTTGGACAGTCATTTAATTGTGTCTCGTTAAGGCTGAGATTAGGGTTTAACATCTCTGGCATTTGTTCTGTTTCCTGGTCTTGCTCATCTGAAAAATAAAAAAATGAAAAGCCTTTCAGAGATTAAAAGCTAATTCAACAAGACCTGACAAAAAGTGCATTACAAAGTTTTTTCCAATAGTGAAGTAAAAGTCCATTATTGAATGGCAGTTAGAACAGAGAAGAGCTGGTGTCAGCCATTAAGCTTATTGCATAACATTAATTTTTTAACCCAACTTGATTCATAAAGATTTTTTTAAGCTGGTTTGTATGCATTATTTCAAAGTCATGTGTTCATAAAGCAACATACAAATGAGAAAGATAAATTAGATGAATCTTTTCCATCCTGGTGTCCTCAAGATGTTTTCAATTACAACTTGTGATGGCACGTGGGGATGACCTCAAGAGACAGGGGAAAGAGCCACAGCCAGGCAATGGTCGGATAAGTGGCAGCTTAGCTTGCAGCACGAATGTGGGTGCAGTAAACGTCTCAGAAGGGACCCTCCCTAGTTCCTTGGACTGTAAAGGTGATGGGGGTGAAATGTACTTTCCGGCTTGCAAGATTCTGTTAATGTAATCTTACAATAAAGTAGTGTTAGGTCATCTGGGTATGCTCCTTGTCTGGACCGCCTCGCAAGGCTCACACAACTCCTGTTATCTTTGTCTATTGACTGTGATTGCTGATACTGATAGGAATTGTAATCCAAACCGATGGTGGGTACCAGATTGAGGAAAACCACAATAAAGTAATTGTACATAAGAAATTCCTCAGCACTGCATATCTAAACAATTCATTGATAATTCTAAATAAGAGAAAAAACCCAGAAACCCCCAAAGCTAGCTGTGTAAAAACACATGCAAGGAAAGAAAGCCCTTCTCCAGAAGTAGGTGCCAAGAATAATTGCTTTTGATTAGAGGTCCATAGCCATAGAGCAATAACTCTGAAAACTTTGTGGCTTGGACTTACCAACTAAGTAAGAGACAGGGATAAAACAAAATCTCTAATCAGATTGTAAATTATGGCTGCATCATACAGATCAAGGCACCTTCACTATCTTGATCCAAACGCATTTAGGGGCTTAGTGGCCAATGTCATTTCTTGTAATTAGACTCCAAAAGTGGAATATAAGCCAAAACAGTCCTGAAGTATAATTATATCTACAACCCTGAGCTACTTGGAAGAATGATTTTAAAATGACTTAAAGAATTAATAATAATATACAGAATTAAAACATGAAATCAATAATTGGAACATGAGTGTTTAGCCTACCACAAAGCTCTACAGGCTTTCTTCTTTTTTGCACTGCACTTGCCTCACTCCTACAACAAAGTTATCAGTATATGGTACAACATGGATTGTTTTTCACTGATGCTGATTGGCATGGAGAGGGAATGACTGTCCAAGGTCACTCGGCTGGGCCTGTGCTTTGATTGGGACCAGGTTCCCCTGCTTTAATTCCAGTACTTTAACCACTGCACTATGCTAACTGAAACTTCCAAAACTGACCAACCTGAACCAGAAGTCAAAATCATTGTTTTAATAAAATAATGCCTTTGGTTCCAATCATAATACCACTTTTGCATTATATAAAAAAAGATTGAAACGTTATGAATAATTATTTAGTATACTATTTTAATTATACTTATTTTAAAATTATGTATTTAAATAAGATGCTTAATTTACTATAGTTGATATATTTAAGATAAATGTAATCTGTATTATTAAATTATTAAATAAATATTTATTAATTTAAATATTCCAACATTGCAGTAAGAAATATTGTTTAAAAAAACTCTACCCAAAGAATGTATTGCATTTTCAATTCATAAATAAAAAGTAAAGCTTCTCAAAAAAAAATAATGGGTGAAAAATGCTAGGTTGTATGTTAAGGTTGGTTATACACACACACAGACGTACATATATGCTATCAGTAAATAGATAACATAAACTTACCAACTGACCAATTTTTTTACCAAGATTTTATTTTGTCATTTATATTAACATAATTGCAGTATAAAAGCTTTTCTCCAATGCATAGCTGGCTGGGGAATTCTGGGATTTGAAGTCCACACATCTTAAAGTTGCCAAGGTTGAGAAACACTGAGCTACAGGGAAATTGTTATTAACCCTAGAGTTTGTCCTACATGGTTGCATGGTCTGCTTGTTTTCCAGTGTGCTCGCTGCCATTCTTATAGCAAAGCTATCAATGCATGATGTGACAAGGAGTTCTGTTTTTCAGCCAGCTTGTCACAGTGCCTGATGGTGATTTGGGCTGAGAGAAGTGACTGTCACTGTCACTGGGAGTCACTATCAGGAGGAACATAACAAGCAGTTGGCCAATATGATTCAATTCTCAGTGAATCAATTGTCCTCTCAGGCTACAGTTTGGACCTATCTATTGCAAGACTGCAGTTTTCAGACATGTGACACTTTAATCTTTTCATATTGCTTCCTAACTGAATGTGTGTTTTGATTTAAAGCATTTTACCACAAATGGCAAATGTCAGTCTTAATCTGTAAAATATTAAAGGCACAGGATATAGAAATAGGTTTTCTTTTTTTAAAAAAAGTCACTACTAAATGTTGCTGAATCAGCAGAAAGTACTATCTCATCACCTTGTAGAAGTCATGTAATTTCCCTAACATAAAACAGTTTCATAAAAGAAATGGCTTTTGCTCAGAGTTATATAAGTGTCATGAGTAAGGATGGCGAGCAGGGGGCTCCCATCCAGACTGTCAAGCGCATGCGTAGCACTGAGGAATTGTTCAGCCATTCAAAGAGACACAGATCGGGACCGCCTTAACCCTTGGGGGTTATATGTCTGGGTTTTTCCCACGCTTCTTCAGTTTGTTAGGATTCCTGTTAAGTACTAGCAATAAATATTAGAGACCAGTTCATTGTCTCAGTGTGTTTCCTGGTTGTTAGGACAATAAGATAGTGTTAGCAGAGCCTATGATATGCGTCATTCTATACTACTTTAGTCTGTAGGATTGGGGTATGGATATTGCAGAAATATAAAGCTGATACATATATTTTGACAAGACCTTTGTTATAAATATTCATTATATGCATTTTTTACCCTTGTTTTCCTTTAAATGGATAGTTTTCTGACTTATGTCACATTGTGAGTATAATTATTACAGCCTTTCCTGACAGTGAAACTCTAGAAATTCAGGTTCACTTAGAACTTATCTTACCTAAATAGGCCTATGATATAGCCTTGTTGTAATTGCAGATGTGAGATACATGTGATATACCATAAGCCATAAGGTGATTGATTCACTTGTTTTGGCAGTGTGTAGCATGCAAACTTACCATTATGATGTGCAAACCATGATAAGTATGCATTTCATGAAGCATGTATAAATGTCCTATGTAAACATTTTTTCCTGCACAGGGTGAAAGGTTTTGCCATAGAATTAGTTAATAAACTTTATTAGTTAAGTGCCATGAATTTCGGTGGGACATGTGCAGAGAATATTATCGTGGACTTCAGGAGCTCTATTTGAGCGAATCAGAAGAACTTGCAAAACTATGCTTCCCTGGTTAGGGTTCATTGTTAGGCATTTTAAAATGAATTCCAGTTGAAGCCTGGAGACACATTTTATGTTAATGTATTAGTTTTAAAAGCTTGATGAATGTAATATTATTTCCTATGGAAGAACACCCTGTACTTTTCAATAATACAAATATTTATTTTTATTAGTCTTTGGCATATATGTTGGGTATAATCAGTATTAAAGTGATTGGTTATATGAATTTTTTACCTCAACAGTGAAATTAATGAAAGCCAAGAGTCTAAACTTTTGGATGCAGATAAATTCAAGTCATAATTACACCAGATGTCAATCAAACATTGCAAATGCTTCTTCAAGGAAAACAACCACGAGTCCCCAAATGTGTGAAAATGTTGTCCTAAAACAGCATTTATATACTGAGATGAAGGCTAAGCTTGATTCTGAGTATTTCAGTATATTTCTTGTAGCCAATAACAAGCCCTCTTATAGAATTATGCTTCTGATTCCTAAGCAGTACATATAATCAATTTTAATTAGAAAAATCATTTTTAGCAGGCAGAATTATAAATATTGACCTTGGAAAGTTGATTCCAAATGCAATATTTAGTTATCCTAATGATGTCCAGCTTTTTCAACCTAATTTTCCACTTGGTTTGACTTCAGGGCTTTGATTTTGCAAAGGTCATGCAGAATTACTTATTCTGCTAAGTGTTAACCCCAGGATCATATTGGCTTCTCTTTATTTCATTATAATTACTTGACTGAACAACCTATTATATACCATCACATACTTTTTTTTTAGTCTTCTCCATTACTAATCTACAAGGTAGATGAACTACTTTTCTATAGCAGTCAGGAAGGCCACTTTGCCATTGAGAAAGTCATTTTTTGATCTGAATTCATGTCTCAAGTTAAGTGCACAATGTCAGCAAAATAACATAAACCATATATAAACCATGCATTTATTTATTTATTTAATTTATTTTTATCCTGCCTTTATTATTTTTATAAATAACTCAAGGTGGGGAACATACTTAATACTCCTTCCTCCTCCTATTTTCCCCACAACAGCAACCCTGTGAGGTGAGTTGGTCTGAGAGTGTGTGACTGGCCCAAGGTCACCCAGCCGGCTTTCATGCCTGAGGAGGGCCCAAGGCCAGAACTCACAGAATCCTGGTTTCTAACTCAGCACCTTAACCACTAGACCAAACTGGCTCTCCATAACTGCCTTTTTTTCTACTATCATTGCTCCACTGTGCATAGACCACTTTTACTTAGTGACAAGCAGGCAGTTGCTACTATGCAAGATTTTGCCCAGTGGCTTCAAGGCAACAGTCTTCTGGTGAAATAATAGCCATCTGGACTCCAGCTCTAGGAAGTTTTAAAATAAACACAAACAAGATACACTGACTTTTAAATATAGAAGTTCATGGAAAACTATACCAAACTAATGTCTTTCCAATCCATTTCAGTTTGCTGATTCTCAGGATGTCAAGATTCATCTTGACATTTCTGCTCTTACAATTTTAAGGTTGCCTTAGTTCACTCTATATATGGTGGTATCCATATTTTATAGCATCAAATTTTCCTATTGTCTTTGGTTAATCAGCAACTGGATGTCCTTTTAGCTTTAATTCAGCAGTTTTATAAACACAATATTACTCATCTTTTGTCCTCTGTTCTTCCCTAGTAGTCCAATGTATATCTTCCAACATAAGTGACTCATCTTCAATAGCCTGGTTATGAATGTCTATATGGTTTCCTTGACAAAATATTGGAGCAGATGTGCCATTTCCTTCTCCAGTGGATTTAATCTGATGCTTTGTCCATGACATGCCATCAGGGTAACTCTTCTGGGAATGCACATTCTCAACATTATAGTTCGTAGTGTTACTGAAAAATGCATGTTCCTTCACCACTTCAAATTAATAACAGGAAGCTATTCTTTTTTCCTTAAGATAACTTTAGCAAGTCACTGGATAATTCAATTAAAATCAATGATAAATTTGCCACTGATGCCAGTGACAAGTGGACTTGATCTTTACAGTGACATTTACATATTCTTTAAAATATTTAAGTGATTTACACTGTCATTTACATATTTTAAAAATATTTTGTGGTTTTTTTCAGTCTTAACAAATGGTAAGCAGGTCATGCAATGTATTGGAAGTCTTCTGAGGCACATCCACAATTGTGTAGTACATCCAACTTTCACTATTTTTTTATTTTATTTTATATGTGTATTCATTTTAAAGCCAATATAGCACCAAGAAGAAATACGGCACCTACTTTCAGAGTCCTGCAGATTCTCAATAGCTGAAAGTAGCCTTGTCCTGTTTTCTGGATCTTTGATGTTAAGTTCAATTAAATGCTTTTCATTTAGATCTTTCAAATCTTCTAATGTCTGATAGCCATTTAGCAAAAGGGTTGATAAATAGTCCTAGAGGGGAAAAATGCAAATTCCAAATGTAATAAAGACTGACATTTTTACATTCACGGAGTGTGGGGTGGCCAAAAGGTCAGAGATGGGGAATGATAGGCAGGTAGGAGAACTTGAAGTGCACATGCAGTTGTAAATGTAGGTGGGCTGCCATGAAGTGCCTACATTTTGATCATGTGACTGTAGGGTTCCTGCAATAGCTGTAACTTCGAGGACTGGTTGTAACTATCATTCATTCAACTATCAACATTGTAACTTTGAATGGTCACTGAATGAATGAATGGTCATTAGTAAAACTAACTATTCATTGAAGTTGGGACATACTGGCCAAAATGTGTCAAAACCCATCAGTACTATCCCCAGTGTAAATAGCACAAGTATGATGACTAAGGCTAGTAACCTTTACCTTCTATATGTTATTAAAAAGGGTTATGTGAAAGGCTTAATTGACAGTTGAAGTAAATATCTATGGGGCCATTTATTTTTGACTATAGCGTATGGAAGAGTGAAACTTGGAAAATAAGGGGAATATATTGTAAAGAACATGAATTATCAGATGAAATGACAGGAGAGAAAATAAATATGTTGGCTGTTTGAAAAACCAAGAGAAAAAAGATGGATATAACAGAATGAAGATGTTCTTTTACAGTGGAATTGGTGAACACATGCAAGAAAGTGAAGGTCTAGGGATAATTATGAATGATAAGGTTAAAATATATGTCAGGATGTATGAATTGGTGTCATCTAGATTATGTGGGTGCATATGACAGCAGAAATCCTTAGATTGGTGATATTTGCAAGTTACGCTCCAACACACGATAATGAAAGAACCAGTGAAGAGTTTGGCTAAAAATTGTGCAATATTCTGAAAGTATGTGACTCAGGAGGAAAACAATTTTTCAGATGACATGAATAATGGATGGGAAAGAGAAAATACAGAATGTAAGAAATCATTGGTCCATTTGAAGACCAAAGAATGACTGAGAATGGTGACTGAAGACTATCTGCTTAGAAAAAGGTCTGTTAATTTCAAATACAGGACTTAAGCTTCAAACTATGTGTACCTATGGAAAATTAATGAATTAAAAAGCATTATTGATTTGATTAATTATGATGAAAAATTGAGAGTTGAAGGATGCAAAGGTGATTAGAGGATATAAGTATGGGATAGATCTTTATTTGGTAGAGTCAAGAATGGGTTTTGGGAAAAAATGGAGAAGAAGAAAAGAAACAAAGTGAAAGAAACTACAGTGAATGCTACCTTGATATTTACATAACAACCAAACAGAGTGAAAACCAGGAACTCCATAATATGAAACAAATCAATCCCCAAAGGGAAAAATGCTTTATTAGTCCAAAACAAGCCATAATCAGCAAGTTAGAGCTGGAAACTATTAAAACTAAAAATGAAGAATAACCCAAGTGCACACATTTTCAGTTTTAGCTAACCTGGAGATGGATTCTCTCCAAGAATTCCTGAAGAGAATTATGCTTGACCCTTTCACTTTTCTTGTGTGGCTTTGTCTTTCTGGGTGCAGTTTCCTCTTCTGCAATCAGATCCACGTAAATAAATTTGAAGTTTCCCACCTTGTTGTTTAGCAGTCCGGTCCATGTTCCCATTGGGGTTTTACAGATAATGTCAATTATATCTCCTTTCTAGAAGATTAACAAGAGGAACAGAGAATATAAAACAAAGAATAATGTAATGAAATAACAGATGATTCCTAATTCATAAGGCTGGTTTGTTTCTATTGAAAGAAGAGTTTTACTTTAAGGGAAAATGAACAGTTAACACTTAATGCATATTTTCTAATTTAAGGGAGGGTTGCTTATCCATATGCATGGATTTCCACATTATAAAAGGGCTAGTAAAATTTATGTATCCATTGGATTATGCAATCAATAAATTACTATAGTTGCTTCCAACACCATTCCTATACGTTTTGAAGGGGCGCTAATAAAATAACAACTGACATAGTTATTGTATTCTTTCTACTGCCTAGATATACATTTAAGTTGAGGTAAAACATCAATATATATTTGGAGTATCTACTCTGTACTATCTTGAGGTATCAGTGAAGAGCAGATATAATCTCTGTGGTAGGAAAATAAATATTCATGAAAAATTCAAAACAAAGTCTTTGGTTCAAAAAAACCACCAACAACATTCTAATTGAAACATGTCTATCACACAAGGAAGGTTATGAGGAAAGTGCTAAAAGAAAAATACCAATCAGAGAAGACAGAACTTTTCAGTTAAGCAAACGAGAATGAACTGACCTAAATCAGATCTAAAGTCTGTCTGGTCCCCTGTCCAGTGCAGCAGTGACAAACCAATATAGTGACCTAGTCCTGGAGATAATTGATAGATACCATAATGTGCTTGTCTAATCCAGTTGAACTCTGTCCAGAATTGTAGCTATCATTTTATAGTTTATGGAAGGAAAGTCAATCACTTAATTATGTGTCCTATAAAGAAGTTCTTAATTGTCCAAGATGTCCCACCATTCTCTTTCATTAGGTTATCCCGGATTCTACTATTATGAGAAAGAGATGAATGTATCTTGTTGTATACTTTCAGATATATATATATACACTCATACACACAGACATACACACAAACATACATACACAGACATACATACACACACACTTCTGTATATCTCATTCCATAAATTAACCAGCATGCCTCATTAACAGATATAATATATGTATATAAAATTTATATGTGAAGTTTCATTCAAATGTTGTTAAATCTGAACTGGGGAACTTCACATTAAAGAGGTAAGTCTTATTCTTTATTTTTAGCTTAAGAACACTGTTAATGCACATAAGCAGGCCTACACATGAAAGAAATATAATAACTTCTGGCCTATATTTCAGCCTGAATGTGCAGGGGTTCCCTGAGGCCTGAAAAATATTTCAAGGGTTCCTCCAGGGTTAACTAGTTGAGAAAGACTGCATTAAGGGATCTGTAGAATAAAGAAATCTCACCTTGATTTTTAGAGAGTCTGAATCGTAAGGACTTGGAGTGAAGTCTGTGTGTACTCTGGCTCTGCCACAGAATGGTCCAACATAACTAATTTCTTCATCAAATCGCAGGCTGTCTCTGTTGCTTGTTCCATCTGAGCAACAAGTTACACCACCTGAAAGCAGTAAGAATGGTTTCTTTTACATAATGTCTCAGATGGGTACCATGTGAAGCCAAGCTACTCCACAGAACACCTGTGAAGAGATAGAATTATACAGAAAAATCCCTATTGCAAATAGGGTCAGCCTATTTTTTGGTAAGGTGAGGGAGCAGCAGGGTGTTAGAGAACAGACCTGTGTGCTATAAACACAGCCTACAAGTCCTAATTCAGCTTCTAGTCACGATATGCCATGTAGTTACTATGATAACTATTTACACTGCTCTTAACACTTGAAGCCTAGGACACTAACAGTAATGATGGCTAAAGGAGGTAGAAAAAGGAAGGAGCTGGGAAGATTGGGGAGGTGGGTGGTACAGATGGATATGCCATGCTTAAAACCAAGCAGTGGCATCTAAACTGGGTAGTGATAAGATGGTGCTGGCAAGTTCAGCAGGTGGGCTAGCACAGAAGAAGAGGAGAGGGAGGAACAAGGTGAATCAACCCCACCCAACGTATCCCAGATTTTGTTTCATCCAAAACACAAAATAAACCAAATGCTCTGGATTTTAGGTCTGCCAAACTGTAGCTCAACCTTTATAGTTCAACAGAATACCAAAATACAATGGATGTATTTTTCCATTGAAATAAAACACATTTTCTGTTTTATGCACACCCTTAGAGCTTCCTGTTGAAATTATCAGGAACACAAACACCTGCAAAATATTGTATTTGAGCACTTAAACTGACAGAAACCATGTCTGTTTGGGACTATGATTGACCTAGACCTAGGACATGAAAATTGAATTTGTATGTCAGTGACCATTCTGCTATAGAATAGAAAATGCTTTAGTGTTTTTTTTTAAAAAAACAAACTTAAAATGGCATGCTGTAGTGTCATTAATCAATTCTATGAGACAGAATGACAACATAAAAGCTTACACAAGAATGTCTCAGTAAAAGTATATCATAGCAAAATCCCTATCAGTATTTGCTATTTGAACACTGTGTCTCACCAGACAGTAGCTCATCCATAATTTTATGTGTATTGACAATCAGAACAGGTCCTAAGATGTACTTTTTATTGATATACAGTGAAAGAAAAATAATTTCAGACACTATGCTCATTTTGGTGACTAAGCCCCACCAGAATAGTAGAACTCACTAGCAAATAAATTTATAGGGACTGTGCTATATGCTGCTCCTGTTTTTATTTTTTTTTTTAAAAAACAACTATGTTAACTATCATTTAAGTGTACAATATCATACAAATCTTTTTTTCTTTAAAAAAATAGAGTTTATTCTTCTGGAATTCTCTCTAAATTATTTTTTGTCAAAAAGTCAATAAAACATTTTATGCATTGTTATGAAAAAATACGGGAACTTATATAATTAATATCATAATATTTATGGAATATTTTTTCCGTGAGCATCATAGCCATTTGGGGTGCATGTTGGGATTGCAGTTATATTTATGTTTGCTTCAGTGTAACGCTATTTCAATTACTGTCTTAATAAAACCTTAATAATCTTATCCTTAATAACCTTGAAACCAAGGATGCCAGCTATATAAAAGTTCCTTCTCACATTACAAAGAACATGAATTAAAATATCCTGGAAAATACTTCATTCTCCCATGGAAGTTCAGAATGTTCAGGGTACAGCTGATATACAGAGTCCCATTTCTCCTATTTGTTTTAAGGTATCACAACCATCACTAATCCAGTGTCCTCCAAAGTTGCTTGTAAAGTTTAAGCAGCCCTGATGATATTGTCTATTTCAGTGAATCCCTAAGCAAACAAAAGCTGAACACAATTTTTATGTGGTATAAAGTTAAACATCTTTCTGGAAACTTGAGTGCATGTTACTGTTTGTGTGTAGTTGTTTGTGTGTGTTTATTCATTCAGTCGCTTCCAACTCTTTGTGACTTCATGGACCAGCCCATGCCAGAGCTTCCTGTTGGTCGTCAACACCCCCAGCTCCCCCAGGGACGAGTCCGTCACCTCTAGAATATCAGCTATCCACCTTGCCCTTAGTCGGCCCCTCTTCCTTTTGCCTTCCATTCTCCCTAGCATCAGCATCTTCTCCAGGGTGTCCTGTCTTCTCATTATGTGGCCAAAGTATTTCAGTTTTGCCTTTAATATCATTCCCTCCAGTGAGCAGTCTGGCTTTATTTCCTGGAGGATGGACTGGTTTGATCTTCTTGCAGTCCAAGGCACTCTCAGAATTTTCCTCCAACACCACAGTTCCAAAGCATCTACCTTCCTTCTTTCAGCCTTCCTTATGGTCCAGCTCTTGCAGCCATATGTTACTACGGGGAACACCATTGCTTTAACAATGCGGACCTTTGTTGTCAGTGTGATGTCTCTGCTCTTAAGTATTGTATAGAGATTTGCCATTGCTCTTCTTCCAAGGATTAAGCTTCTTCTGATTTCCTGACTGCAGTCAGCATCTGCAGAAATCTTCGCACCTAGAAATACAAACTCTTTCACTGCTTCTACATTTTCTCCCTCTATTTGCCAGTTATCAATCAAGCTGGTTGCCATAATCTTGGTTTTTTTTTTGAGGTTTAGCTGTAAGCCAGCTTTTGCACTTTCTTCTTTCACCTTCATCATAAGGCTCCTCAGTTCCACTTCGCTTTCAGCCATCAAAGTGGTATCATCTGCATATCTGAGATTGTTAATGTTTCTTCCAGAGATTTTAACTCCAGCCTTGGATTCCTCAAGCCCAGTACCTCACATGATGTGTTCTGCATACAAGTTGAATAGGTAGGGTGAGAGGATACAGCCCTGCCGTACTCCTTTCCCAATCTTAAACCATGGTCTGTTCTTACTGTTGCTACTTGGTCATTATACAGATTCCTCAGGAGGCATACAAGATGACTTGGTATCCCCATACCGCTAAGAACTTGCCACAATTTGTTATGGTCCACACAGTCAAAGGCTTTAGAATAGTCAATAAAACAAAAACAGATGTTTTTTCTGAAACTCCCTGGTTTTTTCCATTATCCAGTGGATATTGGCAATTTGGTCCCTAGTTCCTTTGCCTTTTCTAAACCCAGCTTGTCCATCTGGCAATTCTCACTCCATGAATTGCTGAAGTCTGCCTTGCAGGATCTTGAGCATTACCTTACTGGCATGTGAAATAAGTGCCACTGTTCGATAGTTTGAACATTCTTTAGTGTTTCCCTATTTTGGTATGGGGATATAAATTGATTTTTTCCAATCTGATGGCCATTCTTGTGTTTTCCAAATTTGCTGGCATATAGCATGCATTATCTTGACAGCATCATCTCACAAGGTTTTGAACAGTTCAGCTGGGATGCCATCATCTCCTGCTGCCTAAGCAATGCTTCTTAAGGCCCATTCAACCTCACTCTTCAGGATGTCTGGCTCTAGCTCACTGACCACACCGTCAAAGCTATCCCCGATATTGTTATCCTTCCTATACAGGTCTCCCGTATATTTTTGCCACCTTTTCTTGATCTCTTCTTCTTCTGTTAGGTCCTTGCCATCTTTGTTTTTGATCATACCCATTTTTCCCTGGACTTTACCTCCATGTTTCTAATTTTCTTGAAGCGGTCTCTTGTCCTTCCTATTCTATTGTCTTCTTCCACTTCTGCACACTGCTTGTTTAAAAATAATTCCTTATCTCTTCTGGCTAACCTCTGGAATTTTGCATTTAATTCAGCATATCTCCCCCTCTCACTGTTGCCTTTTGCTTTCCTTCTTTCTTGGGCTAGTGTCTCAGCAGACAGCCATTTTGCCTTCTTGGTTTTCTCTTTCTTTGGGATGTATTTTGTTGCCACCTCCTGAACAGTGTTGCGAAATTCTGTCCATAGTTCTTCCGGGACCCTATCTACTAAGTCCAGTCCCTTAAATCTATTCTTCACCTCCACTGCATATTCCTTAGGAATATTAGTGAGCTCATATCTAGCTGATCTGTGGGTCTTCCCTAATCTCTTTAGTCTGATCCTAAATTGTGCAAGAAGAAGTTCGTGATCTGAACTACAGTCAGCTCCAGGTCTTGTTTTCACCGACTGTATAGATGTCTGCCACCTTTGGCTGCAAAGGATGTAGTCAATCTGATTTCGGTGTTGTCCATCTGGTGAAGTCCATGTATAAAGCCGTCTCTTAGGTTGTTGGAAGAGAGTGTTTGTTATGCAGAGTGAATTGTCTTGGCAAAATTCTATCAGCCTATGTCCTGCTTCATTTTGTTCTCCCAGGCCATACTTACCTGTAATTCCAGGTGTCATTTGACTGCCCACCTTAGCATTCCAGTCTCCCGTGATGAAAATAACATATCTTTTAGGCTTGTTGTCCAGTAGGTGCTGCAGATCCTCATAGAACTGATCTACTTCAGCTTCTTCAGCATCTGTGGTTGGGGCGTATATTTGGATCACTGTGATGTTAGATGGCTTGGCCTGAATTCGAATTGAGATCATTCTATCATTTTTTGCATCGTATCCAAGCACTGCTTTAGCCACTTTACTATTAATTATGAAGGCTACTCCATTTCTTCTGTGGTCCTCTTGTCCACAGTAGTAGATCTGGTGGTCATTTGATGTGAAGTGGCCCATTCCAGTCCATTTCAGTTCACTGATGCCCAAAATGTCTATCTTTAATCTTGACATCTCCCCAATAACCACATCCAATTTGCCCTGGCTCATAGATCTTACATTCCAGGTTCCAATGGTGTGTTGATCCTTAGAACATCGGATTCGCCGTTCACCACCAGCACCGTTGGCCGCTAGCCATCCTTTCGGCTTTGAGCTAGCTGCGTCATCATGTCTGGGGCTAGTTGAACTCATCCTCTGTTCCTCCCCAGTAGCATTTTGACCATCTTCTGACCTGGAAGTCTCATCTTCTGATGGTATACCGACATATCTCTGGTTGTACTGATCCATTTAGTTTTCACGGCAAGAATACTGGGGTGGGTTGCCATTACCTTCCCCAGGGATCGCATTTAGTCTGACCTCTCTGTCATGACCTTCCCGTCTTGGGTGGCCCTTCATGGTTTAGCTCATGGCATCATTGATGTGCTCAAGCTCCAGCACCACGACAAGGTAACGATCCTTTGCTGAAGCTGCAGTTGTTTACAGATTCATAATAAAGTAACAGTGAATATGGCAAGTGCAAAGGTTTGGGTATGCTTCTAGTCAGTACTTTGAATACCTCTTTGGCAAAAATAACAGTTTCCAAAACTTTTCCTGTAGCTGTCCAAGAGGTTGTTTTTTTTTTCATTCTTGCTTTTGTAACCCTCTCCCATTCCTTGCAGAATTATTTTAGTTCAGAAACATACTTAGATCATTTTTCATACACTGAATGTTTCATATCCCCCCTCCCAGGTTTTCCATATTATTCAAATGTGGGTACAAGGAAGGTCATTCCAAAACCTTTGTCTTTCTTTCTTGTAAGTACTTCATGGTTGATTTGGGGGTATGTTTTAGATCACTGTCTTAATGAAATATCCAACCTCTTTTCAATTCTAATTTCTTTGCTCACTGTATAACATTATTTTTAGACTATTTAGTTGAATCTATTTTTTTCCACCCACATAGTCTTGTTGGATGGTGGCCAATAGTTTTTGTTTTATCAATCGTAAGCATTTTGTTCCCAAACATTTCAGACTAATTCAGACATACTTTATACAATGACTTTTGTAATGCAATTGAATAAAGATTTTATTCTGACAATTCTTAACATGCAGATTATTGTTGTATAATCAATGCTGAACTACAGACTGATAGACAACTACTCCAGTGTCTGCTAAAATTTTCAGGAGGTCATTTCCAGATCTGTGGTTCATGTTTTGCAGAACTGGCCATTTTGGGGATAGTTCTTGCACAGATTTTTTTCTTGGTATTCTCAATCTTGCCAAGTTCCATGTAACCTTCATTTCTTAACAGTGTTTCTTGCAGTTGAAATAGCTACCTGGAAACCTTTACAGATTCTTTCAGTGTCCTTTATATCCTATGTATGCTTTGTAAGAACAAGTTACTTCATTTTTAACTGCTCAGAGAACTGCTTAGAGGAGTCTATGGGTGTTGAAAGTACACAAAACAGCAATCACAAGCTATGAGATTAGAAGAGTCAGAGTATTTTTTCACCTTTGTAACTGTCTTCACCTGGATAATTGTAGGTCTAATCAATCATCTTTTAGGATATTATTAATAACTTTATACTATTGTAAAAAAATAGTACTGAATCAATTTGAAGGGTGTCCAAAGTATTGCACGTGCCATGTTCACTATTTTCTTATTGTGAATCTGTAAGTAAGCATACATAAATAGCAAGTATGCGTTCTTTTTTTTTTTAAAATTATGTACAGAATATATGAGCTTCTGTTCTCTTACAGATTCACTGAAACACATAGATTAACCCAGAGGACTAAATGTCTGAGAGCAAAAGACTGGGATTTTAACTTCTAGAATTCCCTACCAGGCTGATCATCTACAATTTCTGGATTAGAAAAGGGGAACTGTGTTTTTTCCAGGCATCTTATTTGAATAGGGTTAACATTTTCAGCCAGTCTACATATATACACATATACTTTCTATATAATTTAACATCTACATGAAACTGCTGAGTGATATCATCCGTCACCATGGGATGAGGTATCACCAATATGCCGATGATACCCAGTTATATATCTCCATCCCGGGTGAAGTAAGTAATGCGGTTTCCACCCTTTCCAGGTGCCTGGGGGCTGTGGGGGCCTGGATGGGGAACAACAGGCTTCAACTGAACCCTGGTAAGACAGAGTGGCTGTGGATTGATGGCCCCTCGGGTTCCGGAAGTTGTCTTCTTTGGTTCTGGATGGGGTGGCACTTCCCCATTCAGAACCAGTGCGGAACCTGGGGGTCTTCCTGGAATTGCAACTCTTGCTCGAAGAGCAGGTGGCAGTCATGGCCAGGAGGGCCTTTGCACATCCCTGGGTGGTGCGTCAGCTATGCCCATTCCTGGACTGAGATGACCTCCGAACAGTCACTCATGCCCTTGTCATCTCCCATATAGACTATTGCAATGCACTCTACATGGGGCTACCCTTGAAAAGCATTTGGAAGCTTCAGCTGGTCCAGAATGCTGCTGTGCAGACAGTTATCAGGGCTGCAAAATCAGCCCATGTGACACCACTGTTATGCGAGCTGCATTGGGTACCAGTTTGCTTCTGGATCCAATTCAAGGTGTTGGTTATCACCTTTAAAGCCCTACATGGCATGGGACCAGGGTACCTGAGGGACCGTCTCATCCCCATAACATCAACCTGTCCCACCCGGTCAGGCAGGGAGGGCATGCTACGGACCCCATCAGTAAAGGAATTTCATCTAGTGGGGCCCAGGAGGCGAGCCTTCTCTGCAGTGGTGCCCGCCCTTTTGAATGTCTTGCCCCTGGAGTTGAGATGGGTTTCCTTGCTCTCGGACTTCCGGAAGAAACTGAAGACCTGGTTCTGCTGCCTTGCTTGGGAGGGGGAGAGAGATAGCTCCACCTTGGGATGGCTGGTGCCATAGCATCTTTTAGTGATTGTGTTACATCTCCACTTGGATTTTACATTTGTTTTTATGTATATTTTAATGCTAATTTTAGGTGGTTATGTTTTTAGTGTTATTTTATTGTAAACCGCCCAGAATCCCCCATCGGGGGAGATGGGCAGTGATATAAATTTAATAAATAATAATAATAATAATAATAATAATAATAATAATAATAATAATAATTTTTACTTACTTGATGAGCTCTGGCCACTATTAAGACTATAGAGGCTGTCCATGGAGTCACTAGGCTTTATAGAAGTAGTGACTGGTTCTCCTCCAGGGTCACTATCTCTATTAGAAGTAGAATAGCTTTTCCCCCCTTCATTCTTGAGGACAAAAGAGAGAGAAAAACTTTAACAGAAGAAAATGTATTTCATGCAACCATTTATCAGTGATGTTCTCATTAAGAACACGACCTTATGGCCTCTGGAAGGTAATCCATGGACCATGTATTTTCTAGATCTTATTTTCTAAGAGATAGGAAGTTTTGTCATAAGAAGAGTTGACTTTACAAGCTTCCTCTGTGAAGTCAATATGTTTCTAAAATGCTGACATTGTAGAGCACAAAACAGCATTCTGAGATTGTATCCAGAGAATAAATCTACAGCCTCCCATCCCCCTGATGCGAGGATTGCTCAGTAAGACTCCAGCAAAGCATTGGATATGGCAGAAGGTCTGCTTCAAAGACTCTCTTTCCAGATCCCTTACAATTGCTCTACTATCGTTGATACTTTCAGCAGAGCATGTACAGAAGACTAATTTCAGAGCAATATTGGAATTTCCCATCACTTGGAATGTTGATTGATTCCTTACTGTCCACACATATTTTATGTGTGGACAGAATAAAGTTGTATTTAAAAAGAACAAAGATATATATGGATGCTGTAATAATCAGCTCTGCCACAATACAGCCACATTTTCTTTTTAAATCAAAGCTTGAGTTGTTACTTCCATCAAATTAAAAATAATACCGACTTGAACCTTGGCAAGCAGTTTACTATGGGAGGATAGTATGCACATTAAAAAGTAGTTTTATTAAACAGAGTTCTAATTTCAACTTCTTTATTCATTGTTCTTCATTATACAACACCCACTTTTTGACTTATGGCACTTTTATTACTAAATGGCTTGCAGACAAGGAAGTATTGTAACAGCAAGATTACTTTGCATGGTCATTATGTACCATTGGATAAGTAATTGTAGAACAATAGCTTCACAGGAAAAAGGGAACCAGAAGAAACAACTTGATGCTAGTTGTGCATCTTATTTCCATCATGACACACATACCAATGAAGAGGCAACATATTCATTGGAATATTACGTCTAGTTCACAAATTACACAGTTTGTGAGTGGGACAAAGAAGATGGCATATGTTGATCAACTATATGCAATGGTTTACAAGTTTAAGTTTATATAATGTGCTGCATCAACTCAATCACTAAATCCTAAATAAAGATGACACAATGTTTCTTTTTCTTAAATCTTAACAAGAATTGGTTCCTCTTCATGAAAATCTTAGTATATTTGAGATACTCTATTGAAAATCACTGACTATAGTCCTACTTTAATTTTTTCCCCACAATAGGCTGTATTTATTTATTTATTTATTATTCACATTTCTATCACCACCCATCTCCCCCTAAAAGTTGTATAATGAAGAACAACGAGTAAAGAAGTTGAAGTTAGAACTCTGTTTAATAAAACTACTTTTTAATGTGCATGCTATCCTCCCATAGTAAACTGCTTGCCAAGGTTCAAGTCGGTATTATTTTTAATTTGATGGAAGTAACAACTCAAGCTATATAGGACTTAAGAATATATTTTTTACTTACAGAGGGAATTTGTATGTATTAATTTCTGTCCCTTGAATAATAATCACTAGCATTATTTTCTTTCTCAGGACATCAGTTTGGCATCAGTTGAGATTTCCAAAAACTATGCACATAGATTTCATAATTTCTTTCGTCAGCAGAAAATACTGATTCAGTCCTTCACAATGCATTTTTAGAACTGGGTGATCTTTTTTCTTTCAAGATACATTTCTTTGCTTTAATAAATATTCAGTTTCTATTTTGTTTGCCATTATGCTAGACTCATTTTTTAAATTCCTCACAGTCTTCTTTAGTACTTTCATCAAATTCTGCCCTTTCATTTTTCACAGACTTTCCCTGAGCCATTTTCACATTTTTTTTTAAATGAAATAGATAATTGAAACATTTTGTTGAACACACCTTGAAGCTAACATGTTTGATTGTGTGTGCCTAATATCTGTTTCATATTTTAATTTGAACAAAGATATGGCTCAGTCTGAATGTACTCATCAGAGAATACTCTAACTACCTCACAGGAGGAGTAAGTAAATCAACGTAGAATTCCTCTGAACATGCGCCATATACTTTGTTGTTGTTTTCAGAAAAATTACTGGATTCATACAGTACACATGTAGTAAGTTAGATGGCTGCTTTCCCAAACATTTTCATGAAAGGAATTCTTTGAATCAAAACATGTGCAAGAAGGAAGGATGTCCATAACTTGTACACCATATCCTTACCCAGTTTTCTCCTCCCACCCTCCAATGCAACTTTACCTTCAGAATATAAAAAGGGTCTGTGAGATTCTGGAGAAGGTAGAACAGAGGCAAAGAAAGTCTTAAGCATCTCTCTCTGCTTCTCCATCTACTAGAATTATACTGCTAGGTTTTTGTTTAATACCTTTCCAACATGATATCCTCAGCCAGGACCTCCAGCTGTGATTATTGCTTACCTGATTTTATTTCTTCAAATAAAGTGATCTGTATTTGAAGATTTGGAGTCTGAAATTGGTCTTTTTGGATAACATAGAGTAGGAAGGAGTTATGTAGCTCCACTAGTAGATTTGCAAATCCACAAAAATCAAATTTTGGCTATACCTCATGAATGGCAGAGCCAAAAACATTCTTTCATGGAAAACCAGGACCTGAATTTTTTGGGATGCATGGCTGTGGTGTGAGCATCTAGAGAATGTAAATTCAGAAAAATCTTCATTCTTCTGAGGATCTAGGATTTAGCCAGTAGCTGATCCACAGAAAGGGTTTTTGCTGTAACACAATTACTTTGCTTTTTAAAATTTGGTTCACTGGAAGGGATTTATCAAAGGATTAATCTTAGCTGATGCCACACCCAGTACTTAGCAGCAAAGAACTTTAATTTAGGTCTTACATTTCTTTTGTTTACCCATATACTTAGATATGGAAAACTGCAAGTATGTAAGTAAGCTACAGCAAAGTAATGGCTTTGTACAGCTAAAATAATGTGCATGATCCATCTTTTTAGTGTATTTTTTCAATCTTTCTGAGTGGATGATATAGCTGGAATTGTCAATACATGTAAATTGCATAATTGGAGTCATGGATGCTATAGTTGGCCTAAATACTCATTTTACAGAAAGGTAAAATGGTAAATTATATATAATTTGCAAAAACCCTGCATAAAAGGGCAAAAATGGAGCCTGAGCCTCAGTGTACAAAAGAGTAAAACAAACAAACAAAAAAGTTTACCATTTCTTCTGAAAGTGCCTTGATGTACTTTTTACCCATCTTTTTCTTCATAGTCATGGAAATGGCCCGCATCTTTTTTCCAATGCTTCCCCCATTATTGGTTTTGTTTTGCCTCAGTCCTGTGCCATCACATGCGACATCTACTTCATCTAGCTGTTTAAAAAGAGGGCAAGAAAGAAAAGCCTGTAAAGAAAATAGAAGGAACTGGTTGTCTAGAGTGTATTGAGGCAGTTCACTCACATGTGTCATAAGGATTCACATGACTAGCTATTATTTTCCAGTGTAAATTAAGAGCTTTATTCAGGCAATATGTTTGCCTGTAGGTGAACCATAGCTCCCCTCTCTAAATTATGCTGTGACACAGCCAACTGTCCATAAATAATTGCAGTTGTCTGCAGTGGGAGTTGTTGTATATACACACAGGTTTCCACATGAACCAGAATCCTGCAATTTCAAGCTTTCCTTTGCAGCAATTACATTGTATTGTGAATGACCTGTTTCTTCAGTGATGTCATAATGTGAATCATATGCTAGATTCTACATGTCAACATATCACCTGAAATAGAGCTCCAGTTGTCTCATAGCAGAAGGAACATGCAAGAGTTCCATCAGTAAGGAACTACAAATGCAATCACAACATTTCTACTAAAGAATAAATCTTTTGCTCTAGTGAGAAAAGAATGTAAAAGATTCCCCTTTCTGATTTGCCAAAAGAAATATGAAAATCTCCATAATTCCAGACCCACCCCAGAACCTACAGGATATAGGTTAAATATAATGCAAGGCATTTGGTACAAGAGACTTGGTACCACGCCAATCCCCCTTTACACTTCTTTAGGTGGCTTTGACCTTATTTTAATAACAGAAGAGCTTGACTTCTCCCCCTGGAAGAGGAGTAAAATTAGGCAGGCTAGCAAAATGAACCAATGTTTGTTTTTTCTGTTAAGATTCTTAGTCCATGTATGACTATAGCATTTCAAGATCCCCAAACATAGCAGGGACTAATATCATTAATTAATAATATCACAGGTCCTCTATGCACTCTATCCCTAACAATTTGCATTTTGAGTATGAATGCTGGGTTGGCGCATCACCTTTTTTTTACAACCAAAACTGGGAGAAAAGTATTTTCTTTTTCTGTCTTTTGAAGTCATGGATTTTACTCAATGGAGCAAAGTTGATTGTTTTGAAAAGTGTGCCTTGCATTATATGTAGAAAAGTAATAGGGATGTGATTTAAAAGAACTAGACTGCACAATATACAAACCTCAGATGAATCATTTGGTTTTGATGTTGAACGATGTCTGCAATGATCAAACTTCCCAAAGCTGCTTGACCGCTATAAAAAGGAAATGAATGCTTATAGATATTGGGGATGGTCTTGTTATCTTTAAAACTGATCGATGTGGAGAAAGTGGTATAGGTTATAACAGGTACTATTATTAATATATTTTCCTGTATTATTTGTCATATATTCAGGAATTACTAGCAAAAATATCTTAGAAAAAGCAATCAGACTTTTGCAGGAACAGAAATTGTCAGTTGCAAATTTTGGGTGTAAATAGCTGAGCAGGTAATTTCAATTATAATCACCAAATGAACTAGCATACAGTGCTGTGCATTCTACCTTATTGCCAAACATCCATATAATTTTAGGAAATAAACATAATCAAAATAATAGTGATATTAAAGTAAGAATTATATGTTCATTGCCTCTATGATTATAAATCACAGCATAATTTTAATGGATTTATCAATCATTTCTTTGTCATACTTTCATGTCTTCCATGATGATTCTGAAAGTGTTTTATGCCAGGATCTTAGAGAGAGTATTGGAATTTCAGTCTTTCTGTAGCAGTAGTAGTGATCTAAAGAAATATAGTTACACAATTGGCACTAACTGCATTTCACAAAGTAGCATCCTTGCAGAAATTTCACTTTAAAACATGTCCCAGCCTACTCATAAATCACATTTACTAATCTTGTTAAATCCAATTTCTTTTACATTCTTTAAAACTAAAAAAAAAAGTTGGAAGAATAATAATTGAGAAGCCGCATAAAATTATCATTTAGTAAACTTGCTCACAATCATATATAGACCCCACTTGTTAGTTTCAGGTTTAATGTGAGACTTTATTTTAGTTTATAGACCACATTAATTTCTAATGTTAAGGAAGCCTAAAACTAATTTCACAAATGGAGATGCGTTTCCTATATGGTCTTTGTATATCTAGCTGAAGTAGGGGGAGGTTTCTTCAAAACAAACTTGTTTTAAATTTGCCATGCTACTATTTATCATGACTACACACATCCACACACAAATAAATTGTCTAGAGAGTATTATTTTAAATTCAAAAGCCACATGAGCCCCACATGAGAAACTGTAGGAATTCTCCTTTGAACTGCAATCCCAAACATCAAGAAGGCTGTATGTAGTTACAAATTATATCTCTATAAAATGACATAGTATATACCATGTATAGACAAAACTTCATATTAAGTCCTAGACTGTCATGTTCATCGTTTCAATGTTCTGTAACACTTTGCATGTCACTTTTCTAACCCGTGTTTGCGGGTTGGAAATTTCCAGCCGTGCCAGGCTGTAATCTTCTTACTGCAACTGTGGAATGTATGTTTGGGTTAGTGACTCTGTTCAAGGTTACTTTCTCAGGCCGATGTGGGTAACGGTTGCTAACACCTGGGAGGGGGTGGTTGCTAGGAGGGAGGAAGGGTGGGACTGGTTTGAAAGCAAGGATTTTTAGTTTGTATTTCACGCGCTTTTGCTCATTCTCAGCTTTCTTTGTATTTGCATACTATTCTTTCAATAAATCAGTTTTCATAAAGAACCCCCTTGTGAGACTGAGTATGTCAGAATAGGCAATCATTACATAGACTGCAGTCTGAAGTATGCTTATGCAAAAATAAATCCAGTTAGATTTCCTGTCAAAGATACATATTTCATATTCAGGAGGTTTGTTTGTTTGTTTTTCAATTTTACATTTACTTTACTGGTTTACTGAAGGCCAAGCCAACCATGAATCTGGTGAAGTAGCAACCAGCAGTTCCTAGGCTGGAGGAAATTTTACAGAAAGATTCCTCAGTGGCTCAGCTTGAAGCCACCAAGTGAACAACAAAATGTCTGTTAACTCAGAAAGTTTGGGGAAAAAGACATAGAATTTAAAGTCTGGAGCATATATCAATTTGAAGGTTTTAAAACTTCTTTGCATTGCAGAAGGCAAACCATTTCTCTCTCTATGGCTTATTCTTGCCTGCAGTAGAATCTGATTTAGCCACATCATGTATGAGAGTCTTTGGCAAAGTAAGCCAGTTGCTAAGTAAGGTATTAAGTGTCTGGAGAGCTGCTATCTATCTATATCTATTTATTTATTTAAAACATTTATATAGCTGCCCATCTTATATCGATCTATGGACAACTCCCAATGAAAAATTAAAACAACATCAATAATAAAAGAACATAATACATATATCTATTAAAACCATTTACTGGCATGTCCTGGCATGAAGGTTGACCCAATGATATTAAGAGCACGCAAGTACTTAACAAGGAATCTTAAATGAAAGGAGTGACTATGATTGGTGACATGAATCCTTTCCCACCAGATTGTGGCCTTAATGAACATTTCTAATCCTGCAATCTCTTTGGAAAAGGTGTTTCTATTTTCATAAATTCCACTGGTGCTTTCCCCCTTCTGGGGCCCCAAGGCCTCAGCTCTAATGAATTCCTCCAGACTGATACTGAAAGAAGAGAAAACAAAAATGTCAATGCTTACACATATTTAATGCCATATCCTTGATGAAATATTCCAGCAAAGCACTGATTGGCTAACCTTTATTTTGTTATACATTTGAAAAAAATGGGTACAGATGAAACTCTTGGACTAAACAGTTAACATTTTATTTCAAAGTTGAATATTGAAGTAGTTTTCTATATTGAAGTAGTGACCAACATTGTGACATATGATAAAGAACAGCTCAGTAAAGTGCTATAGACATAGGCCCCATTACATTACAGGTCTATCAAGCTGGTTTAACACCTTTTGCTGAACTTGTCATTCCTGCTGACCATGCTCCAAGGTATTATGGGAAAATGGAAGGCAGGAAAGGCCTGAGGAAGTCAGCAATTACCTACCACCCTAGTTAACTACACAAGGAGCAAGTTCATGCTATAATACAGCATTTTCTGCAGAGTCAGGATGCCTGCCGTGAACTACTGTTTTTTTGGAATGCCAGTGTAATAGTGAGACACCAAGGAACAAATGGGAAATAATGCTTATTGCTGCTGTTCTCATACACAACTGGAGCTTGGGGAAATCAGTTATCCCTTCAGAGTCTCATATGCTTTCTAAACAGAGGCCTTGGGCCATTTCGTCATGTATCTTAGCTGAGTGTTGCTCTGCACTTATTAAACATTAATGAAGATTGCAGGATGGTTTTCTACCACTGTAGATAATGGGTTTGTTGCACAGGAGAGCATTAAGCAGGCTTACTTCAGCATTCTCAGCCCTAAATTTTTTCACTCCCCATTAAGTAATCAATACAGCTGCCATTTTTTAAAATGGATTTTAACCCCCCTGTTAACAGTAAAGAACAATGCATGGAAGAGTTGGGGCCCCATAAAGTATGTGTCTGTGTATATGTGTGCCTATGAAACATAACTTTTGCTTGCTTCTACATTGTACATGAGCCACAATATTAGGTGCAGCAAATTTCAACTTCAGGAAGCTAACATAGCAACATGCAAACTTTCTTTCTTTCCAGGGTTAGCAAAGTTTTTAAAGCAAGTGCAGTCTTTTGGAAAAAGAATGGCCCATTGCTTTTGACACTGGTATTTAGAATCCCATAAGATTAAGTGATTCCTTTTGGCAGAATTGCTACATTAAGCACATTAACCACCCCAAACATAAATGTGCAGGAGGGACAGGGCTTGTTTGCACCTATTAAGAGCAAAACTCAGAAAGCTGCAATGTTCTTTCCAAGCTCTCAGATCTTTTTGATTAGAAGATGCACTGGAAAATGCAAGGGTTAGTCATTGGTCTCTTCAGCAGTATGTGTAGAAGTAGCTATTTTTTGCAAAATAGTATTTAGTTGCATTTCTCCCTTTTTCTTTTAATTTGTGGTTCAATGCATAGAGATCACTTTTCCTACTGGCCAGCTGATCAGACTGGAAGCTGGCTTCCTAATACCATTAATAGCAGGAAATCAAACAATCTGGTTCCCTTCAGAGCCAACTGATTATCTGGATGTTTGGGACACTTCCTCCAGAAGTGAATCTCTGGGATGGATATGTGAGAGGAAAAGAATAATGTGTAAGTGTGTGTTTGTGTGCATGTGTGTAAGGTGTATTTTTGTGTGAATGAGTACATGGACATTTGCTATCCTGACTCCTAACCTAAAAAGAATGCATATCTGAGTCAGCCATTATGTGTGAATTAGCTAATACATTAGTGCAGCTGTGCAGTTTGTACTATGGATTATTACGATAATTAATTAATTAAAGCCAATTTTGAGGCTGCCTGACCTCTTGATGATTCTGTGTGACTTACATATAAAAGAGAAACAATATATGCAAAAAGAGAACACGGCAGACCAGAAGAACAAACCCGCAGTCTTAAGCCAGACAAAATTAAACTAAACTAAAATGAGCTCCACAACCACACTAGCCCAAGGCTTGGGAGAACAACAAAGTTTTTAGTAGCTTTTGAAATAATGGTGGGAGCTACATGAATCTCTGGGCAGATATCATTCCAGAGAGCAGGTGCCGCAACAGAGTAGGCATGCATCCTGGATCTTATAAGATGACATTGTTTGCTGGATGGGACCCAGAGTGCATCTACCGGTGGAAACGATTGGATTGGATTGATCATAAACAGCACTGAAGTGATGCAATAAGCCAGAAAAGAGGGATTTATGTTATACCTTCCCCTTCTGACACACCCACATGTACAGAGATCCAGTTTTGAAGGTGAACTTCAAAATTTACTGTGATCTGAACTGGATCCAGTATTGTTTCAGTCCCTGCTATGGTATACTTTGGGACTTTTCTATGTTTTCCCAAATTTGCCCTGTATCAAGGCAGTCCTGGTGACTTTTCCCTTCTTTGTTCTAGTAAGTCTAATAAATTTAGGCAACCCAGGGGAATGGCACAGCAAGGACTGTAATCCTAATTGGTGAGTTGAAAAGATCCCACATTCCAACATTATCATGTGATGTAGAATTCAGCAACCACATGAATTCACCTTTATCTAGAGACTCAGGGCATGAACTGCTATCAAAACAATATATAATATACATGGAAAATACTGTTGCTCAGCTTTCTATAGTTCTTTTCTTTGGAGCAATATATTTTACTTTAGCATGAAGAACTCTAAAAACATCAGTGTGATTGTCAGTCTTATTCAGAGATAGATTGCCAGAATGGAGAAGTGAAGGTATAAACAGAATGAAGATAGTTTACGTGCTGATGTTTACTGTATTATTCAATGTCTATCTAAATCTTCTCTTTTCATTTTGGAGGCCCACTGTACATCAAGTTTCTAGACCTCTGGCTTCCAGTGTTGTATTATTATTTCTCTATCATATTCCTGTATCGCATATCCCAGGAGTTATCAGCATCCAATATTGGGTAAAATTAACTGTACTGCTTACCGTGAGACTCAAGACAGCTTTAAAACTTACCTAGTTATGTTATGGTAACTGTCTGTTTATTTCACTAATGTTTTGTAAAATATACAGCCTTAATAAGCTTAGTTTGGCTTTTGTAAAAGTGCTACTGAAATTGGTAAGGAATGAATGAGATAAGTATTTATTTGATTGTGCTTTTGGTAAATATTTATTGTAGAAAAGATTGCTGAATAGCCCATGATCAAAGCAAAAGATAAAGAGGTTTTGTGTTTAAGCAGGGCAATATTCATCCACAGGTTTTCTATTTTGGGTTTTATATGTACTAATTGTAATTTAACAACTTAAAGAAATATGACCATCAGGTAGTCCTCACTGTGTGACTGCAATTGGGACTGGCAACTCCATTACTAAGCAATGCAGTTGTAACGTGAAACATCATATGACTGCACCAGATGTATGACATCAGTTCTGGCTGCGGTCATTAAGCAAATCACCACGGTTGTTAACTGTGTCACATGACTGACTCGCAACTTCCTGCTGGCTTCCCCTTTGACTTTGCTTGTTAGAAGCCAGCAGTGGAGGTCACAAATGGCAATCACATGACCATGGGACGCTGCAACCATGATAAATGTGCACCAGTTACCATGCATCCAAATTGCTGATATTGCAATGGCCACAAGTTTGAGGACTGGTCGACAGTCTTCTTTTTCAGTGCCATCATAACATCAAATGGTTGCTGAATGAGCGATTGGGACGTGAGGACCACCTGCAGTCATTTTTATCAGCATAAATGCTCCTTTGAAACTAAGATAATATCCTCTGACTTCAGTCCTTCCACATTTATTTATGCTTTAATTTTAAGGCCTAGGAACCATTTTTGACTGCAAAGTAGCTGACCTTCCTTTTGTGTACTTAAGACACCAAATGGTACAGAATGTATATGCCTGACTAAAGATCAGCCATCTGAATAAGAAGTCAAAATACGTTTTAGGATCATTTTCCACAGGTCAATATATGTACCTGAGAATATAAAATCCTAAATGGCAAAACATGGATACTAGATATATTTTGTATAATTGCTTATATCATATTTCAGCTTTTCAAGACAAATACTTTCTTCCAACAGGAAGTGGGGGAAGAAATAATAAACTGTGTTTCCCCAAAATTCAAGCCCGTATTATTATTTTGTGAAATGGTTATGGATTGCAATGTTTGAGTGTATTATTTCATGAAAGATGGAAACATTTTCATTTTTCTTTAGGCTTTTTTTTCCTAAAGTGAGTTCTGAGGAAAAAATATTTCTCCAAGTTTTCAATGAAGTAAATTTGAATGAAGAACATCTACATGCCTCTTTCCTGTCAGTCTGTAGAAACTATAAGCATAATTTTGCTTTCTGTTTCATTTTCTTCCCAAATTACATTTTTAGTTACCTAACATCACTTTTACAGTCTCCATTTTACTGTATTGATGCTTTATCTTATGTTGCTTTTATTATATCCCATATTTCATATAACAGAAGTCCCTAATAATTTATTGAAGTACCTCTGATAGTAGTTTCTTTTAGAGACAAGTTTATTTAGGGAAAACTATTATTTCTAGCATGAATGTGGTATTTCTTAATTGGCTAGTTCAGAAACTATATCAAGTTCAAATTTTCAAGAACAAGTCTATTTCCAGCTAATTGAGGATGGTACACTGTATATTCATATATTTAAAGCTTTTTCCTTCACTCTGCCTGAGTTACAGCATGGTATGTATAGATTCTGCTTTCAATTGTTATATGAAAAAAGCTACCACAAGGAATAGAGAACTGAAAGTATAAATGGCAAAGCTAAGGAATGCCATGTTTTGATAATGAGAGCCATAAAATGGTCTGGCAGGAAAATATTATCAAATTTTATGCATGTCTAAACTTTATGTAGCCCAATTTATTAAAAGACTGTAGCAAAAAAAATATTGTTAAACAGAAGAAATCATCTAATTAAATCCATTGAGTATGATCTTATTAAATTGATGATGAAACTTCTTGCTTGTTAATACAACATTATTATGAATCATAATACCAGTTAATTTTATGTTCATGTAAATTTAAAGCAAATATGTTCTAGAAGATAATGTTTACATTAGATAAAGGTCCTAATCTGCCCCTTCAATAACTTTCTTCACATTTTTAATACCTTGAAATAAGAAAAGTTTCAACCCTGACTTTTGTTTTACTGCATCCATGCAACAATGCCCTTGACTGTAAGTGATGGCCAACAATTCACTAATTCTTAGGAAGATTTTTTTTTTCTTTTTAGGTATGTGGATAGGGGAGAGGAATTTTACTACTTTTAAATGAATGTTTGATGCATCATTTTGGTTTACCTGATTAATGTGCACAGCAAACTCAGCCACAAGCATTGTAATGTTTCTGCAAGCTTCCCTAAAGCAAAGCTTAGCCATTAATTCAATGGCACATGTCAGCTCAGCAGAACAAGGTCACTCTTCTCCTTCAAGGGGAACCTTTTTAGAAATAATAAAACTGACAGGAAGATCTCTTTTGCATGCTTTATATCACCTGAGGTTGAGTGCTGCCATGAATATAGTAAGGCTTATAAACAGCTCCAGCCAACAGCTCCCAAACTGGTGGATGTTTTGGAATCTAGACATTTTGTTGTGTTCTTAAAGTCATTATAGTTTTATGTGAAGATGTATTATACATAATCTTCCATTAACAAAGAATGAGCACATTTTTTTTTCTTAGAATATTTGGAATTGGTTTATAAGCTAGTGAGTAAAGTCATAATGTTGCAAATAGAGCAGGGGACAACTAGGGAGACAAATGGAGGAAGGAACTTTGTGTGTGGGTGATTCCACAGAGTACAAACTAAGTGTACTAAGTGTGCAAATTAAGATTTGTTTTTCAAATACTGGATTGACCATGATCTTAATTCCGTTATATAGGAAGTCATTCCAAAGTTGATAAAAGAAGAGTATTTTGTCTCTCTTTGTTTCTTCATTGATCAAAGTGCTGAAAAGACTCCCTGCACTAAGGTTTATAAGAACTGGAGACAATTGCTTATTGATTGCTTATGCTGTCGTCCAGAACTGCCTAGGTAGGGTGATACCGGTTCCACAGTCTCTCCAGTATAATAGGAGTGAAATGCAAATAAACCTCATTGACTAACCACATCAGGGAAAAAGCTTCATGATATTTGGCATACCCTACCATATGAATATCCCAATATGTAGATGAAGCAACCTCAGGACTGTAGCATGTAACTAGTGGTAATATTTCCTTTTTAAAATGTATATTTTTTTCTCTGAAGTAATTTCCCATGGTCTAAAAACATATTTCTCAAGTTAGGTAAGACTTATCCCAGCTCTTATAAACTTAGCATAACCATTCTGTTTTATTAATGTTTTATTTACACATTTTTTCTTCTTACTATAATACTTATGTGCTAAAATAATAATTTCATTATAAATAGTGCCTTATAAGGCCTAAGTGACTTAATCTTCTGGTTCAAAAGGACTATTTAGTTTTATTGGAAAATCAGGAAATCTGATTTTTTTTGAAGTTAATTGTTTTACTGCATTATAAAATGCAAATGATACAAATAAAACAGAAATACATTACAATCAATGCTAATTTTGCATTATTAAATTTGCAACAGTGATAGAATTAATCAGATTATCATATATATAAGTCTATATCTAATAGCTTTAACAGATACAATTCTTCTTGAATACTTAATTTGTTTTTTTTTTTAAAAAAACAAATGTGAACCATTGACACTGATTATTGAAATCCTTTTGTCACCATTTTCTACAGTATATTTCTTCCTTTTTTAAAAAAATGCAATATTTTATTAATCAGTTTTAAAGAAAAAAGAGTAAATGAGCAAGCAAAGGAAAAGAATATGAAAAAAAGTCAGTAAAGAAATATAATATAAGTAAGTGGATACAGGCATTACCAAGATTGTACAGTTAGGCTACAGTTAGTCTATCTATGATGAGATATTAATCATAAACAAAGTACATTAAATTACTTATAAGTAAGGATTTGAATCTCTTGAGCTGAGTGCCAAAGTCTCCACTATTTATTTTTTTAAAAAATAGAAAAACTACTAAAAACATTATAGATAAATATTTCTAACTTGCCCTTTGTTGTACTGTGACTGATAAACAAATATATAAACACTTTTTTCTGCATTTCTGATTTTAGTTCTTTAGTTCTTAAAAATCATTCCTTAAATTTTTATAGTTGCTTTGCTGTGTAATATGTAGTATGTATGGAAGCCATTCTTGCTTAAATTTGGTTAAACCTCTGTTGTCAATACTGTATATGCTATTAATTTCCCCATTACTGCATATTCTCCAAATGTAAGCTCCTTGTCTAATATTATTGGTAACTTATCTCTGTTCTAATGTTGTGCTGAGTTTATCCCTGCATCCGGGAACATGTATCTTAGGAAAATGTAAGATTTTTTAAAAATATCCAGCAGCATAATTTAGAAATTACTATAAGCATTCTACAGCAGTGCTAGAGACCAGTGGTGCAAACAACAGCCCTTCCACCAAGATTGTGAAAGAAGAGTGAGAAGCCAGTATGAGTCATGTGGTGCAAATGAGGCAATTCCCCCCTCCTCTCTTTACCAGCTAAGCAAGTCACTCTGAAGAAAAAGGTCAGCTGTTGTGAAGATGCCACATAGAGCCTTTTGACCAGGCTCACCCAGCAAGATTTTTTACAAACACATGATGAACAGAGAGGAGCAAATACAAGCAGCACAGATGGTGACCTGTATGGGAAAAGGCTGAACATAGGCCCTGGAACTAAACCTGCCCCACAAACCTTCTAATAGAATCCAGGTCTTCTTATTCATAATTTAATTATTTGCTATTATGTGCTGGAAGACAGCCTATCAAAATAACTGCATAATATGGATATAACTGGCATGTCTATAAAACATTAGATATCACTATCAATTTCCTTTCTAAAACAAAAAATCACATTTATCATGGATTTAAATGAGTCTCTCCATGTTTACAAGAGACTAGGTTAAGAAACTGGTCCCTAAAGCTACTGTCACAAAAACATAAACTTTTTCCATTATTTGAAGGGAGGTTTCTATGGTAGTTTGCTTCAAAATACACTTTCCTAATAAATGACCAAGCTTAAATGCATGGGAAATTTAAAGTAATAGCAATCTTATGAGAAAAAAAAATGTAAATATTGAAAGGATTAACTTGTTTTTGTCAATAAAACAGAAAAGCCTTCGTATCTGATGTAAAAATGTCCTGTCCTAGTTTCAGTGAAATAAATGAGAGGATGTAGTGTTTTCCATTGGTTGCGCCCAAAGCATCTATGAACAATATAGGAAAATATAGGGAGGTTGATGCCTTTAATGACTTTTGATAATAGATTGTAGACGAGATTACTTCTCACCAGCTTAATTTACATGGTGTACAGGAAGCAGAAAAAACAAACAAATTGAAAAAGAAAAAAACCAAAATTCCAGTAAAAAAAAAAATATTGTGTAAAAGCCTAATGCATTTCAGAAAAAATCCTATATACAGGACATTATATGAGCTCATTATAACATGTTGGGTTGAGCCAAAAATGAAATGTTGCTGGTATTTGGGATATTTTTCTTCCCCTTTTTTCTTAGTTTTCTGTGCCCCCTCTCATTTTTTTTGTTCTACAGGAAACAGTCTTTTCATAACCATGCTCTTGAAGACTTGTTTCCACAGGGTTATAGGAATTTCTCACACAAGCCTTCACAGCCAGATATTATCTGATTTAGATTGTTTTGCCCAAGTCGCAGTGCTTTTTGGAAGATTTATTTATTTATTTATTTATCAAATTTGTCACTGCCCATCTCCTCCCACCGGAGGGACTCTGGGCGGTTTACAACAAAATAATAAAAAAACAATAAATATATAATAGAATTCCAGTATAAAAGTGCACTATAAAACAATTACACATAGCTACTAAATATAAATAAAGTCCAGATGGCTCTGATCTCATTCAGTAATTATATTAAAGATTATTCATGACAGACATTCTTGCTATCTTTACCACCAAGTGTAAATGTACACATCCATTACAATTAGAATAACATGCAAGTGAGGAAAACATTATAGACTAATAACTTCTTAAAGTTATAAAAATATGATAAAACAAACTATAGCTGACTGATTTTACTTTTCACTTTTTAAAATTAACTTTCAGACATACTTTTGCAATATTAGACAACTTAATCTAACCTTAGGGCATTTCTTTATTTCTAACTTTTTTACTTCCAACCTTCCACAGAGCAGTTGGTATGGTTCGTATGGCAGTAACATTTATTTTATATTATCCTTCACAATATAAGGAAATGATTTGGGGGAAAGTAAGATAAATCTGATACTCCAGCAGCCTCATTCAAGTCCATGTCTTTTTCCAAGAACTACTAGTTTTTAGTGTACTTTATGCCTTTGTTCACAAACAAATATTCATAATATAACCACAATATGGAGTGATGAATTGCTTTTGTTTTTTCAATAAGAATTTTATTAAGTTTCAAGCAAAGATAAAAGCTACAGCAAAACAAAAACTACAAAGAAAAAAAGAAAAAAAAACTAAGAAAGTGTGAAAACACAAGGGAATTCTTTTTTTTTAAAGTTACAAAAAGAGGTGACTGCCAGCTTTTAAAAGTAAGGATATACAACTACTTTCCATATTCAATCCCTTACTCTATATTAAACCAAAATCACATTATTTCTCTAAATCATTCCATTGGCACATTATAAAAATCACTAAATACAGTTGCCCCCTCCCCTTATATTAAAAGAAAAGAAAAAATATAAACCTCCTAATCAACTCCTCCCAAAGATAACATTTATTTAATTATTTCCTTCCTACTACTATTCTATACATTCCTGTCTACTATAATAAAGATCAAACTAAAAAACATAAATTGCCTGCCATTGTACTTGATAATACAACAATTTTAATAATCTTAATCATATTAAACCCAAAACCAGACATTATTTTTTTTATTATACCTTAATAATCTTAGTCCAAATCGTTAAAGATAAATGAAGTCAGCCAAAAGCAATCCAGATAAAATCAGCCTATAAGCAATCCAGATAAATATTCTTAAATTCTTATCCCCCTTCAAAATAAACCAGAACATTTACATATCACCACAATGCACACAGAGCCTTTTTCTTAAAAAAAAAAAAATCGAACAGCCCACCTGCCCCCCAAAAAACTCTGACTTCTCCTCAGGAGAGTTCCCATACCTAACAACCCCTTCTTTTCCATGGCATTCCATCAGAAGATCAATTTCATTTATGCTTGCAACTTGATCTTTCCCTTCAATTTCTTCAACTCGACTATCTGATCTTCATCCAGCATTTCAACAGAAATCACAAGATCACTCTTAAAAGAGGCATTTCTGTTGCTGTTCATTTCCTCAGTTTCATCCCCAACATCCCCAACCAGATGACCCATTTTAGACCTTATTGTCCTAACAGTCAGAAATCACGCTGAAACGTGGAGTAGGTCTCTAGTGTTTATTACTGCTACATTAAACAGAGAATCCTAACAAACTGAAGAAGCATGGGAAAAACCCAGACATATAAACCCCAAAGACTAAGGCGGGCCCGATCTGTGTCTCTTTGAATGGCCACCTAATTCCTCAGTACTATGCATGCGCTTTACAGCCTGGATGGGAGCCCCCTGCTCACCATCCTCACTCATGTGTCATGCACTGCCTACCGCAGAGTAAAACACAGACGCTGATTCAAAGGAGAGCAGGTTCCGGTTTATTTCATACGTAGTGTCAGTTGCGAAAAAAGCTGAGAGTGAGGGGAGCGCGCCGGTGCGGGGTTTAAATACCCCGCGCCGGTCAGCGCCCCCTTACCCTGGGTTACGTCATCCCCCCTTTGTCCCGCATGCTGTCTTGCCGGTAGGTGAAGGGTTGCGAGGCCCCAGCTGGTGCCCCGGGATCGCCCATCATCGGTTTCCTCATTCAGCCGGTGATTGCTGTCAGCTGGGTGATCTCCGTTGCGCTTTTGCTAACAGCTTGGGTGTGCCTCACGATCCGCCTAGTCTTTGTCCTTCCTTCTCTCTCCTTTGTGTTCTGATGGCTGCATCCTCTGGCTAGGGTCTGTGGCTGTTGTTGTGCGTGCTATGCTTATCTTGAGTCCCTTCCTCTGCTTCCTTGTTATTGTCATGTGTGCCGTTGTGCTGATGTCTTCAGCTCAACGGCACTCATGACATAATGACACTTATATTTTCCACAATGTCCTGAATGCCTAGCATAAAAATTTAGTAGGAATCAGAAAGAATCTGTTTAAAATCTTGGTGGAAGTCAGAGAAAGTCTGTTTAAAATCTTCCATGTCTCAAGCAGTAGATCATGGCGCCCCCTAGGAGCTTAACCAGCAAAAGTCAAAGATATGAAAGAATTCCGAAATGTGTTTACATAAGTGAAAGTGAGATATGTAGACAGTTCTCCAGTGAAAGTAGAAACAGAACTGAACTGAAAGTTCAAAAAAGCCAATTCAATGTGTAGGAAAATGATAATATCTTCAAATTTAATACAAACAAAATAACAGGGAGACAATTATTTACTCTCAATCCTCCTTACTATTTGGAGGGAAAACAAGGTCCAAAACTTTAAAAGATTTTTTTAAAAAAATTGATCTCAAAAATAACGATAAGCACCAAGAGAACCCACTTCTTCTTGTTGTAGAAAGCCTCTCTTAGGATATGTGTACTTAAAAGAAATATAAATTGGGTGATTTAGAAATGGGGTGGCCAGTCTTAGTGTCCCTTTAATGCTACAGTGCAGCTTGGAAATCATGACGTCCTAGACTCCCAGCTAGTTCTTACCAGTCAAATCTGAATGCCGTTAGCAACCTTCTGACTGCAAGCAGCCATCTGGAGGACAGATGTGGTGATTCCAGGTGTTTTCCTTCTTCTGGAAAAACACTCCTGGGCTTCAGGAAAACCTGCCTGAGCACGAAAAAACTGCTGTGTTGTCAGTTCTGCCCACTGAGGCCTCGGACAGCTGTTCAGTCTGTCATGTCTCAACCGGAAGTTCATGAATTGCATTTGTATGTTAAAGATAAAATGTAGCCTTTTTAAAACTGAATCAGTTCATATAACAGGACATTTGTTTAATTCATATACTTGACTCAATTTAAGTGTCTAATGCTATAACTCATGCCAGGTGGATACAGTTACAGTGGTGATGGGTGCACTATTGGAAGACCTAAAGGACCAGGTTAGGGATAGATTGTTATGGAGAATATCTGTTTATGTGGTCACTAAGAGTCAACAATGAAATGATGGCACATAATCAACTGGTATAAGGTATTTTGCATGCAATCTTTAACATGCATCCCTGAATATTAAATACCTTAATTCCATTACGCTGCTTCTTCTCTTTGTAGGAGGATACACACTTTGAGTTTTCTACAAATTAGTTTTGTCCAACTAAGATCACTAGAAGAAGCTGCTTTGCAGTACTTTTCCTGTATGCTTGAGTGCAACTGTGTAGATATGTTCCAGTTTTCCAGTGAGGTAAATGGGACAATCTCATCTGCCCTGAAACACCTATGGAGTTCTGAACTGATTGTAAGGCATCCTGCAAACAAAAGAAGCACACTTTCTTTTGTTCTAAAAGTGTTCACATAAAGAACTATGCCAGATTAGTGTATTTCTTGTATTTTTCTTTAACATACCCCTCTTGTTATGTGGATTACCTCCAATGAAGAGCCACAACTTTTAACCAGCTTCCCACTTTTCTATGCCAGTTCTGCTGTCACTTTTCCATTGCTACCACCACCTCTTCTCTCTTTCGCTGCTTCTTACTTCACTTTTTAATATCTGCTATTGACTTCATAGTTTTGCTTAATAACTGTATTGCAAAGGGATATACTGTATATCAGGAAGAGAGTAATTGCCCTTTTAAAAAATGCGGTGCAAGTAACTACTGTAAATATACAGATTTAAAACTGAATTTTATATCTGAAATGGGGAGAATTTTAAGAATTTCCAGCAGAGAAACAGGAGGAGAATTAATTCTTCTCAATTAAATCCTATCCTTTATTAATGTTACTGAAAACTCTATGGGGAAACTTTGTAATTAAACAGCACAGTAACTAACATGCCACATGTTAGTTTTGAAAAACATTTTTAAATGTCCTGAACCACTTTTAGGGGTGTAGCTGCTGACTTACTGCTCAAACACACATGTGGCCTTGGCCCAACAAATCAAACTGCCTATTCCTATTCTGTATGATCCCCAGGGCTTTTCAAGCTGTGTACATGCTGTCAGTTCATCTGGTGAGGACTGGGATCAAATATTTTCAGTAGCTACCTGTGAATTCTGCAAGGTACTTTCTTTGTAAATATTCGAACTAATGCTACTGCCCTTGTAAACCTACCATTTTACATAATATTTTTAAAAAGAATGTTTGATCATTGTAATTATTTTGATCATTTGTTTATTTTATTTGTACGTCTCGTTCTCCCTTAAATGTGTAGCCTGCAGTCCAGACACATTGAAATAAATAATAAAAGATACCTCTGACATGCATTAAGGTCCAGTGGAGAACTGAAAGTAGTATTGTACTGTGCAATAAGAATATACAAGAAGCAAAAGTTAGATCAAAGGCCAATTCTGAGATATTGTTAGCATTTGACAGGCCAAGAACTAAATGTATGAAGAAGAAATTTACTTAGTGGCTGAAGGTGAAGCTATCTGAATTCTATGGGGTTCTCTAAACTAGCTCCTAAGGACTGCTTCTCTGACATATTTATCCTATGTACTCCTGGTATTCACAAAATAGAGTACCTGTCTCTTTAACTAATGTTAAGGAAGATGGTCTTTCAAATGTCATTAAACAATACAAATTCCCCTTTTGCCTTTTAAATAAATACTGAATGTTTCACATAACTGTTTCACAAGCCTCCCAATGCTTGCTTGATCTAATATGCATATGCTTAGGTGTATTATATTTATTTATGTTGCAATATTAAAAATTCAGCCTGTGAAATCACTTTTGCAATCTAAAGCTTCAGTCTGCCATTTTGTGTGCTGTAGATAAACACACAAAAATAAAACACTAAGGTTCCATGCTATGCATAGTTATCTAGAAGTACAACTTCACTGAACAAAGAGGGACTCTTTTTCTGAGAAAACATCCAAAGGATTAGATAGAAAAGAAAGAAAAATTAAAAAACAAATGGCTATTGGAGGGAAGCCAAGAGAAAGAAAGGAAAAGTAAAGTTATTATAAGTATGTATTCCAACATTTAAAAACACAATAATTGTTTGATAAGTTTTGAAATTGCTAAGTGTACCAATACTTTTATAGTACTAAAGCCTGACTAGCCAGGAAGACTCATAGGGAAGTAAATTGTGAAATTTTCCCACTCTTTTTATGACTATAGAGACGTACTTAAATATTTCCCAACTATATGGTTTGTTTGCTAATAATATTGCTAGGAGAAGCAAAATTGCAAAATGCAATTTAACAAATAGAGGAATGGTTGTAATTCTCCACTCAAACACTTCAAATAACAGCCAGTACCCCATTTATTGGAGCATTTATATGTACAGTAAGAAAAATCAGCACAAAATGATCTGGAACTAGTAATATAAGGAAGACCATTTTTTAGTGGTTTGCTAGCATAACATCAAAATAAATTTTGTATGAAAAGTTACGAAATATTTCTTTAACACAAATAATTAACATATCAGGTGGATAAAATCTTATTTCTTTCAACTGATTTGACTGTTGAATAAACTATAACATTTTGTAGAGAAAATGGGGAAGAAAAATGCTAGATAGCTAGCCTTGTGGTTTACTAAAGTAATATTTGCCTTGTGGTGGCCATGTACTATTCACATGCTAATTCAAGATCTGGTCGCATGCTTATGGTAAATGAAGTACTACTACAGATTTTAACTTCTTCCAAAGTGATAATGCTCTGTGCAGATCAAATGTCTGAGTAATGTGGCATGCTTGTATGCCAGCTTACAATATCTTTTTTTTTTTTAAAGATCAGGTTTGAGGGGGTAAAAATAACAAAGTCAAAGCTGAAGGAGAGGAAATGATCCATTCGCTTATCTTCATTGTCTATACTGACCATTGCTCATTGGGGCCGTGCAAAGGGTTTGAAAGAGATGATTCATAACTTACAGTAGCACAGAGCTAGCAGGTATTTTATCATTAAAACAACCACACAACAGTTGTAAAAGTTGTCACTTCTTTATTAATTCAGAGAAGGGTTTTTTATGTGCATCCCCATGTGTTAAGAAGCATCTCTTTTAAATTCTGCATAGCCTAGACTTGTTCATTATTATTCACATAAGATTAAATAACTCCCTCCATAGATTAAGGAAACTCAGATAGATGTTATACAGCTAACTTTGATTATATTGGGAAACTATGGTTTAAGTTCTGTATTGTCTATATATTTATTATACTGCATCAAAGTGGTGGATAGCTTCTGCATTTTAGGATCAACCATCAATAGTAAGAATATGCCGCAGACTAGCACTTTGTGGAGCAGCTGTGAGGGCCTTGGAAAAGTTATACAAATGCTGTGGATTAGAGGTGAAGAACACCTTTTCTCATAAAAATATCATCAGATATTCTGAAACATCAAGTAGTCCAGATCCATTATGTGCTATGTGAATGTAAGGTATCTGGGGCATGAACTTTCTTCTGCCATTAAATAATTAAATTAATTTATGGCAGAAGAAATTTCAGACCCCAGATACCTTATATTTCCAACAACATCTAAGCTCATAGTTTTAATAAAGGATATCAGCTATAGTGACAGTATCAGAACAGACAAGATTATCTATAAATTAAAAAATAATTAAAAAATAATAATTTGGTGTTTCTTGCCTATTTAAACATATACTTATATTTAAACATATAATACATAGTGATAAGTTATGACAGAAATTGTTATAAAAAGAAAGAAAAAAGTTGACAGGGATCAGATTAAGTACATTTCTGCATTTGTTATTCTTCCAGTAATGGAAAAAAAGGAACAGAAAAGAAGGATAGATGAATCAGAAATAACAACAACAACAACAACAACAACAACAAGAGTGTTACTCCTCCTATCTTCCTTGAGTAATGCTCAAAATTGGGGGCACAAGCCTACTATAATCACATTTAAATTGTACTAATTTCAATGAGATATATAATTCTACTGTTCGGATCAATAAACTTAAATTTTGGCTAAATTTTTTTTATTGGTTTATTTTATGATGGGTTTTTTTAAATGATAATGTTACAAAAGGCAGAGTCAGATTACTAGAAAAGATGTTCCAGAAAATGGCAAATTAAAGACAGTTATGAACCTCACATTTTAAATTTTAAAAGAAAATCAGTTTAGCAACATAGCTGTTCATTTGTTGAATATAATAGTTCTACTTTCTCTATTGTTAAGCAACATTAAACTAAATTAAGACAAACACAAATTTATTGGGTTGCATTGTATGTATATACTTTAGATACACACGCTGAAGGAGAAAGAGAGAGAGAGAGGAGTATATCCTTCTAAGCCACAGTCTGAAGTATGATTTACTCCCTGATGAGTAAACGTAAGACTGAAGATTTAAGTCTTGTAATAAATTAATGGAGTTGAATGCATAAGAGTATTAGAGAAAATAAGCCCTTTATCAGTATTGGGGCTGGAAATTGATTTTTAATTGATCTTTATTTTGTAATTTAATATTTAACAACAAAAAAGAGCTACCTACGTGACAGTTAAAACAACTTCCAAACAGGGAGATGTGTTTTGTGAAAAAACAAAGAATTCTGATGCCCTTAAAATACTGCACAAGCTTCACAAAAGTATATAGGCCACTGGGTGAGGGTTAGGGGTGGTGGAAGTTATTATCTATAGAATATCTACAGTATTGATTAAGGCCAAAAACAAAAAGTTGTTGGTATGACACAAAGGTTCTTGGATTAATCAGCTTATTACACGTAATACATTGAGAGTTTTGATTTCTATTTGCTTCATGTGAAAAAGTTTTAAATTGAAAGAGTTCTGAACTAAGATTGATTTTCAGATAGATAGATAGATAGATAGATAGATAGATAGATAGATAGATAGATAGATAGATAGATAGATAGATAGATAGATAGATAGATAGATATTCCTGCTGGACTGAGAATGAATGTTCCGGAGACTAAATGATAAACCATACATACAACCCCACAGACCTGGTTTTGAAAATGATATTAATTTGAATGATCAATTAGTACATGCAGATGAAAGACACACATCTCTTTGAATTAGGACAATGGTACATTTTCTAGACTATATCAATATTTGTGTTTAGCAGAGCGAATTAAAAATAATTTCTAGCATCTTTTTGTTCTCTTGATATTTGAGAATGAGGCAATATATTTGAGGACATTAACAGCAACATACTTAACAGCAACATTAACATGTTTACCACCCAATTTCATCTGAGCAACTGTCCCCAAAATCAACATGAGAAACTGTCCACCGTCCTCATGAATTAAAAGAAGTTGGCAAAGTTTTTGAAGCCTATAATCGTAAAACAATATAGCCTAGACTATTTTAAACATCTTAGAACTGATTTCTAACCTGACATTCAGCCTTCAAATGCTAATACTTCTTACCTTTGTTTTTTGTGATTTCTCTTTATCTGAAACATTGGAGGGTTTTCTCTTCAACATCTTAAAATTCAGATTTGTTCAAATGTTACAAGACAAGTGTTGCTTGTTTTTTTCTCAGACCCAGAACAATATTAAATGATATGCACATAGCTCAATCAGCTAAATAAAGCTTCCTTATTCTGTTTAGGTTGTGGCTTTACTCAGCTCTGTCAGAGCTTCAGTTGATATATTCAAGACAGGAAGGAAGACAAAAAGAGAAGCAGAAAAAGAAATGGGTGAAGAAATAGAACCTTAGGTTACACTTTATTAACACTAACCTTTCAACTTCAACATTTCAACTCCAACATTTATTTTATGGTAACTTCAACAAAAATTGGCTCCATCTGTACAGGCAGCATTTGACGGAAAAGTTAAGGAATCACAAGTCCTGAAGTCCATTTTATAGCTTTATCATTTGTGTACAGCAGCAGTCTTCATTATTATATGTTTAATGCTAAAAACTAATTAGCATGTTATTTTCCATATGTGAGTATATATATGAAATTCTGCTTTCAATATATTCTTTATCTGCATTCTATTTGTATTTATATTTTAGTATCAGTTATTAAGGAGCAATAAAGCAGCTTACATATACAACAGGACAGAAATTATAACAAAAAAAATTGAAAAGCAATCGTAGTGTTTTAGTTATTAGTTAGGATGAACAGAAATACACATTCAGACTTCATTCTTTAACCAAGCTTTTCCTGAGGTTTTAAGCTGTTTGACTTGTGTTTAAATCAGAGATAATCTATCCTGTATTCTTGAAATGAGTCACAACTGAAATTCTTAGAAAAGACAATATAACTCATTCTCATACATATGATAAGGGCAGCTGAAATGCCTGTGTAGAGACATGACAACAAAATAATCAGAGAATAAATGCAAAGAGAGCACCATTCTTCTAGTATACATTGATCATACAATTTGAAAATGCACATTCTGTGTTTTACAGACATTAAGAACTCCAATTCTAAATGTACATTCCATATTCCAACTGCTTTTAAAGGAATGTATAACCATTAGAAGGATCAAACTACTCTGATCATTCAAACATTGCTTCTTTTTCTGTGCACTGTTAACATCTGTATGATTAATAAAAACTGAATTCATATGTAGACTTATATATGAGCTCCTTTCACCAGGTTATTTATTGTTAAATAGAAAGAAAGAGGCCATTTCAGGAGATATAGTACCCACCCATATCTATTCTATTTCTTCATGCATCAGAAAAATTATAGCAGTTGAAGGCTGATCTGATTATTATCTTTGCCCTTGAAAGACTGACCTCTGCACTAGTTGTAGAAAATGCCAGAGTTAAAGACCAACACTGGTAATATCACAAGTATATAATTTACTTAAACAGGAATTCTGAATGAATTCTAATGGTTCAGAAGCGAATATACTCTTATATTTTAATTTTCAAATGGTCTTTAATAAGAAGAATGGAATGCAAAATATTGATCAGAAGGTGGAGCAGGAGAGTTGAAAGCTTATGCAATATTATGGATTCACTCAGAGAATTATAAATGTCACCAACATACACACATTAGTTTTTTTAATTCTATCTCCCTCATATTCATATGCACATACAGTATATGTATAAACATTATCTACTTTAATATATATTTTTAAAAAAATCCTTACACTTCTATACTGAAAATAGCATTAAATCCTCACACAGAGTACCACCTTTCATAAAGCTACATGCAAGCTTTTCTGTGAATACTATTGCATACCAGTGGTAAACACTATCACTGGTGTTAAAAAAACTCAAATATTAGTTCAGTGTAGGTACCCAAATTAAAATAACTTCCTTCCAACTTTCTCTAGTGCACTAAAGTAATACACTGGAAAATAGACTAAGAAATAATTGTCACTAAACCTTTTTGGCTATTCATAGGTTCCAAACATACCACAGACCTTCATAAACTACCTCAGTAGTTTTCAGACATATGATCTATGGCTACTGTAAATAAATAAACTAGAATTGCTTACCAGCAGTGTTAATTAGCTAAGTGTGCTTCTGCTGGCTTAAAATATTAGTAATGGTGAGAATTTCAGGGAGAAAAACCAAACAAATGCAATCTTTAGATTCCTGAAAAGGTGTCCCACATCAGTCTTTGCATTTATATATTATATATCCTGTTCCTCCTGGCTCTCTAGCACCTGATTCCTTATAACCTTTGAGCCCATGACAAGCTGAATTCTTGATCTATTTGGGATATCCACATTGCATCCAATTATCTGCATGCCACAATTATCTGCAGCATGAGTGGCTCTAGGATCCTAATTACCACAGTTTTTTTTAGCAATGATAACTGTATTCCTCAAACTGGCAGCTACTAGTTGGATTCATGTCACAGCAGCAGAACTGAGCTTCAGTATTGTCAGTGACCGATGAAATCAACTGCAATGGAACCAAATAAACAGGTCCACAGCTCATACTTATCCCTCTTTCAGAAAGGACCTTGTGCTAAATATTTGCAGAAAGAAAGAAAGAAAAAGAAAGAAAGAAAGAAAGAGCAAGCAAGCTAAATTAAACATGCACTAGACTCCCTCCAATATTACACAAATATGTTTTTGTCATCCGGCAACTAGTTTAGTTGGGCAAATTCAATGGCTGATGCAGTCCTTGAGGGCTCACTTCTGCTGATTTTTCAGCTTTACTGTAAACCAAGTTTGTAAAAAAAAAGTGCTTGATGAGTCAGCTACAACTATTCTCACCACCATAATTTGTTTTACCCTCACTGTTGCTGGGCCCCAAGACCTAGACAGAAGTCAGTGCAGATATACTGGAAGTAAGGAAGATAATAGCAGTCGCAGGTGCTGTCATGCTCCTTACTGCTTTTTACAATATTGGATTAAGATGCTGATTGAGCTAGACTTTTTTTCAGGACTGTCATTTATTTACTTTCTACTCACCACAACTACTACTCATCTTCTCTCTTGACTGCTACTTTCTGTCCTGATCTAGTCTTGGGAAGTTTGGGTGGAAGAGCCCTTCATTGCTATGGGAGGTACTGAAGAAGACTTTGCCCACAATTCTCTAAAAGTTTAGAAGTATATCTGGAAATCAGAACACTGCCATATCTTAAGTCGTAGCAAAAATATACAGTATGTACAACACCTACTGTAGACTTAACTTTTCATAAACCAAACCTGGATTTTTTTTTACCGCTGACATTTAAAAATACATTAAATGATTTTGATAATTATATATAATTATATATAATAAGATGGTGAAAATGACTTTATAACATTGAAAACGAAGGTTTTTCCTAGAGTAGCCAAGAAAATGGAGCCTTTCCAAATTTATAAATGAACTATGTAAAGTACCCATAGGGTAAGGCATGATAAATTTTGTTGATTTGAGAAAGTGTTTGATGGAGAAGGTATTTGAGCCATGAATGTGACATTATTCATGTTCCCGTCTCGTAATAGAATTGAGATCAACAAACATGTATTCTGATTAATAGGGAAACGCAGTCTGTTGTCAGCACTCTTTCTTTCTCCAGAGCCATTTTCTACCAGTAAACAGTTCAAGCTGAATTAGTTTCTTAATATCAGAGTACCAGAGTGGTGAATTGTCATAACATTAAAACTTGTTTGTGATAAACTGAGGTTCAGTTGATCTTTCTCTCACATACAATGTCATATGTGTATTACATATGAGAATGTTACATTTGAGCAGTAATAAAACAATTTTGTTTGTTCTTTTCTGCCTGCTTCCCCCCACAGTTATTGTTGTTGTTGTTGTTGTTAATATTATTATAAAGTCCCAAATGTTCTGTAATCTAATACTACCCACAAGAAATCCAGTGCTATCAGTAATAAGATTATCATGAAAGAATAACCTAAAGTAGACTTTAGTAAAGTAGCCAGGATTGTATTGGGAGCTGGTTATGCAAGATATTTGTCTTTTTAAAGTATGTTAATATCCTTCATAACCAGCTTCCAATAAAATCCTGGCCCTGTCTACCAGCTCTGCCCTATGTACACCAAAAAAAAAAAAAGCATGAAGGGTGGCCTCTGGCCATCAAAACATTGTTCACAGCTAAATGAAATTAACAAATGCCATTTGGAATAAGATTCCCCTGAGATCCAGATGGCCCCCATTCTGCTGTTGCTTAGAAGAGCCAAGAAGACCTGACTCTTCACCCAGGCTTTGGTGAGCAAGAGTGAAACCCCTTGCTTTGTTTCCATCTAGTCTGTCATCCTTGCCATCTTTTATCTTTTTTCCCCTTCCTTTTGATTGGTTTTACTGCTATTTCTTTGTTTTAACTGTTGTGAGTTATCCAGAGTTATTGTGAGTTGGGCAACATACAAGTTCAATAATAAATACATAAATAAATAAGTTCAAAGGTGTGGATAATTTTCATAAGGCTAATCTAGACATGAATATATTTATCATTACTTTTGCTGATGGTGAGAAATACCAAAGCTACAGCTGTCTTTAGTTACCAGTTCATAGATCATTCATACTATTTTTTTTTTTTGCTAGAACTAAAAAAAAAAACAATCTCAAGAAACATCAATGGTACATTATTTAATGCTGGGGATAAACTGGGGAAATCTTCGAGATCATTCTCTCATAAATAAGCTTCTAATTTCCCTGATTATTTAATACAGTTTCATGGCCTGTAATATAAAATATGACTAAGATTTCTCTGTGTCTGTGACCAGTTTATTCCTTTACTGGCCTAGTACAGCCCCTCTTCTCTTTTCATGCTGAGTATCTGTGCAATGTATCCCCAGATATGTAATGCTATTTGCATGATGGAGATAGAGTGCACATGCCATTTTTTGACCTCGTCAACAAGTATGTATGATTTAAGTAAGTAAGTGAAAAATAGCAGTGAAACTAGAGAATGAGAGATAATATTAATTTTATACACACCCTCCCAATTTATTATAGTTGCTTCTCTTAATTGTTCCTTCTATCTCGCTAAAGCCAGCCATAGCTATTCCTTTGATGTGGTGTTGATGGTTCCTGTTATCTATTCCTATTCAAAATATGTTCTTAGTTGTTGTATGTTTATTTGAGAAATATTGTTTGGAGAAGAAAGTATTTGAATTTTTAGTGACACAGAATAGGCTGAAGGCAGATGAAATTCAGTTTTCAGAGGACACCATATGATAATGAACATTTGAATGGTTATAAAGAAAGTATGCTCAGGTTGATATACATGTAGTGTGGTGATTGAACAATTCAGCTAAGATGGGGAAGACCCCGATTCAAGACCATCCCATGCCATGTAAGCTCACAGGGTGACTGGGCCAATTGCTGTCTCTCATCCCAAGCACATGATAGTTGCTGGGGAAAAAATGGAGGAGAAAGTGCTTATTTTGAGCTCTCTACTTAAGTGTATGCCTGAATGGGGCTTATAAATGAGCAGCATAAGATGAAGATAATTGGGGTAATGTTTCTATTGATGTGTGGGAATCATAACAAACAATTTTGTAAGTTTAGAGGTTGTAATTTCAATTTTAATATTATTAATTTTACTATTAATTAATTATATTAATATTGCAGCAAATGTTGTATATATATTTGCACTGATTTTTCTCTGATTCAAAGAACACCCATGCTAATATATAATGAGAAATAAAATTATCTACATATCTGTATGACAACTTACCCATGAACATGGGAGTTCCACATCTGTGACAGAGCTTGTAAGTTGTGGCTGATGAGAGCAACAAGTACATTTTTCCCACTCTTCTATCCTTGTGGTCAAGAAATCATAGGGGCACAGCTGAGAATCTGGGAAAGGTTTCCAATCACTCCAGAGCTGAAATTCCACTTTGGTGTCAATATTTTCTAGGTTGTCTAGTCCAGAAATATAAGTCGTATCCTTCAATGCTGAGATAAGGTCTGTTCTAGGTTCAGTTTCTTCCTTTAGTCTTGTACTTTCTTTCAATATTTTTTTGTCCTGGTATTTTGTTAATTTCATACATGAAATTGGAGTTTCATCTTCACCTTCAGAGAGTCCAGGATCTTGTGGTGATATATCTTGAAAAAAAGGCATTAAAAAAAAATTAAAATAATGCTTGCCTCCTTCCTTCCTTCCTTCCTTCCTTCCTTCCTTCCTTCCTTCCTTCCTTCCTTCCTTCCTTCCTTCCTTCCTTCCTTCCTTTCTTTCTTTCTTTCTTTCCTTTTTTACATACTTATTTACTTAATTTTCTTGTCTCCTGCCCAATCCCAGATATGTTTAAAAGCAATAAATTAAAAAGACATAAAGGATAAAAATGTGTTCATTTCAGAGAACACTTAAACTGTATCATTTTTTCTTGATTGATAATATTTCTATCTTGCCTATCCCCTAGATGATATACAATAAATTGGATAAAAACATAAATATCAATTATATATTTAAAAATCAATGTACCATGTTAAACAGTAAAACATGATTAAATCACTACTAGAGTTACCAATGGACAAGTTGAAAGGGTTCGACCAGAAGAATAATTAAATGATTTCAGCTTGCATATCTAGATTTTATACATACATAAACATCCTTACATCAGTGGCTGAAGACCATGAAAGTGGAAAAGATATGTCAGTTCCACGTAAATAAATTGAAATAGCCAGTGCAGCTATTTTCTGCAATAACCCACACATATTGTTCTGTCGAAAAACTTTTCTGCATGTACTTCCAGTTTACTTGGAGCTACTCAACACAGTGCATACTTACATTAATATGTAATAGAGCATGTCTTTTCTATCACAGACACACAGACACACAAACACGCTCCAGCATCCAAATGACCCTGTTTGCATTTGGAAAGTCAATAAAGACTAGGCTGTTCAGGCCCTGGGAGGGTGAATTAGTTGCTTGTCCCTCTGCTAGCGAAAATGGTTTTAATTGGTGGTGGTGGTTGATTGCAATTACTCCCAGAATCGTATATTGTGATGTTATGGTTTTGATTTGCTGATTGGATTTTGTTTTGTTTTAATCAGATTTATAGAGAGGGAACAATATGTAACTCAAAGTCAGTTATGACTGCACCAAACTATAAGCACTGTAAAATAAATAAATAATAAGTTTATTCCTAAACTGTAATTTACTTGCATAGTATATTCAGTTTCTAAATCAGGGATGAGAATTGTGTTGTTGGTAGTTTTTTTTTTTTAATTTTATCTTATTTCTTTATTTATTTGCAGAAAGGAAGACTTTTGAATGTATTTCCTTTCCTTTTTTCTTTCTTTTTGAATGAAAATGCATAATGTTAAGCTTACTGGAAGCTTAATATTTTATTTCAGCCATGTCCAGAGTGTTGTTAGCCTATGCTTTAAATCTGTGCTGAATATTGAAATGTATTTTATGCATATATGGATTGAAATTAAATCATTTTACTCACTGGATGGTAATATATGCTTGATGTCATCCAAACTCTGTATACTGTCTTTCTTATTTCGAACTAACTTCTGCAACCGTTTCAAGGTTCCCATTGTTTCAGCTTGAATTCCATCTGATTCTGCAACCTACAGTAGTAAATACATGTTTACATCATTTTTTTTTCCTTTCCAAGATTTTAAGAAGCAAATATACACAATTTCTTTATAAACTCTGAATTAACTCAGATGTTATTGGAAACACTACAAATAATTAGTTCAGCTTGCTCACTACTGCAGTAAGCCCAGGATTGGCTGAAACTGTAATTCTAAAAGTGCAATCTAAAAAACACTAAAAAACACCTTTGTAGAGAAATATGGAGTCCTGTGAATCTTGTTTTTATATGGATTCTTATAATCTTCTGAATTTCAGAGTTAGTTCTGCTATGAAATATTCACTACCTTGTGGCGGTAAGGGCAGCGAAGTGTCAATACTTCTCCACCCTTATTGCATCTGCCAACTGGCAGTCCTATTTAGGGTTATCTGGACCATCCTGGGTAAGGGGGGCCCTGAGATTTTCAGAGATATGCCAAGGAATTTGCACAGCATCTGTAGATAAAATGACTTGGATTTGCTCTCAGTTGGATGCCACCATTTGTACAGGTCCTGTGGAGATGCCTGGGGTGTAATCTTGCCCTGTTATCTGGGAGCAGTTTGAATCTGTTGACTTGAGGAAGTTAACAGGGTCTTTATGACTGTGAGCTTGACCACTTGCTCTTTAGATCCACGCCCCTCCTGGCTGACTAAGTCTGTCCAGGAGATGACTTCTAGTGGCGGTGAATTCACCCTTGTGGGAGGAGGTTTCCCTTCACCTCTTAAAGAGGTGTTGGTTTGCACCCACCTCAAGAAGCCATCAGTGGACCTCAGCATACTGGACAATATTCGGCCAGAGTTCCCTTTTTAGGGAATGTTGCAGAGAAGCTGGTTGTGCACAGCTTCAGAGGACCCTGGATGAAGTGGATTATCTAGATCCCTTTCAGTCAGGATTCAGGACCAGATATGGAATGGAAACAGCACAACAACCAAGTTGCCAGTCGCAATTGTGGTTGCTAAATGAGGACTACCTGTATTCTAAAAGCAAACAATATACTTATATGGTACATGCCCTCCAGATAAGTTGAATAACAATACCCATCATCCCCAGACACCACAACCACTGGCAATATTGGCTGTGGCAGATTAGAATTGCATCTAATACATCTGGAGATCATAGTTGGAAAAGGCTATTATATGGGTAGTCCTCACTTGATGACCATTTGTTTAGTGATGGTTCAGACTTATGACAGTGCTAAAAAACCTGACGTAAGACTGGATCTTCCACTTACAACCATTGCAGTGTCCCTGCAGTCACATGATCGCAATACAGACACTTGTCAACCAATTCACATTTATGACTATTGCAGCATCCCTGAGGTCATGTGATTGCCATTTTTGACCTCTCCAGCTGGCTTCCGGCAAGCAAAATCAATAGGGAACCATGTGATTCACTTAAAGACCACGTGGTTCACTTAACTGCCATGTGTCTTGCTTAATGATTGTGGTGATTTGCTTAACCACTGCTGCAAAAATGGTTAGAAAATCAGCTCAGATTCACTTAATGACCACATTACTCAGTGACTGCAATTCTAGTCCCAATTGTGGTCATTAAGCAAGGACTACCTGTACTCAATAAAGCCAACCCATTAAGCATTTTGCAGTGCTGTAATCATCTAAAGGTAAAGCTGGTATTTGAAGTTGTCATGGTTGTATAATTTTCCAGGATCCACATGAAGAGTTGTCCAACTGTTGCTGCTGCCACAATCTTTTTATTAATTGGTTTTATGTATATTTCACTTTTCCATCAATGAATGATATTAATAATGTAGAAGTACAGTAGGTTCTACCAGACTGGAGCCCACTGAGGATGTGCCCAGAAGCCCTTCAAAATCTACAGCAGGCAATGTCTCTAGAGATGTCTCTAGTTACATTATTATTACTTCTGTAATTGTAAGCAGCTATATAATAATTCACCAACAGGCTTAGGAAGAAAAATGGTAAAGGGAATGAACCCCTATTAACTTCTCCTCATACCTCTACAGATTTCTGAATTATTAATAATAGTGTCATCAGTAACAATACCTGTTTGTGCTGTGCCTCTTTGTTTCTTAGTGTTCTGCAACTGATGAATTATTAATTACTTCTATATTATTATGCACAGACCCTAGGGTCAGGGTTCTTTAATTGCTCATACTAGTGGGTTAATTAGTGTAGAGTGCCTAGAGGCAAAGTATATGTTTATATAAGTTGAAAAACATTCTGGACACATGGACCAACCCAGAGCTTGCCAGATTGATCAGATCATTTAGTATAAGTCTAAATCCAATAAAATTCCAGCATGCTGATTTAATGGCATCCCAAGTTTATATATTTTTAAAAGGCTGCAAAACATGAAATCCATATCTTTGCATTTAAAAAAAAGGTATCTCACTGAATAAGATCCAGAAAGTCTAAAGAGCTAATGAGGCTTGCCCCACATTGGCAATTACTACCCACAAGCCAATGCTGCCCCAGCCTCATCCATTTGCTTTCCTGTCTCAGTCCCATGTCCATTTACAGTCTGATCATCTTCCAAATTGCCCCAGGCACATTGCCTTACCATCTGTGATTCCAGTTAGGAAAGGTCCAGCTCAGTAGCCAAATGTGATATGAAGGTTGTGTCTAATTCATTTTCTAAGTTTATTTTTAAAATCTTACTAAAAATCAACTCATGCACCCAATATAATCAAGAAAACCTCCCAGAACCTATCTTTGGCTAGTTGTCTGCAAACAATAGTTAAGAAAAAAAGGAGAGAATAATTAGGACATTTTGAAAATAATTCAGAAAAAGTCCTTCAGACTTCACATCTGCACAGCATCTCTCTGCTCATCATAGCAGCCCACAGAGCCTTAATTTTCATGAATGGGTTCCTTAAAGCAGTGACATTTTTTTCGGGTTTACAAGGAAGCCCGAAAAAAAAAAAAGTTGGGCTACTTTAATGAAGTGAACAAGGGAAGAGCTGATTTTGGAAGAACCATATGCTTCTGCTGCCAAAAATAGAATGGCCCTAGGAAACAAAGTTGAGGAACTACGGGGAGAGGGCATGGCTACAGCAGCTTAAAGCAACCAACAGGAGATGGGGAGATCCAAGACCCTGACTGTATCCCCACCGCAACTGCCAAGGAAGTGCTGTAGATTGGTATATGGCAAGGCATGTGTTGGGAAAAGAGGGAAAATACTCCTTTAAAACTGGAGCAGGTAATTAAAAAAAAAGAGAAGGCCATAAATTTGTGAGTCTCATTTCATACCCAAGTCTTGACTGCACACCAGTCACATGACCCCATTACATTAAATACATTATTGTTTCAAATTGCAGAATGTTAACTGTGTTCCCATTTTCTCAAACAGAGAAAAATACCTTAAAGACATAACAAACTAATCAAGACAAACAACTTACATGACATGTAGTTTCTTCTTTTCTTGTTTCTTGTAATACATGAAACTTTTCTCCAATAAGAAAATCTTCATTTTTTTCTGTCCATGAAGGTTGAAAATTACAAATGATTATTATAAAGAAATGTATTCTTATCTATTAAATATTTTATATTTTCTATTAAAAATATTTATTTATAAAAAATGTTTATAAAGAACTGAAACAATAAAGAAAAAAATGTTTGCACTGTAATGGAGGAGGATTTTTTGTTTGTTTGTTTAAGTAGCTTTAGTCTTATTTCCTGCTTCTTCTTGGATTTTTATCTTCACGCAATACAATTGTCCATTTTTGAAAGCATAGCTTGATTCTTTGGCTTGTTGTCAATATTTAAAAATGCTGCGATGGTAATATATCCTAAGTGTAACAGTTGCCTATACCTGCTATTTTGATGTGATGGGACAATAGAATCTTGACTTGTAAAGTAGTTTTAGATTAGAAAGCTTGCAAAGAATAGCAAGAGAATGCTTTGGCTAAACTTGACTTTACTGGCCAAAATGTGTCCCGAGTGACTGGTACTGTGCCTTTACAGTAGTAGGAAATGCTGCAGGTTGCATTGGTGTGACTCAGCTGGTAAGCTAATCTGCATCTTCTCTGTCTTAAAAAAACATATGAAAGTATCAACTGACTAAAGCCATGACCACAGCATAGGAGAAATTGTGACTTTGAAAAAAAGTGGAGTAAATATAAAGAGCATAAATTAATGAATGAAAAAAAAGATACATTATGTGATAGACCTGAATGAAGGTGGTCTGATCTTGCGGAGTAGAACTATGGAAGTAAAAGTGTAGGTTTAATCATTAACAAAATAGCAAAAATTCTTGTCAAAAAATAACAATTTGATGTCATGTAAATTGTTGTCAATGTGTACGAAAGTAGCTGAATGTTATGCTCCAGTGAATAGTGGTCATACATGAACCAGGGATACATTTAGGGAAAAATTGTGCAACTTTATGAATAAATTTGATCTGGAAGAAATGTTCTAGAAACTGACATCTAGATGGGTGGGAAAGTAACAACAAAGTACAGGGGAAAAAAATGATTCGACTATTCAGATACCCAAGAGTGAATGAAAAGTGTAATTGATGAGTTTCTCTTTAGAAAAAGGTATGATTTGCTATATGTTTTAAACATAAATCTTATCATGTATATACTTAACAAAGGAATAATTATAAATCTAAAAGCATGATTGATCTGATTTTTTTATGATGTGTGTGGCTTTTTTTTTTAAAGACAATGCCATTCTGTCAGCTGAGCACTCAAATGAATTGCAGCAAATTTAAGATGGAATGTATGATATAACATGGAGTATTATTCTGAAAATTGATATATTAAGGACCACTGTAGTTTTGTTTAACAGGAAAAATGGAGTAAAGATTTAAATTGCTCAATTATAAGTTATACATAAACGTAGGAAACTTTGAGGAAATGGAAGAATTTGCATATATTGGTAAAATGTTTATTGAAATGAGAAAACCCATGGAGAAATTGTAGATTGATGATTGATAGATAGATAAATAGAAAGAATTTATAAGGTCACCTATCTCAACCTAGTAACTCCGGGCAGCCAATAAAACATAAAAACATAAAATAAAGCAAAGTGAAAGAATCACAGTGCAATATAGTACAATATAACGTGACCATGTTCTAAGCAAAACTCACCTAAAATACATTGCTAAACATACATATGGGTTCAACTAACATCCTGGACCCCTCTCCTGTCTGGGAGAAAAAAAACCCAGGTATTCAAGGCCTTCTGGAAGGCTAACACATATGAATCTCAAGGCAGAGGCTGTTCCATAAAGCAGGCACTATGACAGAGGAGGTATGCCTCTTGAGTCCAGCTAGATGACACTGTTTAATGGAATGAATCCAGAGCATGCCCATTCTGCTGGATGTGGTGGGGCAGGTAGAAGACAGATGGTGCCAAAAGCAACCTGGCCCTGTGCCATGAAGGGCTTTATAAGTAACAATTTGTATCAGTAACACTTTGAACTGCACCCAGAAGCTTACTGCTACTTACAAAGCAGTGATGTTATACTGGAATATTGACCAGTTGCAGCTTCTGAATGTTCTTCAAAGGCAATCCATGTAGAGTACATTGCAATAATACAAATGAGAGATGACTAAAGCATGAGTGACCATGAGCAGAACCTCATGATCCAGGAATGGGTGGGCCCAGTTGGTGGTGCACAAGATGGATTGTGCAAAGGCCCCATGTTCACAGCTGCTATCTGTTCCTATGCCCCTAGATCTGAATATCTTTGACAGTCCAGTTCTGTTTCCCTAAAATCCATAGATCTCAACATGTTCTACCTTTGACTCTGGATGGGATAGCACTCTCCTAAACAGAGCTGGTGTATAATTTGGAGGTCCTTATGTATTCACAGCTCCTGTTTGAGAAGCATGTGGCAGCTACAGCCAAGAGGGCTTTTGCTCAAATCTGTCTTGTGCACCTATTGTGCTCCTTCTTGGATTGGGATGCTCTGCTCATAGTCATTGATGCCTTAGTCACTTCTAATTACTTGCCTTAATCACTGGACTACTGAAATGTGTTCTGCATGGGGCAAATGCAGAAACTAGTAGAAATGTAGTCTATTGTGAGAAATGACTATTTGTCAAAAGTAATGAAATGCCTGTATATAAGACTGTGCTTCTGCCTATACTTTTATATGAAAGTATAGGCAGAATTATAGCTGTATATTCCAGAAAAAATATAAAAGAAATTAAATGCAGTGGAAATGGGATATTTACATAGTGTATGTGTAAAACAAGAACAGATAGAATCAAGAATGAATGGGAGTTGAATTATTGTGGATTGAATAAAAAAGTGACTGATCAGTACAAATATATATATATATATATTTAAGGTGGTTTGCTCATGTAGAGAGAATAAATGATAAATGAATCGCCAAATATTTAAAAGAAGAGTAAATTAATCTGGCCGGGAAACCAAGAATGTTGTGGTTGAATGAAGATGAAGCCATCATCAAAAAAGAGAAATGAGAAGTTTAAAGAATAAAGGAAATGTATGGACTGATGAATGGAAATGGTAGAAGCAAAGTAGGGAGAAATATAGTAAATGGTATTGGTGTCAACTATATTTAACTTTATGTCCTTTTATCCTCTGCCTTTAATTTCTTTTGTTCGCTTTCCTTAATATATATTTTCATATGAGAAATACTTCAGTCTCTTTCTGGAGATTGTCATCTCTGTAATGTTATTAATACTTGAAAACAAGATTTTTGAGTTATTATCTTTTGGCATTTAAGTCATCCAGAATATTTTAAAAAAAATAATAATAATGCCTTTACTAAGCACTGATAGAATTGGCTAATCTAAATCCTGCCAAAGCTGGTCAATCCATGGCTTCAATGGGGCCACCAGCACTCATTTGCAGCCTCAAAAATGTCAAGTTTGTACTGCTGAAGTTTCATGGCAGCATGCCCAGTGTTAAGCATATTTATTACTCAGAATTAAGGATGGAAAAGGAAGATGGAGACCCAGCCACTAGGAGGCAAACTGCCTCCATTCTCATCTTTTAATGCTTAGAAAACCCTTACTTTCATCATTCTGGACAGAAAATCAGTACTATGATTTGGGGCAGTTTTTACATTTGAGAACATTTTTCAGAATGGGAATGAAAGTTGTTTGCTTCATGGAGGCCTTGTGTTCCCCTTCCAACTCTTGAAATCTTCCAGATTGTGAGAAATCCTCCCCTTTTGTAACATTGTCATAGCCTCTGCAAACATTAATTCTCATATCAGTTTAATTTGGAAAAGAGGGCAAGAAAAGTGGAGAAACAAAGGAAGTGCCAAGTAATCTTGAACAAGACCAATTGATTGTATTCTGCAAACCCAATACGTGCAAGAAATATTGCCACTTCACCATCTTTACAGCATTATTTAGGCTTTACCCTACATTCGTGCTCATGGCTGGTCACATTCATGCCTTCTTTTTTCATGAAATTGAGTTTTGTATTGAAAATTTGACAATAAATATATAGTTGTCATGCAATATGAACATTTATTTCCTCACCCCCCAATAAAACGGGGATTTAATACCCAAAATAAAAGAAATTGCACTAATATTCACAAATCTAAACTCTCCCCACAAGGAAATTAATCAAATGCAACCTGTTCCTTTGCTGTTAATATACATTTTCCTTTCCTTATGAATACTGGAATTTTACAATGGATTGGTGGGCATTTGAACACAGCTTTGGTATGAGTAACTCTGCAAATTGGCAAATAAGGAATCCTTTCTTATAGGCAAAACTTTGCAGTGACTGCAGAATAACAGCCCAGCCCAGCCCAGCCCAGTACCTTTTCAGGGAGTTCTTCCACATGATTAGCTTATGCTAGGGCAATTCCAGAACTCTTGTCACCCATGAAATTCTTCCCTAGCAAATTAAGGAAGCTGCTATTTATCCAGCAGGCAAATTAGCTGGAAAAAGGAATCAAGTGTTTGTATGATATGATAACATTATATTTATAGTTTTTATACAATTCTATGTCATGAAATATGCAAATTTTGCAAACAAAAATTCCTTCAGCACAGCTTCTACTTGCTCTTCCAGCAAGAGCCAGGAATTGAGGAGGACCCCCAAGTTATAGGCTTGGTCTCTCTGGGGAGCATAATTAGATCAAGTTTTAAAGTTGGTATAATGCTGAATCAGTGAACTTCTAAATTAGTGGCCACTTTGTCAAAGGGTTTGGAATGCTCCTCTAATGATATGTTAAGAAACAATACAACAGTTAAAATGGAACAAAAAATGAATTACTGACCAAATACCTCATTTTCTGACATGGGCTCCTGGATGGACCTAGAAGAGGGGAAAATAAAATAAAATATTTAAAAAATTAATAATAACTTCATTATTCTGAAGTTTCAAGAAGGATTTCACTATGTTATATTGAAATTACATTTGTACAGCCTAAACACCATGACCTTTTGTGATTAAATAAGCTGTACCTACAAAAATGCATATCCTAGTAAATTTGTGAAAGTACTGTGTCATTTATCATAAAGCTGACTATGCTTTGGATGACTAAATTACTCTCAATCTAAGCTTAATTTACTATCCATCTATTATTAATTGCCAAGCATTTGCCAGATAGTTAGGAGGAAGCTAACTCATTGGGGTTGGACCTCATCCTTCATAAATAGTTGACTTACATTATGCAATGTATGCAGTGAGGTGAGGTCATTGACTATAATACAAAAAAATTCAATTCCATAGTTTACCCAAAAATATTATCTGATATGAGATACTTGCAGCAGAGTGGTCATTGTTTGCTGCTCAAAAGCCTAATTTGCATTGAAGCATTGTTTTTCTACCACTGCAAATTTGTGTCAGCAATAACTGGGTTGGAATACTTATAAAAGGGCTGCAAAATTCTACAGGAGCAAATTCTTCCCTTCACTAACAATCCAAGGAATTATTTTAATTCTCATGGGCCTTGTAGGGGTTTTTCTACACTACCAGGATAAATTTCTTACTGTTAATGTTATCCTAGCACACAGACCATGGCTGGCTTCCAGCATTACACTAGGATAGGCCAACCCTATGATTAGACAGAGTGAGACAGTGCATGTTGGGCAGCACACAGTGATAGTAATACGTTGGACTGCAGAACTATGCATGCTACATTAGTCTGAAGTACACTGTCTATGCTACCTTGATGTTCTCAAGTGTGGTAAAGGATGCTATTCTATTTACTATGTTAAAGCAAAGAGTGAAAAGTGAAGGATGGAAGAGAAGGTGCCTTTCCATGTAAGAGGAAGATAAAGTTGTGGAGTCCTTGGTGCTCTCTGAGCCTTGTTGTTTTCTTGCAGACGTTTCATTGCCAGACTAGGCAACATCTTCAGTGCAAAGAGAGAGTGGGCCTTGCTCTCAGTTTATATACTGTGGCTTGCCCTGCTTGTTTTGGTAGGGGTGTTGTTCTCTCCTTGGGAGTTCTTTGATTGGGCTGTTGTTTGCTGCTTGGTTGATTGCCTGAGTTAATAGTTCCTTGATTAGGGTGTATTGTGCTGTTTGATGGTTCATCTGGTGTTAATCCCTGTGTTGATTTTTGCAAATCTGGGTGTTGATTGCTGGCAAGGGAATGTACTGGTCTTTTGGCTTTTCTATTGTCTCTTTTGAATGGTATGTAAATGTTGTTTACCTCTATGTGTCTGTCGATGGCTGCTTTGTCTGAGTGCCAGGCTTCCAGGAATTCTCTGGTGATTTTGGATTTGGCTTGGGTTAGGATGCTCACAGTTTCCCAGTTGAAACTATGGTTGAGTCTGTCCATGTGTTGTGAGATTAAGGAGTTCTCATCATGTCTTCTGACTGCTAGTTGGTGTTTGTTGATGCGCCCTGCTAGTCTTCTGCCTGTCTGTCCTACATAGCGGCTGTTATAGCCTTTGCCTTGTATGTTGTAAATACCTCCTGTTTTGTCTTCTTGGGCTATAGGGTCTTTTGGGTTGCTTAATATGTTTTGAAGAGTTTTAGTTGGTTTATGTGCTGCAGTGATGCTATGTGGTTGTAACAGTCTGTTGGTGGTTTCTGACATGTTTCTGATGTATGGCAATGATATCCTTTTCATAGTTTCCATTGGTTGGGTTGTAGTGGGTTGGGTGGTGAGGCACTTTTTGATAAAGTTGAGCAGGTATCCATTTTGTTGGAAGATGCTGTGCAGATGTTCTTTTTCTCTTTTCTGGTGTTCTGTTGGATTGTTACTTAGGTAGTGGAGCACCTGGTTGGTGTGGGTAGCTTTCCTGTAGACTTGTGTTTCTAACTTACCATCATTTTCTCTACTGATGAGGATGTCCAGGAATGGTAGTGAGTTGTTGTTTTCTTCCTCCCTTGTGAATTTTATTCCATTGAAGATGTTATTGATGGTTTTGTGGGTTTCTTCCAGTTGTTTCTTTTGTATTATGACAAAAGTGTCATCTACATACCAGATCCATACTTTGGCTTGTATGTGTGGGAGTGCTATCCTTTCCAGATGCTGCATTACGATCTCTTCTATAAGTCCTGAAATTGGTGATCCCATGGGAGTTCCTTTGATCTGTGGGTATATTTCTCCATCAAACTGAAAGTAGGTTGTAAGGCAGAGGTTGATGAGGTCCATTATCCTGGGTATTTCTATTTTGGTGTATTTGGCTAGGTCAGGTGAGTTGCACAGAACTGCAGCAATTCTTTCACTAGTGCAGGGTCTATGGATGTGAAGGGAGCTGTAATGTCGAATGATACCATGATCTCATCTTCTTCTATTTTTATGTTTTGATTTTCTGGAGGCACTGTAGTGGGGAGTTGATTGAATGTTCACTGTCCTCTGTGAGGTGTCTGAGTTTCTTTGTAAGCTCTTTAGCTATGTTATATGTGGGAGTCCCTGGTTATGATACAATGACCCAAAGTGGTATGCCCGGCTTGTGTATCTTGGGGTGTCCGTAGAAACATGGGATGATGGGTCCACTGCTTTTCTTCTGCCTCTGTTCTTCTTGTGTAATTTGGCCTTTCTTGGTGAGGTTGTTGAGAATTCTTTTTACCTGGTTGTCCAGTTTCTGTATGGGATTGGTGTTCACTGGGGTGTAAGTTTCTTTGTCCTCAAGTAATTCTTTGGCCTTTTGTATATATTGTGATCTGTCCATAATGATGTTGGTGCGACCTTTGTTTGCTGGGAGGATGATGATGGTTTGGTCCATCTTTAGGTGTTTGAGGGCTGCTCTGTCCTCTGCTTTTAGTTGGTTCCCCAAGTTATTCTACCTCGGCGCAGACAGGGGGGAGACAAGCTACGAGGGCCAGCCGGCGGCCTGCTTCAGTTGCGGCGGCTACGACCACCGCCGCCGCAACTGCACGACGCCCCTGTGTGCCAAGTGTGGCACCTGGGGGCACGTGGCCGGGACCTGCCTGGCGGCCCTCCGCTGCAATCTCTGCCAGCGGGAGGGCCACGCCTTTGTGTGGCGCCCTTTGGCCTTCCACAACCGGCGGTCAGAGGCCAGGGTGCGCCGGGCTGAACAGATGGCCCGGCAGGGAGAGGAGGCGGCTACGCAGCAGGCCCAGTGGGCCGGGAGGCGGTGGCACCACGTCGGCAGTGGCAGGAGCCGTGGCAGTCACAGCAGCAGGACCGCCCCGGCGGGAGGCTGCCGGGCGATAGGGAGGAAGCCGAGGCTTCGCGCCAGGGGCCAGGCCCCGAGGCTGCCTCTGCGACGGCCGATGATGGGGCCATTATGAAGGTGGGCGCCGGTCAGCGGTAGCAGGCCACCCAGCCAAATGGCTCGGCGTCGGGGGCGTTATCTGCCCTGCATAGGTCGGAAGGAGTGGTGGTGGCTGCCCCCTCTTCTGCCGTTCCTTTTCCTCCCGCTCCCTTCGTTCTCCCGGCCCACGCCCCCCCGTCCACACCCCGCTCTCGGGGCGGACTGGTCTCTTCCTTTCGCTCCCAAACTAGCCCCGGACTTGGACCTGGTCCTCATCTTAACCCGCCCTCTGGCCCTCTACCTGCCCCAGGCCCTGACCCTAATGTTTACTCTGACCCTAACCCTAACCCTAACCCTGACCCTAACCCTAAGGCTAACCCTAACCCTAAGGCTAACCCTAACCCTGATACTAACCCTATCCCTTGCCCTCCTCCTTCCACTGGTCCGATCCCCACCCCGTGACGTCGCCCTACCCCGTCCTTTCCCAACCCTGTCCACACCCCCATCACCGCCCCAGTTGATTGTTCCTCTCTCGGCTGGACCCTGGGGGCTCTTTCTTGTTTTCCTTTTCAGGTGCCCTCCCGTTGCCGCAGCGCGAGGAGTGGCTCCGGCCTCGTGCCGGCAGGATCGATGGGGCAACAAGGGGTGCCCCTGATGACCGAGGTGCATCGGGGGGAGCAGAGGGGGTGGCCACGGGGCAGGGGGTCTCCTCGGGGATCCCTGTCTCACGGAACCCCTTCGCCCCCCTGATGTCAGAGGAGGCAGCGGATCTGGATCGGCGGGAGTGCGTGATGGCGGCGCCCGAGCCCGGCACTGAGCCTCCCCGGGAGGGGAGCGCTCCAACGGCAGGTAGGGCCCCGTCCCCGCCCATCCCTGCCCCGCCCATTCCCATCCCCGCCCATCCCCTGTTTTGGAGTTTGGGAGCTTCTGTACAGATCCAGTACACTGGGTTCTGTAGAACAATTGCCACCCTAGGGGAATCCCTGTTGCTTTGGTCAGGAGGGTCCTGGCAACATAAAAGGGATTGGGTCTCAACTTGCTTGGTATGTATGATTTCTTTCTGTATGCTTTTTATACTTTTGTTTAATCTGCCTAAACTGTATTTCTGGTTTAAACTGTGTTTCTGTTTAACTTTGTTTGCTTAAGTTTATAATAAAGCTTAAAGTTTCTTTATCCACTGGCATGCTTATTGTCTCCGGATCTAAAAGAACCAATTGCCTGAGCACCTGATCACTGCTTGGACACTTGGCAGAACAAATTGGTGACGAAGGTGGGATCCAGTGATAATGCCCTGGTGGTGGGGAAGGAAATCTGCTAAGCAAGGTAATAATGATGGCAAGAGACCTGGTCAGCCCAGTACAAATATCTGGGAACCAGTAGCTCAATTGTTGAACTGGCTATCCCCACCGGTGTCATGGGGTTCTGAGATGGCTTTTGCTGAAGGCTCTACTCCCAATGCAGTGCTTAAAGGCATGCAGTTATTGGGAGTGGGTGAGAAAAAGGTGCAGCACGCAGAGGGGAGACTTGGCTTTCTTACTGTGCTCTGTAATAATGTTCGGGAATTAGAAGCCACTCAGAGGAAGGTGCAACAGGAAGTTGAAGTAGTGACTGCTTTAAAAGAGCAGCAGGCTCTTCTGGAAGAAGTGGATGGGGTTCAGGGAGACATCCTGGGTGGCTATTCACATTATACTGGAGTTATGTTTTGGACTGGCTTGACCAGTTAGAGACCTCAAGGGATTGGGGAGGGGGGCACTTCCAATTTCTTGGTGGAGATTTTTGTCTCAGAATGGAAGTGATGTGTTCTGAGACTGGAGGACAACATCTGTTTCTTACTGTGGTCAGATCATTCTCTGATTGCTAAAGAGCTGACAGATGAACCTACTGGTTCACCCCAGACTATGCTCTCTACAAAGTAATTAGATACAAAAGAGGATTCCTTTTTATATGTAATAAAGTTGAACAGAAAAGGATATTTCAACATCTCATCATTATGAAGATATACTTTTCAAAATGCTTTACATTCATTTTATTTCTGCTTTTACCTGCATTGTTTTAAAGTTTTAAGTATTTGTAAGGTAAATAACATGGGAAACTGCTGTCATCTAGATGAAGTCACTGCTCCTTCTAGCTCAATATAATTTACAGGCTTTTCCCAGTCCTTGCTGGAGGAATCAAAAATGCCATCTACAGTGGAACTTGCACGCATGTGCCTTCAGGGCAATCTTGACTGCTGGCAACTGCCTGCTTTGTGTTTAAGGCAGGCCTAGAACCCACAGTGTCCTGGTTTCTAGGCCAGTGCCTTTAACCACTATACCAGACTGAGTCTTGTAATACAACCTACAGCATGCAAAAGATACAGTCTGCAATGCCATAGCATTTCCCTCAGAGCTATGGCTACAACTCTTCCACCACATCTCCTCGGAACTTCTACACTACTGGAATAAATTCCCAAATCTGTTAAGATCCCTCCACTCCCCAACTGAGCAATATGCACAAGTCAGGGTTCCTTCTTTTCACCCCAGAGGAAGGCTTGTTACGTATGCTGTTGTTCAGGATGGATCTATTTGTAATCACACAGCTGAGATTTCAGTGGAATTAGATTATACCTGTTTAAAAAAAAGTAGTGTTACAAGCTTCAATTCTTGCAGAACAGCATTTTTTAAAGTACTTACTATTTGTAATGCAAAACTTAAGACTCATCTCTTTGTCCAAACAAAGTCACTGCTTAATAAAATGAAGTGGTTTGGCAGTTAATCCCAGGTCATTTTGCAAATTGATTTGTGTTTGGTTAAAGAGAAATGGGTTAACTTGTCAGAAGATTATAAATTCAGTGGCGTAATTGTATATGTTTGCAGAGAAATAATTTATAATTATATAGTTCCTCTGGAATAAAATAGCAGGGCCTGTAATTCTGGAAAACCAGTAGATAGCAGCAGAAAGATACAGAAAGTACTACTTCTCTTGCCAGCTGGAGAGCAGCCAAATTTTTGCAGCCTAGATGTGGTAGCCCTCCATGGGTAAGCCAACATCAGATTAATATTAACTAACTAAAACAGTGTTTCAGTTTCTGCATTGAACTGTTTAAAAATAATTGTAATAAATAAAAGTCATTGCAATAGTTATCCTGCCAAAATTGTGAAAAGGCAGGTTTATAATTGCAAGCAAAATGGTAGAAAGTTCATAATGAACTGAACAATTATTTTAGTTTTCAAAATTCACTAAGCATTGTTTTGTCCAGAGGAAGTCTACAGATTCCAGAAAAAGAACAGAGGCTAGGTGAGTGGATAAGTATGAAATACCACAACAGTAGTGCAAATGATCTCTGCTTACTTTCTTTTTTTTACTGGTGCATTTCCAGTGTTAGAGCATTCCTTAAAGAGAGAAAAAGAAGAAGAAGAATTAAAAAACAGGTTAGGTTCAAGCTGTTTGAAGGATTAATTATTAAAATTTGTTTATACAGTGCTTTTATAACAGAACAATTCTTTAAAATATGTTTATTATTCTGCACAAACACAAGATATGGACCTGGAATTTAGGGAGTTGAATATCCATATAGCACCTCTCCAAGTTACTGTAAGAAAATATATTTGAAGCACTCTGAGTATCTGAAGATGCTATTAAATACCTGCTATTGGAAAATAAGTATCTACTTCTATATCTTTCTCTTGATCAACTAGTCTTGAGTAGAAAAGTGCTGTTAATTCTTTACAGAAAAATCCTTTACAGAAAAAGCAGTAATGAAAGCTTATGCCATAATAAATTGAAAGCAGAGTTAGCTGACAATGGCCGTGATGCAAAATATTGTGATAATATTTTTATTATCATTTTTTAAATTTAGATTTAACCCTTCAAGACTTTTCCTGGACTCTTCACATAGCAGAGTTGCTCTCTGCTCGTAGGAGAGAACTCCTAAAATATCCTGTTGTACAGGCACCAAATCTGGAAATATGTAATGCTTTGCTGATGTGATTGAAGTTGCTCTCCTAGTTTTTGTACCACATTTGATATAAACATTGTGGATTGATTATGAACTTAATGTACATTTGAATTCCTACAGCAAAAAATAATCTGCTCAAAACAAGATGAAGGAAGAAGGAAAAATTATACAGTACAGGCATTATGGAACATCCTAAGTTGCCTATTGAAACAATAGGTTGAGTCCCATCATCAACAGAATGACTCTTGTTAAAGGGAAAGCTGGTATTGAGGGGGCTGGATTCTTCCCATCAGACAAAAGAGAAGGGGAAGTCCCAATACCATTAGCCATTAGATCTACACACAATTCAAAAGTATTTGGAAGAAATGCTTCAAAACACATGTGTGAAAGTATAGAACCTCTCATTAAAACAACTGCATGTTTTTTCAGGCTTCTGCAGGAGCCTGGAACAAAAAGATGCAGATTTTTTAAGGAGTTATAATAATGACATGACTGTTGTAATGCTTTAAACTGCCCAACTCATTAAAGCAGCCTTATATTTTTTCAGCTTTGTGCTGAAAGTGGAGGAGGGAGGGAGGGGAAGAGACTGCCTTAACAAATTGCAGAGGTGCTATGGTCACATGAGTTCTGAAATACTTTTTCCAAAACATTTTCAAAGCAGGCACAGCTCTGTCCCAAAAATTATTCATAAAGAACACATACAAGCAAATGTTTGGGCACAGAATCACAAAAGCATATAAAGAGTCAATGCTACTGTATATCTCACTTTCCAACAGATGAATAATCAATTCCTTTGTACCTTTCCCCAATTTTCCCTATTTCAACTTGCTGTCAGTACCGAGCACATTTGATACTTACTAGGTTTTATTAATGTATGTTCTTCCTTGGCATTTATTTTCTGAACTTTTTCATACATCTACTAACTTGTTTTTTTTTTCCCTAAGTATATTCGTATTTAGTTCTCAGTGTCACCAGTTTATTGCCATCCTGTTGGCACTTGTCAGATGAGTTTGTAATTGGACAGGGTGATGAAAAATACCACCTGGTGTTTAACAGGTGGATTTTTATATTTACTGAAAAATCAAAAGGTATAGTACCAATTTTAAAATATAAATGTCAGCACTGGTTTCACTTAAACAAAACTATTGGTACTATATATTTTCTTTTCAATTCTTTCAGTACACTGAGTATCTCAGCACAAAGGACCACATCCTTTAGGTGCAATATGGTAGGAGTAAAAAACTATGATTCTATAGACCTTGCTGTAATGCAACTTCCACATTCTTCACCATTGGAAAGGCTGAATAAGATACATGGAAATTAGAGTTTGCTGACATCTCAAAAACAAAGACTACTAGATCTGAACTGCAAAAGTCCAGATAACCACTAGATGGTAGCTAAAAGGTACAGAAAAAGCTGACTCTTTGGCAGTCAACATAGTTGGCATCTTACAAAGATATACTCCTGTTAGAGTTCAGGATGATGAAGTAAAGGTAGCTCCAGAATAGCATTTTTTTTTTTTTCTTCACAGTAATTCATTCTGATTCTCCCAGAGATTTCCCAAGCAGAATTTCTTTCAGCTCCTCAAGACTGCTACTAAATCTTCCCCCAGCAGGGGTACCTGTAAGTAATTTCCCTCCTTCCTGAGGCATTCAATAAGAATAATACCTTTGATTATGCACAGCAATAGCTTTACTACTTGCAGTCAGACCCAATAACTACACATCAATGGACAGCATTACACAGATACACAAATATCTTCAATAACTACTGAATCAATGGAAATGAATACCTCATGCTTGAGAAGCTAGCTCAGAGATGGCAATCCTTCTTTCTCACATGCCCAGCAGCTGAAAAGTCTACTTAACAGAGTAGTACAATTCTAAGACACAATAGATATTCAAAGAATTCAATTCTTTCCCCTTTATAAACCACAGTTGTCTTGCAAACATATCATGGAGCATTCTCTCACTCTCTTCATTCTGACTACTTGATCCTTTTCAAAACCCTCCTTGCTGGCCACTGCAAATTTCAACTGCTCCTCTTTCTCTGGTCATCAGTTCTTCCACAGCCAACACGTACTGGGCACTCTTCACAGGTGAAATATTCAGCTCTTCATCTCCACATTAGTCAGGCTACCAAGGCCTTGTATCTTTGCCCTTCACTTCTTACAAAGTCTCCCCATTACTTTAAAGCCTTGTGTCCTATTTCTATGTATCTTCTTAAGCTGTCTCTTATTCAGGACTCTGGCTCTTACTTTAAAGTTCTGATTCCCCTTTCAAGACCATTGGGGGAGGGGGGTGGTCAGATGGTTCTCATCTGTACAAACCCCCACCTTTTTTATGTGCAATGCATGTAGAAAAGGGGCAGGATTCTGTCCACGCTGAATTTTTGACTTTTTTGACACCCCCAGATGCCCCTGTAACCTTGATCTTGTTAGCTCGCCTCTTACTCTAAGATACTCATTTCCCTTGTTTTCTCCTTTTCCTACCTGTTGTTTCCAAACTAACTTCTCTCCTTTCTCTCCTTCTACATGTCAGAGTCTGATAGAATACTTTACATTCACAGCTTTTATACTCTTCTCAGACTCTACATTTTGTTTCTTTGATTTCAGAACAATTTCCCCTTCCATTGGGTAGCTCCACAGTTTTGATTTCCTGACAGGTTCTACGCTATCTGCTAAGAACCCCCTTATGTTTTTCTGGTGATCTCTTGATTTCCTCCTTTTTATTTTAATATCCAAGGATGCTTGTTTGTCTGCCTCTGACTTTCTATCTATATATCTGTGTAACCAGATTCCTAGCACCCAAGTTAATCTCCTCACTTTCCATTGCAAACCCCTACCACTTTGCAGTAGAGATTTACAGTAGAGATTTACAGCAGCCATTTCCCCAACTCTACTGAAGCTCTCTGAGTTAGAGATATAATAATATAATATGTGTGTCACATAGATAGCTTTGTATACAATTTCTTTCTTCATCAGAGTTGAATTCTAACAAAATTCCTTATAGCTCTTAAAAAAAATCCCCATTATTTTTTAAAATACATTTAAGTTGTCTTCTAAGCACAAAGTGATAATATTCAGTTGGCAACTGACCAAATGCAAAGTGAGAATACAAGTAGATTCAATAAGCTTAGAGCTTCATATGAATGGTAGCCTAATAACTCTCCCCCTAGAATAGCAGATAAGAGATATCACATTGTGTTTTAGCCTAAGCAGCATTTTTCCATGGGGGCTTTGCTGAAACATCATCACCAGTCTTGTTTTTCATTTCTAGAAGCTATTTTATAAATAACCATATTGATTCTGCAGCTAACAGAGTGACACAGCAGAGACATTATTTTTAGTAAGCTACAGTATGAAACATTCCTTAAAACAAAATTGCAGAGATCAGTGTAGATATTTGTTTCTCATTAAAACTAGCTGAAGTTGAGCAGTTAAACTGATTTAGCATTCTCAACCAAGGAATAATTATTAATTATTTTTAAAGGGTGGCTATTTTTGAAAAAATAAAAAAAACCCTACTCAGGTATGAAATTCATGATTTCAGCAAATCAGGGCTGACGTGATAGATTGTTTATTTTATTACTGTGACTGGATATGATAAATCTGCCTGCTTTGAGCTGTAGGATCACTGTAAATCAGTAATAACATTTCTGCAGAACAGAATTTTTTGATGTTCCATCCAAAATGAATGTGCAGCAGAGCTAGGCTGGTGCTCAGTGGGCACTATGGCCACAGCATTCCCCTGCTTCTTGTCCTTTTTGCCCTTCCCTTCATGCAAGAAAGGAAAAGCCAGCCTTGCTGGCTGGCTTCTCTGAGAACCAGACCATCAATGACTACCTTCTTTTAGAAATGGTTCGCTCCTCACTAGTACTGGTGCTTTTTCTTTGCTTTCCCAGATATTTGCACACATGGATACCTTCACACCCACACCCACAATCTTCTTTGACACTAATGCAGGCCCTTTTTTTCTTTTCTTTTTTATCCTTACTGTAGCATAATTGCTACAATAATCAAAGCAACAGCTGAACAGGCTATTCTTTGCTTACCAACTTCCTCTCTATGTCCATGCAAACTTTGGGACAAGGAAGAACTAGTTCAGCTTTGTAGAAACAAAGTAACAACATTCCTGTGTTGCAACTTAAAGTGTGTGTGTGTGTGCATGCATGTACACACACACACACACACACAGTATATATAGTGGTTGGATAGTGTAGTGGTTAGAGTGCTGCCCTTTGACATAGGAGACCAAGGTTTGAATCCCAGCTGGTACCTCCCTTACCAGTAGGGGTCCTTGGGCAAAGAGCACCTAATGCTTCACCTGCCTACCTTGGGTATGAGAGTGACATGAACTAAGAGAGTCATGGTGGCTCAGATGTCAGCCCGATTAACAAGGTCCATGCCAGATGTTGGGGAACCAGAACAATCTGATGGTAAGTGGGCTACTAGAATAAACCATGCATGGATGAGACAAGAGAACCTGGAATTGATGGAATGCTACTACAACAGTAGACTAATGAGAGGGGATATATGAAACATATGAGGGAACTATGGATGGATAGAAGACCTACATCCACAGTAACTAAGAAACAGCAAGTTACCCAATGTTTTAACATAGCAAAGAGGAAGCTGCTCTCACAACTTGAGATAGACCAACTACACATTACATCTTGGAGTCAAGAAGACCCAGAAGAACAACTGGATGTGCAGCCAATATCTGAAGCTGGAACTTCACTGCCATCCCCTCCATTACAGAGCAGAGCAGCTGATATGAGGCATATGATCATGGATAAACTAGCTACAGTTAATCCTTGAGACCAGTTACCAAGGCTCAGTGGAGAAGTACCATCAGATAGTATGCTAAAAGATCCCAATAGAGTCCTCACAACAACCCCTACTACCACCATATTTCAAACCAATGAACTGGTATATGCTACAGCCATTGTAATCATGGAGATGCATGGCTACATGATCAAGAAGATAGCAGTACATACCCCTCCTGGAAAATGAGGTTGGAGGCTAAGATCAGGGCAACTCAGAGAGAAGTTAGTCAGCTGGTGGAACTAAAGAAGGGTGTGGAGATTAAGGATAAGACTCAGCTACTTAAAAAATACAAGGGCCTGACTCCATCTGAAGCCCTAGAGACTGCTAAACAAAGGCTCACAGCACTGGCTACCAGGCTAAGGAGATACACTAAGCCAAAAAGATAAATGCCCCGTTCTCCAAAGAACCATCCAAGATGTACTCCGAACTGCAGTGTAACAACACAGTGACAGCAGAGCCACCAACAGCAGAAACTGAACAGTGGGAGAAAGAACATATGGGAGAAAGAGAAGACACATAACACCAGTGCAAAGTGGCTGCAGAACCTGAGAGAAAACCACAACAATGACCCAGAACAGGAACCAGTCACCACCATAGTAGCAGACATCCAACAGCAGGTCAAGAACATGAAGAGCTGGACAGCACCTGGCCCAGACATGATCCACATGTACCAGCTAAAGAAACTAACAGCAGTGCATGAATGCCTAGCAGCACAGATGAACCAGCTGCTAGCAGCAGGCTGCCACCCAAACTGGCTAACTCAAGGAAGGACAGTCCTGATCATGAAAGACCCCCACAAGGGAACAGCACCATCCAACTACTGACCAATAACCTGCTTCCCCACAACATGAAAAGTCCTATCAGGCATCATAGCTGCCAAGCTACAGAACCATATGGCCCAGTACATGAGCACAGCTCAGAAGGAACAACACCAGAGGCTCAAAACCCAGTTGCTCATAGATAGAGTAGTCACCCAAGACTCAAGGTCTAGACAGATAATCTGAGCACAGCCTGGACTGACTACAGGAAAGCCTATGACTCAATGCCACACACATGGATCTGTGAATGCTTGACACTATACAAAGTCAACAGGATACTCAAGTCCTTCCTCAAGAAACAATAGGACTGTGGAAGACAACACTGGAAATCAACTCAAGACAGCTCGCACAAGTGGCCATCAAGTGTAGCATATGCCAACGTGATGCACTGTCCCCACTGTTGTTCTGCATAGTCTTGAACCCTCTCAGACAGATAATCACAAGGACTGGATATGGATACAAGTTCAAGATTGGAGCACTCTTCATGGATGACATCAAGCTATATGCTAAGAATGAACAAGATGATGGTGATGCATGCCTGTAGAAGTAAACAAGGCGTGCACAAATTTTATGATATTCAAATTGGTCTAATAAAAACAATATCCTCATATCAATGTTTGCTTCTTTTACCTGCAAATGATCATCTTTGCATTTTATAAGTCACTTATGAAAGAGCGAAGTCTTTCTGTCAATCAACATTGCCTGAAGCACTTACTGGTGTATTAGCTCTGCTAGTCATGCAAATGGCTTCTTGTAGTTCTTGATTTTCTTTAACTGGTTCATACAAACTGTCCATAGAGCCCTCCTAAAAAGTAAATAAATCATGTGTTAAATGATCAACCATGATCAATGTTAAATAAATCAAGGCAACTCACTTGCATCCATTTTTGTTTCATATTTATTCATTGATTGATAGTATCATCTAATTTCTAGTTCACAAGACTAGGACACCAAATAATTATAATATTATAAATTATTTGTAGGATTTCCAAGACAAGAACTATAGTGCCAAATGTTTAAAGATCTTGAAATGCTATTTGTTTGTTTGTTTGTTTATAACATTCATAAGACTGTCCAACACAAACAGTATGGCATACAAGATTAAAAAAATAAACAACAGATCCACAACAAATGCAACATAAGAAAAACAATACAATACATTAAAACCAACTAAAACAATAAAATGGCAGCCACACTAAAATATAGTTCAACTAATCCAGTTGGGACTCCACTCAACCTGACACAAAGTCTTGGAGAAAAAGCCAGGTCTTGACTGCCTTTCAAAAGATCTATCAAAATCCCTCATATTTAATAGTAAGTCTGTTAAATAATATAAAAATATTATATTTATACATTCATGGAGAGCTCTCACCCATTTTCCTCACATCCCCAATCTGAGCACAATCTGCTGTTCACATGTCCAGTTGCATCCTATGGCTTGTATGTCTCACTTCTCTGAGATCATAATATTGTACTAGGAAAGGAGACAGGTAGAAAGTATCTGACACTGACCACATTCTTCTTCGATCCAGTCTGGATCAAAATGGAACTGAGCTGTGGAACAGGAAATTTAAAAAGTGGCAGAGCAGTTTTTAATTGATTCAAAGGAGAAGCCAACATGCGCTGGCAACATCCTGTCTGGAAAGGTAAAGGAATTTCAGGAAAAAAATACAAAGGATGGGACCAATACCCTAACCTGGTGGAATGGAAAAATAAATAAATAAACAGTGAGATCTAATCATGGGAAGGGGGAATTGGGAAGGTGTTGTTTTTTTTATACCAAGGAGCTTATAAAATCTAATATACTGGAAACATTGTGATACCAGGTTCCTCCACAGAAACGCTAAGGGTGCCGATATCTGGTCAGAAATGTAGATCTAGAGATACGTTATTGCCCATGGGAATGAAATACTGGGAGCAGAGTCAAGAGGTTGAAAGTAATCAGGGAAGCATGCAAAGAAGAATTGTTTGTAATAATGGGGACATTAATTGCCCTAATATCAGTCAGGTATATTCATGTTCAGGTCATAACGAAAATGTGTGTTTGTTTGTTAATTTGTTTGTTTATATCTGGGATGGCTGGTCTTGGAACCAACCAGAGAAGATGCATAAGACATAATCCTATGCAGTGACTATGATCTGGTACAAAACATAACTATTGTGAAGCCAATAGGAAATTACCATAATGCTATTATACAGTATTTAGTTATGCAACTGGTAAGTTGCCAGTAGGGGTCAACACAGAGATAGACTAAAACTTCTAAAACATGAGTTGACATGTAAAAGAGACTGACAAGTAAAGTCAAGAATGAATTAAGTTCCACTAAATTAAATACAACTTCTGATACTATGAATTTTATGCATTATTGTGTTGTAAGAATTGATTCAATTTGCTATGTCACTTTCAAGCTACTTTGCAGCTCTCTTACAGGAGGAAAAAATACAGTTTAAATGTATTGATATGCGATCCATATAAATGCATATAGCATTGCATTGCAGTAAATTTTAATGAGCTCATACTATTTGGTTATATGGTTATGAGTAAGCATCACTAATTGTGACAGTGCTGCTGAATAAGTGGATTAAAAACTGAATAGGAATTATTTACTTAGAGATATACACTTTGGTCATAGAAATACTGTGCTACTTCACTACCTAATTAAAGAGAAATAATGAACAATGAAATATGAGCAGATGTTAAAATAATAACTAATAACTGATTCAGAAGATAAATTAGTCCAGTTCCATAGTTATATCTAGAGTAAATCAGTTAAAAAGAATAAGATTTAAGTTAGTGGCTATATTCTATTAACTTCAGTGAATCTAATCATAAGTCTGGTTGCAACACATAATCTCTAGCACCTAATGACTTAGCTACTGTATGTGCATATAAAATATTTATCTAGACAGTATGTATGTATGTGCATGTGCATACATGTATAGAATTTATCAGAAATTAAGTCTTACTTATTTCAGTAGGAGAATTAAATATTTAGCTGGAATCACAACCTTTAAAAGCTGATTCTTTTCTCTCTGCTGAGGCAAAAGTCTTGTTTTTGCACCCAGATATCATTTAGAACTAGGATTCACATGTCTGAAAACATGTAAATGATCACTATTTAGAAATTTCACTGCTGAAATATATCTAACACTGAGTTTTTATGCTGATTTAACTACACCCAAGTAATACAGTCATATTCATGACCTCTCTCACTATTATATGTCAAAGAAGAATATTAAATTATATATCAATTATCTTAAAAGGAAGACATTTCATTTTCTTGCCTTGTTAGAACCTCATTTGCTTAGCTTCCATATCATGTTGCTTTAATTTTGGTATATGTAAGGATCTTTGGAATAGTTTAGTAGTTCTGCTAGCTTGACCCAAATCATGACTTGCAAAAGTGAAAACTATTCTGAGAAAGACTGAGCCTTCATTTTATACGTTAGAGAGACTAGATAACAGTTTGGTTTTCAGTCATCTGTTTCTTAAAACTCCTAACATAACCACAATATACATCTGATCTTCAAGGCATAAAAAAAAACCGTACATAGAATGAACTACTTCCTATAAAAATAATGTCATTTTACAGAAGTGCTCACAATATCCAATCAACATTTTAGAAGTTTATGACACTAAGATTGTGCATTTTAGAAATGTTCTCTATCAAGCTTGATAAAACTGTGTAAATTTTCCCAAAACATTTTACATTAAATTACATTTCAACTATTGATTTAATTCATGCTACAGAATAAATTGGTTTATGTTTATGAACAAAAAAAATAGTTCCACCATAATTATTGAATGAATATTAGTTTCAAAATTACCTCAAAAAATATCTGCAAACCAGACCTTTGATTTGATTTTAAACAAGCCTTTTTCTTTGCTGCTTTGAAAACTTACTTCTGTCTTTCTAGAGAGATTGTTTAGTTTCATATTACACGTTCTCTTTCTGACATCTTTAATCTCTCTCATCTGACTCAATCTTAGATTTATAAACTCAGTAATGGAATCAGTAAGAAAGACTTACCAGTGAAAAGCAGAAAAAATTCATTTTGGAACAATGACAAAGGTATACAACATTTACAAATGTTATTCTGTTTCAAAGAATCCTAGCCACACAGTGCTGCTGCTTCTTGTCCTTCCCAGCTGTTTAAGCATTTCTCTCTAGAGATTAGAGCAAGGTAAAATCCCTGCAATAATCCACTGGATTTCCTGACCATTATCAAATGAGACACAGGCTTTTCTGGCTCAGGCCAAACAGTTCCCTAAATTAATGGATAGTGTTTATTGACAAATCTAGACAGTAAAGAGAAGGCAAAATATTGAAAGTGAAACTTGAATTTTCCATGGTTTAAAATGTGTTTTATGATTCAAAGATAGAGAATGACTTCATTAATATTTCTACAATTCCATTACCAAATATGTCTTTATTGAAACTCTTCAAAAGATTTGGAATAATTCCCAGAATTCCTAGGCAACTTGGCTGACGATGGCTGGAAAACCTGTGAATTAGAACTGCAATACAGGGTAATATCACCTGGCTAACCTTCAGAAAGTAAGGTATTTAATGGCTGCATACAGTCCTATGGATAAATTTGTGCCTTTTGAGTTTAAGCCTATCATGTAATTTTTCAGAAAAAAAAAGACATGGGAATAAATGGTAAATATAAATACTGATATAGCCTATAATAGAAATGTGTTATTTGTTCAGATGCAAGTGGAACAGGTATTTTGTTACAAATTTCAGGGAAGTCTCTCTTAGCTCACTGCTTCTAATGATAAAATAGTTATTAGTTAGACTGCCTTACCATGGTTAGGCATAGTAAGACTGCTTACGGTTAGACTGCCTTATCATGGTGGCCAGAAGTTCAAGAACCAAATTAAATAGCAAGGGAGAAAGTGGACAGCCTGCCATGTACCACTAATCCTAGGATAGGATCTCATCCAGGTAAAATAATAAGTCTATTTTTTTTTTTTTTAAATGCAATAATAAAATTAGGTACTAATACAAATTACTAACAAATACAAATTTATATTAGAAACAAGTTTGGCAGACACGAAAATCACACTAGTTTTAATATAACAGAAAAAAGCTCAAGTTTCATGCCTACAGTGATCATCCAAGAACTGAGAAATGATATTAATCTTGCTTGCATTTCTGAACATCAACTTCTATAAACATTTGAGCTGGTAATGACAATTTAAAGTCAAAGGGTTTGGAACATTCTGTTCCAGAGTAAAAGAATGCAACCACCAGACTTGAACTGCATGCTACTTAATAGTTTGGAATAGACTGATGAAAGGCTAAGGTATTATTGGGATAGTATCCTCCACTGAGCTCTGAATGGAACCGGTTACAGTACTTGAGGAAGACAGGAATTGGCACATAGCACATACAATTGTCCTTCTACAGAACACTGCCACTTCAGCTTCCAATATTTGCTGTCTGTGGAAATTGCCTCATTTACCATAATGATAAATTCAGTCTTGATCACACAATAAATTACTGGGATTAAATTCCACTTAGGAAGGAATGCAATGAGAATGTATGTGAATGACACAGTTCCTGTTTCTTGCGTTAGTTCATTAAATCTCTTATAGTAGGACATCTTGAGAAGAGCCTCACCGCCAGGTCACTATACCTAGAAGGAGTAATAATGGAAAAATTAGTCTGTCATAAAACATTTGCTTCTGGTTAGGGGTTTGTAGTTTATACAGAATTTTAATTTCCTGGTAAAAGGGAATTATCACCTCATTCTTTCTCAGCAATGGTCTGCTTGCTCACCCATTGCCAATTTGAAGGCAAGTGCAGTGTTACATTGATGGGTGGCTGTCCAAACTAAACATGTACAGTAGATTCATACCTGCAGAATCTGCTGTATAGGACAGAATAGGAAGCCAAGAGCTTTTAGACCATGGTCTTCTTTTCTTCTTGTCTCTCTCCAAATAGCACAGTAAGTTAACCCACATTTCAGGATTTTTTATCATTTCTCAATACCTTAAAATTATAACTAGACAGAGGAATTTTTTTCTGAGAGCCTCGGAGTGGAGGCAGTAATATATACAGGACACATTGAATGATAATGCAATGCCAAGTAGCTTCTAAACAAACACTACATTCCATTAGTGAGTGTTTAAGTGGAAATTTAAGGATAAATAATCTACAATGTATATTTTATACATATTTGCTAGGTGCATGTTGGCCAGTCCAGATCGGCTCCCTCACATGAAGTGAAGAAGCCTAACTCTTTCCTCAGACCAAGGAGGTATGCTGTTTTTGGTTTAAATCCTCTTTATTATTAATGCCAGTGGTGTTTGTCTATGTGTTTGTTTAAAAAATGAACCCATATGGAACTTTCTGAATTTTTCCAAATAAACAAGCTAAGCTATGGTTTGGTGTCCCTCCTATTTTATGTAGAGTTCCTCATCAGTCTAAGGCTATTATCATTAATATAATGTGGAATGGCAACTACACAACTGTTTTATCTATCACGTAATTTAGTTTTCAGTTCTAAGCCAGAAGGATCTGGAGTTGTACAAATAAAGCAATATCATAGGTTTTCAAGTCAACAAAAAGTGGACATGTATTGATTGTATCTGTGGATACAATCAATACATCCAAATGCTGTTTCTGTCAGAACCCAAGTTTAATATCATTTTTATTGCTGTTTGGGTGAACAGTTATAAACCTTTAGCGTTAGTAGTCAAAATGCAAGGGAAATGCTTTATATTTCCAAACTAAAGTTGGTCTATAACTTCTTGCTTCTTCATGTGTCTTCTTAGAAGCATATTTAAGGAGGAAGGGAGGGCATAAGCTTGTAAAAGAAATTCAGTCTCAACACAAGGAATGTAACAAGATGAAAACAAAGGAAAGTGATATAAATATGTTTTTACTTAAGTCTAGCTTTGATGATTCTGTATAAAAACTCTACATATAAACATTAAGGATTACCTTTCCTGATTAAAGCAAAATGTTTTGCAATGCCAGCCTGCCTGATTCTTCTGGCCATTCTGACTCTTACATTTGTTCTTAGCTTCAAATACTTACCTACATCTTCTCCTGACAGTATTCTTTTTAGTATCATATTTAATATTTATTATTATTGACAGATCTAATTTTCATGCTTGCAATCTTAGCTATTCATTGCACACATGTGCAGCCATAGGAACACTGAAAGTTTTTACTCCAGGCAATCATCCAGAAGAATAGAAAGGTCACCTTTTAAAATTTAATTTAATTTAACTAAATGTAAATTTAATTTTAAAGCCTTTACTGCTTGGACACTTATATTTTATTAATAAGAACCTTAATAAATCTTAATAACATTATATACCTTTTCCATGTTTACAATATTTTACCAGAAGTGTAAACATTTATGTAATGTTATTAATGATTATGAAATAATAAATATTATAATTTTTATCTTTAGTTTTGTTTGAAGTAATTTCCAATACTGATTTAATCTTTTCTACTGCAACTCTCTAACACCAAGAGGAAAAAAAATGCTTTTCACATTGTAGATAATTACAGCAGGAAAAATGTAATTACATATGCAAATATGGTTCACTCAGACTCTATGAGCAAATTAAAAATGCAGCAAGAACTATTTAGTGAAAGCCAGGATCTACTATGGTTGATATTTTAACAAATAGACAGAAAAGTAAAATCACATCAGAAAAAGGAAGGAGAAATATTAAGAAAATAAAACTTACTTTGAAAAACTCTTACTTAGATATGATACAGAGACAGAACAAGCAAAAACATTATAACAAAATGGATGCAAATTTTCAAAGAAACAGTTACAATACAACTGTCAGGCTTGCTTTACATGCCTGCCATGAAACTATTGCTACACGCATCAGCCAAGGTGAGAGCAAACCCACATCAGCTTTTGCAGCTTTGCAGACAGAGAAGATTGTTAATCACATTCCTTCACAAGATGTTGGAGCCAAGGATGGGCTGATAAGACACCTGGACTCTAATTAAGTCTAAGGAACTAGGAGGGAGGAGATCAGGAGTGAGAACAGGCTTGTTTGTGAGACAGGGAGGGCAGACTATGTTAGAGGGAATAATTAATTTGAATGCTTTGGCACCAAAACATTATTCAGAGCTTTGCAACTGTCCTGTGTAATTGGATTTTAATAAATGAATTATTTAAGCTTCCTAATGGACTGTCTGGAGAATTTCTCAAGTTAAGATCCTGATGCCATCACAACAACAGTGGGAAGAATTATGGACTAAATCTATAAAATTTCCATCAAGTTATAACTTAAAGGAAAATTGGTACAAAATGTTTTATAGATGATATATAACTCCATCAATAATATCCAAGATGGACAAATCATACAGTAATAAGTGTTGGAAATGCGATGAAACAGAAGGAACATTTTATCACATGTGGTGGGCATGTAAAAGAACTCAAAAGTACTGGAAAGACATACATAGTATAATGCAGAAAATCTTGCAACTTAAATTTGAAATGAAACCACAACTGTTTTTTATTACATATAATATCAGAAAAAGCTAACAATCCCAAAAAGCTGATGACAGCTGAAATACTTTAGATCAAAGAACTTAAATAAAAGGTACTCATATCTCTTTTTATTTACCATTAGCTTTCAAAGCCAAACTTATTGGAATAATATGACATTATTATTCCTGACTCCCAGCAAATTGCCAGTGCTTTTTCTTGTTTTATTGGAATCACAATGTGATTCCAAACCAAGTTAGTTTAAATACACCAGAGAAAAAACTGGATCAGGTGGATGGGGATGCCCACCAATTGCTTTCAGCTTTAATTTAAAAACGAGATGGCAGAATATATACATATTATTTTAGTGCTGCAACTTCCAAGGGACGCATGGCAAACTAAGCATATCTCCAAAAGAGCAGAGGCAATGACTGCAGCAAAGACCAAAGAATCAGCAAGTAGACTGGTTCTCTGGAACCTCTCCAGATAAGGGTAGGATGGGAAATTACCCACATGTGCTCCAGACAGCTGCTTCTTGTGAGGAGACTGCAGAAAAGTGGTCTCCCACAGGTTTGAGCCTGGGATCAACCATCATGCTTGCAGCTGCGACACAGCCTTTTAGAGGACACTGGGTTCACTACCTCACTTTCTAATTATTTTTGGAAATTGCCTTTTTAACTACCTTAAGACTATTAGAGATCTTCAGAATGACAAGTTTGAAAAGCCACTTGGTGAGTTTTACCTTCCTTCCTGAACAAAATAAAAATTAACTATAAGTTTAAGAGTTTAAAGAATTGGAAGTAAATGGCAAAAAGCTAAATAAGACTTTGATCTAAGAAAGTTATAAATGAATTAAAGTCCAGACAAATTTGGAATATTGATACTTTTACTTAAGATTTTGGAAATAATTATATAAAATAAACAGCTTTTCACGGGAACCAAATTGTTTTGTCAATCTTATGTCATAAAAGAGATTTGAAACTTTATGATTTCATAAACTGGACAGTAGAAGGGACTAAAGATTCCAGGCAGAAAAGGGAAAGGGAAAAAAAAATAGTGTGAACTTGCATTTGTTTTTTGGTTAGTACAGGGATTGGTTAGTACAGGGATACAGACAAAACATTATAACATTTGAAATACTCCAGCTTTTTGAAGAATAGGGCAAGAAATTAGCAGCTATAATGTCAGCAATGATGTCTGCTTCTACAGATAGACTATGTCCAAAATGAGGTTAATGAAGTAATGACAGATGTGAAACAAATTTTGCCTGTTTAAATAAGACATGTTTCTATAAAGTTCTGGTAATCCATTATGGACTTTTTGTTGACACCAGGACTGAAAATTGTATAATTTATGGATTTGCATATAGATAAGGGAAGAAGAGATATTTGTTTGTAACCTTATGGGGGTGAAGAGTAATTAAGTTCGTATATACTTGTGATGAAGATTGGAAGTCACTTCTTTATATATTTCTTTTCTTTTTCCTTATCTTACTTGCTTTTTTTTCTTTGTACTTTTTATTCTTTCTTTCTATTTTTCCTTCTCTCTGAGTTTAGTTTGTATTTGCTTTTACTATTGTAATCAAAATATTCAATAAAAATATGAAAAAAATATTAGTTTAATGCTGCCTACATAATTAAATGGTAGGAAAAAAGAGCACACATACATTGTTTGTAACAGCCAGTGTATAAACTTGAGCATGCTAATATAACAAGGCAAATGTCACTATTGGTAACTGATTTACAACAATATAACTGTGATGGTCTTCAACAGTAGGGTTGAACAGCATGAGAAGAGAAGAGAAACTATTTAAGGAATTTTTGTTAATGATTCTGAACTAAGTCAAGGATTAGCTCGAGGTGCTAATATGGTTAGTGTATCAAATTCTGTCCTCTTCTGAATAATTGGGGATTGGGGTTGGGTTGGGGGTTGTGCTTTCTTCTCTAGGAACTTCCTGCTTCCCATAGATGTATATTTGGAGTGAAGGCATATTTCTCACCCTGCCAAAGGTTCTAGGGATGGCCTTCTGATTGAAGGAATAGGCCTGATTGTGTATAAAAGCAATGATGATTTTACATCTTTTGAGGCTTCCAATTAAATCTCTTTGAAAATAGTCTGTTCTGAAACTGTCAGTGGAAATTATTTCTGTATTCAGTCTTCTCCATCATCAGCTAACTCAAATCTCTGATAATAAGGAACTTGTGTTTAGGAATTTTGATCTGCAATCCAGTTCAAAGCTAAAGTAGTCTGTCTGTGTTCATTGATCAGCTGCAGTACAGTGATAATACTTTGATCCACAGTTGTTATATTGTCCATGGGGCATTACTGGTTGAATTCCAGAACAGCAATGGAACTAACAGGACTGCTAGAAATAGGATCAGTATATCAGACAATACACCAGTGCATATAGAACAGAGATGTAGCTGAGAGATTCATGGATAGATTTAACAGTGGCTCTCATTAAAAACTACATCCAGGTTAGGCATCCCTGGCTCAGCAGCAGAGAGAATCATGGGATGGGCATAAAGACAGCTAAATAGAAGATTTAACCTACTGAGATAAGGACAGGGAGAACTCCTGTTTCCTTGAAAAGTAGCAGATGCTATAATAGCTGCAGTGGAAAGAACCAATATTTACATAACCCAGATATAATGTATAGACTGCTGAAATAGCCCACTCCAGTAAGTTATATCAGCTTCTTTCTACATACTGTAACATGACTGGATAGGTGATCAGAATGGAAGTGCATAGGACAACAGGAGAAGGAAGGAGTATTAGGTATATTTGCTGCCTTGAGTTATTTATAAAAATAATAAAGGGATAGAAAATTAAAAATAAATAAATAAAATAAGTATTTAAATGGTTGCATTACAGTCAAACTGAAGACAGCAAGAAATGAAGGTGACTTTTTTCTTAAATGGTATTTTCTGTGTTTTGAAGCCTTTTTGAAGTGTTCAGCAGCATATTACAACCTTAACTCTAACCAAATATAGCATTAGTGAAAGTCAGGGTTGATAAGAAATTACGGGTTCATTATTTTTTGTGCTGTGAAATTGGCATAAAACACTTAAATAAATCAAGAGTTTGAAACATAATTGATCCTGAAATGCCTGTTTAATTCTGAAGTCTTCAGTAGCCAGCCTATGCATTGACAAGTTACATTTTCCCCTGCAGTAGGCTAATTTGTGGTGTTTGAGTCGATTTGTATTAGAAGAACTCTGGCAATACAGCCATTTACTTTCATTTTAGTTTGAGTCTATTATGGCTTGTGAAGATAGTATCTCCACACATTCCATCTTTTATAATGCATCACCAAGATAAATTGTTAACATTTGACAAGCCCTGAGGCAATAATGAGTAACACAGTTTTCTCTGTTATCCCTGATAAACTCTTAGGATATGGAAAGCAACTTAATCCTCTTTGTACATATTCCCATCTGTGCTTTCAGCCAGCATCATGAAGTACTACATTCTACAACTCTGTTTTGTGCACAATTTAACATTAAAAAACTAAAAAAATTTAAAAAACCTTGATAATTTAAGTCCACAGTATACTGTATGCTTAATATATAGCAAAAAGATGAGATGTCTACAGAAGCCTTAGCAACTAAAACTGTTGCAGCTGAGAGATAAATTGAGAGTTTCAGGCACACAGGGCATCGTAAACATTGATTAGAATACAGGCTAGGAGAAACTAATAACTTCCTTTTCAAAAAACTAGGGTTGCAAGATCAAGGAAAACCATTCATTATTTGTAAGCTTCTTCTGTGATACAATTGTTGATAATAAGTATATCTGTAGGGCATTTTTGGATTAGATCTTCTGGAGCAATATAAATTGTGAATACAGCTGACTTCATGATAGAATGGTGCTTTAAACATAGCCTTAGCCCACTGTGAACCCTGTACTATACTTGCCCTTACATCATCGATCTATGAAAGGGCATCTTTTCATCTAGGGAGCTTCATCATCTGATATTCTAATACTTGCTATTAACTTTTTCTGCAAATGAATTTAGAGTGGCTTTGATCAGAAACAGTAACTTTAGAAATGATTATGAAAGTACAGCAGTTAGTAAAAAAAAATCATGGAAATTTCACATCTACTATGTAAGGTTAATCTGTGAAGCAGTGAGTTCCCATGTTAGTTTGGGCTGTCTACATAAACTTAATATTATGGCTTCAAATACCATTCTTGTCATGAGCACTGATGGCGAGCAGGAGGGGGCCTCTATCCAGGGGGAAAACGCATGCATAGTACTGAGGAATTAAGCAGCCATTCAAAGAGACACAGATCAGACCCGCCTTAACTTTTGGGGTTTATCTGTCTGAGTTTTTCCCACGCTTCTTCAGTTTGTTAGGATTTTCTGTCTTATGTAGCAGTAATAAACACTAGAGACCTATTCCTCGTCTCAGCGTGATTCCTGACTGTTAGGGCATCAATCCTAACAAACTCCTACTCCCATTGAAACAGGGAGGAACAAGGAAAATTAAAGGAGAGACATTTGGGAAAATGTACTCGGAAAACCAGGAAATTCAGCAAGCCATCCAACAATTGGCAGCAGCCCTGCAACAACACCACCAACAAGTAGATCTCCAGATCAACACAGTACAAGCAGCTATGCTACAGCAGTTACAACAACCAGCTCCAGTTAACCCACAACCGGTGCCAGCAGCAGCAGCAGCAGCTCCACCAGTAGTTTTGAGATCCCAGGGCAGTCTACCAGAGAGGTTTGGAGGAGAAGCAGGACAGTTGAGAACTTTTCTCACACAGTGCACAATGTTGACAGCAGACCGGCAGAGTTTCCCACAGACAGAACCAGAGTCATCTTCATTTTAAGTCTGCTAAAGGGCCCAGCAGCCAAATGGGCTATTCCCAGGGTGGAGAACAACGACCCAATTCTCAACGACTACCAGCATTTTCTGGCAGGGTTCAGAGCACACTTTGATGACCCGATCAGAGAGGTCACTGCCAGCCGAGAAATTCAGAAGCTCAAGCAAGGTAACAAGAGAGTGGGAATCTACATTGCTGATTTCAAGCTGTTATCAGGAGATCTGGACTGGAATGAGAGTGCCTTGAAAGACCAATTCAAACAGGGCTGGATGAAGAAATTAAAAATGAATTAGTGCACCAGGGAACACCAGCTACCCTAGAGGGTTTATATCAGTTGTCTGTGGTCATAGATGCCAGGCTAGAAGAGCTTAGACAGATGCAGCCTGGGAGAGGCAGGGGCCTCAGGGTGCTTCCAGGATTTCCAGCTCTCTCCGCAGCATCTCCTTACTCAGGACCAGAAGAGCCAATGCAGATCGGGACAAGCAGGAGGCTTATTTCCGAGGCTGAGAGAAAGAGAAGGAGAGAGAGAGCCCTCTGTTTCTACTGCAGAGTCCAGGGGCACATGGTGAGAGCTTGCCCAGCGAGAAGCCAAGCAAATTCCATAAGAGCCGCAGGGCAAGCAGCTGAACCAAGAGCCACCTCTGCCTCTACTTCCAACCACGGAAACTCCGTTGGTCTCCCTCCACAGAGCTCAGCAGGGAGACCATCAATCAATTAAGAAGGGCTCATTCCGAGGATTCCAGACAATCCTTTTACTACTTACCAGTCATAATGCATGTAAACCCAGAGCACCAGGTCAAGCTAGAGGCCCTCGTGGATTCTGGAGCTTCCACCAATTTTATTGATGTACAGACTGTACAAGACTTCAACATCCCGACCATAGAATTGCCACGTCCCATAGAAGTGAAGACCATTGAGGGCTAGCCCCTCAAGGCAGGGCCAATTAGAAGGTTCACAGAACCTTTGCAACTAACAATGGGAGACCACACTGAGTGGATCCAACTTTGTGTTACGGCATCACTTAATGTGCCTATAGTCCTGGGCACACCTTGGCTGAAGTTTCACAACCCATTGTTGAATTGGACTATGGGAGCAATCTCCTTCCCAGCTAAGGAATGCCAGCACCACAAGATTCAAGCCGCTCTCCTCTCTCCAGCAACCAACGAAGCCACGGAAGCAGAGGGGGTCCAGTTGCCAGCCAAGTATGCAGATTTTGCAGACGTTTTCAGTGAACAAGAGGCCACAGCACTACCCCTCCCCCAATAGGGACTGTGATTGCACCATTGAGTTGATACCAGGAGCCAAGATTCCAGCAAGGAAACATATCCCATGTCTCCCAAGGAACTAGCCACTTTAAAGGATTACTTGGATTCTAATGTCCAAAAGGGTTTCATCTGACCATCTACTTCCCCAGCATCTGCTCCTACCTTCTTTGTACCAAAGAACCCTGACCCGTTGGCACCAGCAAACCAGGAGGCACCCATGAGAGTGGTACACGATTTCAGTTCCCTCAATAAAGTCACGGTCAAGGAAAATTACCCAATCCCCCTAATATCTGATCTGCTGGATTGCTTACAGAAAGCACACATTTTTACTAGGTTGGACCTCAGGAATGCATACAATCTGATCCAGATGAAAGAGGGGCATGAATACCTGACTGCCTTTGATACCAGGTTTGGTAAAAGTTAAGGCGGGTCTGATCTGTGTCTCTTTGAATGGCTGCTTAGTTTCTCAGTACTACGGACGTGTTTTCCCCCCTGGATAGAGGCCCCCTCCTGCTTGCCATCAGTACTCATGACACTGGCTGAGCAAGCAGAGGAACCCCAAGCAGAGGAGTTCGTAAGTTTGCACCCTCCACCCCCGCCTGAAGCCTTGAGACCAGAAACAGAGGAGGAGGGAGAGCCACAGCCCTCCACCTCTGGCTTGCATTTCCCAAGGGGGAGGGGGGAAGAATCTTCTAATTATCTAGCTATTTTCCAGCAGCAGTCACCTGGGCCAGAAGCGTTATCAGACCTGGAGAGCAACACTGATTCATCCTTGGAGGAGTTTTCCTTTGAAGACTTTCCATCATTGCCCAGTTCCCATGGGAGCTTAGAAGGAGACATAGACTCTTATCAAACCTCTGGAAGGGAGGGGGCTGAAATGGAATGTGAATCTGGAGGGGAGGATGATGTCATGAGTACTGATGGCAAGCAGGAGGGAGCCTCTATTCAGGGGGGAAACACATGCGTAGTACTGAGGAATTAAGCAGCCATTCAAAGAGACACAGATCAGACCTGCCTTAACTTTTGGGGTTTATCTGTCTTGGTTTTTCCCACGCTTCTTCAGTTTGTTAGGATTTTCTGTCTTATGTAGCAGTAATAAACACTAGAGACCTATTCCTCGTCTCAGCGTGATTCCTGACTGTTAGGACAATTCTGGTTTCTTTTGAGTTACTTTCACAGAATGGATTGGATCTAGACTAAAGTTACATTTTGGTTTTCAACTGAGGGGATTTGAATTACTCATTATTCACATCGATTTCAGTGACTTCTAACTATTCAGGAACTTATTAGTCAGATCAATGCATCTTCCTCTAAAGAAAATAAAACCCTTGACTCTTTCAGGGAAACATCCATTTTTCAGAGTATTAGTTCTTTATCATAAGGTAATAGTGGATTAAATATATGAATTTATTTCATGATATCTTTAAGAAGATATTTCATAAACACTGAAGCATTCCAGAGCCTTACTGTAATCAGCATGTGCTTGATAACAGCTAGTTAAAGTTAAAGTCTTATCTGAATAGAATATAATCTTATAGTCAGATGCAGGTACATGAAGTGTTGGAAAACTGGGGATTATAGCATGGCTCTTTTCTAGCTAAGATTTTAAGTCACTGGGGCATGTCAGTGTCATCTATGTTAAGAACTAATGAATATTTTCAATATGACCTATGTGCATGCAATTGAATTAAGGTGGATTGGGACCCTTGTCTACAACGAACATAGAAAACAATAGTTTCTACCTTAATGTGATTTTTCAATGGTATATTAAACCATTAGAATATCATTCAGCTCAGCTTTACCCACAGGGATCACTGTTTCCTATATATATCTCAGGCAGCAGCAGCCAGTCTGTTTGATTTGCCATGTAGACCAAGCCAAATTCACAATATTCAGGAGCAATCAGAAGGTTTTGCTCCATTCACTCATATGCAGTTGCTGGTGCATTATACCCTCCAAAACAAGTTTCTGCATCAAGTAAGACATCAATTATAGCATGAGTTCTTCTTTGCTGCTATATCTTTTCATCCCCACTAGCATAATATTAATATAACAATATAATATAATATAATATAATATAATATAATATAATATAATATAATATAATATAATATAATATAATATAATATAATATAATATAATAATATAGATTTGTGCACATATCTAACAACCAGATGAGGAACATTATAGGTAATTAATTATAATTAAGAAAATAAATCTGTATCAGCATTACTTCCTCTAACAAATTCAAAAGCTTCCTGGCTCTCATGGCAAAGTAATTACCTAATGCTCTGGTCTTTCACGGGTACAACTAAGTTCTTTGGTGAAAGTATGAAAACCATTGCTACATGTTGCTCCCCATGTTACTTCTTGATAGCCACAACTCCTTCTAGCCATAGTGTAGTCACTAAGAGTAATGTCAGAAAAGGCTTCTGCTTTCACTTCTATCATGTTACACAGATTTATCAATTAACTTAAGTTCAGAATTTGGGGTATATAGTGGTATATATTATAGTATTTTTAATATAAAAAATTAACAAATAATTATCTACCCCATTAAATTTTCCACTGTTTGTTAGTTAGGCTAGGGTATGATTACTAGTTAGAGTGTACAAAAACTGGAAATGAATTTTGAACACTTGCCTTAACTTCTGGTACACAATCATGAAACTGCAAATATAAAGTTTTTAAATTTAAAATAGTGTCTAATAAGATGCCCCAATAAAATTCAATTTGATCTTAAAATCAGCTTCAGAATTTCATTTTTCCCCAAGCAACTTTCTTTGAATACACTGTCTGCATCAATACCTGCATCATCCTACCTAAATTTTTGATCAGCAGCTTTTGATCAAATTTTATTTTCACAGTTGAGTGGAATTGGAAAAAAAATAGCTTGGTTTTACTTGTCTACAAAACCATTCCTTTTTCATTTCTGGCATTTCAGTCTGCATGATTAGGCAAAAAGAACTCTTAGGATGTAATTTCTTGAAATAGTCAGAGGGGCCCTTAAGTAAGTTATATATTCAGTGGAATGCTGAGTCTTGTGGTGACTCAAAAATTGCCATTTTCATTAAGGTATACATTTTGTAGATTGCAGTTTACTATATTAAATACAAAAAGCACATGGGGAAATACAGTATGCTCTAACCCTTGAAATCTTATGCCATAATAAAAGTAATAGTATTTAAAGTGCCACTAGATTCTTTCCTACCTTCACTGCACTAGACTTGGCTAAGTACCATAGGTAAAGGTAAAGGTTTCCCTTGACGTAAAGTCCAGTCGTGTCCGACTCTAGGGGGCGGTGCTCATCTCCGTTTCAAAGCCTTGGAGCCGGCGTTGTCATAGACACTTCCGGGTCATGTGGCCAGCATGACGACTCGGAACGCCGTTACCTTCCCGCCGAAGCGGTACCAATTAATCTACTCACATTTGCATGTTTTCGAACTGCTTGGTGTGCAGGAGCTGGGACGAGTCACGGGAGCTCACCCCGCCGCACGGTTTCGAACCGCCGACCTTCCGATCGACAGCTCAGCGGTTTAACCCGCAGCGCCACCGCGTCCCACGCTAAGTACCATACCATTGGATTAAATCCTGTTTCTGGTGACTATATGGACAAATGCTCACCATCTTGCCTGTAGTAATAACTCAGAGCTTTTTGAAGAATATTCCAGTAATCTGTTTTATTCTTTCCATTCATTTTGGCTGTTGTTTTCCCTTTATTCTACTTTCCTCAACTTTACCATGTAAAATCCTGTTTTTTAAGTCTGCTCTCATTACTTGTAAAATATCCGGGTTTTCCTTTCTTTTCATTATCTCAAAGGAGCAGTCAGCCTTTATTTTGTCCAGAACTGATTATGTGGTTCTTCTTATAGTCCGTGTCTCCAAAACCATAATTTAAAGGCATTTAAATTATTTCTGTATTTTTTCTCTTTTCATGGTCATATCTTACTACTGACAAGACCACTGCTGTAACTATTTTGATTATCCTTCATGATCTTGTGCAATTTGTCATTTCCTTTTTTTTTCTAGAATTAACCTCTTCTTCTCCAACATCTTTATTCTTGAGCCCAAGAAAACACAACTATCATCTTCATTATGTCACTATCAACTGTTAATGTTTAATTAGCATGCAGATTAATTTAACATTAACCCATGCTTTTAACATTTGTAGGACTTCTAAGTGATCTTTAATTTTGGTTAATTAAATGCTGTGGACTGCAATTCTCAAACTGTGAGTGATTCAATCTCCAAGTTTATCCCAGGTACCATCTTTTCTAATCCTGATATTCTTATATAATATGAAGAAATATGGGACAATATGCATCCTTATGTCACATCCTTTCCTAATCTGATTCACCCTATTGCTTCAAATTAAATTAGAATAGCTTGTTGTTAATTGCAAAGATTCTTCAGAAGAATATTCACCTATTCTGGAACATCCATTAATCTTCATGTGTTCCACATTCTGGCATGGTCTACTTAGTGAAAGGCCTTGCTTTAATCAATGAAGTGAGGCAAAAATAAATATCCTTCTTGAATTCTCTTGCTTTTTTCATTATCTACCTCATATACTGTCCTTTTCTGAAACATCCCTGTTTCTCTGGAATTTCCCTTTCAATTCAAAATGGCTTAATTCTTCTTTGTAAAATCTTAACCAAAACTCTGTGTGAAAAGTTAATGCAACAGTTTGTTAATTTGCATATCCTCTTACATGTCTCTTTTCCAATCTCTCGCCTTTAGTCTTGTTTCATATTTGTTGACATAGAAATATTATCAGTCTATTTTTTCCCCTGCAGTTTTAAAAAGTTCACTGGGAATTTTATCTATACCCAGTATTTTCCTATTTGACATCTGGCATATTACCTATCATAACGTGCTTAAGAGTGAATTTGATCCCTGATACAAAAAATTCTATTATAAAGCTATGTATGTTTCTATACAGATAGTATGCTGTAAACAGAATAAATGTTTTCAGCATCATATTTCCATATTCTTTTAACCTCATTTTAGTCTGTTGGATCTCTCTTGCATAAGGCTGTGCAAAGTTTCAAATGAGTGATTCAGTCTGACAAATTTTGAATCAAATCAACTGCTGAAACAGATTTATGAATCAAACTGGGAAGCTGTTTCGAAGCCACAGATAAAGTCACATGGCACTGAACCACTTGAGAATTTTTACTGAAAATATATGATATTAAACTTCAGTTCCATACATGGGAAAATCTGGAAGTGAGTTAAGTGGTTTGATAGGCAGAAAGGTTAATGAAGTAATATATGTCATTAGCTGGCTGCTCGTGTCATTGTCATAGAGCCTATAAGAGCTTTAGGTTGTCAAGGCTAATAGTACTTTGGGTTTCATTAACTTATCACTCTCAAGTTCTTTAATGTGACCAGCCATAAGCCGTGAATTGGCTCTGTTGTTAATGGAACATTACACTTCCCTGATGGTTTTGTAAACACAAGTGGAATCTTCACTCAGCTGTTTTCTGCATATGGGTTCAAGTATCATCTTACTTTTAAATTCTGCAGGATTGAGGTGGGTTTAAGTCTCATGACAATGAACAAAGTAGGGTGGCAGGACTAAAAAGCTGCTTTCTATGTTCTAATCTTTCTTTCTGTTCATTGCCTACCTTAGTGGCACTGTACCTCATTGTCCTACTCTGCTTCTTCTGCCCACCTAACACACAGTATTGTCAGGAAGCCACAACCCTGATGCAACCAATTCCTGACAGTAAGGGGATCTCATTTCTTGCTGGGAGCCAAGCTTGCTCATCAGAAATGCCAGTCTGTCTAGCACCCTATTACACTCTGTGATCCGAGGCAATAAAGTACAACCCAGTGGCATGCTGGAAAACCAAATAGAAAGGTAAGAGCTTATTTTTAAGTACAATTCTAAGAGTTTGCATTGTAAATTGGAGTAGAACATATAATATGTTGTTTTGGCTGTTGTACTATCATTACTGCATCTCTATTTCTGCTCTAAAAGAGGTACAAGGAGGATATTTTAAAAAGTATCATGGTAAAACACTTCAGTATCCAACTGAAAGAGTTAAAATCACCTAAAAAGTATAAACTCCCTGTTACTTTCATCCTATTGTGTCAAAAATGAAGCAGTGTCAAAGGTTTGGAAGATTCCCCACCATAGCTTAAGGAAGATTTTTCTTTTTTAAACTCAGATCTTGGAGTTGCTCAAATCAAATTTTGTTGCCACTAAATTAAGACCTCTTAATTTCTTGAATCTTCAATTCAAATCAAATCAGTACTAATCTGGACATGTTTACTCTTACTTAGCTGTAAATTGTCCTGTGATTTCTATGGTGCATGGTTTTTTTCCCCCCACAACCAAAACATCTTATGGTGGTTTCCTTGTTATAACCTTTCCTTGTTATACTTCTTTGCATCAAGATATTCTTGATTGTCACATATTTCCGTATTCTTTCTTGCTTGAAGTTATTGTACATGTTCAGTTGTTGTATGTCCTCCTTGTTGCTCCACATTTTCATCTTCTTTTTTACCTAGCTATCGTAATAGCTTAGTTTGAAGGCTTGGTCTGCTGGTTTTTGACCCAAGCCTTCTTAAGCACTTCAGAGCAAATGCTTCCCAGTGCTTTGTTCTCTTCTAATAGCAGCTCCAGCTCTGATTGGCTGCAGTTTCTGGCAAACCCCGTTTCTTCTAGCAAGTAGTTGTTGCCCTGGGCAGACATTTATTGCTGGGATGCTATGTTCACCATTGGTTGGGAGAACCAATCTCTAATCTTGCAATTGTTCCAATGATGGCTGTTAAGTCAAGGAACTATCCTCATTTCTGGAAGCTCATGCTCCATTTAACCCTTACATTTCCCTTGGCATTTCTGCCAAGGCTGGTAAACCATGTTTCCCTACCTTTTTCACAATACTGTAAAGCTTCCCTTCTCTTTTCATTTTTTAAAAATATTTTTAAGTGGCAATGTTGCAACATTGTTACTTTATTTCTGTGAAGCTGAACTATAAGTTCTTCCTTGCTACAAAATTTCAATGGACATATAAAGGAAAGTGGAAGTTAAAGAGCAACCTGCTACCTATTGCTTTGATTATTGTAGCATCAAAGCAAGGAGGGTACCATAGGGAATTAAAAAAAGGATAGGGTCTGCTTTAGTTCCAAGTAGATATGTGGGAAGAACTATAAAGGCATCCATGTGTGCAAACATCTGGGAAAGCAAAGAAAAGATGTGGAGACTAGTAAGGAGTGAACAATCCCTAAAAGGAAATGGCAGGGACTGGCAGACTGGTCCATACAGAAGCCTACTATAGAGGCTTGTCTTCCCTGCAGGGATAGGAAGGGCAAGAAGCAGGGAAATAACCAACCAGACCTTGTGATGGCCTAGTCTGGACTAAGCTCCAGCCCAGCCCCATTGCCAACCCATTGAAATCTGGACTTGAATTTCTGAAGTTAGCTTAAGAGTCAGCTGGGAGCAGCATGGAAGACAAGCAACCTAGGCTGCAATGCAGAATTGCCATTACTCTTTTTTCACCTAGATTTTAGTAGACACAAATGCCACTGAATTAAAATATAAGAGAGTATTTGAAATAACTTATAAATATCTGATTACTTGCCCCATATTATAGATTTTCAGGTATAGAGGTAAGATTTGGTTTTATTTTATTTTAGCTTCTAAGTGTGCTGTTTTAATTAAATGACTTTTTTACACTTACTTCAACTATCAAATGCTTAGAATTTGTTCTTTGTTATGGTGGGTATTTATTATAAATATATAAATGAAATAATATAGAAAATGAGTGTGTAATGACTGAGCAGAAAATTTGAGTATTAATTACCTTGAAAATATATATATGTGAAAATGGGACAGTAAGATACCAATATTAATATCCTGTACTTTTTTTAAAGCAATAGTGAATACAGAATTTTTAGAAGTAGTTGTAGCATTACATCAATGCTATCTTTTGCCTTAAAGGGAAGAAAAGTATAATCACTGTAAATTCTGACTCCCCGACAGGAACTGAAAATAATCTACTAGTCAAAGATTTGGAAAAAAAATGGCTTACTAATTCCCCTCCCCTTGCATATCTGAGGAGTGTCATGCCCTTACAATGACATACATTTTGAACTTTTTCCAATTTCAGATATTTCCCATCTCTTTTAATACCTCAGTGCTTTTGCATCAATTACAACCTGACCTAAAGCAAAAGTGGAAGTAGATATGATATATTGTGGAATCTATTTAAATGAATTTCTGATGAACATATAAAACTGTTAGAAGAATGAATTTACTGCACATAGATTTATACAAATCCAGTATGTGCAGTGAAATCCTCTTAAACGAAAAAGTGATGAAAGATTAAAATGTTAAATGAATTAAAATCCAGCATCCCAGTGATATATAACAATGATTTGACCTGCTAAAGGAAAGAATCAAAGAACATAGTTCTGTGCATAGTTCAAGGTATCCGTTTTAAATATGCAGGGAAACTCTGTAAAGTAAATACATGATCAATAGATATCTCTACTAAAGACTAAATTTATCACAGGCTAAATAAATAGAAGACATTTATTGCACTTATTTCTTCAGAGGATAAAGGCAACATGTCCTCTGTTGCTAATGGAAAAAAGAAGTGTTGTAGACTGCTACCAATTTAATTCAGAAGTGTGAATTGGAGAATTATTGCATTTCAAAGATACCCAGACAGCCTACTCACTTAGCTGAGCTAAATGAAAATATGGAAAGTGAGGAAGTGAGGAATTACCATAATGTCCCTATGAGTTTAAAAATAGGCACTTGGTTCATGTGGTACAGAAAATGCCTGTAAATTGCTTCTTTTGGTGCAAGCTATGTAGACTTAATATATAGGGTCTTTCTCCAGCCTGATTTCTATAGATATATGTGCCTTCCCAAAATCCCTAGCCTCCCTTTCATAACTCAACTTTTTTTTTTCCATAGTACAGTGACACTCCCTCCCACTTCTTTTTTTAAGGACAAAAGACCATTTGTTGTTAGGTTATCTTGTACATTTGTTAGTATTAAAAAAATGCCTTTATAAATTGCACTCCGAGCCAAAGTCAATTGTGATTCCAGTGCAGTTGAATACAGTGCAACAAGGAAAAATAATGAAAAATAATGATGAAAGAAGAGTTGATTACATAGAGTCAATAATCAACAAAGTAAAGGACTTTAATTCAGCCTGGGGTAACCCATATTGGTGATAATACTGTCTAGCTTGACATTTCAGGCTAAGCATGTTTCCTACGTATGTCGTGTAAGGGTGGGTGAATGCACATAACTGCAAATATAGCTACACTTGAAACCCTTTCCCCAAATTAGTATAAACTGGCAAATATGTACAAATCAAAATAAATAAATAAATTTGTCATTTACAGTATATGGTTGCAAGGCAAAAGGATAAAGCTAATATTCTTGCTTATTTAAAGATACAAATATAGCCAAAAGTATTGGTACCCTTCCACTTTCTTCCAAAGAATCCCAATTTGTCATAAAATAAGTTGAAACCAACACAGGAAAATGGCATCCACCATCTATATTCCATAGTCCACAAAGCAGACTTTTGTATTTCTTTGGGAAAAAGGGGAATTGGGGTAGTACCAATACTTTTGGCCATGTCTGTATCTATAACAAAGCCATTTCTTTGGAACTTATTTGCAAGTTTCAAAGATGACTACCTCCTTCTCCTCCTCTTTCTCTCACTGTCTGCCAGATAGTTCTAATTAGAATTGGTACTTTTGACTATCAGAATCTTCCCAAGGATCCAGGATAGCTAAAGTTACTGCACAATATATGCACTTCCAACTGATGTGACTGTTTTGTAACTGATCTGTAGAGATTCTCTCCAGTCCTTTCATGTCCAAGTGCTTTTCCACCAAGCACACCAACCACTAGTGGCACCATTACTTTTTCCCACATTTGCTTAATCTCTACTTGAAAGTCTTTAATACTTCCCTAATTTTTCTAATTCTTTCTCATTGACTTCTCTCTTGAGCTAATGCAATGTCAATTATTCATACTTCTATATAATTAATGTCTGGCTTCTTATGGGCTAAATGTTTATCAGTTTATTTGGAAGTCCCATAGGGTCATTATATCTTCATTTTAAATCACTTTTTCATCAATGCTTTGTTGTTAGTAAATTGTATTTTTTTCTAAGATTTCAGTGAATCAAGGTGGCCATTTTATAGTGTCTTCCTAAATACTCAGTCTGTCCAATCTTCTTGCAGCCATATACCAGGTCTTCAACTATCTCCTTGTGTTCTTGCATTTGTTATCATACTGGGTTTTCTCAATTTTAGCTTTTATTATATCAGTACATAGCAGTTATTCCTGAGCTGCTAAAATGAGCCTTTCTGTTTTCTTCTTTAATGTGCAGCAACATTATGGGATAGATTGGACTGAGTGATAGGCCTATAGTCACTGAAATAGCTCTAGGATTCAAAGGAGATGTGATCAGTACATCGCTCTCCCTAAGTTATACAGTCTATATACAGGTACAGATTCATAGAGTCACACTAACAGAATAATGTAATAGATGACACTAGTTTTCATAAACTATAGCTATTTTTATGTACTGTATGTTTTGTGTTATTTAGATTTTTTACAAACACTCCCTCAGTCCTTTCAGATTCACTTTTGCAAGTCATCTCCTACCATTTTGAATTTCTGAGTTTCTGATAGCCTAGCCTGTTAGAAAATGTATGCTTCACTTGTTTTTTCTTTCCCTTTAATTGTGAGTAAAACAGCATTGGCAAAACATTTCTTTATAAACTAGTAATTTCTAGTTGTAAATATGCTAGATTTGTATAGCCTAAAATACTAATCATTTTTTAATTTTACTTCAGTGAAACTTATTCTGCTGAATTCATTGATGTACCCTGATAAAAAAAAAAAACCATATACAGCAACTATGGGCCATAATATATATATATATATCAACCCTTCTGTTTGTCTTGATATTGCCAACAGAGGCAGAGTTAGTGCCACATTATTTATTTATTTATTTATTTCTCAAAATTTTGCTACCGCCCATCTCCACCCCACAAGAGGAACTCTGAGCGTTTATTTTGACAGTACCTTTGCCTAGGAAGAACGTTCACATTTTAAGATAAAATAGGAACCAATTTGCCCATTTGTCTGCTTCAATTCATCTGTTGTGTACTATTAGTTCTATGTAACTCAGTGTTTTGAAATTGCTCTTATTACTTTTTATCATGAATAGTTATTCCCCAAAGGCAGATATGATAGATTATTAATGGTACCTTCCAGATGTGTTACTTATAGCTAACTTAATACACAACCAGTATGGATGTAGGCCATGTTAAATGAGAATTGTGAGAATTGTAGTCCAGAACATCAGGAGAATACAGTATTAGTTTGAGGAATGTTGGACTTATAGTCAGCAAAGTAAATCACCATTTACCTTCTAATTTTATTTTAACTAAGAACTAGGCTTTTAGGAGCTTATCGGAAAAGTCAGTGTGTGTGTGTGTGTGTGTGTGTGTGTAGGGAGAGAGAGAGAGAGAGTAAAAAGTTATGACTCTGATTATCCCCTCTAATTGCTCAACTGGTACGACATTTTCACACTAAAGGGAATAATTAACTAGAATCTTCATGTCTAGGAAAAGAACAGATGTATTCCATATTAACATCCTCAGGAAATTTAGCCAAAAACTAGGGCCTGTTGTAGTTTCTTTTTCTGACTTCTTTTTTTAGTTTTAATTTTTTTTCACATGTTCATATTTTATATGAGTCATAAGAATTTGTAACCAGGTAACAAATAATAAAGCAACATACAGTACAGTGCAACGCAGTACTGTGACATACTGCCACCTACAGTCAACAGTATGTTTGAAAGAATTTCTGTCAGTAGATTTTGGATTCTATCCCATTGTCCTTCTATCAGAAATCTTTACCTCATTGAGGAGATATTTTAAACTGTTTTCTTGGTCTGACTTCAGAAAAGTGTTACAGATGTGGTAGAGGACAGGAGGAGAAAACAACACCTCCACCAATAGTGTCAGGGCAAACTACTGTATATAAACATCTGCAAGAAAATGTCTGCAAGCAAGCAACCATGCTCAGAGAGCACCAAGGACTCCACAGTTCAACCCTGCGCTACAAATACTCTCTTCAGTTGAAACATTGGTATATATGCTTGGCAGAGATTTTTGAGAATTTGAAATAAAAACATAATATGCAGACAACTGTGTGTGAGTTTGTTGGTGTAAAAAAAAGGCCATTAATGTGTAGTTATTCTAGAAAATGGAACTAAAAATAAAATAATGTCTTCTTCAAAAACAAAAGAAGTGTTGCAATCCTGATATTATGATGCACTGCTAAACATGTCCTCTTCCGTTATATGACACAATGAAAGTTTTGGGGAAAGAGTAAAATGTGTAGCATGGTCTCATTTTAAAGCATCTGTTTACTGTATAGAGATGAGATAGACTTTGCATATGAAATTGGATCCTGTTCTTGTTCCCATGGATGGGAACATTTCTTTACCTCATACAGTTTCTCCTCTGAAGTGGGAGAAATGATTTTAATTGATTCCCTTCTCATAGGTGAAAGGAGGGACAAGGGGGCAAGTGACAAAACATGCATTATGATGTAAAGTGTGTCCCTTATATACTTGCTGGCTTGTAATAGTAAAATGAATGGATCTTGCATTGCTTTGGTGTTACCATAGCTAGCTGCAAATACCTATGCCTCTTTCTCTGCAGTTACCTATGCATCCTGGGAAATATGTTGCATAGGGCTTAGGGGCCTCTTCTGGAACAGATAGATTGTAGGGAAAGAAGGGAATGATTTAAAATTCTTTGTCCTAAATTCAGTTACATATACATTTACTGAGGATTCCATGATAGCTAAACATAGACAATTTCCTCCCATTGCCTTCTAGAATATTTCATAAGGTTTCCTGAAAGTCTTCTATCCAAATACTAACTGGGTCTGACTCAGCTTAGCTGCAACCTCTCACAAAGCTGAAAATGCCTCCTATCTGTAATGGTTATGGAAGCTTTACAGCTGATTGTTCTGTGGCAGTTCAGCAATAAATATAGATAATGATCTTCTTCAGGATATTATACAAACTGATAACATTTCCCTTGCATTCGGAGTCAGGTGTAACTAGTCCTGTTCCCTCCATGTCATCCTTTATGTATAGATGATAAACAGGTATTAGAAAAACCTCTGTTATCTATGGAGGATCTTCAGGTGAAAAATCATTTTGTCCATGGATAAACAGTCATCTGAAGAGGGCATGGAAGTGCATTGATCTCTATTCCCCCTCATTATGAGTATCCTATCACCCTTTTTAATAAAGCCAGTTAATCCTTCACCAGCCACATGTTGTAAAGTGCCATGTATTTATGAATCTCCCTACAGTACATTGGCTGGTTTTGCCTACTGATTGACAGATGAACATTTGCTTGAACATGCGGTGTCTGTATCCCCGGAACAATTCTTTTAGAGGCTTTCAGGGCAGTTGGGCAGGTCTGGAGATGAGCCTGAAAAGGAACCCTTCAGAGCACAATTACAGAAACCCTCACATACATGCATTATGGTCTCCTAGCCATTAATGGAAGCTATTGCAACTATTCAGTTATTCTGTAGCACTTTAGAAATACACATATGCATACTGCCAATCCATTGAAAGCTTTCTGTAGTTTCTTAGTTTTGCATATGTCATTTCCATAACTTCAAATTCCAGAATTTATGAATTGAAATCCAGTCAAGTGATACTAATATCCAAGTGACTATTTCAGTTACCAGTTTTTTTTTATAACTATGGAACTACTTAGAAGCTTTAACTATTGATGTTTTTCACAATGTGAAAAACTAGGGATGTATTACACTTGTAATGTACAGTGGAATTCAGAGGTTTTGCATAATATTTGCATGCTTACAAACCATTCCTCTGGAATATGAGGATCTGTGAGAAACTTCTGAACTATGTAAGGAATATCAGTGTGTATTTTGCAAACTAGTACTTTGTGAATATTTTTTTCCAATAAATTAATTTGGGATGTGTCAATAAGTTATAATAATTCTACCATTCAAATATTTTATTATTAATATTGACAATTTAAGTATATGTGAAACACTGCATAATCCATCTGTTCAAGTGTGGGTGTTCAAGATACAATCTCACCCTTTCCAGTATGAACAGCATGAAATGTTCTATTTCATTAGTTCACAAATAAGTTTTATTTTTTCAAAAAAAATCCATCAGCAGCAACAGCTTGTCTTTGACATACCAGGCTGGTCTGACTTTGGAATCTAGGCATACTTTCAGCCAAGACTGTCACAAAGCCCCTGAGTAATTGTGAACTGATATGGATGTTATATTCTGAGGAAGGAAGGAAGGAAGGAAGGGAGGGAGGGAGGGAGGGGAGGGGAGGGAAGGGAAGGGAAGGGAAGGGAAGGGAAGGGAAGGGAAGGGAAGGGAAGGGAAGGGAGGAAGGTGGGCAGGCTTGTGTGTGTGTTTTTTTAAATAAAAGTCTTCACCCATAAAGAAGCAAGAGATTAAGAATGCTCCACTTCAATGGATGTATTCAAGCAGAGGTTGGACAGTATTCTGTTTGGGCTACTTCAATTTGGATTCTTCCACTAAGCAGGGGGTGTACTTGATGGCCTAAATAGTGCTTCCAATACTATGATTCTAAGCATGTTTCAATTTTAAAATACATATTTTTAAATACCCATATCATAAATATTAGAAGTATGGATCAGATCAAGATGAACCCCTGATCCTGAGTAGAATGGGGTAATTTGTATAGTTCAGAATGACAGTTCATAATAATTCTTCATCTCTCCAAGATGAAAAACATAGTCTGACAATGTTTTAATTCTGAGAATAAAATCCTGGTCACAATTTGTTTCTCTAGACTTTGAAATGCTTCTAGTAGTGCTTCTCTGGCTACCATGGCAAAAATAGGGAGAGGAGGAGCCTTTCATTGTTTGTGCAAAATATTATGTTTCAAAGATCATGGAAGAAGGGAAAGGAATACTAGATTTCACCAATTTCACAGTTATAATTGCAATCCAGACTTCACTGGTCATCCTAATGATAGTTGCTGTGTGGATTTTTTTTTTCCATTTTTCATAAACTGCATTAGCTACCTGACTTGATCAAGTGAAATATTCATTTTATGGATGAGATCAGTGAGTTAATTTGTTATAAACTGCCTGGTTATCAATGATTAACCACTGCATTCACACAAGAGTTTCATAATTCCTTCCTTTTGCACAAAACCTTCCTGGTCATATCTGTCTGAAATTTGGCATGGCTGTTTTCCGCTGTAGGACTTGCATGGATACAAATTAAATTGTATTCTGTTGTCTGGAAAAACACTATGGATACATTTTAAAAAATCAAATGTTAAAGGATAATTCCTCAAGAATATGTCCCTTTCTAAAAAATTCTTCCCTGGAAAAGAGACAGAAACATCCCTGCTACTTTTGCAAAGAAAGTGTATGAAGGAATAGGTAAGGATTTGACCAAACACTACTTGAAACTATTCCTAGCAGGGGTATTATCCAGCTAATTTTGCCTGGTTCATGCCAACCAGTTTTTAAAAGGTTAGTACAAAACAGACAGGTGAAGGAAAGTTATTGGGAGAGACAGAACTGAGAGTGCACAGATTTAAGAAGGATTTTAAATCAGGATATACAGTACAATTCTCAATCAACCATGACAGCTTGGCAAGGAGTTGGCATTGAGGCTTTCTAGAGATACAATGAAAAAGTGACTTCCCTTCTCACCTCAGGATGAAGTTCTGACTGGCAGGTGACTTGTTCTCCATGCTATTGTCATTTGTCTATGCTCAATGGAGCTGATGCACCACTGAACTTCTCGGTTGGGGAAGTGATCCAAATTGCAGGTGCAACTGTGGGGAGGGAGGAGATCGTTCAGAAAAGTATTGGTGAGGTAAGATTTGACTGCAACCGTCCTTACATTTTCCTAGGAACATATCTCATGGGATCACATTGGACCCTTTTCTTAAGGAACCTGTTCCAGTTGGAATTATTGTCAGAACAAGTTTTTACCTAATTTATATAATCCCCCTATAATGTCAAATTATAGGAATAATGTCTATAGTCTCACAAGATTTTTATTTTATCAGCTGTCCTTCTGTGGCTGTCCTAGAACTTCAGTCTGTTCATCTAATTTCTGTGTTAAATTTATTCAGAGTCCAGTACCATGTCCTTCTACTGCACCTATATTATTTTATAATTTAAATACCTTGTTCCTCTTCCTTCAAGCATCCTTCATGAATTTACAAAATGTAACCATCTCTCCCCTCAAACAACTTTTTGCTAACTTAGGTCAATTATATTACCAAAATTTAATTTAGAACTCATTTTTGTGAGTTCTAATTTAGAACTGTATTTTTGTGATCTTCATAATGACATATATGGGGGCATTGTATTTGGCATTTTATAACAAAAATAAGAGTTAGTGGCACATTAGAAAATAAATTTATTTTGGCATAAATTTTGTTGATCAGATGAACAGATTTTTAGTTTATAAAAATGTGTTGAATAATGAATGCATTAGTCATCAAGATGTTACAGACTTACTATTTCTAGTGGTTAGGGTTTCATTTGTTCCATTTTGTTTTTTACGTATTCCAAATTATTTGTCATAAACCATTTTTGTATTACTGTTCCTTTGCACTCTGAATCTGTACAGCTTTGCAATATGTGTATGATAAGAAATGTACAATATGCTAATCATGCTCATTGTCATTTTGCAAGATAAAAACTACTATCAGTGTTATATTCCCTTGAGGAGTCAGTTTAGTTAATTTACAAGTTAAAATAATACATTAATGAATATAAACATCCCAAATGTTTTCTTTTGTTTTAGCAATGAGCAAACCATGCCAGCTTTCTCCATCTATTGTTTTCTAGACAAATTGAAGTCCAAGTTCCATAATTTCCAGGCATTAGGATTGGAGGTAAAAAGGGCTGTTTATACTAATTCACCACTGTAACTTCGGCAGAAATTGCATGTCATGATGAGATGTCTCGTTTCATATTTCTCTCATACTCAGGTAATTTAATTCATTTTTAACATCTGAACATTCATTATTGAACATTTGCATTTCTGTTTCATATAATACAGTATGTATGCTCATAGCTGTCTGTTTATAATGTTCTGATATGATTAGCACATGACAGTGCACTGCTCCTTATAAAAGTACTTAGAGCTTTGCAATGAATAACTGCTATCCATCACATGTGGGAAAAGGAGATTACCCTAGGCAACAATAAATGTCTAATGCAATGGTCTTCAAATTGTATAGTAAGGAACAATGGAGGTCTTTGGAATTATTAGAAAGTCTTAAGTTAGAAGATCAGTAATAATATACAATATCACTGAAAAGTAGAATCCTTGCCACTTGCAATATTCTCCTTGAATGCTCAGCTTCTGGATAGCTATAGATATCCTATAAGGACCATTTTCAACTCACATAAGACAATAATGAGACCTAAAATGCCCAACCAGATGACCAGGTCATTTGACCATGTTTTCTAGAAAAGGCATGGGAACCTGCAGATCTTGAGAAGTTTATGAACAACTCTCACCATGAATGGCCTATCACTGACCATTCTAGATAGAAGTGTAAGAAGTTGTTCAGCAATATCTAGATGTCTGCTGATTCTCTACCTCTGATTGGAATAGGTTTCAGAATCTTCTGAAGTATATGACCAGAGGTTCTTCAGCAATCATGAGTATGAGTAGAGCTTCCTGAATAAAGAAAGGTTGAAAATTAAAAGTCCTAGATCATCATATCTGCCATTGATAGCACCACACTAAAAAGGTTTTATAAGCAACACCTATGTTACTAATGTGTATTGGGATACCTCAGACCAGGATGCTGGCAAAATGTTTTGTACACCAATTGCCATAATTCTTTGCTGTTGACCATGCTGATTGGGTTTGTTGAGAATTAAAGCATAAAAAGATGGCAAGCATCATGAAAGAAATAATATTTATAGGCATGAAGCAAAACTTAAGCTGTCAGGTGATGGAATAAGGGAAGAAGATATATCACAGTGAGAAGAAGGTTTAAAGAGAAATAAAGGAAGGAGAACTGTCCAAAGTCTTCTATTCAACTTCTGAAATAGATACAGTAGATCCTAATTAATCTATATGCACTAACACTACTACTTGCAGGGGTGGGAGTCAAGTGGAACCAGTCAATCTGAATGTTCTTTCATGTTCGTCTGTGTCTAAATTTCTAAACAGGAACCAAAACATTAAGCTGTTTTGTATATCAAGAAACTGGATAATAAATAGTAAATATATTGTCATGAGCACTGATGGTGAGCAGGATGGGGCCCCTATCCAGGGGCAAAAATGCATGTGTAGTAGTGAGAATTTGAGCAGTCATTCAAAGAGACACAGAACAGACCCACCTTGACTTTTAGGGTTTATCTGTATGGGTTTTCTCATGCTTCTTCAGTTTGTTAGGATTTTCTGTCTAATGTAGCAGTAATAAACACTAGAGACTTATTCCTCATCTCACGTGGTTCCTGCTTGCTAGGACATCAATCCTAACAAACTGCTACTCCCATTGAAAGAGGGAGGAAAGAAAAGGAAAAAAAAATGGGGGGGGGGATGTTTTCGGAAAACCAGGAAATTCAGCAAGCCATTCAACAACTGGCAGCAGCTTTGCAACAACACCAGCAACAAGTAGATTTCCAGATCAACACATTACAAGCAGCTATGCTACAGCAGTTACAACAACCAGCTCTGATCATCCCACAACTGGTGCCAGCAACAGCAGCTCCGCCAGTAGTCTTGAGATCCCAGGGCAGTTTACCAGAGAAGTTTGGAGGAGAAGAAGGACAGTTGAGAACCTTTCTCACACAGTGCACAATGTTTTTTGACAGCAGACCGGCAGAGTTCCCAACGGACCAAAACAGAGTCACTTTTATTTTAAGTCTGCTAAAGGGCCCAGCAGCCAAATGGGCTATTCCCATGGTAGAGAACAATGACCCAATTCTCGATAACTACCAGAATTTTCTTGCAGGGTTCCGAGCACACTTTGATGACCCAATCAGAGAGGTCACTGCCAGCCGGGAAATTCAGAAGCTCAAGCAAAGCAACAAGAGGGTGGGAATTTACATTGCTGATTTCAAACTGTTAGCAGGAGATCTGGACTGGAATGAGAGTGCTTTGAAAGACCAATTCAAACAGGGGCTGGATGAGGAAATAAAAAATGCACCAGGGAACACCAGCTACTTTAGAAGGTTTATATCAGCTGTCTGTTGTCATAGACGCCAGGCTAGAAGAGCTCAGACAGATGCAGCCAGGGAGAGGCAGGGGCTTCCGAGCACTTCCAGGATTTCCAGCTCTCTCTGCAGCATCTCTCTACTCAGGACCAGAGGAGCCGATGCAGATCGGGGCAAGCAGGAGGTTTACTTCTGAGGCTGAGAAACAGAGAAGGAGAGAGAGAGCTCTCTGTTTCTACTGTGGAGCCCCAGGGCATATGGTGACAGCTTGCCCAGCGAGAAACCAAGCAAATTATGTAAGAGCCCCAGGGCAAGCAGCAGAACCAAGATCCATCCCCGCCTCTACTTCCAGGGAAACTCCATTGGTCTCCCTCCACAGAGCTCAGCAGGGAGACCATCAATCAATTAAGAAGGGCACATTCCGAGGATTCCAGGCAATCCTTTTTTCTACTTACCAGTCATAATGTACGTAAACCCAGAGCACCATGTCAAGTTAGAGGTTCTTGTGGATTCCGGAGCTTCCACCAATTTTATTGATGTACAGACTGTACAAGACCTGAACATCCCGGCCATGGAATTGCCACATCCCATAGAAGTTGAGACCATTGACAGCCAGCCCCTCAAGGCAGGGCCGATTAGAAGTTTCACAGAACCTTTTCAGCTAACAACGGGAGACCACACTGAGTGGATCCAACTTTATGTTACTGCATCACTTAATGTACCTATAATCCTGGGCACACCTTGGCTGAAGCTCCAGAACCCATTGTTGGACTGGACTACGGGAGCAGTCTCCCTCCCAGCTAAGGAATGCCAGCACCACAAGATTCAAGCTGCCCTTCTCTCTCCAGCAACCAACGCAGTCACTGAAGCAGGGGGGGTCAAGTTGCCAGCCAAGTATGCAGATTTCGCAGACGTTTTCAGTGAACAAGAGGCCACAGCACTGCCCCCCCATAGGGACTGTGATTGCACTATTGAGTTGATACCAGGAACCAAGATTCCAGCAAGGAAACAATATCCCATGTCCCCCAAGGAACTAGCCACTTTGAAAGATTTCTTGGATTCTAATCTCCAAAAGGGTTTCATCCGACCTTCTACTTTCCCAGCATCTGCTCCTACATTCTTCATACCAAAGATGCCTGACCCATTGGCACTGGCAGCTCAGGAGGCACCCGTTAGTTCATGGTTTCAGCTCCCTCAATAAGGTCACAGTCAAAGAAAATTACCCACTTCCCCTAATAGCTGACCTGCTGGATCACTTACAGAAAGCATGCATTTTTACTAGGTTGGACCTCAGGAATGCGTACAATCTGATATGGATGAAAGAGGGCCATGAATATCTGACTGCCTTCGATACCATGTATGGAAAATTTTTGTGGTCCCTTTGGGTTGGCGAATGCTGCCACCAAATTTTCCTGATTTATGAATCAAATTTTCTCTGATTTACTAGATAAGTATCTGGTCATTTATCTAGATGACTTATTAATATTCTCTGAGGATCCTTCAAAGGTCCAGGCAATTCTCTCTTGGCAACCCCCCCCCCCCCCGCAATGTGAAAGACATACAAAAATTCCTAGGATTTGCCAATTTTTATAGAAAATTTATGCATAAATTTAGTGACAGGGCCAAGCCTCTCACACAGCTTTTGAGGAAGGATCCAAATTCCTTTGGGGGAGAGGGAGCAAGCAGCCTTCCAAGAATTTAAGCAACTCTGCATTCCAGCCGCTTTTAAAGCATCCTGATACCACGAAGCAATTCATAATACATTCAGATGCTTCAGATTTTGCTATTGCTGCTGTTTTATTGCAATATACTGAGAAAGTAGGGAAGACATTGCTTCCTTTTGCCTTTTTCTCTCGCATGCTCTCGCCGGCAGAGAGAAACTATGATGCTTTTAACAAGGAGTTGCTGGCAATTAAAGCAGCATTTCAAGAGTGGAGGCATTGGCTAGTGGGTGCGACCTTTCCTGTGAAGGTTTGCACTGATCACAAGAATTTACAGCCTCTACAAAACACCAGATCACTCACCCCACACCAAATCAGTTGAAGCCAGTTTTTCTCCCATTTCAATTTTGTTAGTTCTTATATTCCCAGGGCACAGAACCGTTTGGCATATGCCTTGTCTTGATCCATTCAGGCAACCCCCGCTACTCACCAGGAGATCCAGGTTACTATATTACAACCGCACAACTTTGATCAGTCTATGAGGGTGAGCCGCAGCCCTCCACCCCGGGCTTGCATTTCCCAAGGGGGAGGGGGGAAGAATCTTCTAATTATCTAGCTATTTTCCAGAAGCAGCCACCTGGGCCAGAAGCATTATCAGAACTGGAGAGCAGCAGTGATTCGTCCTTGGAGGAATTTTCCTTTGAAGAATTTCCATCATTGCCCAGTTCTCATGGGAGCTTGGAAGGGAAGATGGACTCTCATGAGACTTTGGAGGGAGGAGGGAACTCTGGAGAGAAGGGGGCTGAAATGGAATGTGAATCTGGAGGGGAGGGTGATGTCATGAGCACTGATGGTGAGCAGGAGGGGGCCCCTATCCAGGGGGGATAGTAGTAGCGAGAATTTCAGCAGTCATTCAAAGAGACACAGAACAGACCCTCCTTGACTTTTGGGGTTTATCTGTATGGGTTTTCTCATGCTTCTTCTCTTTGTTAGGATTTTCTGTCTAATGTAGCAGTAATAAAACACTAGAGACTTATTCCTCGTCTCAGCGTGGTTCCTGCTTGTCAGGACATATATTCACATTTGAGAGCTTTCAGGGGCAAAACTCTTATTTGATGTCTCTGATTAGTATTTCAGGAGTATGTTTTATTAAGCTACGATGTGCAGTAAGAATATTAAAAGACACTAGAAAAACAATACAGGTGTCTTCCTTATCTTCTTTTGACCACATCCACATCCATAATATAAAGATATTTATGTTCTGGGATTACTTCAAAAACAATGTAAGAGTATAGAAAAAAATACACAAAAGCTGCCAATGTGCAGTATGACCCAGTGCATGCTTTTCCTGAAAAAAGATCCACTGAATTCAAGTAAGTGTGCAGATAATTTCTATAGGCATGCATTAATCAATTCTTTGTCCCACTTAAACTTATAAAATAAATAAATAAATAAGTTCATATTCCTTAAGGTATTTATGAAATATGAGACATCTGAAAGTAATTTGCAACAATCTGTTATGGCTTTATATTTTTCCTTCAAATAATGGCCTTGTGCATGGAACAGAAACCAGAGGGTATATATCTGATAATAAACAAATATAGACAAGATACACATAACATTTATAATACCTTCTTGATACAGTTACACAGACCAGGTTTTTTTCCATGGCTTCTTCTTTATTTTTGTAATGTTATTGCATAGTTTGATCAATGAGACCACATACCAAATTTGTATACAGTGTATGAAAAGTCCTATGGTCTCATGTATACATGAAGATTTTGTCAGCCTATCCTGTCAGCAACTGAACTGAGACAACAGTTCGGATGAGTGGGTGTAAAGGTCCAGTTAGTTATCATGGATATATGCTGTACTTTTTTTCTTTCTTTTTGCCCAGTATTTGAAGAAAGAATAGGCCACCAATTGTACCTCTCAGCTGAAGATGAGAAAAGAACCCAGTGTATATGCAGAAAGATAAAATAGATGCATAGAAAGCCAGCATAAATCTTGACAGCTTTATAGCTTTATCATAACTGTGCAATATAACTACTTTAAAGTATTAGTTGTAATAATGGTGGTGAATATTTTCAAGGACTTGCATGTCATCACTGACATTTGTAATTGGCTTGCAGGCTGTCCTGTTAGGCATCTTGTTTTGGATTGCTGAATGAATGCAGCTTTCCTCTTACAATTGATTTAACTATTAAAATGTTTGTTTCAAATAGGCAGATGTTCTGCATACAGATCCTGCCTGGATTTGGATAGAAGAAATGGGTGTTTCCATCTAATGCTAGACAGATGCAATAAAGTATCTTTTATTGGCATGCACAGATGACAGTGATCACTGGGCTCCTTGCCAAAGAACTGCAGAAGAGCTCCGAACAAAGCAAAGTTATAAGTTATATACGTTTGGTTTGCTTCACTATATAAGAAAGATAAATCACAGTATGACTTCTATACCAGAATGCCTTTGATAAAACATTGGGGGTGACCTTATTATAACATCCCTGCATACCTCCATATTATCAGGATTCCATTCTGTAAGATACCTTCTCTTCTGCAAGATAAACATATCTAGGTCTTTTAAGTGGTCCACCAGTCTTTCACCATCTTGGTAGCCCTTCTCTGAACTTGCTCCAGTTTATAAACATACTTTTTAAACTGGGTGTGCATAACTGAATACATACTCCAAGTGAGGCAAGGCAGAACAGGATACTTACTTCCCATAATCTTTCTCTTGATTGCTCTTCAAGATGTTGTTGGGCTTCTTTGTGGCTGCACTACACATGTTGAGCTTGTGGGACATGTTGAGGTTGTGATCCACTAATACACCCAAGTCCTTCTCACATGTGATGCTCTTGAGCCAGATTTCCCCCATGCTGTATTTTTCTTTTGTTGTTCTTACCTAAGAACATATTAAATGTTTCATTCCATTTTTCCATCCACTTTTCTAGCCTAAGTCTTTTTGATTGCTTTTCTTCTCCTCCAAAGTATTAACCACTCTTTCTAGCTTTGTATCACCTGAAAATTTGGTAAGCATTCCCTCAACTTCCTTGTTCATATCATTTACAAAAATGTTGGACAGCACCAGGACCAGGACACAGCCCTGTGGTACCCCACTCAAGATGTCTCTCCAGGTAAATGTGACCCCATTTATAACTACCTTTTGAGTATGATCCTTGAGCCAATTGTGAATCTACCTCATAGTTGAATTGTCAAACCCATATTTGATCATTTTGTTGATAAGATGCTATGAGAGACTTTGTCAAAAGACTTGCTAAAGTCAAGATATACTATATCCACAGCATTTCCTTGATCAACCAATTTAGTAACTATCATAAAAGATCAAGTTGTCATACCAGACAAGTATGTAACTGAGATACAACTACGGAGTCTGGAGGAAGTGTGGACCTGCAGATAGCATTGTTATTTGGACCCTTTTTTATCAGGCTGGTTGTGGACCTGCAGATAGCATTGAACACTCTTGTGCATGAATTTTTTGGGGAACCTAAATGTGGGAAGTGCATTCCTCTGGCTTTTAGGGAGTATCTCTAGTGGTATACTGGAACCAGTTCATACCAGGCTGCAAGATACCAATTGTTAAATTTTCAGGAATTTTGTAAGCCAGTTGTGAGGAGAGCTAAGCCACAATACTAAGCTCATCAATCAGCTGTTTAGTGGCTAGCAGCGCAATGGTTGATTGTTATACATTTACCAGCATACCACTGGGTATCTCAGTGCCCAATATCATTCACCACAGAATCCTGGTTCACCAGCAGGGGTTGGGGGTTGAAGACATTATTTTGCAATGGTTCTGCTTCTTCTTGTGTGTGTGTGTGTGTGTGTATGAATAAAAAAGGAAGGGAATAAAATAAATTATGTATATGTAAGACAGAAGTATTTGAGGAGTTGGAGGTTGAATAGGTTTGAACATTAGAGGTGTTTTTCTTTTTTTTTAAATGAAGCATAGTAGTTGTGAGTTTAAAAAAGAAGTTCTTTCTGGATAGGCAATTGGCTAAAGGACTAAAGCAGAATACATAGATGCTAAGAGATGACTAGAAGTATGAAGACTCTCATGCTGACATATTTTTTTTTGTTGCTGTTCAGTTTTCTTTGTGTAGGTGAAATAGAGGCAATTGCTATAGCTGTTTTATGGAAGTGTAGAGGACAAAAAGCAATGAAAATGGCAAAATAAACATAATCCATGTCTGTCAAAAGATTCATGGCTCTAAAAAAGAAGAAATATGTATTTAAAATTCAATGCTGTGCAATTCAAGGTGCTGGTTGTCACCTTTAAAGCACCATACTATAGTACAGATTGGAGATGTAAACATTATATCAACTGAATATGTTGACCTGGAAATACATAATAAGACAAGACCCTGATTTAACAACTGGAACAAAACCCCTCACACCGATGTCCATGTAATATTATGCAAATTCACTGCAACATTAAAGGAGATATAGTACAGCAGGATTAAACCTTAACATAGTATATTTATAATCCAAAATAGAAAAACATAGTTTACCACATTATCATATATGTGGTCCTAAACTTCTACATGATGTATGTAGTAGAAACAGACTGTCTCCGTGTGTGTGTGTGGGGGGGGGTGTATAGCCATACTTGAAAAAAGTTGTGAAGACAGTAATATTCATGAATGTCCTCAGTATAGGCAATATAAAATTCAGGACCCATTTTGAACTTACTTCTGCAGCCTTCATTTCAAAGAGTAATACCATATATATATATATATATATATATATATATATATATATATATATATATATACATACATACATACAATCTGTTCAATCATGTCCGATTCTCAGGACCCATTTTGAACTTACTTCTGCAGCCTTCATTTCAAAGAGTAATACTATATATATATATATATATATATATATATATATATATATATATACACATACAATCTGTTCAATCATGTCCGATTCTTGGAGGCTGCATGGACAAGTCCCTGCAGTTTTCCTGGCAAGGTTTTTCAGAAGTAGGTTGCCATTGCCTCCTTCCTAGGGCTGAGAGAAAGTGACTGGCCAAAGGTCACTCAGCTGGCTTTGTGCCTAAGGCAGGACTAGAACTCACAGTCTCCCAGTTTCTAGCCTGATGCCTTAACCACTACACTAGCCTGGATCTCAATACCAAGTATTTGGCAACTGCAATTAGTCTTTCAAAACAGTTGTGTCTCTTGAAAATGAATCTGATTTAATTGATTTAACTAGATTTGTTTATGTTACTTTAACTGTATGGAAAAGATCCAATACCATTAAAATAATAGTCCCTCAGGTGATTCAGTGAGATATGTAAGCCAACTGATTCAGAAGAATCACCTGCTGAAATGAACAATATATGTGGCTGATTTATACAATAGACTATTGAATGATCATCTAATTTTAAAATAAAAACCAGTCCTTAGAAGGGAGGCTTTAGGTTGGCACTCTCTAGCAAGATGTTTTAATCATTTGCTATCCATTCTGATCCCACTGTAGTTAAAGCACTCAGTGACAGTTATTTATAGAAGAAAACTTTCCTTACAGTCTAAAGACCAGGTCCTAGTCAAAAATCAATACTGCAATACAAATCAAAGCAACTACTTTCCTCTACTATGAATTCAAACAAAAGTTTCTTGTAGGTTTCCTTGTAGATGATGTGTAGATTTAGAGGAATTGAAAAAGGCCTCTGTTTTGCCCTTCATGTTGCTAATGGCATGAATAGTGATATACTTATACAATAGTCCATACAATATCCTGGATATTTTAAATAGTAGAACTGTTGCACATACATTTTGTAAGCAGTGTTTCTGAGAAAAACTTGGATTGGGACATCTCCAGCATATTCTATATTTTGAAGCTGAATTGAGCAGCTTTATGAATCTCATTGAACAATTGATATCCTATTATATTTCTATTATTGGTACGTATTTAGTACAGGTTTACTCAATCATGTGCCCTTTAGAGCAGGTGGCTGGCGTTTCCCGCCGGCTGCGGGATTTCGGTCTCCCCTTCAATTTCGTAGAACATCACATCGTCTCCCTCGGTCTCAGCCACCGCAGCTTTCTGTTTCCTCGGCAACGCAGGGGACTTCGCCGGCGGTTTTCCGGGCCGTTCCTCCACCTTTGCCTTCGGGCATGCTGCCACTCGATGCCCCTCCTTACCACATCTCAGACACAAGCCTTTGGCGTACCGCTTCTCCCGCTCCTCGTCCCAGGGTCGTTGTCCCGGTTTCCCCCCGGTGGTCGATGGGCGGCTGGGCTTCACCTCCCGCCCCGACTTGGCGGTCTTCCGCTGGGCAAAGATCTCTTGGGCATGTTCAGCCCTTCCTGCTAGCAGGATCCACTCATACAGCGTGTATGGGTCGTCCCTCCCCAGGGACCAGCGCAGCACCTCTGTATTCAAGCCATCTTTGAAGAGCTCGATAATGGTTGCTTGGGACCAGTCATCCACCTTCCCAGCTAGCGCTTTAAACTCCAAAGCATAATCGGCCATTGATCGGGACCCCTGCTTGAGTTCCTTCAGGGCTCGCTTTGCTCTCTCCTTTGCTAAGGGGTCCTCGAAGTGTTGCTTCAACGCCCAGAGGAACTCCTCGAGATTTTCCAGTTCAGGCGCTTCCGACTGGCACATCTGGACATACCAGTCTGCCGCCCTCCCCTTCAGTTTGGTGGCAATGGTGATGATTCTTGCCTTCTCCGATTGGAAAACCGCCCCCCATTCCTCCATATAGGCTTTCGCATTCGTCAGGAAGAACGAGAGTTTGGTCGGGTCCCCATCAAACTTGACAGGGAAGTCTCGCATGCCGCCTCCCGCCGGGCTGCGCCCCACCACCGGTGCTGCTGCGGCTGGTGCTTCCCTGACTCGGGGCGGCACGGGGCCCCGGGGCGATCGCCCGGGCGATGCTGCGATTTCCATCTGGACCGACTGGTCCCCTTCGCGCCTCCGCACCACCCGTCGCCGTTCCGGGGTCAGCCCCTGGGAGGAAGGGGTTGAATGCCTCTGGCTGGATTCTTCCCGGAGCTCTCGCATCGAGGTTACATCCAAGCTCAGCTGTTTCAGGATAGCCTCCAACGAATCCATTTTCGACTCCAGCACTCGGATCCGATCCGGAGTGGGTGAGCCCTCCGTTGGCTGCACCTGCACCACGTTGGGGGATAAGGGGTATCTCTGCCTCCAGGATGGGCCCCCCGCTGCTGTGGCATCTCCTCGGGTCTCATCCCAGGTGAGCAGCTCGCCCGGAGAATTCACGGTGGTCTCCGGGGCCGTTTTCAGCCCCCCGGCTTCGCTCTCCGACCCGGAGCTCGCCTCCTCTCTGATGGCGGACAGCTCCCCACCTTGGGACGGTCGGCCGGACGGCCTCACGGTCGAGTCCGGTTCCCCTTCCTCCATCATCACGATGTCGGGTTCGGTCATCGCGGGCTCTCTCCCTCACAAGTTAGACGCTTGTCTTTCCTGGACAGGGGCCAGCGGAGTTAGGAACTGAGATTCTCAGCTTTATGTAATGATTGCCCTAGCCCCAAATACTCAGACTCACAAGAGGATGCTAAATGAAATCTGATTTATTAGAGTACTAAAGAAAAATACAAAGAAAGCTGAGAATGAGCAAAAGCGCGCCAAATACAAACTTAAACCCTTGCTTCAAACGTATCCCGCCTCCCTCGTAACAGCCCCGCCCGGCACAGGTGCTAGCAATTGTCAGAGTTGCTAGCCTGGGAAAGTAACCTTGAGCGTAGTAGATAACACAAATACATTCCAAAGCAAAGCCAAAATATAATCGTTCCCATCCTCCCTAGATAAATGAAACACGCATCCAATTAATGACATGCGAAACGTTACGATGCATCAAATACATTGAAACGGCGCACATGACAGTTAAGTGCTATCTATCTGTGCTTGCATAAATAGCTGCTTCATTTTTATTTATTTATTTAATTTCTGCAGAATAACAAATCAGTTAGCTACTTTTTATGAAGGTATTAATGATGTCTCACTTACTGTATACCACCTCCAAAACCCTGCTCTGGTTATGTATGAAATAAATTTCTAAATGCATATAACTGAGTTATATGTGTTTTAAATGTTAAGGGGGAAAAAAGGAAGGAAGAAAAAAACAACAGGTTAATTAGGAAAGAATCTCAGCCTTCTAAATCTACGTTGGCTTAATATAATAATGGAGAGATGGAATGTCAAGGGTATAAACTTATATGGTAATGATTCACTATCTGGCCTTGATGTTAAGAAATCAAGGTTGGAAAATAGGGCAAGGGCAGATTTTAAATTTCTTGACATGAATGACAGATGTGTATACAAGGTAAAATTCCTTGTAAGTGGGAATGATGAGTAAGCAAGAATCTTTCACAGCCAAGTTAAAAAGTATATGTAAATCTTGTGCTAGCATATTTAATTCAAAGAAGATCTTGAAATTAAGCAGACTGAAAAAAATGATCTATTGTATGTTTTCAAACTTTCAGTCTTCTAGAGAAATAAATGAATGTAATAGCAAATGAAATAAATTAAAACAATTGATTAATGTATAACATGCATTGTCTTTGCATCAATCACTTAATATAAGAAGGTCTGGGAGATAGATTAAAATCATATTGCCATTCACCCCACCTAGCAATTTTAATGTTCTATCCCTATAGTGCATACTTTCCCAGCCTTGGGAATCACAATTTCTATCATGCTCAGTCACTGCCAGATGTGTAAAGTCTGACTGAAATATTTTGGTCCAGTTTGCATCAGCTTTCACTGATGAACACTGAAGAAAGATCTGGCAAGATCATTCTGGAGATCCTAAATATTTTGTTTCAATATAGCCAGCCATTTCATACGAAGAACTGCTGGATAAGATTTGAAGTAAATGGATGGCAAAAAGATGACGGATGAACAAAGTAGCTTCTACCCTAAAAAGTTTGTCCTGCTTGAGTGCCCATAAATATAAGCACAAATGTTTCAATAATGTACCAACTCTAGGAAAAATCCAATACATGTATTGTACATCTATGTTTTTTGCTAGCAAACTATAAGAAAGTGAGTTGAGATTGTCCCTATGATTTGGACATCTGGTTAGTGAGGCTGGTCTGAAGTTTGTAAGGTCTGGTATGTTCAACACTGAAAGAACAGGAGGACTTAGACTGCATTAACACATTGAGCTGTCAATGGCAAATCTTGCAGTTCTGGAAAAACTGATTGGCAGGTAGAATAAACATATTTACTTTTCTAGCCTACTATAAGGAAATTAGTGGAGGAAGTGATATCAGTACATAAAGCAGCTTAGTCTTTGATACAAGAACTAGGTCTCTCATCAAACAAATCTGAAACCACTTTACAAATTAGACTTATCAGATATATAGGTTATACCTAAAATATAAAACATAGCTGACACTATGAACTTGGTTGATTCATATTTCTTGTACATGATTGCCTTTTGTAATGTAATATCAGTTGTTTGCATGTTTGCAGGATAATAAAACTTTTTCTTTTCCAGTCCTAATTAACAATATTATCCATAAATATTGTGCTGAATCCTATCGTAATAGCTTCCCATAGAATATTTCAATAGAATAAGCAATCGGTTTCATTCAAATATATCCTAAAAACAAAATGATGACCTGCAAAAAGATGAGCAAACTCTTTAATGACAATGAGGAAAGATTTAAAGCTTCATCAGCTCATGCCTTGGAACAGATCTATAGTAAATAGAGCCTGTTGTCACTTAAGTGGACAAATTACCAAACATATGCTAATTATTAGTCAAGCACCTTCTTCCACTATGCACACAATCACAATTTGTCTCTATTTCCACCATATATTAAAGAAAATGGCATTCATTTCTTCTGAATAGTTTTTGTTGATGATAAATAAATATCATAAATAACCTGGATTAATTCTATATGTGTTTCTAAACATAAGCAATTCATTTCAATTTGTTTCATTTAAATTACTCTTGATTTATATTTTAAATGCATACCGACTACACTATCAGTCCTATGAAACTGTGACACTGAAGCACTACACTACTTATTCTGAACTCTGAAATCCCAAGAAACCAGTTTAAATATGGTTCATGGGAATTCTTTATCAGGTAAATGAAAAATTAGAGGTAGATCACTTTATTCATTTATATTATATGTTATGCATTTACTTATAGTTTGTATTTGCATACAAAATATGTTCAAAATATTCTGATTAATTATTTAAATTAGTTAAATAAAATTAAGCATAATTATTTACTTATTTAAAAGGTATTTTCATTTCAATATTTTATGCTGTTGCAAAGTTTGTTTTCACAGCTTGAAAAACTCATATATTGCTGATAGCAAAATAGTGCAAGCATGTTTGTACATTTTTAATCTTGTATGCTTTATTCTATGTTCTATTTTGTAGCTATATTCTGTAGGTTTTATTTAGTAAGTTTTATTTAGTCTGTGTCACTCACCTGTAATAAAGAATTTGATTTGATTTCAATTTTTTATCCAGAAACAGAGAAAATGGGCTGTAACAGAGAAGTCTGGAATAAGTTGAGATTTTATCAAAATGACAATATATGTATCATGACATCACAGCACAAGATCTGCCCTTGATTGCAACCAATCAAAGCAATTGAAAGAAAAGGGGAAAAAAAGAACATGCCATAATTTCTTTCCTTATCGATATAGGTTATGCTTTGCTAAATTAATTAACGTCTTACCTCCAAATCATTAAATGAACAGTATTAATTCTTTGGAATTGGAAATGAAAGCAAATAGCCCAAAGTGTAATTCAGCTACTGTACACAAAATGGCACACCAAGGTTCCACTAGAACTATTGAAGGCTAATAAATAATTAGTGCAATGACTGAATGCCTTTATAAGACTCTTTAGAGGTAGATAGACACAGAGCTTAAACAATAGTAGGCTGTCTATACAGTGCTGGAGCACAGTTATCAGCATATACATTATAATATTCTCAATCACCCCTGAGCTTTAGCCACAATTTGTTGTGAACTAAAGGGAGCTGAGGTCATTCTTCTCATAGATATTAGATATCTATGGTGGGCAGTTAGGAAAGTCTTACAAATTCCATGCCTCAAAGCCACCAACCATAGCTATTAATATATATTATTTGTGACATTAAAGTGAATGTACTGTATATGCTTCCAGTTGTGGCTAAATTAAAGAACTCAATAAAACTATGTGTCACTTTTACACCAAGATTAATAGGCAAATTAAGAAAATCTTTTATGCTACATATAATGAGGTCACAGCAAAGATGAAAACTGGACAGAAACTGCAGTCCAAGACATGTTTATTAGGGACCAAGCCTACTGAGTATAAGACATATGCAGATTATGCAGAAGGAACAAAGGAAGGAAGGAAAGAATAAGGAAAGAATAGGAAGAAATAAATAATATTGCCATATTCATTTCAATCTAAAGCTAGCTTTTCATCTGTATTAGATGGGGCTGCAACCCCATCTAATATATGTAAAAATCTAGCTTTCTAAAAACCAAAAAGTTCAGCCTTGGTTTGAACAACAAACCAACAAAGCAACACTATGCATCACCAAAAATACACCACACCCACAGTGACACATGGTGGTGGCAGCATTATGCTTTGGGGCTGCTTTTCTTCAGTTGGAACTGGGGCTTTAGTCAATGTGGAGGGAATTATGAACAGTTCCAATGATCAGTCACTTTTGGCACAAAACCTTCAGGCCTTTGCTAAAATGCTGCAGATGAAGTTCACCTTTCAACACAACAACGACCCAAAGCATACCTCCAAATCAACAACAAAAAAAAATGGCTTCACCAGAAGATCAAACTTTTGGAATGGCCCAGCTAGAGCCTGGACCTGAATCCAACTGAAAATCTGTGGGGTGCCCTGAAGGGCTGTGCAGAGGAGATGCCCTCGCAATCTGACAGATTTGGAGTGATTCTGCAAGGAAGAGTGGTCAAAGATTCCCAAGGCAAGATGTGCCATGCTGATAGACTCCTGCCTCAAAAGACTGAATGCTGTCATCAAATCAAAAGGTGCTTCAACAAAGTAGTCTGAGGGGGTGCACGCTTATGCAACCATGATATTCTGGGTTTTTTTCCCTAAAAGATTTCAGTTTGTTTTCCAATTGAATTGTAGAGCTTGTATGTAATATTAAAGGTGGAAAAAATTCTGAAGTGATTTATCTTGGTCTGATTTCTTTACATCTCAAAAACCTGGCATTTTAACAGGGGTGTGTAGACTTTTTATATCCACTGTATATGGCTACATTGGAAGCCTACCTGTCTCTGCAATGTTTTTGTTTTTTTTAATTGTATGGCATAGCAGTTTGGTGTTCATGCTACTTTTTCTTGCTGGGAAATCCTTGTGAGGTCCAGCAGCCAGATGTGTAGACTATTTAGCCATGACAAATCATGTTGCCCGGGGTGCACCACAAGGAGGCAAGTCTACTTTGCACCTAGTTGGGCTGAGAGAGAGTGACTGGCCCAAGGTCATCTAGCTGGCTTTCATGCCTAAGGTGGGACTAGAACTTGCAGACTCCTGGTTTCTAGCCCAGAACCTTAACCACTAGACCAAACTGGCTCTCTCTCTGCCATGTTATGATCTAGGAAAGGAAGTGTGTGTCTGTATATTATGGGAGGGGAGGGGGAAGGGGGGGTTCAGGAACATATTGGAAATATTAGTATCTTTCAATCCAGCAGCTATTTACAGATCTATCAAATTAACTACTACTACACAGTTTGTTTAATCAAACAATGACCATATTCCTGGTGCTATTATAAGTATGTATGGAAAAGAAGCCACGGGGTTTTTTTTTTTAATATAATAGCAAACGAAACAATGTACAGCTATATAAAAAAAGTAGAAAATACATTTGAACTACCTTTTCAATGTGTGGTTTACCTATATGAATACAAAGCAAGGTATTGAAATCCATTAAATATAGTAATTAATTAACATCTCCAAAAATATATAAATAATTGAATTAATATAACAGTAGAGCACATGGCTATATAATTTTATTGTATTTTTTTTTATTGGACTGTAAACTGCTGGGAGTCTATAAATAAAATATATAATCATTGCCATTCTCTGCAAAAGACGCAAGTGTGATTTTCTTGCAAAATCAACAGTTGATGCTGTCAGCTTCAAACACTTGCACTGAATCAAGTTCTACAGTGGGACAGAATTATATCGTAAGAATGAAGTCCTTCCAGGCAGATGGTTAGTGATGCTGTTTACAAGGAAAATAAATTTATCTCCCTGTCCAAATTGCTTTATGGCACTGTAAAAATATCACAAAATGTTTCACTCTCAAAACCTCCTGCAGCTGTTCAAATGAGTTAATTTTAATAATGAAGAACCATATTCCACACCATCCCTCTACCAACCACTGTTTTTTCAATCTCATGTTTCAGCAAACATGCATTTAGAATCTTGAATGTTTAATCATAACTTACTGGCTAATTTGGAGAGCGACAGTGATGAGAAAAGGGTTTAGCACGTCTTCTCTTTTTCCTGCTCTATCAATCAACATCAACAAAATTATCCTGGAAGCTCTTGTTACTTAGAGTATAGGTGATATTTTTTTTCTGGTTTAAATAATAGGAAAGAATACTCATGAGAAAACAAACAAGCAGACAAAATCAACTCTAAATTTTATTTTATTAAATTAAATAAAACTCTGATCACATATTTCATAATGTTCCATTACATTAAACATTATAATTTGTTAGCAACTTTTAAAGATGGTCCAAACCTTTGGGAACCTCTATTTATGTAACTTGATTTAAAACTTAGCAGTCAATATTTGACTAAAAGGACAGTTGAAATCCTATACTATTTAAATATGTCTAATTAAACTAAATAGAACTTATTTATGAGTAGACAGGAATAGGATTGCACTGATCACCTTTCACATGATAATCAAATTATGTGCTGCTTTAACAATAAATATGTACAAATAGAGTATAAATGCATACAATTACAATGCATAATGTGGACCCATATTTGTACAAAATCTAATGTAATCTTTTCTTATTGTAGCCATAAGAAACATTACTGAATGTTGTCCTTTATACTAATTCCTACAAGTAGAACAGAAATAGGACTTCATTTTTAATCAATGGTTACATTTCTGGTATCAATGTACCTTATTCCAAAACAGTTCTAAGTAGATGACAACTTGCACTTCAATAAATAAGGTTCATCTGCTTCTATATCTCTCAGTCTGGTGTATATGCAGAGATTTCACAGAGGCTGTTTAAACATATCATAGATATACAAGTTCCTGCAACTGAATGTGTTTTGTACTACCAGCCAATCATTAATGACATTTTCTTTAAATTTTAGTGTAATAAATGCCTTATTGATAGCAGAAAAATTGATAGATAATAGCACATATCATTTTGGTTTGCAGTTAAAATTCAGAGATTTCAGGGATTACCTGTCTGGCTTCTTTTTGTACAGTTGTTTAAAGAGCCAATTATGTCAGGATGATCTATGCCAAGAAGTAGGCAACCCAGGCTTTGGAATAGTCTGTATCCTTGAATCCCTTTCTGAAACCTGAACCTGGAAGCATAGCTTCTAACCATTTTGATATGGAAGACTCAAGAAAACTATAATGAAAGCCTTAAAAGAGATGTAAAATTGTTCTCTAAAAATGATCCTAAAATACTTCTCTGAAATGAGAAGGCTCATATACTGACTCTGCCATTATGAGTAGGGCATCACTGCCCCACTACCCTACTGCCCCAATCATAGCTTTGCCTTTCAAAAATTAAGTAGCTACGAAAGGTTGTCCACCATTCACCATGGAATGGGAAGGAGCTGCTGTCTGGCCAGCATGCAACAATAAATCAACAAACAATATAGGAAATGATATGTACAGGTTGTGTGGTGCAGTGCCTCAGCATTCTGAACTGATGCTGTTCATAGTTTTTGACCTGTGAGATCAGATAAGCTGCTACCCTTGCAATAAGCACCATCATCTAACACTATTTAACAAGCATTGTGCTTCCTAGAAATGGAGGCTATGATTTTTAACATAGGCATTAGGCTTGTGGCATTTCAATGACCAAACTTTTTCAGTACAATCCTAACACACACTAGGTATGCCCTACTCATAATGGCAGACTTTGATAATAGGATTGCAAATGATTGGCAACCTAGTAGGAATTCTTGGCCATACTTGCCTACAAACTGCTGTCATTTTAATAAAACTGCAAACTGTGTAGCTACCAACTATTGCAGCTACACAGACCATGTGGGACAGAGGTTGAAAATATATACATTTATTGTCTTTACTATTATTAGCTTATTTGATATTTAGGAGCTTTTTGTTCTATGATTCATTCTCACTCAGCTAGTGTTTGGCACTTATTATGATTTTGCACATCAGACAGCTGAAGCACACAGCTTGCTCTTATGTATGTTTATTCAACCACATTTTTCTCAACAGAATCACTTCAAAATATGGCAGTTTCTAGCCACAAGAATAGTGACTACCTGAGGCATCCATTATCTCCCCAAAGCTTTATTGTCAGCCCTGTATTTGATCTCAAAGTGCCACAACAGAAGTTCTCTCCCTTTCATAATGCTGCAATCTTGATTGCATAGTCTTCCTGAAGATGCATAGCATCCTTAATGGCCATGCTCAATATGTGAATACTGGGAACATGAAACTACATGAAATCAAGTGTGAGGTGATAAACTCATGTCTCCATTACCTGCACTGCCTTCACATGTGATCATGGTAATTTGTGAGAAAGCATCATATCATATGGGTGGCTAAATTCATCCTGCAGCAACCAGAATACATTCATTAACCTGGTATTATGGGCTAAATCCATTCTTCCAGTCTATGAATAGTTCTCTTTTCCCAAAGAAATTTCTGATGTTTTGTTCTTAGGTGCTTTTGCATTTTGAATGGACCTTTTTGAGCATACTTTATCATGTGAGGCAGTGCAGAGTGCTTTTTAAGTTATTTTACAAATCTCTTCACACTTTAGACTCCCTAGTTGTCTATTCTTCCAGATTTTATTTTTTAAAGTTTCCAAAGGGGAGAGTATTCATGAGATCATCTCCTGAGATTTAACTATTGAATGAGAAACCAGGAATGGTTGTTGACCATTAAGCAAGTTATTATATAGTAAAAAATAGGACTTCCCCACATATTTTGGGGCCATTTCATAACTAAAGGCATACTCTTGAGAGTATATTATGTTAATTTTATTCTCTTTTGAAAAGAAAGGAAAGCCATTTTTCATCAAATCTCCAAATGGTCCACCAAAGTATAGAGGATTTTTTTCGGTGTAACAGAAGCTTTTTGACAGGTTTGGGCCTGTTGATGCTACCACCGGTGCTGAGCTGGTTTGGAAGTAATTTGTTAGTAAAGAATAATCTTTTGAACCAAAGAAGTGAAATAAATATAAGTTTTTTTTTCTTTTGCAAGTGATTCTGTATTTCCTATGATATTGGGCATAACAACTATTTTTTATAAATCAACATTTTCAAAATAATAAGAGATTTGTATCTTTAATTAAGTCCATAATTTCATTACCAAATAGCACTATGTCTTCTTTGGAAAAGATGAAATCCTTATACCTGTCTTTAGAAAAATGAGAAAGAATAAAAGATCAGCATGAAGGTGTTATGAGGACATAGATATCCTCCTTCTAATCCACAGTGATTAGTAGCATATCTGCACTGATGCTACTTTGCATAAGAATATCCTTTTGTCCTTGACTTTATCTTAGGTTAAATTTAATAGTCTAGGAGCTTTCATTTATTTCACATTGAGTTACATCTGCAATGACTTTGTTTCCCAAAGGCTACTGAAATATAATAAATGCTACTTCGTTAAAAAAAATGGCATGAAGGAGTTCACCAGGGTAGTCTAACCTACAAGTCACCAGTAAACAACATCTATGGCACATTGCTTGAACCACAGACACTGTTAACATCAGACATTTTTGCAATTCTAAGAAACAGTCCCTCTTGCTTAATACATACCATATCTTTACCTACTGTGATGGAATATGTCCCTAAAATGGTGTGTGTGTATGTGTGTGTGTGTGTGTGTGTAATGGTTGCCTATTCTGAAACACCATCAGACTCATGAGCAGGAATTCAAATATATCTGATTTATCAAAGAATAGTATGCAGCATCACAGAGAAAGCTGAGAATGATGAAAGCATGCCAAATTCAAACTAAAAACCCTCGGTGCAAATGAAATCCCTCCCCCCGTAGAATCTTCTCAAGTTCACAATCCCAGGGGCTCCTAACGGTTTCTGATGGTCTGCGGAAAAAGGCCTTGAACAGATAACATAACCCAAACGCATTCCATTATAATGAACGCAGATATAGAGCTTGGTACAAGGTCTCACAGCAGCTCCCTCCCAAACAGAAACGCATGTCAGAGCCATGGCATGTGAAACGTTATGATGTATAAACTACATTGAATCAGTGAACATGACATACTGCCCCCCCCAAAATAAAGAATACATTAAACAGCAGGCTTCAAAGGGTAAGCAAGGTGGAAACGGTTAAATAAATCAGGAGCGTTAACATGGTGGGCAGACACCCATTCAGGATGAGGAAAGTGTTTCCATTGGACCAGATACTGCAGGGTGCCTCGAAGCTTGTGAGAATCAACAATGTCCTTGACTTCAAAGTGTTGTTGGCCGTCAATCATAATTGGAGCAGAAGGAGGAGGTTGAGGGTGCCAATGTGGAGAGTGGTGCACAGGCTTCAGCAAGCTGCAATGGAAAACAGGGTGAAAGCGTTTCAAATTGTGAGGCAGTTCCAATTTAACAGTAACTGGATTGACAAGACCAACAATAGGAAAAGGACCAATGAATTTGGGAGCAAGTTTTTTAGAGGGTTGTGGTGAGTTGATAAATTTAGTAGATAGATACACCTGATCCCCAACTTTGAAGTCGTGTTGTAAAGAGCGATGGTTATCAGCTTGAGACTTGTAAGCAGCCTGGGTGTCAGCTAAAGCCTGTTGAATTACTGGCCAGGAATCAGACAGTTTAACAGCCCAGTCAGATGCAGAACATGTTTGGGAAGGGGGCTGTGGCAGTTCAGGGATAGGAACAAAGTCGTAACCAGAAACCACAAAGGAAAGGGGTTTGTCAGGTACTTTGATGCACAGCATTGCTGTAAGCAACTTCAGCAAAAGGTAATAAGTCCACACAATCGTCCTGATGGTAGTTAATGTATGCTCTAAGAAACTGTTCAAGAGTGGAGTTTAAAATCTCAGTAGAACCGCCATTCTGAGGATGGGATAATGTGGACACTGCTGATTGGTGCCAATCAATTTTAGAAATGATTTCCAAAATTGGGAAGTAAACTGTGTGCCGCGGTCAGAGATCAAATGGGAGGGGCTACCGTGGAGGCGGTAGATGTGGTGGAGAAATATGCCAATTGGGGGGCTGATGGGATGGATGCACATAGAATGAAGTGAGCTTGTTTAGAGAAAAAAATATTTTACAATCCAAATGACAGTTTTCTTCTGACTGGGAGGTAGGTCCACAATGAAGTCCATAGAAATCTTGTCCCAGGGGCGGGATGGGCTGGCCACTGGCTGTAGAAGCCCCTGTGGTTTCCCCCCTTTTTGTTTTTTCATGGCACAAACAGGACAGGAAGCAACATAGTTTTTTACATCATGTCTTAAGGTTGGCCACCAAAATTGACGGCAAACCAAATGCAAGGTTTTGACAAAACCAAAGTGTCCAGCAAGTTTATCATTATGGGAACGCTGCAAAACAGCAGCTCTCAAAGTTTCAGGCACATAAAAGCGGTGTTCCACCCACGCCAGACCATTTTCAAAAGAAACATTGTCTCTAATAGCTAGCAACCAAGTGTCAGATTTCAGCACCTGGAGAAAGTCCTTCTGTAACTGACAAGGAACTTGCACTTTCCGCTTCCCAGACTGGTCTGGGGGCAGGGTTGCTGGCGCATGGGTCTGGCTCCAAGTGACAGCAACCAAGCCCAGTTGTGGTTCAGTGAGAACAGTCCCAACCACATCTGTCACCTGGTCAAGGTCCTGAGGTAAACGTGACAAGGCATCAGCCAGAACGTTTTTCTTTCCTGGAATAAATTTTAACTGGAAGTTAAAGCAACTAAAAAACTGAGTCCAGTGAATCTGTTTAGGGCTCAGACATCGTGGGGTGCAGAGGGCTTCCAGATTCCTGTGATTGGTCCAAACCTCGAAAGGGCATTTAGTGCTTTCAAGGAGATGGCACCAGGTTTCTAAAGCTGCTTTTACAGCAAACACCTCCTTTTCCCAAAAATGCCAATGGTGTTGTTTCAGAAAATTTCCTGGATAGATAAGCGCAGGGTCTTAAGTGATTTTCTGAATCCCTTTGTAACAAAATAGCCCCAGTAGAGGAGTCAGAAGCATCAACTTGGACCACAAAGGGGCGCTCAGGATCAGGGTGCTGTAGAATAGGCTCAGCAGTGAAAACGGTTTTTAATTTCTCAAATGCTGCCTGGCATTCAGGCGTCCAATTCAGCACTGCCCCAGGGTTTTTACTTTGCATGTCTCCCCCAAGCCCTTGATACAGAGTAAATCAGTGAGGGGCAGAGCAATCTCAGTGAACCCCTGGATAAATTGCCAGTAGAAATTACTGAAACCTAGAAAACGTTGTAATTGCCTCCAGGGGCAGGGGCGTTCCCAACTTAGAATCACCTGAATTTTTGCAGGTCCATTTTTGCGTAATACTTGTCTGAGGAGGCATTTGTGTTTCTCCTCAATTTCAGTATAAATGAGAACATCATCTAAATAAGCCAGAACCCCTTTAAACAAATAATCATGTCATACTTCATTAATCAATTGCTTGAAGACCCCAGCAGCCCCTGCCAACCCAAAAGGGAGGACTTTGTATTGAAATGACCCCAGTGGGCAATCAAAAACAGTTTTCCACTCAGCCCCAGCTTTTATGCGAATGCAGAAGTAGGCTTTGTGAAGATCGAGCTTTGAGAAAATCTTGCCCTTTGCCAAATGAGTGAACATGTCCTTCACGAGGGGTAGCGGGTACTTGTTGAAAATAGAGACGGAATATAACCCACGATAGTCCATACAGAGTCGAAGCGTGCCATCCTTCTTTTCCCGGAATAACACAGGGGCTCCAACTGGGGAATTAGCAGGTTCAATAAACCCCGTTGACAGATTTTTGTCAATGAAGTCTTGTAAAGCCTCGAGTTCCTTCTGAGTCATCGGGTAAATTTTTGGCTTGGGCAATTGAACATTGGGGACCAACTCTATTGCACAGTTTTCTGGTGGGGGGGTAACTGATCTGCCTCCATCTCCCCAAATACGTCAGCAAATACTTGGTATTGAGCAGGCAAGCCTTCTAAACGTGGCAAGTCAGGGTGCGGCATGGCGAGCGCTGCCCTTCCAACCCCCGCACATGCAACTATCTCCGCTGCAGGAGCTTGGTAAAATCCATCTGTAAAAGTCACAGTTCTATGCTCCCAGTCTATATAGCAGCTTCAATAGGTCAACCATGGGATCCCCAGGATTACCAAGGGATTGCCAACAGGTGCTACAATGAATTTCAAATTCTCACAGTGGCTGCCCATTTGCATTGCCACAGTTCTAGTGAAGTGGATTGCCACTGCCCGCCCACCCACCATTGAACCATCCAACTGTGTGAAAATCAAAGGCTGCTGGAGGGGGAAACTAGGCAGGTCCAAAGCAGCAACCAGATCAGGGTGAATTAAACACCTGGAACACCCAGATTCAACTAAAGCCCATACCTCTGTAGTTTTTGTGCGGGAACCCAATTTCACTTTTACTGCTAACATGGGACAGTCAGCACTCACCATAGCATCCTCATGCCCATCCTCCTCCACCTGCCTGCTGGCGCTCCTCATGGTAGGTGGCTGGCATTTCCCGCCGGCTCCTTAGAGTTGTCTTCAGCCTCTCCCGAGAAGTAGATTACTTCTTCAGTATCGGCTGTCCCTTTGGCTGCTGTCATTCACCACGAGGTGGGGGGCGATTTGGCTGGCAGCTTCCTCGCTTGAGCTCCATCCTTGGCTTTTGGGCAATCAGCTGCCCAATGGCCCTCCTTTCCGCATCAGAGACACTGAACCCTCATGTAGCGCCGATCTCTCTCCTTATCCCAGGCTCTATAGCTTGGCTGGGCAGCAGTCGCAGCACTTCGGTGTCCCCTCATGGTGGCGGGTGGTTTTTCAGATTTTCTAGTTTGCATGAAGGTATGCTGAAAGTGCTCAGCCTTGCCTGCCAGACAGATTCAGTCGTACAACGACTCGGGGTCATCTCTACACAACACCCAACACAGGACATCCCAGTTGAGTCCCTCTTTAAACCATTCTATTAGAGTGGACTCAGACCAGTCAGTGATTTTCCCAGCCAGAGCTTTAAACTCTAGGGCATAATCAGCTACTGCCATTTGGCCCTGGGTGAGCTCTTTCAGCGCCTTCTTAGATCTTGCCTTGGCCAGAGGATCTTTAAAATGCAGCTTTAATGCCCACATGAAATCATCAAAATAATCAAGTGCAGGGGAGTCAGCATCACTTAATTGAACATACCAGTCAGCCGCTCGACCCTTCAATTTTAGCCTCTTCGGAAGGGAAGCATGCCCCAAACTGCCTCATATAACTCTTAGTTATGAAGAAAGATAACTTTGTTGGATCCCCATCAAACTTGACAGAAAAGTCTCTCCCTCTGCCTCCGCGTCAGCACCATGGCCTGTGAAACGTTACGATGTATAAACTACATTGAATCAGTGAACATGACAGTGTCTGTGTGTGTGTGATGTGATGTGATGGATTTTGGGCCAGAGGAAGGAGGAAGCACATTCCAAGGAGATAAGCATTCTCACAGCCTTGAGAGCCTTGACCAGCAGACAAAGAGAATTAGAGTAGCCCCTCCTTAGAGTTCCTGGGGTATTTGCCTTTATGTTAGTTAGGAGAGGTTTAGTCTGGCAAGCTTCTGTTTTATGGTAAGAACAATAAAGAACTAGAGTTGAAGTATCGGCTCAGCATGGTTCTTTGCTCGATCCCTTGACACCTACTGGTTAAAATTACTACACAACACAGTGGACTGACCCATATAATATTGGCAGATAACTTCAAATCTTCTCTTCAGCTATTCAAAAGAAACTGAGTCTCTATGGTGTCTCCAGTGATGTCATCGTAAGCTCAGAGTCAGACCAAGCTACAGTAGATCAATGTTAAGACAAAGGATCTTAGATATAGAAGGCCAAACAGAAACTGCTGCTTTTTCTCATAATATAATTGCTAATGACCAGATCTTAGTGCCTAAACCAGCTTCATATTTATATCATATTACAGTCCTCAAATTCAAGACAGACTTATATCTAGACCGGTTTAATCCCCCCCCCCCAAGCTGTTTTAGAAGGGAACTATAGGAAAAGCCCATATGAAACCCGATATTGTCCTGTGACACGGGTGCCATAGAAACCACAACCCATGTTCTTTTGTATTGTCAATTCTACAGGAACATTTGCCACCAGTTGTTTACCACCATTTTATTTAAATATACAGGACACTCTGATAATTTTTATTTGCATTATCTGTTAAACAACCAAGATAAATTTATTTCTTTAAAAGTAGAAAAATTCTGCTACATTATGTGTAAGCTTTGCCCACAAATTGTTGCCAACAGTTATAGATGTTAGGGGATAATTTTTGCTTTGTTTGTTTTATAGGATATATTTTTATTGGTCAATGATTGAAATAAAGTTTCTAAGTCTACCATTCTGAAAAGCTGAATTCTAAAATGTTTCACTATAGTTTTGTGAAATAAGCAATCCATATTTGTCTGAAATTATTCTTTCTCCCACATATGGAGCTGGGGTGGATAGCACATGGGAAGACTACATTTTAAGTTCTGGTGTCCACAAGCAATGGGTGTCACAGGAAGGGTTGGGGGGCAAATAACATGTGCATGATATAATCACTTGATCTTAGCAAAAGGCTGAGAAGCCGGATATTATCATATAAATCCTGAGACTTTCATAATTGCATTAGACATCAGGGCACATGGCATAATTTACATGAAGAAATTATAATTGTGGTCTGCTGTTGATGCCATTGCTTACAAACTTTCCTGATGTCTAATTTTATGTGATTTTATTTTTTATTCTAGCTGTATAGTTTTACTGGTCATGTTACAATTTTCCATGTAATATTTTGTAAAGAACCCTGAGTGGACATTCTTAATTTATGATAGATAAAATAAAGAATACTGTACATGAAAGGCCATGTATCCTGATGACAATCAAGCATAGTCAAGATATAGAGTGAGGTATCTGAGAACGAAGAATTAGCCCGAAACCTAATATGGTTTTTCTAAGTCTGGCACTCTTCTCCCTTTGTTGTAACCTAGCTAAAACTCATTTTGCCTCTACTGTAGCCTATGGAAAGCAGGCCGGTGTCTTCGCTTGTATTAGGTCTAGAGCCTCGGTTAGATGGTTTGGACCAGAAAGAAGTTGAACAGTCTCTGTTATGATATCACTGAAGAGTATCTGTTTGTTGCTGTATGAATAGTGTTTGCTTTCCTGGGGATTGCCCATTCCTGACAAGAAAGACATGTTATATAGGGGTGCAGATGTGGGGTGGGGAGACTAAACTGATTGAATATGCATTGCTAAATAGGTGTGGACAACTATGATTCAGTGACTTTCTATGCCTCCAACCCCAATTTGTTCTGGTCCCATAAAAATCAAGCCACTGAAATATAGAAAAACACTGCATTTTGGCTATATGGCTTTTCTTCAACAGAAAACTGATGTTAGCTTTCTGCTATACTTGAATTATTAACATAAAAAAACAGTCCTATCTTCCCAAATTAGCAAAGAAAAAAATTGAAAATGTGGCCCCTTCTGTTCTGATGACATTGTCAAATCACTAGCCTACTTCCTACATTCCTTCAGTCATCCTCCCAAAAATAGTTTTGGTCCTCGGCACAAAAAGGTTCCCTATGTTAGAAATATAAAACCCATAGCACATAACAGGGAATAAGCCAATCATAAGGTTTTATCCTATTTCTACTCACATCATTTTAATAGATCCATGAAGCAAAATGGGTCATGTAAAAAATTGGGGTGTGTGTCCATTACAAATCATAATTATGTCAAAATGACAATACATGGCTCATGATGTCATTGTACTTTGACATGTTTAGGTGATTGTGTGATAACATCTGATGCAAGTATATAAATCACATATTTTACCTGATCATGTCATGACACTTGTGTCATCATTTCCCCTCAGAGGACATCATCACAACATAAATGATATATCATAAACTTCTTTTTTATAAAACCAAGGTCTGCAGTCTGATCCTGAATGATGTTCAGGTATCATAACAGAAATTGCATATAGGCAATCCCAGTACCAATGGAAATTCTTATATTCTGTGTTAATTGTGCTGCCTATTCTACATATTTCATTTCATAAATAGTGCATCCTTTCCTAGTTCTGCCATTGCATCTAGGCTTTAAACAAGTGGCAGTAACTTTCAATTCTGTTCATCAATTCCATTGGCTTGACCAAATTCAAGAAAATAGAATTTTAGAAAAAAAATGAAAGTAGGGATAGTTTACATTAAATATCTATGCAAAAGTTTCAACACAATAAGGCCCTTGCAAAACTAATGCAATGGACTATGCTTGACTATGGGCCTTTCCCTATATGCACATAACCACACTATGAACATGCCCTGGCAATTTGTTTTTCTCTCTCATGTCCTCATCATGTTGCCTTTACCTTGTCTCTGATCCATACTTTATAATCAACATAACACTTTTAGACAACTTTATTATAATTTGCATTCTAAACGCAAAGAAGGAAACATTAGAATTACCAAACGTTCATCCAGTGATTCTGCTTATAATTTTCATTCATTGTCACTGGTCCTCTTAATCTGTTGTTCAAACGATTATAAAAATATTCATGATAGTGAAAACACAAAGAAAAGAAGGTTAGGTGTAAATATTCATGATAGTGAAAACATGGGATTTTACAATCAGTGCTGTAAAATAATGGCCTTCTTAGCTTAAAAGGGTGATTAAGCGTATTTATGGAGGATATATATATATATATACATATAAATATAATATCAATACTATTCATTATGATAGCTATGTAGCAGTGATATGCCACAGAATGTAAAATCAAACTCAAAAGAAACAATAGGCTTCAAATTTTACTGACCATTCCTAAATATGAGATCGACCTTTGACCTTTGACTTCCAGATATCTTAGACTTGACAGCTAAACTGGATTGCAATTGTTTCACCTATTATTGGTTGCCAAGCCTATACCACCACAAATCTCCTGCCCTTGTCAAACATGAGCAAAATTGAATTGGTAGGAATTTTCATTTCTAGATTATTCATTTGTTGGAAAACCAATAGTCTCCTGTCATTCCAGAAAAGGAAACTAGAGGTCTATCTTGCATAAGACCTCATGTGTATAACAGTTCTCTAGTGCTTCTTTATGGCTTATATTGGTCTAATATGACAGAGGAAAAGGTAATCTTTCTCCCAGTGACATAAAATTAGCCATCCTGAATGAACCAGCAATAAACGTAGCACTTCAGAAATAACTCTGTAACTATGATCCTCTATAACTATGCACACATTTAGTTGTCTCTAGGCTGGCAGCAAGAAAGGAAATTTGATATCTGATTGAAAAGTAGAATGATTTTGGCTTCTGATGGGAATGGCAGTCTGAATGACTGTGCCCGCTGGTTTCAGTGGTCAGAACTGATGACATGGTAACTTTTTCGGGCTCAGGCAGGCTTTCCTGAAGCCCTGAAACTTTCTCCAGATTAAGAATACTTGGAATCACCCATCTGTCCTTTGGACCGCTGCTTGCAAGATCGCAAACAGTGTTCACATTCAACTGGTAACAGCAGCCAGGAGGCTGGGACATCACCATTTCCAAGCCATGCTGTAGCCTTAAAGGGACACTAAGATCCATTTCTAAATCACCATATTGTATTCTTTTTTAAGTATATGTACTCTAAGAGAGGCTTTCTACAGCAAGGAGAAGCTGGTTCTCTTGGTGCTTAATGTTATTTTTGGGATTACTTAAAAAAAACCACCTTTTAAGTTTTGGATTTCGTTTTCCTTCCAAAGGAAATTTCAAAGATTGAGAGTAAACAATTGTCTTCCTGTTATTATTTTTGTATTAAATCTGAAGATATTAGCATTTTCCTACACGTTGAATTGGCTGATTTGAACCTTCAGCTTCCTGTTTTCACTTTCCCTTAAGAACAGTCTGCTATTTCACTCTTACTTTATCTAAACATGCTTTGGAACTCGTCCATATCTTTGACTTTCACTGGTTAAGCTTCTGGGGGGGGGGGCATAATCTATCGCATGAGACATGGAGGATTTCAAACAATTTTTTTATGACCTTCACCAGGATTTTAGGCAGATTTCTTCTGACTTTTATGAAACTTTTATGCAAGATATCCAGGACATTGTGGAAAATATGAGATCTAAAACGTGCCATCAGGTTGGGGATGTAGTGGATGAAATTGAGGAATTTAAGAGCAATAGAAAGGTGTTGTTGTTGTTTTTAAGACTGAAATTGGGATTTTTATCCAGTTGTTGGATGAAGATTGGATAATAGACTTGGAGAAATCTAAGGAAGAGAGTGATCTGCAAGCCATAAGTAAAATCGATCTCCTGGTGAATGTCATGAAAAGAACCTGGAATCTTTGAGTGGGGTCAGTTGGGCTGTTTGGCTCTTTTAAGAGGAAAGTTCTGTGCACATTGGGGGATATGTAACTGCTCTGGTTTATTTTGTAGTGGGATAAGGGTTGAAGAATGTTCAACTGGTTTGCTTTAAGGATTTGACTGATGCTATTTGCCTTTAAAGATTAGGATTTATTGTTTTGAATTGGCTTTTGCGGGGGAGTTTATTAAGATTAGAATTACTAAAACTGTTGTATTAGGGTTAAAGAATGTATATTTGGTTTGATTTAAGGTGTTGATTGATGCTATTTTCTTTTAAAGATATGGAATTACCGTTTTGAATTGTCTGTGGTTTTTTGGGAGTTTATTAAGATTTGGATTATTAAAACTGTTGTACTATTAAGTATAATAGCAAACAACTTATGTGCTTTTTAATTTGATTCTTATAGTAGACAGAAATGTAGAATTGTGGTAGGAAAGGGATAATTAAATATGTTTTATCTTTTGGAGGGGAGAAAGATGTTTAGGAGGTTTATATTATTTTTTTTCTTTAGTATAAGGGGGAGGAGTAACTGTACTTAGTGATTTTTATTATGTGTTAAAGTGGAATTACTTTTTTGTCTTTTGCATGCTACCTAGAGTCTGTTTTTACACCACCTAGAATTTCTGTTGGGCAGCTAAATAAATAAATGCCTTTAACATATGATTTGGTCTTCTCCAGCTATACAGTAGTTTCAAATGTGTATTTATAGAATTTTGAAAGAAATGTTATAGTGGTGTTAAATTATATTCCTAAATATGATATTTGTTACCTTATGAAGACTTTTGGCTCTATTAAATCTAGGCTATCGTAAATAGGATAATTTTACATAAATGGAAATAAAAATATCCTTCTACTTTTAAGGCATGGATTCAGTATATGTTATCTATTTTTGAGTAGTCTTTGGGTTCTAAAAATGAGAAGTGAAAACAATATGTTTCTATTGGACTATATTTAATGATTAGTTTAAGAATTGAATTAATTTTATATCAATACCAATGGACATTATATGGATATATTCTCTCTCTGTGTTAATTACCCCTTTTCTTTTTTGTTATATTTAGTTTTATATCTAGTTTTAGGTATAAAACTAAATGTATCTATTTTTTTCCCCTTCATTGTAAAATGCTATTTTATCTCTTTTTTCTTCCTGTCAGTTGTGTTGTTTTCTGAATTTCATTATTTATTTGTTTTAAGAAGTCCAAACCAAACAATTCATGTGGTGACTTAATGTGATGTGTGAAACTGGCTGTTGTCTGATGCTAAAGGAGACATTGTAGGCAGTCACATCACTGTTTCTCAGAGCAATGTTTTGGCTGTTTTAATCAGAAAGAGACTTGCTTAGCTTTTTTCCTTTTACAGTATATAATTGCCAATTCAAATTGCTAGTTTTCCCATCTGCTTCAGATCCTTGGGAAGAGAAAAGAAGTTTGGGGTAATTTTTAGTGGACAAAATGACTAAAGTATAAAGTGTCATAGGTCCTGCATGTACCTATGCTACCATGTCTCCTTTCAGAACTGCAGTCATAGGAAAGGGATAAACAGGTTTTGATCCTCAAACACCTGGATATTCCTCTTTTTAAAAAAGTGTACAGTTATTCTTTTGACTGAATCCATATTCATTTTGTCTGCAGGTAAAACCCAAACATAAAAAAATCAAGAATATGCTTTATTTCAGATTGAAATGGAAATAGTTGCTGTTTTGCTGATGTAATTTTGCATTAAATGGCTAAGAAAAGTTAATAATAAATGGGTTAAGGGAATACACTACTTGTACACAAAATACTTTTGCAAGAAAGGTTAAAAGTTCAGAGTTGAGCTTAAGTCTCTATTGCCTCTAATGTTCCCTTTTAATTATCTGAGGTCAGGAAGTTAATAATACCAGAAATACCCACTAAGAGACCTCTTGCTCACAATATGAACTTTAAACTTGTCCCATTTTTTTTTTTGAAAGGGTAAAAAGTTCAATGAAAACATGATGGTGTTCTCTTTGGCCTATTCCAGTTCAACCTCAAGGGTTAAAAGTTTAACTGTAAAAGAGAAACCTTTGTTCACTGAGGTAATTTCAAAAGTTCACTTATTAAAAGGTAAAGATTTCAAACAAAAGCCAAAGTCCAGTGTGATTCAGTTCCAGAAGGATGAAAATATTGCAATAAAGAGAAGCCCTTTGATCCGTTATCACATCATTCAGAAGTGACTTTTGGAATTTATTTTTCTCTGTATTTTGAACTCAGGAAAAAGATGTATCTTCTGAAAGCCAACTCCATCAGTGAAATTTCAACACATTGCACGTGTGATTCTTTGTAGTTTTCAAGTTGCAATTCATTTTAACCATGTGCAAACCAAGATTTCTTAAATTGCTTGGATCAGCTGCCCCAGGCTGGTGCTCTACAGGTATGTGAGATGTGACTGCCATAAGTCAAAACCAGCAAGGCCAAAGAAATTCATGGGGCATAGTTGATTTAATGGATGTACTGCTTCAGTAACACTCTCAGACCTATTAATTGCAACAGATAAGCAGCATAAATCCTTACTAGATTACTGTGTGGTCTATGATCAGAAAATCTGTAGAAAAGAAAGATGGGGATGGGATGGATGAGTAAAAGTAAAAGACAATCTTCAAAATGATTCCTTTAATAGGCTGGAAGCTGATAATCAATATCTGTCCCATCAACTGTGCTTTGGGGTAGAGTAGCAGATGATCACAAACAATTATAGTTATATGGTGCAGAGGGAAACCAATATAACGATTATAGTTATATGGCTAAGAGGGAAACAAAACAAAACAAAACAGCACATTTGACCACTCACCCATCATTATGCTTCAATATAACTTTTAATGATGGAAAATTTGTTTTTGTCATGTAGTGGTGTGCAGAAGTTAGATTTAAAATAGTTGCAAATCCCTAAATGGGCAGAATCTGACACTGCTTCTGCATTGTTCAGAGTAAAAGACCACATCTTTCTGCAAATTTGAGTACATACTTTTTATATGCAATTGTTTACACACAAAAAGATAGTAAATATGGCAGGAGCAGCAGTTTGGACACCTCCAAGTCTTTGTAAGACATCTTTTGGCAGAAATAACAGCTTCCAAATATTTCTCATAACCAGTTTGTATATTCTTGCTTTTGGAATTTTTTTCATACTGTTTCTGGCAGAATTCTTCTACAGTTAAAAATATTCTTAGGTCTTCTCTTTCTGTATTCCATTCCCAGGTCAATTTTGTCCCCCTTTGATCCCACACCATTATGTATATTGAGCATCTGAACCAATTTGTTTTCTGCTCAGGTGGATGCATTAGCTGAATGTCCATTGGTGTAGGGTTTTGGGCCATTGGTGGGAACTCCCATCTCCCAGTTGCTATGCTCTTCCATTTCCCCATGTTAGAAAGTTACTGTAATCTAACGTCAGCATTTCATTTATCTTTTCAGCTGCCCCCCCATGAGTTTGTTCATTGTTTGTTTGTTTTATCATCAAATAATGAACACAATATAGAGGGAAGCAAAGTGCTGTTTTTTTTCACTGCATGTATAGAGTATTGCTTTGCTCACATGGGATTCTTAGCATTTCAAGGTTGACTGCAATGTAAACAAATATGGATCAGCTTTAAACTATTCCTGAGAATTTGGGGAGTGAAAATGGTGGATGTGGAAGTCAATAAAGTCAGTTAACAATCAAATAAAATTGAGCAACAGCAGGTTAGAAGCTTATTTAAAAATACTTGATTAATTTATACCTCCGACTCTTAGCCATTAAGCTGTATGCTATATCCCAAATGTCTCTTTTTTAGAGGACACATTTTAATTGATTCATTGTTTCCATCATGTCCTTAATTTTCAGACCCCTCTGCATATATCTGCCCTAAACATTCAAACTTCTACTCTCACTGTAAAATACACATGCTACCTTGCTTCAAAAGTTGGATTTAGATCATCGTTCTTGATATAAAAATTAATAAGTACATTTGTTCTCATTAGCATAGCCTGATCAAGGCATCTTCCTTCATAGAGTCAGCAAATGCAAAGTGCTATTGTATGAGCTTTTCCAGTCTCAAGGGAGGAAGAGTCAATGAATGGAAAATAAATGTTTAATTCAGAAAGGCAAGATTTAAATCAAGAAAGTATTATACAAAACTAACTGAAATTCTAGGGAAGGATGAACTATTCTTTTCAGGTTTTACTTTGGCTTTGTACACATCAACTTTGTAAAAATGCACTATGATCCAACCTTAGACTTTCCAACAAATATTTTTTTAGAAGTTTGGATTGTGTTATAAAGTCTTATACCACTAAACTGATTTGTAAAAATTGGTTTAGATTGTGCTACTTACTGAATTCCTTTCTCTCTCAGGATTTAAATCATTCAAACTAAAAGGCATCCAGTAGTTTTGCTTTAATGACTCCCTGCATTCTCATTCTCACAGTTAGCAGAAACAGTGTAGAGGAAATAGATATCCAAAGAAATATTTTGTTTTCTTGTCATACAGTGTCTGAGTTTCAGGACAAAATGTTGAAAGAGTGCTAATAAGATTTATTAGCTCCCTCCCATCTGTCTAAGTGTGGTTAAGTAATGTCTCCTAAAAATAGTCTATACTTCTTTAAAGAGAATATGACTGTTACGTAAAGAGCGAAGCTGGGTCAACTTAATGAAAGAACATGCCTTATGTAGGGAGCATATTGCTTGGCATTTCCTTTTTACAACAACATAAGGTGTGACACAAACCTTCAGATACCACAGCTTTATAAAGCTAAGCTCAATATTAGTGGTGCTCATCACATCAAAACTGCATAGAATAAAAAAAGTTGATACTTTTACTATTAGAAAGTGTTAGTATAAAATCTGATTATAATCATCACCTTCTTTGTTTCCCTTTAGTAAATCTAGAAATATAACTCATAACCGAAAGTGAATGGTGCAATAAAACTCCTAATCCAATTTAGAAATACTCACTTGAATTAAGTAATGATCAAAGCCACACTCAGTCTTCAGAAATCTGACTGCTACTCAAGGAATAAAAAAAGTAAATTATGGAATATCCTAAAATATGAATGTCATATGGAAATAATCACAGAAACTCTTTAAAATTAAAAGAGTGTTTTAAATGGTTTCTTCATTGAGAAAAATGTCTTTTTAATAAAGAATGCATTGACTTAAGAACAAAAGCACAGGTAGTCTTCACTTACCAACCACAATTGGGACCGACAACTCTGTTGCTAAGCGGCACAGTCATTAATGAAATGTCACATGACTGTGCTGACTTGTGATGTCAATTCTGGCTGTAGTCGTTAAGCAAATCACTGGGAGTCATTAGGTGCGACGTCACATGGCTGCAACTTGTGACTTCCTGCCGGCTTCTCCATTGACTTTGCTTGTGAAACTGGCTGTGAAGGTTGCAAATGGTGATCATGTGACTGAGGGATGCTGAAACCATTGTAAATACACACCAGTTGCCAAGAGCCCAAATCACGGTCATGTGACCATGGGACACCGTGAAGGCTGCAAGTTTGAGAACTGGTCATAAGTCTCCTTTTTCAACTCCATTGTCACTTCAGTCACTGAACAAGTGGTCAGTAAGTGAGGACTACCTGTAATGTAAAAAATAAATTGAATAATGACATGCCACAGCATACAACATACTGCATGTTCTTGCTTACTACCTGCACAAAAGACCTGTGAATATAGAACTCTTCAAAGCCTCTTGATTATTTAAAGTTCAACTTTGTATCTGGCTGAAAAGTAAATAAAAAGTCACTAAGAGCAAATAAATTGTTGCAGGTTTCTGGTCACAACACAGCATTCACTCAAACATTTGCAGTTTTTTTTAACAGCAATACCAATTGATTTCTATTTTAAGAATGAAAGTAGAAATTGAGTCACCATATCTGGCCTAAAAAATTCTGGATGACAAAATCTCTGCTGCCACTTAGTGGTCACCCAGATTTTTGCAGTCCAGATCTGAGGCCTTAGTATAAGCTTCATCACTTTTTAGTAAAAGAATATATGTGTATGAATATAAATAACTGAGAACATTATTGTAAGAATTTAAACTAGTTATAAATAAAATTAATCCATAGAATGGGTGCATTTTTTTTCTCTTCAGCTATCAAAATCTTAATGTAAATTTGTTTTTGGGCAAGCTTGTGAAAATGTGCAAAGAAGCAATTTAACAAAAAGAAAAATGAGATATTTATTGTTCACGTTTTAGCTCTGACAAAATTTCTTACATAACAATTCAACGTATTAAAGTTGTACACATTTCAGAAATGATTGGAAAAGTGTTTTGGATCACTCATAAGCACAGCATCTCTCTGGTAGTCATTGAAGCAGGCATATCTTTATCTGAGGCTCTGGATGAGCCTGAAAGACAATGTAGCTTTCAATAAATCAATTAATTAAAGCAGCAGATCTTTAATAAGACTCATAAGGATGGTGCTAGGCTTGCATGAAAGCCAAAGCACATTTTTCCCAATAATGTTCAAAATGTGCACATCCTTCAATCATGGGTGTCTGCAGAGGAATAAATGATGACAAGTATGCTGATACCATCATGCAAAGGGTGCTACTTGTGTCAGACATCAAGACACATGTACTATAATGGCAGCATTTATGTGACAATGGCATTGTGCACATGTCATCATTTTGGTGTCAACCTGGTTTGCTGTAGATGCTGCTGTCTAAAATGCATATTTCAGCAAGACCTGCTAAGTTTGGTGGCCTTGTTGCAGAAATGGGATATCTTTCTATGAAATATGGATATATTAAATAATGTTTTTCTGTCTCAACTTTGAATGCTGGGAATTGTTTTCTTCAACTGTTGTATCTCACTGATCCTTGCAATGATTTCAAATGTGAACATCAGAGGTTGCCCATTAAAATATCTTAGATGAAGGCAGATACTACACCAAATGCTTCACTTAGAATATCCTTGTTCCTGCACTGTAAAATTGTATGTATCATTTATGAAGAATCCACTTATTTTATTTATTAAGGATACTTTTAATTTGTTCTTTTGAAGTGGCAATACTAAATTTTTGGACTATCATCAAGCTATATGCAGTACATGCTCTCACAGAATTAGCTAAAAACATATCTAGAAAAGGGTAAATACCTCTTTCCCATGTCATGAGAACTATCTACCCATACAGAGCCTCTAATCAGTACCTATTAATGACATTGTCTTCCTATTCATATTTTTAACAAATCCCATTATTAATATCAAACTACAGATAGGGGAAACATAAAAGAATAGGATTTAAAAAAAAATTGGAGGTTTTTGAAGTTCTGTGAAAATTTCACCAATTTCAAACATCATATTATTTATGTAGAAACAATATTTAGGTTGTGGTAAAGAATTTTTATTTCATAACATCAGTTAAATAAACTTGTAGAAAAAGTGATTAGAAATTGGTTTATGCTATACAATTTCAGTTTTATTACAGCCTTTAAGTAGCAAAGAACTGCAATTCTAGAATTGTGATTATTCAATCCTAAAGACCATATAGATAAGGGAAGTCATATATATGGAACTTAGGAAAAATTACTTGGAAGCATTTTCTAGGTGTTTCAGTCTTCTACAAGATCTTTATCATTCTATCAGCATAATTGTTTTAGGGGAAAGTGATTACCCTTCTTCATGATGTACATCATATTTTGCATTAAACTATCTCTAGTGAGTAACACTTTGTAATAATTGGTCTAATCTTTATTAATTTCTTCAGTGTTCATCATAGTAACATTAATCATTAGCTGCACTTTTGGTATTAATATGAATGTCATACATACCATCTTAGCAGCTCCACTATAATTTGGGATTAATTAATTTACTGTTCCTGCCAACACTGATTTAAAAATTAGACTTAGAGCACAAATTCACCTTGACGCTTGCTTACTTTTTAAAAAACATACTTTGAACTCTGATGTAAATACTTAGGATAATCTTTTCTTCTGCAATTCCCATTTCAGTGGGGATTGCACATTTTCATTTCATGTTCATCTTGGCCTATCTTGCAAAGAAGAATGTCCTAAGAAAAATAGCCTGATAAGACAGGTTTGGAATATTCCAAGGAACCTACAACCAGCTTTATTTTGTAAAAGTCTCTTAATACATTAGTTAAATTAGATCTCAGAACAACATAAAGATCTGGTTGACAAAGCTCTGGAGTAAGAAAATACATTGTTTAGCAAATGCTTTGCTTACACACTGCAATAAAAAGCCCTTGTTGATAATTCAGGATTAGTACAAGGGCAGTGGTGTATGGAGGTGTTGTCACAAAAGGCAAGATGACAGTCATGGCAGTACAAACCTCCCTCCTTGGTAAATGTGTGCAACATCAACACATGTACAAAAGTCACAGGGCTTTGATCACACTGCCACAAGCACCACCTTGCTTTTTTTGACCCATTCCTACAAACATCATTGTATAAGGATGACTATATTCTATTAGGAAGTATAACAAGACATTATTAAGGGGAGCAAACAGTGAGGCTGCCCAGGTTAAAGAGTTCCTGAAAAGAAAATAATGCAGATAGGAATCCTCGTAATACTTTAGCATGTTCATCTTTCATATTTTTCTGTCCCTTTGTTCCTCATTATTTTCCTCCTCCTGGCATTATCTCTGTTCCTTTATCTCCATTTCCAATTGACTTATTCTATTTTCTCCCCCCTTTTTCCCTGACCAGGAAGCAATACTGTACCTTTTCTTCCCTTCCTTTCCCTTCCCTTCGTTTTTCCAGAGAGCAAAATGGTGAGAAAGTGGAAAGGAAGATGTAGGATATAACTTCTGCTGACTTTTTAAAAATAACATGCCATATACTGTAGACCTGCTTAATGTCTTTTTGCTACTGTCTCAATTACTTATTTCCCCCATTATAAGCATTTGATAACCTCCTCAACTTGGAGTTCAGACTAAGGAGCAGCCCTAGTTACATTACTAGGATAGAATATAAATGTTCCCTTGATTCTCATCATAAACCAAAGATTGTGACTTTACCAGGAGATTCTACAGTTTCTTAATATCATGAATTTATTGAACCCCTTTGAACTTATTTTAAGCAGAAACACCAGGTGATCTTGAAATGTCCCTTTTGATCTCAGTGTACACAGAATTTGCAAGAATGACAGAGAGTCTGCACAAAGCAACTATCACAGGATGTTCAATATAATAGTCTGGGCAGGCCATTAATGTTACTGCCAGCCTCAGTGTTTACTAAAGAAAATGTTAATACAGTCAAGAATGAACTTGAGGAAAACAAGTATTTCCAGTGCTGACTCTTCCACCTTCAGGGAAACATTAGCCAATGGAGCCTTTGTTCAGCCATGTGTAGAGACTGAGCAAATATTTTTCTTCTTATCAGCTGGATTCTTAACTCAGTATGACTTATTTGCACCAATAACCTTCTTTAACCTGGCATCCTCTACATTTGTTGGCTACAATTCTGATATTCCCCAATTAATGAGGTCACTGACTATATATAAGCTAAGTATCATGGGAATTATAGTCCAACACCAGATTGTTCTGGGTCTTAACCTTAGAGGGAAAATATGCATTTTAGAGACATGCAAAGAAAAAAAAAAATCAGGTGAATATTTGTTTTAATTGATGCAATTCTCATTCATGATGTGTTTCATATGCGAAATTCAATCTATTTCACATTCTTTAGTATTCACATTTGTTTGTTCATTAACATTAGCCTTTGGGTCCTCCATTCTTAACTGTTTTACAGTATTTCTGGCTCCAACAGCAGCAGCTAATGAAAGTGATGTGTGAAGATGCTTCAGGTAGTCATCATTTTATTTGTTTATTTTTATTTATTTCTCACATTTCTGCACTGCCAATCTCCCAAGCGACTCTAGGTGGTTTACAATTCAGTTAAAATAACAGGAGATTAAAATCATAAAAACCAGTACATCATAAAAATATAAATACAAAATATAAAAATATTTAAAATGTATATAAAATATAAATTCCTCAGGGCCACATCACAGCACCAACCACCCCCATATTTTGTATAATCTACAAATTAATCTGTTGGGGGACTTAACATATTTTGTTAGCTTTATGATGGAAACAAACCTTTTCAGATGTACCTGCCAAAAGTACAATATGGTGTTAAAATGGAGAATGAGGAAACCTTAATACAATTGTCATTGCTATTCCATATACTACATATTCTTTGTATCTATTTGATCCTTTTCAGCACTAACTTCAGGACAAATACAACCCTTTCAGTTGAATTTTAATCCAGAAACAACGCATGTAGAATGATTAATTCTGTTTATACATAAAAAGAATACAAATATTCTCAAGGATCACTTTTTCTAGAGCAATCAACAACTCAAAAATAGGTTTGATTGCACCAAATCATAGCTCAATACTTCAGCTCTGCTCTTTCTCTTACAACTGATAGGATCTGAAAGTGCTCAGTCATTATTAAGTCTTGAATGGTATCCAACCAGCAGTAACAAGACTGAAAATACATTCTAATCATCTTGCATTACACATACTTATACTTGAGGATAAGGTAACAGGGATTCATTCTATAAGGACAAGCTGGTGCATTTACAGGCCGATTATTGAGCATGTTACCTGAAAAGGAAAAGGATTGTTCTGAACATGACATAAGAGAGAAATGAAGCTCTGCAGGACAAACAATGGAAATAAAAAGATCAACTCAAACCTACACGTGGAAGCCATGTGACTTAATAGGGCATATTTGTCCATGTAATGGTAGTGAATGTGTACAGCAAAAAAGTGGGGGGGAAAATGAAAGCATGTCAGAGAAAATTGTTTCTGAAAAGAGAGAACAGAATGGACTAAGCTTTATTTGTACATCAAACATGTATGGGATTATTTTAGATTAACTTTTTGGTTTTTAGCATCTGTGTTGAAAGCTTTTGCCTGTTTTAGGGCACTCTGAAAATTAAAAAATAAAAGAGTTATACTTATCCCAATAAAGCAAAGCTAGGGGATTTGAGCACTATACACTTGTGAAAATATGAAAGATTAAAAGGGGACAGATAAAAAACTGTAATGTGGTTCTTGAGAAAGACAGTAAAGGAATATATGAAAAATCCTTTCAAAATAATCTGACTACATCATTTTTACTAATGCTCAGTTGTGGCCTAATTCTTTCTGAATGAAGCTAGGAAACCTTGTAATTTTTATTTCACAGTACCAAACAAGCAAGTCTCATCATGAAAGCACAATCTGTGTGTTGTACATACAGTTCTATTCATATTATATGATTAACATTAGAAATAGATGAGAAATTTTGTTCATCTGATGTAAATATACAGTATACCAATCCTGGGCCTGCCAAATGCATATTGGACCCACAACCTGCTTTGATGCCAAAAATTTTTTTCTAGAATTTTGTGCTATGCAGAAAATAAGGGAAATAAATACATTTGCATATTTGGAAAAATGTCCAAACATGCATTTTACTATGGGAAAAATAAGTTTGCAGAAATATGTACTTTACTAAAATGCACACATTAGGAGAAAGTATTAAAAAAAAATTAAAAGTTATGAAACCTTTTATAATTTTTTTCTAAACAAGCCAAACAGAATTTGTGATGAAAAATAAGAAATATGGAAAATACAGAAGTCAGAACATTGCTCATCCCTTGCACAGAGTAACAAGTTTACACTGTAAAGCAGACTTTAACTTTGTTTGAAGGCAATTCCATACACTTTTCATACATTCTGTTGTGTTTAGTGATGCTTACTCTCTGGTATATATGTTCAAAGTAATAGGCTTAGATTGCAAATCTCTTCATGTCTAGTCAGAAGTAAGCCCATTTAATTCAAGATTACCGTATCCAAAGAATATATTAGACTGTTTTCTCTGAGGCTGAAGTCCTCTCTAATCTCTGAGGAAGAAAATCACTATCAAAGTCCTCATCCTGCTACAGTAATCAACCTCCAAACCTGAAAAGCTGAAAAGGTTCATTAAAGTGGTAAACAGATAAGTGGAAAGAAATTTAAAGTCTAACAACTCCTTCACTACATCCCTTGCTCACAAGCTGATTTAGACTTTCTTCTGGACTGATCTAAATATATTCCCTCCCATTTCTATTAGTAGAATGTAAAGGGATGGAAAAGTTTGCTGGGCAAGAAAACAGTTGCAAATGTTTCTCTTCATTTAAGTTTTATCCTGATGTCTTGTTGCTGGCAAGGAGTAGGAGGTCATGAATCAATATGAACAAAGCACCAGTGATGGTCCTGTCCAGCCATAAGAAGCTTGGACAAAGAAACAGCTCACTCTATATTTTTAAAGAGACTAGAAGCATAACTCATTTACATATACTTATACATATACATATGATTAAAAGTACAGATATTTTGATGTCTTTTTTATAGGACAAAACAATGCTATCCTCATAACATAATTAATAATGAACTGACAATGTCCAGTATTTCCTTAAGTATGCATAATCATCCTAGAACACAAATTCATATGTTTTAGAACTCATCCTTCTTTTAAAAGCCCTCCATCTGTCACCTGTTGAACATAAAGAGCAAGTAATGGAGAAACAAGATAAGCCATGGTTGAGATAACTATCTTTCATGCATATCTTATTTTTTATTTATTTTAGTTTGTTTATTAATTTATGGTTCAAGACCAAAACTGTGAGGAAAGCCCCAGCTGATTCCTAGGGGCTACAGCTAAAGATAAAAATTTTGCCACTGCTCTTAATGTGTTTAGAAATTGGTTACTTAAAAGGAAAGCCGTGATCTCCTCAACATGAAGGAAATTAAACTTTGTAACAACTGGGGTTATAATTTTTAATTGCCATTGTCAATAGAGTGAACATTTTAATAGAATATGGGATACAGATTCATCCTCCGTATTTTAATTTATATACAAATATGATTTTCATATGGAAGGTTGAAATATCTTTCAGTTGTTACCCTGATGAGTATTTCATCAATTTGGGGCAGAGAAAAGGGCTTCCATACAGAGCATGCATGACTTTAAAAAGTAGCTAGGGAGATTCCAGTAGGCCACAGAAATTCCCCTATAACAAAATGGGAGATTTTGGCCCTCTCTGACTGAATATCTAAGTCCCAAACCCTCTGTTGAGTTCTGCTAAATTTTTATTAAGCCCCAAAGTAAATAATCCTGGTATCAACAGATTATAATGCATTAGGTCTTGATCAATTTGCCTATGCAGTGTGATCTATTGTTCAGAGTAAGATGAACAAAGGAGGTTTCCCAAAAGATTTACCTTGCCTAAGATCTTAAGCAGCATTATCTTGTATGGCCCTTGAAAGAGATACAGCTCAGTTTGAATAATGTCACACCGCTAGAGGTCGAGTGAGGGATGCAAGTGATTGTTTTTAAAAATTTAGCTTGTATAGAATTGAAGATGGATATCTTCTTATAGACACACACTTGGGTATTCCAAACTTTGGCACTGAATAGGTTAATGGCAGCTGGGACAAAATTATTCCCCTGCTGGTTTGCAAATGTTGTAATTGCAAGAGATGTTATTTGAGTCCTTGTAGCTAGTTCACTTGCTTGGTTATCCCAGCAGGTAGGTTTGAAGTTGATGCCTAAATATTTGAAAAATATTACTGGCTCAGTAGAACCATTTATCAACCATTTAGCTGAGGGGTTGAACTGTTTTCTTGAAAATACCAGGACTTTTGTTCTTGAGTGGTTTATTTTGAAGGCAGAATAGGCACAATAGGCAGATAATACTCTAAGACATCTATGCAGCCCAACTGTTGATATAAAGAAAATGACTGCACCATCCACATCTAATAGAATATATATGGGGCAATTGGCAAGAGGGGGAAGATTAAAATCTGGGACAGCAAAAACTTCAATGTCATTAATGTACTGTACGTATCTTAAATACTGTATGCAAGGATCATAGGATAGAACATAAATCCTATGGAAACCAAAAAAACGGGAGCAACACTTTATATAGATGTTGCCCTCATCTTAAATCAAGGCTGAAGCAAAGGACAAAAGCTCAGGCTCCTAAATGAAATATTTCATTTCAAAATGAAAGCCATTTTCTGACCTGAAAAGAAGACAGCATTTTGCTTGCTTCCAATCAACTTGAACTGTAAAGGTAGGATTGAATTGCACTGGACCATCTAAACTCATTAGAAACCCCTTAAAATTTAAAGGAAGAGCAAACAATTGATTGTAAAGAGGAAACTCCTTCCCCCATCCCCCCCCACCGCAAAAGGATATGGCAAAGTCTCCTTTCTGCGCCCATGATATAAGTGATAGCTCTGTGGGGACTCACTGCAAGTCTACCTTGGAAAGAATTACCCTCCTATGTTACTCACTGGATCATACAGTGCATCAGTCACTCTGTGCTATCAAATTTTCCTAATAGGGCTGTTCTAAAGTGGTGGAGACTAAATATGGACTTCATATGAAGTGCAAATGTGCATTTTCAGGGAAAAAAATCCCCTGAAGAATTGGAATAAAAACCAAATATGCTCCTTTACTTCCCTTTGTTACATATAATTCCACACCTCTTTTACTGTTTCCACTCAGAGGACAGATTGTTTATTTATTAAATTTCTATGCAACCCAACTCTCAACGATTCTTGGAGGTTCAAAAGTACACAATTAGGTTGAGAAAGAATATTTGCTTAAATATAATAGCAGTAAGTAGCCTTTCAATTTGTTGGCCATCCAGTGATCGGACATCCTGGTGTTAAAGTGAACCTGGTGCTTTGAATTACTTATATCCTAAAAAAAAACGTCATAGGAAAAAAGTTCTACATATGCTAGAATAAATGCAAAATGTGTATATTATGGGTTAGATCATTTCTTCAATTTATACAAATATTAACACTTTTATGTATAGAAGCAGTTTCCTGATTTATATTGTTGGGAAATCTGGCATGTATGAATCCAGAAAGAGGATCCATCTTCATTGGATACAATAATTCCTCCAAATACATTTTTCCAGAGCTGTTGGACAATTTCATTATGTTCTGTTACCCACTTTGATTCTGTATCTCATCTAATATTCTGTTAGGCTGTTCAACAATGTAGCTAATATTGTTGCTGACTTTCTTGTCCTTTTTCAATAGAAAAAACGTTATTTGAGATTTTACAGTTTGGAATTTCATTCACTCCTGCAGCTAACAGAGATGATAACAAAATGCCACTTGATTTACATTACAGGGCTTTCAATGAATATAATGTCCCTCCTTTGGCCTTTAAGCGCTGTATCATCTGTGTCAGGCATATTTAAACAAATGTTGGCTCTCTTAATGCTGTATTGAACACTGCAAATTGCTGATGCAGTCATTATGGCTTTCCCAAAGCCCATAAGATGAAATTGTGTTTGTCTATATAGCATTTAGTTTCACTCTTTGAAGACATGGAGGTCCATTTTCTTCTTGGCTTTCAAAACTCTCTGGCTATCTTTACTATCTAACTTTTATTAGCAGTTCTTTTCCTGATTGTTTATTGGGAAATAGAAGGAGATGAAAGAGGGAGACATTGGATTGCCTAATATACTACCATATGGCCAAACAAATGAAGCTGAGATCTTCATTATGGACTGTGCACATGAAGATTTCTCACCTGCCAAACAGATGGTTTGTAATGTCAGCTCAATCACTTGTTGAGGATACCAACCAAACAGGTGACTAGTCCTGTCAAAGCTGATAGTGCCAAACATCCATTAAGCAGAGCATAGAGTACTGTGAACATATTGAGAATAACGAAAGATGATAGACAGACAGACAGACAGACGGACAGACAGGAGACAGAAAGAGATTCTCCTTGAACCAAATTCTGTTGTGCTTGTGAAATCTGATCACGGAGATTTATTTATTTATTTATTGAATTTTTATCACCACCCATCTCCCCCCTAAGGAGGGACTGCTTCTTTTCTCAGAAATAATTCTGTTGGTCTTTTTAACCCTGGAATTAGAATTTGTATTTACAAGAAGTAATTACATGACATTTAAATATACAAATATATAATATTCAGGAAACAGTTAAAAGAAATTAACTTTGTGCATTGAAATAATCCTAGGATTATTTCTCTAGTTCTATTACTATACTTTACTTGTAGGTAATATTCATGTATCTGAGCAAAGTTAAGTAATAGGATGTATGTTCTGAGTTTACTTCTAAAAGTGACTTACATCAAAATGTATTTCTACCCCAGCTGAAATTATTGTGGAATCTTTAGAAGACTAGAGCATAGGAAAGTACATGATAGAAATCAAGTTTTCCCATATGTAGATAAGTTATGCACAGTGGGAGACAAATTTTGTGTCTCTCCCCCCCCCCCATGTACTAATCTAGCAAATTAAAATGCATGGCAAAAGTTCACAAAGTGTGAATTAGATTTATGCAACAACATCTTTCTTGTATGGAGAATCCATCACCCTCTGTTGCTGAATGCTTTCTTTGTTTCATATTGTATCCATCAAATCCCATTTGATTTCCATTTATTCACTGTAATTTGATTGAAAACCTTCATTTTTTTTCCCTATTTCTCAAAAGGCCCAGAATATTCTATTCTGGGCTGTTGTGGCAAAATATATACATAGAAAAAGAGAGAGGAAGAGAGACAGTCAGTCCCACTTACTACAGTTTGAGAACATCGGCCAATGCCAGAACAGAACAAATGGACATGAATAGAATTTTGAATGAGACCACCATTGGGCCTACTCTGGTTCCACCACCATCCTGCCTCAAACACACACATTTTGGATTGCGTCTCTGGGTGTTGAGAGTTGGGTGTTGCTTTGTTTTTGTTTTTTGAAAAACAGAAAATCTGTTTTCTATTTGCCCTGAACTGAATGCACACTCCTAGAATGTATTCGTTGTCCATATAACTAGGAAAAAACCCTATTCTTCTTAAACATGTTTGGTTTAGGTATATTTACTAGTTCAAAATGTGAATTGTAGTCACATTTTGCTGGAGGCAAATGACACTCTTGATGGTTCACAAAAGTCAGACCGTCAAGCAGGAATTAGTGAGCAGGGTTCATTAACCTAAAAACTGAGGTCATGTATCAACATACAAGGAAGCAAACCTGCTGAATTTATAATGCTTTGAGAAAGATTTCACCTGAAAAAATTGAGTAGTTGAATTTAACAAAAAATGTTATTTTAAGTTAATGCCTGTGCAGTAACTAATCAATAAAACTCTAAAGAAACATTAATGCTACTTTTCTTCTTCAGAGCAGATGAATGTTAATCGTTTTCTATCAGATAACCCTCATTCTTTGAAACTACTGAAATTAGAAAGACATTAGAAATCTGAAATCTTGCAAAGAACAACTGTGGATCAGTAACATACAGGAAGTGAAACAGATTAAAGAAGCACATTAAAAAAACCTATTATGAATATGTTGCTTCATGGGAAAAATTCCAAAATTTATACCTGCATTATATTTTTATTAGAATCAAGCAAAATGATACAAAAGAGTACATAAGGTTAACATTTCTGCAATCTTCAGAACCATTGATCAGGTAAGTTATTACAAAAATGTAGGGGGAAGGAGGTGAGAATGGAAATGAAACAAGAATGTCAGCCAAATTAGGTTGCATTTCAGCCATGATATTTGTAGTTCAAAGTTAGCTTCTAGAACAGGGTTCTCCAAAATGGTCAGTATTAACCCCAAGGGTCGATGTGCCTATCCAAGGGGTTGATGTTATTGTTGTTGTTATTATTCATACTACTATTAGTTAAAGTATTATTTATTAAATTATGTTCATATATAAATGTTTGGGCATTGATGAACAATTTGAAACTTCATGAAGGGATCGATGAGCTGAAGAGTTTGGGGACCCTTGCCCTAGATGAAGGCTATGGAAGTTAATGTTAAGTATTGTTGGAATTATTGCTTTTTCCTCACAACTCTGAAAGAATCCCTGCGTTGTATTCATGGAGTGCTGCCAGGTTTGAGGGAAAAGGCTCTCAGAAAAGGGTATCTGGTAGGCAGGGTCAAAAAATTTAAGATGGCAGATGTCATTGTGTTATCAAAGCCCCAACTCTAACACATATAAAAAAGGGGTGAGGGTTCAAAGTCCCACTTGCCATTCTGATCCCCCATGGACACTTCTTATTTTGGCGACTCACACCTACACTTTTGAGTGCTTATACTCCTCAGTATCTCTCACCCCTCCCTCTTAATATCCATCCCTTTTAACTTTCTCTGTTTCTGAGAAACTCTTTTTTTTCCCCCTCCCTTCCCTTTAAAGGTTAGCAGCCTTCCTTCTTTTCAATCCCCCTTTCCAAGGGCAGGGATGTGCACAAAGCAAAGGCAGGAGGCAGAAGAGGGGGCTGAATTTTATTTTTCAAAAATGTGATTCTGAATTCCAGCTGCTGTTGTTGGAAAATGTGACTGTTGGGGAGGCAGGTGTAGTGAAGAACAGAGGAACAGGAAGGACGAACGATCCATGTGGGAAAAGTTACCAATAGGCCTAGCAACCATCTAGGATTCATTCATATCATGAGGATGCTATTCCTGCCATCTAAACAAAATGAAAAGGATAATGGGGAGGTTCTGTTTTCTCCTGCAGCCAAAGCAGAAAAGGCCACAGAGTTGGCTGGTCTGATGGAAATCCCATGTGAATTAGAAAGTTAGAAATATGAGGTTATAGTGCATTTTTTCGAAACAAAACCACCACTTTCCTGCCAAATCACTTCAATCTAGCTTCAGCTTGCCACAGCAGCTTGGCACTGAGACAAGATGTACCAATAGTAAGCAAGCCATCTCAGTACCATGGCAAGGATGGTGTGTGGATGAGGCCTTTATAGTTTTCCTGGGAAGATGGAATTGATGGATAGAAGTACATAAGAAGCTGGAGAAGGTTATCATGTTATCAGCAATGGATAAATATATTGAAGTTTACCCAGAATTGTAGCAACAAGTTGAAGAATGGAAGGGAAAGCCTGAGTAGGAGCCTGAGACATGTTTTATGCATAAAGGCTGAACAGGTGCCAGTCCAGCCTAACTCCATTTGCTACATGGATGAATGGATGAACTAACTAATTGACTTGGGTGAGTCCTACTTAAAATGACTTTTCCTTCTCTGGGATTTAGCAGAAAGGTAATGAATAGCTTCTGTCTCTCCCTGATCCTTGTTACGATACAGTGTCAATCTCTTATAAAAAAGCTTGCCATTCCTCTTTTCCTTTTGGGATATGCTAACATTAAACATTATGCTAAGATTATGGTTGCCATGGCAGAGATGCATAATCCGGTGCAACAGGGCTCCATGTGTTCCCGCCATAAAATCATGAATTTGGGGTCCAGAGTTCTTTAGCAGTTACTATCAAATTATCAACTTTAATATAATAATGAGAATTATTAAACACATGCTGAGTCATCTTTTAAACTATTTTAATTGTTTTAATTTTAATTAAGCTAGGGCTGCTGCTAGAGTACTAACTATCTAAGGCTGTGGGTGTACTGACTGCCTGGATACTGTTTTAGGGCTGGTTTTGGAGTTCCCAAGATTTTAGTTTTGGGTAATTTCAATTTTGATGTCCCAGGAAAGAGCCTATCAGATTGTATGACTTCATGGCCTTCATGGTGCAGCCACAACACACATGGATGGGCAAACACTAGACTTGGCCTTCACTTCACAGAAGATGAAATGTGTACTGTGCATAGAAGACACTTCACTTCCTTAACCAACTGTGGATTATCGATGCCATGGACCTTTGCACGGATGGATGGCTGGCTGTTCAGAATGGTATGCCTATTATATGCAGAATGAATATAGAAAGATACAAGTAATGGATCTTACGTTGCTCCTGGGTTTACTGAGGAATTGAAAGAAATATGTGGTTATGCAGGCCTTGGTGCTCCCCACTATGTTATTTATTTAACGTATTTATGAAACCACTGGAATAGGTCATCCAACATTTGCATCAGTATGTTAAGGACCCTAGTTATACATCACTGCCCAGGCCAAGCCAGAGATGCCTTTGGCCTTAACTGGTGTCTGGAGATTACCAGGAACTGGATCAACTGAAACAAACTCACATTAAATCCTACAGAGACAGAACTACTATTCATCAATAAATATCTGGGCAGTCTCATAACATCAGTCTCAGTAACTATATAGGAGTTGTTCTCCCCCTCAAAAGTTGGTTCATGGCTTACAGGTCTTTTTGAATTCATAGCTTTTGCTATGAGTACATCAGTTGCAACCCTATCTACAGTACACCAGTCTACCCTGTCAATATTAAGCCTGGATTATCATTCAGTTGGATTACTGTAATACATTCTGTGTGGGGTTGCCTCTGGAGATGACCCCAAAGCTGCAGCTGTTATAAAACATAGCAGCTAAGCTGTTGGCAGATCAGCTCTGCTGGTACAGAATAACACTGGTTTTAAGATTGTTGGACTGGTTATTAGTAGGTTTCTGGGCACAATTCAACTGCTGATTATCACCTATAAAGACCTGCATGATATACTGTAGCACCAGAATATTTCATGCACCATCTTACCAAGAATGTATATGCTTGTCTGGATCAAACATCTAGAGAAGCCTTGCTACATGGCAGGCTTTTCCTATAGTAGACTCCATACTCGGGAGATTTCCCAAGATATGTATTTTGCTCCTTCCTTGCTTGCATTTCTCAAGGTGGAAAACTTCGTATTGTTCTGTTGTGCCTTTGACCCAAAATGGTTATGGGAATCCATCTTGTGTATGTATATCTCTTGTATTTATATAATTTTGTTATGGTTTGGTTTCTGTTTTAGCCTGCTTGGTTGTTAACCTTCCAGAGTCTTTCACTAGGGCAGTTTATAATATGGTAAATGAATTAATTAAATAAAATCAATCAATTAATTAAAGAAATAAATTTAAACTTAATCCAGTTTTGTTTTGGTCTTGGTTCCATTCACTTATTTGTTCACAGTGGAAAGGGAATCCCATGGGTCATCAAATTATGCAGACTTATAAGCTACATCAATATTTCATTTGTTCCATTTATTCCAAAAGTGTGTGCATGTATGTGTACACACACACACACACACACACATTTTTCTGTATTTTAAAACATCCAGAAATAAATTTCCAATTAACATAGTGCAGTACAAGGCTCACAAGGAATGTAAAATGTCTGCAAACTTATGCAATAATTTGGTATATGATTTAGGTTTACTAAGTGTTTGTTGAAGTTTTGCTGACTTCTTAATGACTACAATGCTGAAGTACAGTGACAAATTAAAGAATCAGGATTTGCAGCATAAGCAGTAGTTTCATGAACTTTCAGAAAGTACAGTAGCATTAATTTAAATGGGTCTTCTAGTGTGACATAGGAGAATTCTCTAAAAGTTAATTGAAGTTGCACTACTATAGATGTGAAGCTTGTGGAAGCTCTTTGGTCCTACTATAAAAATATGTCTAAGTCCATGATTGCAAATTCAAAGACTTTGCTATCCATTAATTATAAATTATAATAAGAATTACAGTTCATAATTTTTTCAGAATACAAACCTGAGATATCTCAGGTCATCACTGGATAGCATTTGACCAGGGAATTCATATGACATGCCACTATATGCTGCATATAGCTTGAACGGATATGCTCTGCAGGTACAATTATTCTATGATCCCAAAGTACATAACCTTGGACAGTGTAGTTTCTCTGATGTAAATAAAGAAAAGACATTAATCAGCAATGATTTTGGAGTGATGATTTGTATCTTAATGCACAACTCCCACAGACAACCCAGATCATCACTATTTGTCATGGAAACATAAAATAAAAGGGGAAAAAAAGCAAAAGTTGATCAGAAAAAGTTCACAAATCCAGCAGGGAATTACAAATCAAAATGTATCAATACAGTACATCTAATTTTTGAGCAGGCGGTAGCTGAATAATTTTTCATCTCTCAGACTCAGGACAATATTCCAGACTGAAGAATCAGGAAAGACTTTTAACTGAGTAAGGAAAACAAAATGTTTCCACTGAGATGTGAGGCTATAAAGTACACCTATAAATATTTTATATTGGATAAAGCACTTCAAATAAGAAAAATTGGAATAAAAAAAGTACATAAGATATTTTGAAAGTCAGTGCTGGGGGCTTTTGGGTGGAAAACATGGGGGACTGACATGTTTCTGCAAAACTGGGGACAATGCTGAGGCAAATACCAATAGCCAGGCATAGCGCCCAAGCTAATGGAGTTTCCCTGGATACAGGGAAGCTGTGAGATCACCCACTTGAGCTCCAAGGGACAGATCCTCAGGGGGAAGCCTGCAGGATCCAGAGAGAACCTGTTGGCGACTCCCAAGTAGACCACCTGGAACCTCGGAAGGATGCAATGTGCTCGGAGCCTCAGGTGAAGCCTGCTTAAAGGACACTACTTTTGACCAATTCACTTTCTAATGGACATTTGACAGAAGGAATTTAGAGCAAAAAGAGACCTTCACATCAACAGAGCACCTAAAGCCATTAGGTGAGTGTGCCTTCAACCCATAGGAAGGATTCCATTAAAGAGGAAAAAAATGGTTAAAAGGATTTTAAAAAGCAAAAAAGCTTGCTGGGAGTTTTGAATTTTGAAAGTTTTAAAAGGGACTAAGGGAACAGACTAATCTGGAACATTACTGCATTAATAAAGTACTTCTGAAATAGTTAATTAAATAAAACATACCACCATGGGAAAGAGAATTGTTTACATTTTCAAAGAAAGATGATTGGCTGATATTGTTAAACAGAAAAGACTAATGGAAGATAGATTTTTTTTTTTTTTAATATGGTAACTGCAGCATGATTATTATATGCACAGTGATGGAGAAATACTGAAATTCCCACAATGGAGGAATGGATTGTGAAGATGACAGAACTGGCAGAAATGGAAAACTGACCTGTTTGGTCAGAGACAAAGCAATAAGTACTTTTATAAAAGACTGGAAACCTTTTATGGACTTTTTGCTGAAAATGAAAAAAAAGTGAAGTGATGATTTCTGGATCTGATGATTGAAAAGGGACTAAATAAGGGGCTGAAAGGATCTTTGTAGTGTTAAAGAGGGAGGAGGGATAATGAGTTTGTTTATAACCTTTGAAAAGAGGGCTGGAAGTTGCTTTCTTTTTCTGATTGTTTCTCTAATTAGATTTTCTTCTTCTTTCTGTTTTTTGCTTCACACTATTTTTCTTTTTCTTCTTTTTCTTTTTTATTTTCCTTATATTTTTTTTCTTTACAATTATCTTTTATGTATGTAAATACTTTCAATAAAGAACTTTAGCCAGTGCTAAAATACTTGGTGTATTTCAAATGTTCAAAATAGTCAAAAATGCATTATTTATATACACTCATAACTTAGCAATATTTGGAAAGAAATTCACAGCAGATAACTGCTGGATTGACATCAGCGGATGCGTGTGTGGCTGAGACTCAACCTTTTTAACAGGGGGATGATTGGGACAAATATGGTGGGTCAAATACATCCAAATATGATTGATTATTTGAAATTATTAGATATGTACATCATTCACTGCAGTAAAATGAATAATTTAAAATATAATCTCTATAAATATTTTAGTATTTTGGGTTTCCCCACAAAATCCTGTTAACTGAATCAATGACTTAAGTGGGAGAAAAATAATTGAGGAAAATAGACATTGACATAGGATACAATAATAGAATACTTTATTGGCCAAGTATGATTAGACATACAAGGAATTTGACTTTGGTGGAAGACCTCTCAGTATATTTACATCAAAAATAAACAATAGTAAAGTAATAATGTTATTTACTGAAACTATACAATCAAGAAAGAAAAATAAAAGAGGAAAACATGTTGCATATATGTGAAAGGAGAGTGCCAATGAACAGTACCTTCGAGCTCTGGGCTGAGGTGACATCTAACCATCTGGATTTCTTGGTTCATCAATGACATGAAGACCCACCATGCTACACTAGCTTTCAGGGGAATGGTGAGAAAGCAGAATCATATCTCAGAAGGGAACAAGTCCTGGTTCACTTAATGGCCATGAAAGTTTTGGAGAAGGAACCACCATAACAAAATGTAGAATATAATAAAATATAGCTCATTTGTGGTTTAGAGCCTAGAGGTCTGAATTAAGTCAGTGAGCCTATCAAACCAATTAACGTAGGTGCATTACAATATAGGTGCAGTGGGCATCTGTCACAGCAACCTTTGCTGTTGTGAAAACAATGGAATTAGGACAACAGTGTTACTTGAAGCCTTCCCCCACATCATGATTCTACTCCCTGGATATTGTTGATGCATCAACCAATTTCCAAGCACATACAAAAAAAATTCCTCCCTCACATACTATTTGCTAGTTATCAATTGAACAGTTCAATTGTTGAACTGATTTCATGCTAGTTTGTAATAGCAGTGTAGATTATAACCGTTTAAAACATATACATTCAGAACAGACACTGAGAGCATTGTAGTGAAATTTAGATTCCAGCTTGAGAAAAGAAGACAAACTTGATATAACATTGAAATGCTTATTGCAAAGCAGACCACCTGAAAATATAAAAGCTGTTGCAATACTTTAATCTGAGGACTTTAAACAATAACTGGAATGTTTTCAAGTATATTTCGAGTAACATATGCCAAGGCCAGAGCAGAAACTGTACATGTGAGTGGATTTATCTTTTTTCTTGCTGTCATTTTTCCTTTATTCCCTCTACTGATTGCAATCAAAACTGAAATCAGCTTCAGGGTATTAAATGTGTGACAGTCGAGCCTTGGTCTGCTCAGTGCAAAGGACCTTTGAATTCAGTGAATCAAAAGCTGATTTTTTCCCCACTATTTCTTGTTCTTCATAAGATCCCTTTTTAGAACTTTCCACTTTGTACTGAAGGTGGGAGCATACCTACAGTGACTTTACACTTGGGAGACTTTTCTATTGGCTTAATACTCACCTCATGCTAACTCTTGAATGGCCATTGCTATATTTTACTGCAGTTCTGTCATCTAAGTGAGATGGCATATCTTCACTTATTATTTAAACTGTTGCTGTCTTCATCCTGCTTTGACTTCAAGCTGATTTAAGAAACACCGTCCACTTTGGCAACAGCCTGTAAGGTATTCCGTCTAGTCTGCTGACTACCACATCTTTCTATTGAACAATTTCCCTGCTGTTCTGTTCTCCCAAGCAATTGCCACTTTCTTTCCAGGATTTATGTTATATATGTTTATGTGTATGTATGCATACGTTTATATATCACACATATAAAAATAAACACACACCTACCCATACATATATGCACACACACACATATACACAGGAATAAAAATATATCTATATAAAGTTAAAAATTTATATATAAATTTCAAGTATCAAAACGCACATATATTTAGGCACATATAACAACCACTTTTAAACATTCCTTTCTTGCCAGATCTTTTGCATCCTGAAAAGCTCTAGAACCTCCCTTTAACATTAGTGTTAAAATGGTATAATGTCTATGAGTTTTGCTTTGTAAGAGGTTGCTAGTTTGAAGTACAGGAAAATTTTTCTTATTATTTATTAATTTTCTTTATTCTGCCTAGCTTTCCCTAGCTAGCTGAGAGCTTTTTTAAAAAAAGTCCAGGATTTCATCATTTCTCCAGTTGCTTAAGGTAAAAGGGTTTTACACAATGTGATTATTTTACTTCAAGTGTCTGGAAAAGCAGGGAGATGCTGGAACCCTGTGTTTATTACTATTTTTTTAAGCTGTCATCTAGCTAAGAAAAGCTAGGTAGATGAAGCAAATTATATGCATTACCTATCAAAGAGAATATCTGTAGCACAGGGGTGAATTGTGGAGTCCTTGGTGCTCTCTGAGCTTGGTTGTTCTCTTGCAGACGTTTCATTGCCTGACTAGGCAACATCTTCAGTGCTAGAAGGGAGTGGGGTTTGCTCTCTGTTTATATACAGTAGCTTGCCCTGCCTGTGTTGGGGTGTTGTTGTTGTTCTCTCCTTGGTAGTTCCTTGATTAGGCTGCTGTTTATTGCTTCATTGTTTGACTAAGTTGGTAGTTCCTTGATTGGGGTATTGTATACTAATTGTTCATCTGGTGTTAATTCTGGTATTAATCTTTGCTTACTTGTGTTAAGTGCTGGCAAGGAGGTATTCTGGTCTTTTTGTTTCCTTTTTAGTTTTTTATTGACTCTTTTGAATGGTATGTAAATGTTGTTTACCTCTTGTGCCTGTTGATGGCTGACTTGTCTGAGTGCCAAGCTTCCAGGAATTACCTAGTGTTTTTGGATTTAGCTTGGTCTAGGATACTCACAGTTTCCCAGTTGAAAGCATGGTTGAATCTGTCCATGTGTTTTAAGTTTTCATCATGTCTTCTGACTGCTAGTTGGTGTTCAGTTCAGAGTGCATCCATGAACACCAACTGTTCCAAAGAATGGATTCCAAATAAGAATCAGAGTAGTCTGTCTCTCCTTCCACAAATCTCATACATTGGGGGAACACTCAACATATTGCTTAGGGTGAGTGAACTGGAGAGGTCAATTGTACTTGAAGGATACAGACGGGAGATACCTGGAAGCTAAGCCAGAAAGGACTTATAGGTCAAAACCAGCATTTTGACTTCTACTTTGAAGGCTATGGAAACCAACAGTGCCACAAAAACTTCCTTATGGCTGCAGTAGCTTTCACCAAGCAGGAGACAGGTGATACTTTGCACCAATTGCAGATTACAGGTGCTTTTCATAGGAGAACCATTTGGCACATTGAGATAGTGAACCTGAGAGGTGATGAAAGCATGAATTACTGTTAGCAAGGCCTCCTGCTGCAGGTAGGATGACAACTGGTCAAAGTTATAGACTCTACCTGCCTATTTAACAGTAGCCACAAGTCTAGCAGTATTCTGTAGCATTCTGCTCCTTTAGGGTGAGTGCCATCCCATTCAGAGCCTCAGCCAAAGCAGACTGAGATCCAGATGGATTCTGGAAAAACAGTATCTCCATCTAGCAGGGATTTATCATCAATTTGTTCATTCACATTCAATCCCTCATACCCTCCAAATACCATATCAAGACTTCCATCACATCCCTATCCTGGCCCAAGGTAGAGATACATATCTGAATACCATCAGTATAGTTCACTGTCGATTGACAAATGACCTCTCCCACTGGCTTAATCTAGATGTTAAAAAGCTTTAAGTCTTCTATTTTTTTCTTTTTCTGCTCTATTAATCCATATATTTATTTATGTTAGTTCACTGATGGATTTGAACATGTTTTTATCATTGCTGTAAGCCAATCCATGAACTTGACAACAGGATGGCATATTTTGATTGACATAAAATAAATATATATTTGGTACATGATATTTCAATATTGATTGATTTAATCACAGGATTTATACTATGAAATTGGAAGTGATACTGCTGGAGACAAAGAAAAGCAACATTAATTAGTGACTACTAGTGTTTTCAGCAGCATTGTCAACAAATGGGCAGGAAAGTGTTTGACCAAGATCACCTAAAAATTACTGGTCATTTCCTTTTGCTTTGAACATTTTTCCCTTCCCCATACTGTTGTTCTCATATACTTTATGGCTACAACTAATGATAAATACCCATTGTTGCTATTATTGTGATAGCTGAACCAAACAAACAAGGAACAAAAGCAAGCCTGATATTTTTGGAAAGAAGATAATGGCCTAGTTTTACTTCCTGACTCTAGGCAAATGATTGACATTGGAGTAGATGGTGAGCTGCTTAGAGTGGTTTAGTGTGTCAACTGCCACCTAGCTTTATGTCACTGGGCATATAAAAAAACTGACTAAATAAGGCACAGCTAACCTAGAAAAGGACATCAGAATGAAGATATATTTTACACTGATTTCTTTTCACATAAATTTAAATATCAGCTGGAGATTTGCTATGAAAGATTGTGCAGGTTTTTTTATGGTATCAGGGAAGATAAAAGTCTCAAGTTGTCTATATTTGGGATTTGTGCAATTGAATGCCTTGATTTGAGCTTAAAATCTCTTAATGAGGTTTCTTTTCTCCAATAATGCATAATTCAAAAGATGACTCTTTTTCCTTCTTTAAAAACAATTAGTTTTGCCTCAGTAAAATACAGACAAAAAACTGTTTCAGCAGGCAATGTGTGATAAAGCAGAGAGCTGCTTCTGACTGGCAAAGCAAATATTACATCTATTTTTATTAATATAATTAGACTGGATTTAGTTAGATTGGATTTGCCCTGTACATGCAAATTTTGCAAGCTGTACATAAAGACTACATTTTATTGTGTATATTCAATATAAAGAGATTTTAAAAATCAGATTGGGTTTTTCAAGAGAGCTCAATTCTTATTGTGATGGGAAAGTGCTGATTTTCTAATTATGCATAAACAAGATGGTAGTTATCATCTTAACTTCTCTGATTGGCCAAGGCTACTGCATATTTCTTCCCAGAAATGTGCTATGTTGGTTTGTAAATAAACTACAACACATCAATATGACCTGATTTTGTTTTTTTCCCTCATATATTACAACTAATATATAAGTTTTGTGATAGCACCACACAGATTATGTCCTATCCAGAAGCATTCCAAAATCATCATCAGCTCTCTGAGATCAGCAGAGATATGTGTATGTTGTAAAAGCATCCACTCAAGAAGTGGCATAAGGATGCTCCACATTTCACTGTATATAGTTACATACAAATGGATTGTGTTGGGAAAATAGAAAAAAAAAACTCTTAAAACTCTTCTACCATATTTTAGAAATGGGCAGCCTGTTCATGGGGCTGGGTGTGACTTCCAGGTTGTTACCTTGAACTCTTGGAATCTGCTGTGATAAAGGTGCTGAGTTTTGTCACTGAATTAAGAGAACAGTTTGCTGCCAATTCACCAACAATGGTTTCTAACAGCAGTCACTGGCAAATTTAAGCAACCCTTTATTTCATTTGGAAGGGGAAGTAACTAGGGTGTTTTCTTTTTTGTAATGCACAAGTATACATTTGTTTTAGCTAATTGCTTTTTCCTAGAATGCTAGTGTTTAATACATCTAACAATACTCCTTACTTATCTTCCAGAAGTGATGTTCCTTATTTTGTGGAGAATGTTTAAACATGTTATTTTTTTCTCTGTAGGACCAGTATATTCAGAAGAAAAATAAATGCAAGAGCTAGAAACAGACATGGATATCCTATAGATCTACATTGACCTGCCACTGTAGGCCATTATAGAAGAAGAGGAGGAGGAGGAAGAAGAAGGTGAATACTTTGGCTTCTAAAAACTGTCTCTTAAGCACTGGCAAAACAAAACAAAACAAAACAACAATCCTAGTCTTTGGTTATGTTGCATATAAATTGCCTGCTATTCCCATATACATTTAATAACCCAAAACATATTTGAATGAGATGCTAGTCTTTGAATTAATTCTAGTATCTCATTACTTATACAAGCTCAAGCTATGAAAGGTGAAGCAAATAAAACAAAATCAAAGTAACAGTAAGATTTTGGATTTATTTTTATTTCAGGCTAGGACAAATTACCACAGAAACCATTCCCTTACTGTTATCTTTAGATAGTGCAGCTCCATCCAAAATTATTTGTTGAATGCCAGGGTTATAGATCTAACAATACAGTACCTCCAAGATCTCACCAGCAATAATTCCTGAGGATCAGGGTATTCTGTGGATAAGTCATGTAGCAAACAATTCTTATCAAAAGTTTCACTAGGGGAGCAGTTGGGTTTATTTCCTACTTGCTTCGGTGTGTAGAATAGTTAATAATAATAGTAAACACCTAGTCGAAAAGGTCTGTGTGTAAAGATAACCATAAAAAGCACCTTCAGAAAGTTTAACCACAAACCTACTTCAGAGGGCCTACCCAAAGGTTTTTTCTGAGGGCTTTGCTCATATAGTTCCTGGCTCAAACTGAAGAAGAAAACTCCTTACTTATCTTTCAAAAGTCCTGTGTCTAAGTCATTAGTCTACCCTTAGCTGTTGGTGATCAAAAGGGTTCACTGGCGCTGCTGATAATGCCCAATTATACATTTGTTTTAGCTAATTGCATTATCAGATCTTTTCCTAGAATGCTAGGGTTTATTAATGGCTGATATAATTGTCTTTTACAATTATATTCTGACAAGAAATAGACAACAGAAGATGCATGGCTATTCTGCTCTGGAAATGCTTGTTATTATAGATAGAACAGCAATCCTGTTGGGGGGAGACAGTGATATACATTTAATAAATAAATTTCTGAATTCTGATTTATAGATTCTCAACTTCGAATTATAAATTCAGTTGGAAGCTAGAAACCTTTAGGCTCATAAGGATATTCAAACTGATTGCTGAATGTATCATTCAGTCATTTGTATTGGCATATAAGTGTTCACTTTAATAAAAATGTGATTCATTTTACAGTCTCATGGTTGCTTTATTTGATAGTTTGTTTTTCTATATAATTTTTTAAAAAAATGAAAATAAATACAAATTAATGGAAAAAATCTATGTAAATCCAATAGAATATATACAAACCAAAATGTATTAAAATTCAGCAGCAAAATGTGGATAACTTCCAATTTTAAAAATGAGTAGTAAATATGAAGCCAAATAAAAATTAAGTTTTAATATGAGAATTGAATAAAAAGGTATGCCTCCACCTGCATAACTTTTGTTTAAATATATACATATTTTAATAAATGAAACAGGAGACATTATCCTTGAAACATAACATCCCATTGTTACTACACAATCTTTGTCTGCTGAAATGAACTTTTGTTGTCTGCATTTACTAATCCATATAATCGCCACCTCTCACTACAGTCTTCTGTCAATGATGGACAAGCTTCTTAAAGCCATCATTTCAACCAATCTTTCCACCTGTCCATTTGAGTCAAATAGATGCTGTTGAAGGTATTCCTTCAATTTTAGGAAAAGGTGGAAACTGCATGACACCAAGTGTGGACTGCATGGCGGATAGGATAAAAGAAGAACTCTGCTTAATTCTTTCCAAGTTTTCAGTATTGAAACATAATGCTCAGATTTGATAGCAGTGCTGAGTTTGAGGAAATCCATTTGAATAATACCTGTGTTCCAAAAACCTGTAACCATGAGTTTTCCTGCCAAGCCTCGGTTTTGATTTTTTTTTTAATTGAAGCTTTGTGATGATATTCCATGCACTGATGCTTCTTTTCTAAGTCATGATACAAGTCCATTTTTTGTGGGGGGAGGGGCTGTTATGATGCTGTATAGAAAATCATCACCTTCATTCTTGTAACATGACAAGAATTGCTGACAAATTTCAGTACTTCAAGCTTTCATCCTTGCTGTCAGCATGAGAGAACAGCATCTTGCACAAACCTTTTGATATTGAGGAACATCAATAGTGTGACCTGGGTTCTTTAAAAGCAATTTCCCTTTAATCTGCTGATTGTCTTTAATCAGTTCATCAACCTATCTCATGTGAACTCATCAGTTCCTGTTATAGCTTGTTCCCTTTATTCTTGATCATTCACACCAGTTCTTCTTGGTTCACCATCTTTCCCTTGTTCAGCCCAGTGACACACAGTATTCATGTCAACAGTCATCACCATAAACAATATACAGTCACCACTGAATTTTGGAACTTGTGGGACTCCTTTAGCAGTCAAAATTCAATCACAGACCATTCCCAAACTCATTTCAAGAAAAATAGTGACACACCCTTTCCTCAGAGCAACTTCCCACCAATAGAAGTGAAAGAACAGATGCTAAAGAATACATCAGAGTTTGTAGCAGCTCAGTATTGCCATCTCTTAGTGACTTGGAACATTGGAGGCATTACTTTTCATTCAACTCTTGAATAAATTCTTCTGTGATACAGAATAATTTCCTTCCTTCCTTCCTTGATCATTACTCTGAAGTCTCTTTGTTGGCAGTATCTCCCCTGAACAAATGATTAATCTAAGTAAGTAGCTGGAAATAGTTGCTTGGCTTTTTCTCATTTAATAGGAATTCTTCTCATAACTTCTTTCTTCAGGGATATTAATTATTTTGTTGTGAAGTCCAAATGGACATTCTTCCCATCTCAAAGGCATGGGCCAATTGACCAACCAATTTTATAGAATTAGTTGCATTTATTAAAGCCTGCTCTTAAAATACTACTCTCTTGTTTCCATCCATCCCATTGTTACTACAAAATCTATGTCTACTTACTCTGAAGAAGAAGACCAATGTGTTCAGTGGGACTTATTCCCAAGTAAGAAGGAATATGGCTTTATGAATAAAATAAAGATAGAAATAAAATCACCTAGCAAACTGGTACTTGGATTTGATTATTTCTGTACCTGTGTACATAAAAAGGACCTTTCTCATTCTGTACACCTGAATCACTACAAACATATTATAAGGAGATTATGAGATGCTACAGTATCTTTTAAACCTGTGCCTCTCCCTGTCCATCACAATAATCTCAACAGCTTTGCAGTGACTTCAGTAATTTTTTTCCCAAAAGAATAAAGATGGAAAAGGTTGGAACCATGCCAAGAAGTTATTAAAATAATGGACTGCTAGAAGATTTCATCCCTGTTCTTGGCTACTGTAGCACATTGCTAACGGAACTGAGAGTTATTAAAGAACTTCAGATGACTGTACAGTTTTTTTTTCTGGTTGCTAGTTTTTATTATTTATATATTTATTAAAAATTGACATGAATTATTACTCCTGATAACTACTTTTGCAATACAATACTATAGAGTCTTATATTTTAGTGATACAATAAGATGTTTTAGACAGGAAAAGCTGGATTCAAATTTCTGATGAGCTATGAATTAGCAAATTATCATAACTCAACTGAAACTATCTTGTGGGACTGTTGTAAATATTTTATATACTTAATATATTCCTTAGAAAAAAGAGGGCACTTATAAACATGGTTTATATTTTTTTCAAATTACTCAGTTCCCACATTTCAATTTGGCAATATCTAGCTATTCAAATATAGGCAAATCCTTATGGAAGCTTGTTATCAGAACAGAGGGAATTTGCCTATCTTAGGGAATTATACATCCCAATCAAAAACAGATGGATCAAAATTATGAAGTTAAGCTGATGTATCAGGTTTAATAGATTGAGCATTGAAGCCTGAATTTATTGCACTGAATACATTTCTTGAAAAATGAAATTAAATATAGCATTAATGAATGCATAGTATAATTCAATATACTACTATGTTCTTAGTGTTTTGAGTAAAAATAAAACCTTATGTACATTTTAAGAAACTTTAAAATATCAACAAGTTGCACTTTCAGATAATTTTAAATGTAAAAATATCCCAAATGCCTATATCAACAAGTTGCACTTTCAGATAATTTTAAATGTAAAAATATCCCGAATGCTTAAAACTAGTTTATAGGATTTAACATACTTCCTTCTAAAATGTGTGCTATAAAGGTTTAATTTATGAGAATCATGGGATAGCAACTAAATACCAGTTCTGTACCATAACAAGTTATATTATATTATTATAATGATGCATTGATGCATATAGGATAAGGTTCACATGTATAATATTAGTGAAACCAGTAAGTTGAATTACAGATTACAGAGGAAGGATGAACAAGATTCTGCCTTAGCTCTGTATTGTTTATACTAAGGTGTAATAAACTGTGGTCTTTGAGTTGGTGAAAAACATTTCTGTTCACGTATTCAGTCACCCATATATTTGCACATCTCCCATAGTGACTTGACTTATGAATTAGCTTGCAACAGATTGGGTGACTGTTGGTTTGTTGATAACTTTGCCTAGCAGAAAGAATGAATTTAGAGAGAAGCACTAAGTTAGCAATGTTATTTTTGTAAGAAAGGATCCTTAAACTGGTGCTTGCAGGAAGGAAAATAATGATAAGTTTGTTTAGGAAATAACATGATGATGAGAAAGCCAAATTGCATAAACTGATCTACAGCTAAGAGACAGTAATGCTCATGCATTACAGAGACAGATACTGTAGAGGTCAAGGGAGAACCTAAACAGCATAATAAGAGTCAGATGAGAAAGAGAACTGAACTCAGAGGGGAAAGAAAGAACAACAAACCTGAAAGAAGGAGATTAAAGCAGAATAGCAAAGTTCAGTACCTGTTTGCTAACTATTTCTCTATTGTTAATAGTGGCAATGAGTTTATAAGGTGCAGAAAGCTGACACAAACATAATTCCAAATGTGATGGCCACCAATTGGTGGCCATTACACGGTTGAAAATTGTAGTGGTTGAAAAGGTATAGACAGATTCATGGAAGATCAGGCTACTATTCTTAATGTTAAATCCCGAATCACCACTTTTGTATGTAAGTGTATATTAAGCCACAATTCTACACAAGCCTCTAGCAGTCATAAGGAGCATTGCTCAGAGGTGATTGGATACAAATGCCTGTGTATGAAACTAGCCTGTTCAAGGAGGTAGGGTTAGATTGGTGCACTAGCTGAACAGCAGTGACCCATCCCCAGGTCCTGGATCAGACTAGGGTTTCCAAAAGGTTTTTTTTTTTTCCTTTGTCTTGGGTAATGTCAGCCTCCATGTCCTGGAAGATCGTTTCAGTGCAGCTCATGAGTTCATTGCCTACATGTCAACCATAGGCTTGTCACAAGTAATTGCAGCCCTGACTCATGTGACTGCAGGCCTTGATCTGGTCATTACACTGGAGCAGATGAGACATGGGCTGAATATGAATGGCACTGAGAACAGTCCTTTGCTGTGATTAGATCAAGTCCTCATCAAACTGTAGGTGATGGGTGCCTTGGATCTGCACAAGGCCAGAGGGCTAATTAGAACAATCCTTCCCAGACTTTTGGATCCAGACAGTTTCTGGAGGAGATTTGGGGAATTCCCTGGAAATAAGATAGCTCTAACAAGATTTCTGTCCAGTCACTGACTCAAGGTGGCCTGTGAATTAACAGAAATTTGGGGAAAATGAATTGACTGAAGAGATGCCTAGAGCAATGCTAGTTAAAAATAAACCTTGTACACTTTTGTACTTTCTTCTTCCAAACACTATAGGGCTTTAGAAAATGAGAGGGATAAAAGAAGGCAGATGAATGGCATTTTTCTGTGAAATTTCATTTTGTTATTTTTAAGCAGATTTCTCTGGATTGTTTCAAATTTTTGTCTCCTAGAGGATAAGCTAATGCATCTGCAGATTTAATAATCATTTCCTCTACCTTTTCATTCAGGTAGTGTAGCATTTGAGGTACTCCAGACAAGAAGCACAACAATGAATACTAGCTCTGTCTTTATTGTAAAGTTAAATGAACAGAATCCTGTAGGTCTCAATGTATTCTTCATGAACACATGAGTTCACATTCTGGAAAGTGGACAGTTTGTGGAGCTCAGCAGAGCCATGGTGGCAGTAGTTTCAGCAGCAGGAGTAGTGGCAAAGTCAGAGCACTGGCAGAGTTGAGAGTCTGGAATGCAGTAGATCTCAGCAGCAGGACCAGTCCCCAGTAGCAACACTAACAGCGCTTGTTGACTTCCTTTTTACTCTCTGCAAAACTAGAAAGGGTCTCTTCTAACATGCTTCCCACATCCCTTCTGCTTCTCTGGACCAAGATACCTTTTGTATGATGGTTGTCTAGTCTGTGGCTCTTCCAGAGTAATCCCTACATATCATTACATGTATAAAACTGATGAAAGAATACAAGGCTCATAACTGAAGACTGTTGCACTCTACTAGTTTTATGAGAAACCACTGACAAGAACTCTCTGAGCATGAGTTTTAAGCTAGCTATGTATCTATTTAATTGTCATGTGTTTTCTGCCCATATGAAACTAATCTGCTAAATAAGAAGCCACAGGGTACTTTCTCAAATACTTTGTGAAAATCAAGATATAATACATATACATTATTTCTACAGTCTACTAAGGAAATTACCCAATCAAAAATGAAATAATGTTAATTTGGCACAATTTGTTTATGCCAAGTCCAGGCTGCTGTTTGATAATTACTGCATGTTTTCAAACTGTTTACACAGAGATATCTTTTGCCCATAGCATTTCTCCTCTTGCTAGCTACGCAAATGCAAAATATTGTTTCCATTAATTTATAAACTCTAACTGAATTTTGGAAAACCCTTTCAAGAAAAAGAATCCAATTCTGCTTAAAAGTTAGATGGTTGTTTGGGAATAACTGTCCTATGTTAAGTGTCATTCTAAACCTCACAGGAATAATTAAGTGCTTAATCTCTCACACACTTCACACTCAAAAACCTTTGGGACTTCAATGTACACAGTCAAATAATTAAAGTAAAATAAAGGGAAGTGGATAAATAAGAATTACAAAGCCCCTAAGTTCTTAAAGCATACATGTCTGTTGTTGTTTATTCGTTTAGTCGCTTCCGACTCTTCGTGACTTCATGGACCAGCCCACGCCAGAGCTTCCTGTCGGTCGTCAACACCCCCAGCAACCCCAGGGACGAGTCCGTCACCTCTAGAATATCATCCATCCATCTTGCCCTTGGTCGGCCCCTCTTCCTTTTGCCTTCCATTCTCCCTAGCATCAGCATCTTCTCCAGGGTGTCCTGTCTTCTCATTATGTGGCCAAAGTATTTCAGTTTTGCCTTTAATATCATTCCCTCAAGTGAGCAGTCTGGCTTGATTTCCTGGAGGATGGACTGGTTGGATCTTCTTGCAGTCCAAGGCACTCTCAGAATTTTCCTCCAACACCACAGTTCAAAAGCATCGATCTTCCTTCTCTCAGCCTTCCTTATGGTCCAGCTCTCGCAGCCATATGTTACTACAGGGAACACCATTGCTTTAACTATGCGGGCCTTTGTTGTCAGTGTGATGTCTCTGCTCTTAACTATTTTATCGAGATTTGTCATTGCTCTTCTTCCAAGGATTAAGCGTCTTCTGATTTCCTGACTGCAGTCAGCATCTGCAGTAATCTTTGCACCTAGGAATACAAAGTCTTTCACTGCTTCTACATTTTCTCCCTCTATTTGCCAGTTATCACTGGACAAAATAAAATGCCACTAATCTAACTGCTTTCCTATCACACCTGTACTACATTAGTAAAATAATATTTGTTTGCTACAGAGCAACATGAAAAGTGCTGAGTTCTAATGAAATATTACAGTGACTTATGTGGTACTGATAATAGCCTGAACTAGTAAGGTGAATGGAAATGTCGATGCAATGTCCTCCTTGCTTATTTACCATCAGCACCCATCAGCACACAGTATGTTAGTCTGTAGGAGGGCATAAGCTGCATAAATGGAATGGTGAATTTTTATTACAACTAAGATTCTGATTTAAAATGTCTTTCCCATGTTTCAGCTAGTCTTTGCAACTTTTTTTTGCAATGACAAATTCAAAGTATTGACCTCAGGTCATACCCAGAATGCAACAGAGAAATAAAATTTAAATGCTGTACAGCTTGAAATAGCTTCTCTTGTCTGAAGTACTTCTGAGATTTCACAATAATGATTTTACATGAAATTATATAGAGGCTAGATTATAGGAGAGAGTATCAGAGCTCCCTGAATTCTTTATTAGGCATAATTCATCCATGCAACAGCCCATGCAACTGACTACTAACAACCATCAGATGTTCCTCCATTTGTGTAAATGGCATGTATACATTTGGGCAGATTTATATTGTTTCCTGCTTTCCACTCTTTTTTTAGGAACCTTTCCTATAATTTAAGTGGATTTACATTTACATTTTGAAGTATATTGTGTGGTAAGCACTCTGATAATTGGAAAAATTCTATATTTTTACTCAGGTATTTCCCCAAACTCATGGATTTCTGCTTAGAGAAAAATTCAGACACTCTGGCTTACTGTCGATGTATAGACTATGCTTTATCCTACCTTGAGACCTTGGCTTTGGAATAGTTGTTTTGTTTTTTGTTTTTCCCCCAGAAAGGAAAGCCAAGCCAAAGGGTTCAAGAACTACTAGGAACAGCAGAATGGCCAAGGGATGCAGCAGAGCAATAGCATTATTGTTGGTATATTTCCCTTACTGATGTGATTAAGGACAGATATATTTGTCCCTTCCAAAAATTGAAAGGAATTGTTCCCATAAAATTGCCAGTCCTCATCCAGCATATCCATGAAGTAGCCTTTAAATTGGCTAACTTTAAGTTGGCCAATCCTGACTAGAAAAATAATGAACAGGAGGGCAAGATCATCACCAGAATATTTGTTATATACAACTTATTTTTGTATTTAACAGCGTATCTTTTGTTAAGCAGGCTGTAGAAGCAGCATCTTTAAACAACTAGCACAAGCCCTCCTTCTCCCCTTATTTCCAGATCTTTAGCTGAAGACCCTACCCTTGTACCGACCTCAATGTAAGTTTGACTGGACAGTGTGGGTGTACATACGCTGGGGGGAATCATGATGTTGGTGAGTTTCATAGATGGTTGAGCAATGTGGAAAATGTGACAGCAGCAAAACCAAGAATGATGCTGAAGATCCAAGGAAGTAAATGGCATGCTGAGTGCATGTGGGTCACGAGAGAAGGGTCAGCACACATGAGTTCACCATCAGGAAAGTGGCCAGAGTTTGTGAAGCTCAGCTCACGACATGACAGTACATGTACTTTATATGCAGACAATGGTGTGTTGTTGGCTGAGAACCTGGATGATCTGCAGTGAATGTTAGATAGTATGATACAAAGAAAAGCATGGGTCTGAAAATGGATGTATCAAAGACTAAGGTAGCTGTGTTTGGCAGAGAAAATAGGGCAAACATTTGCAAATTATTCATGTATGACAAAAAACCTGGAGCAAATAGATGAATTTGTGAACCTTAGTAGAATGCTTGGGAAAACAGATGGAGAATTTTCAAGATCTGCAGATGTTGGTAGAAAGATACACACAGAGTGTGTGTCTATCCACTTACAGGGCTTATAGGCAAATCAGTGGGTAGTATATTGTGAGGAATGTCAATAGAAGTGAAAATGGCTGAGTAAAAGAGTGTGATTCTATCCACTTTATTGTACAGAGATGAAAATGCAATAAAATCAAAAGTAGAGAAAATGTAAGTGGTTTGGTCATAGAGAGAGAATGAATGACCAAATCACAAGATAAACTATGAGGGAAAAATGAATGCATGGAGGGCAAAGGAAAAGCTAATGATGAGATCCTCAAAAAAAAAAAAAAGTGGGCAGATTTTAAAGAGCAAAAATCAATGTCTGAATTGTATATGGAGCTGGTGAAAACAAGAATAGAAAGTTATGGAAGAGAGAATGGACGCACCATGATTTAATTTTCAAACATAGCTTTTCAGCATCAATTTCTTCTCCTGTTTACTAATTTACTTGACTGTCTATCCAGTGAGATGAGTGGTTGACTAACACATATGTAAAATTAAGCACTTTCCCTTCTAGCTTGCACATGTAATTACAAGTTGATGAGATCAACATATGAAAGAAAAACACTTTGCGGGAGTACAATATAATGCTAAGAGATACTACTGAGAAGAAAAAGTGTTATCTGTAGGGACAAATGGTGTTACCCAAGATGTTAATGTTTGTACAGGTGGTATATTAATTATTGCAGATTTGCCTGTATCTGTACATTATTGCCATAATTCAGTTCCAACTAAACTTCAATCTAACCCAAATTACTGAATTGCTATCAATGAAGCTTAAGTGTACTAAATGTTCTAATGAACACTGAATTGTAATCTTACCAGTGTGTATATTATTTATTTATATTTTGAATTGTGAGTATATGGCTTGCTGCTTTACATGAAGATAGCTAGATAGGAGTCATGTGTTTCAGTACCACAATAGTAATACATACAGTGGTGCTTTGTGAACCCTTTTGAATTTTCAATATTTCTGCATAAATGTGACCTAAAATGATCTGTTCTCCATATAACTCCTAAGAGAAAATATAAAGAGAACCAAGTCAAACAAATGAGTCAAAAAAAATTATACTTGTTCATTTATTTATTGAAGAAAATGATCCAAAGCTACCTATTTGTGTGTGGCAAAAGTATGTGAACCTCTAGGATGATCAGTTCATTTGAATGGGAATTAGAGTCAGGTGTTTCAATCAATAGGAAGATAATCAGATGTGGGTATGGGAGGTCCTGCCTTATTTAAAGAACAAAATTCTAGGTATTCACTATCAAAGTCTGATCTTCACAATACAGATATGTGGAAGTGTGTTGTGGCTCAAACAAAGGAGATTTCCGAGCAACTCAAAAAAAAAAACAACAGTTGTTGATGCTCATCAGGCTGGAAAAGGTTATACAACTATTTCCAAGTTTGGACTCCACCAGTCCACTGTTATGCAGCCTGTGTACAAATGGAGGCAATTCAACACCACTGTTACCCTCCCCAGGAGCGGTCAACCAACCAAGATCACATCAAGAGCAAAGCATGCAATACACCAGGAAGTCTCAGGGTAACATCTAAGAAACTCAAGTCCTTTCTTGCACTGACAAATGTGTTTGTGAGACTATCATCAGGAGAACACTGAACAACAATAGTGTGCATGGCAAGGTTGCAAGGAGAAAGCCACTACTCTCCAAAAAGAACAATGCTGCCTGTCTAGTTTGTGAAAGGAACATGTGGATAAGCCAGAAAGCTACTGGAAGAATGTTCTGTGGACAGGATGAGACCAAAATGGAACTTCTTCACTTGAATGAAAACCATTGTTTGGTGAAAAGCAAACACTACATTCCAGCATAAGAATCTTATCTCATCTGTGAAACTTAGTGGTGTCAGTTATGGTTTTGGCCAGCTTTGCTGCCTCTGGACAAGGATAGCTTGCCATCGTTGATTGGACCATGAATTCTGAACTGTACTAGCAAATCCTACAGGAAAATGTCAGGGTATCTGTAGATGAACTGAAGAGAAAGTGTGTCAGCAGCAAGACAATGACTCAAAACACACAAGTTGTATGACCAAAGAATAGTTAAGGCAGAAGAAAGTTAATGTTTTAGAATGGTCAAATCAAAGTCCTGACCTTAATCCTAAAGAAATATTGTGGAAGGACCTGAAGCAGGCAGTTCATGTGAGGAAGCTCACCAACATCCCTGAGTTAATGCTGTTCTGTAAGGAGGAATGGGCTAAAATGCCTCCAAGCCAATGTGCAGTTATAGAAAACATTTAGTTGCAGTTTCAGTAACTGGTGTGCCAAGGGGGCACACCAGTTACTGAAAGCAAAAGTTCACATATTTTAGCCACACAAACATGTAGCTTTGGATCATTTTCCTCAGTAAATCAATAAACAAGTATAATGTTTTTGACTCATTTATTTGATTGGGTTCTCTTTATCTAGTTTTAGAGTTGTGTGGAGAACAGGATTCACAAACTTTCAAGCATCACTGTGTACTGTTAATAGTGGCATAAACTTTAGTTATAGAATTGCATGTGGACAGATGAAATCAGCACTCATATTTGAATAAGAAATTGATCTGTTTAAAATTGTTTTGTGCATTGACACTGCTTTTGTATACAGATATGTTTCTTAGGGTTGAAAGTATATAATCTACCAAGGCAAAGCAAAACTAACAGTTTGTGTGGGTTTTGTTTTGCTTTGTTTTTGAAGTTGCTTATTTCTTTTAGCCATTGTCTTTAAAGATATATTCTTTACCCTGAAAATACTAGGTGATCTCCTGTACCATTCTTTTCTATGTTGCTGTGCTTCAACTAATATACATAAATAAATGTGATACATATACATACATACATATTAGTGGCAGTAGCAATGCCTGCAAGACAAAGGAAACCAGAATGATGAAAGCAGTGTCTTTCCAAGCCTGCAAGCCCTGTTCTTTTTTATGTGCATTGTTACTACTTTACTCATTTTGACAAAAACAGCAAGATCCTGAAGATGCCTGCGATAGCCACTTATATTTAAGCTCTTAGCTTCTAGACTTATTGCAACATTCAAAGCCAGCCTCAAACATATTGCAGCTTGACATTAAGGTGAAGATGTCCTGTTCCAGTTCCTTATACAGGAGCTCAGTTGACTGACAGTAGCTTTCTCCTGTAAAACTGAAGCAGCAGGTTACTATACTATTTGTCATACATCATAGGGCTGTGGAAAGCATTTGAAAGAGGTGTTTGTAAAGTACATTGGCCTGACTGAAACACACCTGCATGAAGCATTTAAGTAGCCATGCCTTTTAAAAGGCTTACGTCTTAAAAGCTATTCTCAATTGTATGCATGTGCATATACAAACCACACCTCCACTGGGATCATAGTGAAGCTAAGTGGCTATGTACGTACATACACATTCAGTAAGCACACAGATTGACCAAACAAGGAGAACAAACTGGTGCTTAGAAGGGAGTCCAGGGGAAGGGCAAGGAAAGGCACTTTTTTTGTTGCTCTTCATCAGAGGAGCATGAAAAGAGAGGGAACTGCTCTTGTAACCTGTTGGGGATGTGCTATTTGTTTTCTTCCCCAAAGGCAACAAGATCTTTATGTACATGCTGTAAGTGTAGGGTCACTGCCAGAGAAAGTGAAGGGGCTACAGATAAAATTCTTCACCCCCACTCCGTTTATTACAGAAGATACACGTGAGACAGGAAGAGTTTGTGGAAGAAATACCACCACTATGAAACAGAAAAACACCAAGCAGGGGATGGAAGGATGGAGTAAAGTGACCCAAAGGTCCCCTATCTATCACAAGAGTTCTTATACTCTGGAGCTTCAGAATAGATTCCAAGGCTTTTTAATGTTTCTGGATCCTTGCATGAAGAACTACCACCACCAGCCTCAGGAACTGACAAAGAACATTCAAGAGACTCTGCAAAGGGGACTCCTGCCTCTGCTCTGAAGTAGAGGAAGCAAATAGGTGGTGGTGACTGAGACTGAAGCAGCAATCTGCCCACCCCAGAGCCTATCTATAAAAGTGTGCTGCCTTCCTGAGGAAGAGACTCCCAAGACTTTTTAATCTTATTACCAAAAACTCAGTGACAAGCCACACACAGCCTTGAAGATCCTGAAAGAGACTATAAACACTAGGCAGGAGAGCAAAAGCTGGGAAAAAAGATAGTGCTTCTTTTATTTTTTCATGCTGAAAGACATGGCCAAGGTAGAGATGGGAAGTCAACCAGTGGCTATGCATATGGTGCCAACAGAAATTATTTAGCTTATTTGGCAGTGGGATGCCATTTCAAGTTGAGGAACCACAGCATCTCACAAGAACTGGAAACTGTGTGTCTGGAACATGCCTTGCCAAACCAATCCAGAGGCCTAAAACTAATTGCTGTGTGTTTATTTATAGGACTTATATGGCCATCTCATATAATGACTCTAGGGAGCTAACAACAATCCATAAAAACATATCCAAAAAACAAAAGTATCCTTCCCTCCTCCTCCCACTCCCCAGGAGTCAGCCAAACAGCCTCCAAGCTCAACTCCCATCCCAGCCCTAGGGGAAAGAGCCAGGTCACCTTCCTCCAGAATGCTAAAAGGGTAGGGATCCCTCAGATCTCAGGTGGGAGGCTGTTCCAAACGGCTGGGGTGGCCTCTGAGAAGGCTGAGGGCCCATCAGGTGGCAACATTTAAGGGAGCAGACCTAGTAGGATGGGCAGGTACCCTCAGGGGGAGGTGGTAATGCAATTAACATGGCCCTATGTCATATATGGCTTTAAAGGAGATAATCAGCACCCTGAATTGCACCCAAAAATCAACTAGCAGCCAGTGAAGCTCATGCAGCAGTGTTGTTACTTAGGTGAACCATAGGGCACCCAAAACTGTGCATTCTGATCCAGTTGCAGCTTCTGGATGGTCTTCAAGGCAGCCCCATCTGGAGTGTGTTGCAGTAATCCAAACAGGAAGTGACTATGTGGGGAGAAAACAATCCAGAAAGTAGTATGATGCCCAGTACTAAGAATGGGACTGGGGGAGGGAGAGTATGTGAAAGCCCCCAGTAATGAACTCTTAAACAGAAAGAAACAGCTGAAGTTATATAACTCAATGATTTCTGGGTTCGTAAATAAATGTACAGAGCAGAGAGAGCATCAGAACATAGTCATATAGGCACATTTAGAAGAGCCCATTTCAAGAAGCTTAGAGAAGTTCTACCCAGGATCCCATGTACAAAATTATCAGGTCAAAGGGAAAATAGAAGAGTTGCAAACTTCTCAAAACCAAGATACTTGAAGTACAGTCATATACCATTACAAAGAAGAAGAAAAAAAAAGACATTTTGGGAAATTGTGGATGCATAGGGAGGTTTTGGCTGAGCTATGAATTAAAAAGGGTATGTATAGGAAACAGAAGATGGAGGTAAACCCCAAGGAGGATTAGGAGGTTGACCAGCAAGTAGCTAATACCTGCAAAAGGCAAATTAGGAAAGCTAAAGTGGGAAAAAAAGGACGACTGTATGTAGAAAAAAGGGCTGGCCTGCTGCTAGATAGTTACAGATAATGGGGGAGAAGTCAGAGCTGCTCAACTCCTACTTCAGTCCTTTCTGCATGGGGCTTGTGTTCAAATGGACCTACATAAAACAACTGACAAAAAGAGGGAGAAGTAACCCAAGGTAAGTACGGCAATAAATACTAGGCACAATTTGCTAAATATTTTCGACAGGATACGAGCTAGAAAGTTTGGTCTTTATTAGTCCCAAAATACTGTAATACTAATTTGGTTTACTGGGACCAATACTGTTACAGTAAATGGAAGATCAGTTGATTAAAGAATCTTAGTGTTAGGTAAACAAATATACTTGATAAACTCCATGTGATGCATGGTAGATTGTAAAATTACTTGTCTGCTCCAATTCAGCAAGTATTACAAAGGATTGTATGATTCCTTCTATATGGGATTTATGCATGATTGAATATGAAGTATTATTCTACAAGAGGGGAGATTATGGTAAGAATTATTAATGTTTGGTTGCAAACAAAATGGTGCAATCAATAGATTAAGACTACAAATTCAATGCATGTTTTCATTTATTCAAATTTTCTGCAGGAAGTAAACACTGAAAGAATTTAAAAAACTTCACACTGCAGTATGTACAGTTTTGCAACATTACATGAATAAGTCATGTCTTAATAAAATGAGATTTTTATTTTTTAATCAGTGAAAACTTCACAACAAAAAGGCTGTATAAATCCTGCAATTATTATGTAGGTCAATGCAAAACAATGTTACATTATCTGAAAATACTGTAGTAGAATTTTAGTGACTTTAAATGGAATTAAAAACTTAACAATATTGGTGATTGGGGGCAAGGAAAGGATATTTTTGTTTAAAATAAGGTAGTTCTTTTTCCCCAGACCCTTTCATTTGAAGCACATTCTTTCACAAAGCTGAAATACCATAGCAGAAGTCATGTCCAGAAACAGAATACAGTGATGTTGGATAATCTGGTTTTGACTTTACAACTTTTGCCATTGCTGAGATGCACAGGGTCCCCCATGCATTTATCATGCAGCAGTAATTACAATTTTAAATAAAACATTTTCTATACATTCCTCCAGACTTGCACTGTATACATACATGCAAAATGTTAAACCTATGCAATAATATTTACATTTATTAATACATGGAATATACAGAACAGAATGATTAAAATGTTAATTTCTTTGCATTTGATATAATACAAAATACGTATTTTAAAGAAACCACTATTTACATCAGTTTTTAGGAAAAAAAATTAAACGTTAAGAAGTCTACATATTTACATATGTATACATATAGATATAAAATATAACTTGCCAGTTTACTCAACCAAGATGCAGCAGAGAATAAACTGGTAATATTTTGCCCTAATCAGTGACAGCCCTATTGTATTTGAATGATCCATCCAGGGGTAATGAAATATTTAAAAAAAAAAATACTTATTCCTTGTTATAGAAAATACATAGTTTAAGGTGACTGAGCACATCTCAAAAATCAAGAGTTTCTGATCTGTGAAAATTATAGTAGCTCTCTGCTATTCATTAGAACAGCCTGGCCCTTTTTTTCAGATTTCTGCAGGAGCCTGAAAAGGTGGCATTGTACTGAGACTCCAATTCCTTAAAACAGTGCATCTGCTATTCAGGTTCACCTGGAAACTAGAAAAAAAGTCAGTCTGTTTTGGTAAATAAATGGAGGTTTCCACTTGTACAAAATCTGAATAGTATTTATTTGAAGGTAAGCATGTATGGGTTTTGGTTGTGCAACCCAATATTATGAATATTCACTTGGAAGTAACCACTATATTCATGGGTTCACAGCCAGGTGTGGAAAATAAAACCACTTTTTTTTCTAGTAAAATAGAATGCCAGATTTTGGGGAAATCACAATTTATGTTTGCTTTTATAGAATGGTGGAAGATTGAGATAAATCTCATTAATATATTACTTTTGTATATTTTTTTTCTGTTAACCTTGTAATTAAGCTGATTCCAATCTTGTACACAGTAGTCTATTATATTGTTTCTGTAGCTGAATTTATACAGGATTGGAGATTCAGATAGGATCCAGAGGGAGAAATCAAAATAAAGAGTCAAACAGGAAGAGTAGATAATCCCGAGTTCCTAAAGGAATTTTTAAAGCCAATTGGCTGCCAATTTTGTTTCTTGGCTCTCAGCCATCTGTGAGGCCAAGCTGAAGCTAAAGCACTCACAGGAGTATGTTTTCAGACCCTCCTCTTCATTAAAAGTGGTATTTTAAGGTTTGCAGTTTGAAATATTTCTAATATGGTCATAAAATACAGAAAGGTTCACATCTGTGAGATGTGAAATAGTACCTAATTGAATATAAGCTGTTAACAACAGAACCCCTTTGGTGTTTGTGTTGAGCAGGCCACAGTTCATTACTAGGCCACAAAATACTAATAACGCAACCCTAATGATTATCATGAAAATAATACATGTATCTGAATGCTTAAGTGGCAAGAAGTGATGCAACTAAATATTGATATTTTAAAAAGATATAAAAAAGGTTTTTGCCAGATTTTCATGCCAATTTGCATGAAATGTAAAGATGTATCGAGGTCATTTGAGCTTGGTATTTCTTCCTAGATACAAATCTTTCCTAGATACAGACGATTACACACATTGTTTTAATAATACAATTAATTGGCAATAGACTGTATAAAATTTTGACAGGCCCAATAATATATTCTTTGAAACACAATAAATGATTCAAGCCCATTAAACATGATCTCAAATATAACTATTGATATTGAAAAGTGAGATACTGAATTAGAATGGCTAATTCCAAATGCTGTAAGGCAAAGAAACAAGCAAAATTGCTAAGCTGCTCACTCCATTTCTATGTGAAAAGTCTACTGAACCCAAAAGCATATATATTTGAGAAGACATTATAAGATGACACCGTAATAGTGCATTAATACATGTTTATTAAAACTTGCAAAACATTCTCTGCATGAACCATCTATGCACAGAAAGTTCATTTCTGGTGGTTTATGTTCCACCCAGGCCAAAGTATGTGTTCCTGGCGAGGGGGGAGCAATGGGGAAAAGCAAAGGACATACTGGTGAAAAAACTAGAAAATATAAAGGAAGAATTGGGAACATAGATCAGGTGGGCAGGGACACAGCTGTTGCCAATGTCTTGCCTAACTAGCATGCCCACCCCTGAATCTTCCCAGGTCCCCCTTTCCCTAGCTCCCTATAGCTGCTGCTGATGTACTTGGCTTCTAGCACAGCATAATGAGAAATAGAGAAAAGATGGCACTGGGAAGATTGGTGAATTCGCTGATGCACAGGCCATGTAGAAGAGAAAAGAGTAAGGCACACCAGCTTCTCGCCACCCCTCTTGTAAGAGACCACCAGAGTTCAGTTTGAATGAAATCTAGAACAAACAAAATATCCTGGGTTTGGTTCTGCTGAATCACAGCCACCTGGAATAATCCAGCAGAACTTCCAAGGCACAATGTGCCTTTTGCAAGTTTTAATAATTCAGCAGAATTTCCAAGGCACATTTTCCATGTTATACATACCCCTAACAAAAAAGTTCAATTTGATTAGTTTTTTCTTCAAATAATGAGCATAGGACTTGAACTTCAATAATACTCTTAAGAGTTGAAGCAAAACTCCTAATTGTAGTTTGCTGCTACTACTAAGGGTCACCAATTTGTATGACTGTAATGAGAGATTAGGCAAAATCAGAGAATAAAGTTACTGATGGCACCTAGATATGATGGCTAACTTCTCAAGGAGCAACAGTAGCTTCTGGGAAACATAAAGGGGAAGATGTGACTTATATTTTGTTCATGAATCATTTGAGTGCATATTACAGGTAGTCCTAGACTTATGACCACAATTGAGACTAGAACTTCCATCACTAAGCAATGCAGTCATTAGGCAAAACATCATGTGACTGCTTAGCGACAGCTGTTCCGGTAGTCCCAGCTGCGGTTGTTAGGCCAGGACAGTGCTGTTGTTAGATGATACCTCATGCTTTTCATGCCTTGCCACACTCACCTTCGCTTCAACTCTCCCCACCTGCCTCTCCCCCCCCCCTTCTCTGACCTTTTGGCTGCCCTGCACAGTGGCATTCCTTGGCAATGCCTGGCAAGATCTCAGAATCTTTCCAAAGGCTTTCTGAAGCAGTGTGGGAGTGGAGTGCACCTGCCATTCTCCAGATAGTATGCCCCCTTCTTGCACTGCCACTGCTTTGGAAAGATTCTGAGGTCTTCCAAGGCATCTTGAGAACGGGGCAGGCTATTTGGGGAATGGCAGGAGCAAGCGGCCTCAGAAATAAGGGCTGGAGTGGCCAGCAGCTGCCTCGCATAAGGCAGGCCAGGCGCACCTCATCAACCGTGGAAGCCGGTAAAAGTCAGCTAGGCACAGCAGGGTCTGTGAAATGTAGGGCAGTTGGCAGCACTCCTCAGCAGTGGGGCCAGCTGTGCTGGGGCCAAAGTAGAGGCCTGGGGGCGGTGCGGCAGCTGGCTGAGACTGCTGAAGGCCTTGGGCCTCTAATTCAGCCCCAGCACTGCCATTGCTGCTGAGGAAATTTGCTGTGCACAGCACCCAAAAGGACACAGATGTGGGGGGAAGAGATAGGTGTGTAGGTGGTGTTGAAGTGCCCTTGTGGTTTTAAGTGAGGGTGGGCTGCCAAGCACCTGAATTTTGATCATGTGAGTGCAGGGGCACTGTAATAGCTGTAACTGAATGAATGGTCATAAGTCAAGGACTACCTGTAGTCACTGCAGGAAAAAAATTCCGGATTTATAATTAAACTAGCCTTCTTCTCATCTAATCTCAGCATAACCTGTTTTTCAGTTAAAATGTTATCTAACCGATATGTATCTGTTTATATATAAAAGTTTAGTTTGTCACCAATAACTATTTCACACAGATTTTTAATATAGCTAAAGTTATTGAGCTGAGCTGAACTAAACTTGGCTTTTTGTCCTTAAACAGATGCAATTTTAGCCCAAATCCATGGAAGACTTGAATTGATCTGGATTTAGTCAAAATAAAAATTGTTACCAAGTAATGTGTTTGAAAGGAAATGCAGAAAAATTATATATATAAAAGTATACAGCCTTGGGTACGTCAAAATTGTAATTATATAGGGTTTGTGGCTAATCAATCCACTATTTCTCGAGAATTAATCTTCTAAATTAAAAAGAAAATGTTGGTTATTTTTATTTAGCCTTGAATTTTGTTTGACATAAATTTCCTACCTAGTGATATAAATTAAACCACTAATTTTGAAGATAATAAAATTATTTCTGAGGTTTCTTGCCACTTTCCGCCCTAGATTTCTGGTCTTCTATGAATCAATAAAATAAAACTTTCACATTAGTGAATGCTTGGTTTGTTTACTTCACAATTTTTCCTGTTCTATATTCAAATTTAGAGTTTATTTTAAGGCATTCAGATGTTAAAATCAGTTCTTCCAATTTACAATTCCTTTCTTATTGCTGGGATAGAAAAAGCTAAAAAAAATGACCGTGAGCTTGTTTTAGACCATCTGATAATTCATGCATCTTTCATCTTACATATATGAATTCATGAGAAAACAGATCATGGTGATGGATTGACTATTATATATTTTTTTTCTTTTTTAAGCATAAGTCTGGAAACTTTCAACTTTATTCATACGTTAATTTCACTGAAAAGTTTGAATAAATATAAAGAAACAATTGAAAGTAGTGAAAGAAATCTATCTTTTACTGCCAGTAATTTATGATCCAGCTTCATTACTTTTTTAAAGTCATAACCCAGATTTTAATTTATTTCAGCTGAGTGTCTAGGGAAGGCAACTAGAGAAAAGACAGTATATTTCTTGTGGTTCTGTCAGATTTCCAAAACACAATTAAAATCCATTTGGAAGCACTAGAAATTTCATTGTGTACAATTCTCTAGTTAACACTGATAAGGATTACAAAAACAACAAATAAATGACTTGGTCTGAATGACGATCCATTTATATATATATAAAAATATTCTTCACATTTTATAAATGAGCAGACAACACAAGATGATGATAGCCCAGTGGCGAGAGAAAATATGTAACGTCGAATGTTGCACTTCCACCTTAAATTATACTGCATTACGTGAGTAACACCAGTACTTGCAAATAAGAAATATTTTGTACGTATCTTACTGCAGTTGCTTCTGCCTCAGTAGTTATTCCGGCACTTGTCCAGGTATATGTAAATAAATTTTCCCATATGATTCCTTTTCTTTGCTATGTATACAAATCACATACAGCTGTTTAAGAAGTCTGTGATTTATCGCTTGCATGATTTTGAAACATATAAGGAAGTTATATGGGTTTACATAAGCACATATGTATGTGCAAGGACAGTAATAGCAGTTACTCACTGAGTACAATCCAATTGCAAATTACTCATGGACATTTATATAATTAACAAGTCATGATGACATGTATTGTGATACGTATCTTGTAAAGCAAAAATAAAGAACAAAAGCTGTATGCAATTTAAATATCACCAAAAAATTTCATCAAACAAAACCACAACTATACCATGCTCTTCTCAAATCATGCTAGATTTACATTATTTTATTCAAAGAAAAGATTTAAACCTGACTGTAAACACCTTGTAAGATTATAACTTACTCTGGTTCTTTTTTTATGGTTAACACCTTTTCTAAGAGTCCATATACTTCTCCATTGTGCTGAATGGATACCTTATTATTTGAATGGCTACTGTATGTATTTCTTCTATTAGGAAATGTTTTACATTCTGTGACAGGAGATAACTCTTTCTTCATTGTGACAGAAGATGAATTTTCTATAAACGGTTTCTCTCTCCAAGCATCTTTACTATGTGTTTCCTGAATATTAATAGGGTTTCCCCCCTTTTGTAACATGTAATACAATATTGGATTAGTTTGGGTCAGTCTTGGAGAGTCTCTTTCATGTTCATTTTTGTCAGAATCAGTGATGACCCATTTTAGAGGTCCCCTTTCATTAGGTACATGGCAAATGCTAAACTGGTCACATTCTGGCTTTGATGATACTGTGCCTCCCAAATGTTCAGTGAAGGGAGAACTGGCAGGACTCTTCATAGCAACTGAATAATGAAATGTTGGGTAGTCCAAGCAATTGCTTGGTTGCCCAGGATTCCCCACTACTGCATGTACAGGAGAAACATTGAATTCAACTTTGTCATTATTTGTTAGGTTATGTTTGCTTCCTTTCTTTTTGCCATCAGTTACTGATAAATTATTTCTATGCTGAGACATATCTTTTTCACAATTTTCTGATAGAAGCAGTTGTTTTAGTACATTAAATCCTTTACTTTCTCTAGACCAACTTCTGTTTTCACTTTCATTATTTGACCCATAACATGAAGAATATTTTAATTCAAAATCAGTTCTGGTGAACTTAGATTCTTTTTGGTTAAGACCACTCACATACAAAGAGTCTGCAGTAGATTTGTGATTGTTTGTAACATCAGATATTCTACCTTTATTACTTTTTAGTATTTTTAAAGGACCTTCTAAAGATTCGGAATGCAGTTTTCTCTTTTTGGGGAGCATACTGTGACTTTTTGATTCCACAAAAGTCTGTTCATGGTTTCTCCTGTCCAGAATATCTGCAGAGCAGTCATCTTGACTCTGTCTCAGCAATCGACTTAGTAAGCCATTCTTCGAAAAAGAAAATCCTTGAGATGTAAGAGAGTGGGACTGAAATTCTTCTGATGCTGGAGAAATAGCTATATTTCTCTCTAATGAATGAGCCATTTCTGGAAATTTCTTATTAACATTTCCAATTATTTGTTGAGCATTTGAATTCTGAAGGGCACTGGATTCTTCCTCAGAAGGTTCAGCTTTTATTTTTACAGTTAATATTTGATCATTCAAAACTTTTTCTGTTGGATCTTGTAAACTTTCTTCTTTTAAAAGCATTTTTTCTTTTGTTTCACTCATATTTTTGCTGGAGGTTCCCAGAAGTAACTGGAGCACAGTGCGTCGTTCCAGCAGATTCTGGATTTCTGAACCAGGAAGTTTTTGTTCTCCTGGGACAAATTGATTAGTGAGCATTCTGTTTTTTTCAAGTGTACATGATGTGTTAGGAAGCAGGGAAGTATGTAGTCCATCTATCAACCCCACTGGTTTCTCGGTGTTAGGAGTCATCAGTTGTTTGCTTGTTTGTCTTTGGTTATCCACTGAAATGGAAGACTGCATTCCACATTGAGCTAAGTTTTGCAATAGTTTACTTGCGCTGAAAGATGAAGATGTTTGTAAAGTTTCTTTTTTGTTCTGTTTACTTCCATGAAGTTCTTTGTGTATAGTAAGATCTATCAAGTGTTTAGAAGCTGGATTAGTTAGTCTTTCAGGCTGTATGATGCAAGTGTATGGTGGTGAATTACATTTTATCATTAAAGGAGAATTGTGTGAAAGGTTGATAGGTGAATCTGCTTTTGCAGAAGTTGGTAAAGGAGTAGTATGTACTGGTATTATTCGATTAGTACTAGAGGAGTCAATAACAGGAGTTCTGTTACTCATTGAAAAATTAAATTTTGCCACATCAGCTGGAACTAATGTTCCCTCGATTTCTTTAACTTTTGCTGTGTTGTCTTCATCCTTATGGCCAAGTAATAACTGGAGTAAAGTTACTTTTTGATGTGAATTCAATTTTGTATTTTTAGAGGGATCCTTTTCTTCTATATTTTCCAGACTTGGGACTTTTGATTCCCAATTATGAAATAAGGATTGAGTTAAATTGTCTAGAGAAGCTGGCTGCCCTGAATCTTGAGTATTTGTTTTTTGTTTGAAAGATAAATCTATAGGAAGACAATTTGAATGCGAACTTTCATCATCACTACTATCATCTTCTGTAAAACTTGGGTTGTTGTCAGAGTATTCATCAACAGTAGTTGGTGTACTGCTTTCCTCAAAAATATTGGACCTGTCATTTTGTTCATATCGCTTAGTCTGCTTAGTAGCACTGTGATTTTTCAGGAGGTGCAAAAGTAAACTACTGTTGGTAGGTGGTTTCATATGACTTTTTTCCAATGTTTTGTAGCTTATAATTTTAGGAGATGAATGAATTATGCCCATATGACTCTGAAAATTTGTGATATTGCTTTTACTGGTTATTGTTTTGTTTGAACATCTTGCCTGACCATTCAGATGGCTTTCCATTCCTTTTGATAGTTTAAAATGACCAACATCTTTTGGAACAGTTTCTTTTAATCTTGCCATAGCAGAAAGTCTCTCACTTGCAATTTGATTGGCATTTTGTGCTTTTAGAGCATGTTCCCTGGAATACTGCTGCAAGTGTGCTTCACTTGAAAGAAGCAAAGCAAGTTGGCTACAGGCGACACTGGGTTTAGGCGATGCAGCAGGACTAGATCTTTTTTCTACCATGCTTGCAACAGCTTGTAATCTTGCAGCACAAGAAAGTGATTCATTCATCACTTTTGAACCACTCTGTCCTGAATGTGTAGATTCTTTAAACTGATCTTGAACTAGGTTTGTTGTTAGCTCTGGCAGACCAGTCTCCAGTTTTTCATCTTTCAATTTGTTTTTCTTCAACAGTGTCTTCAGGTGACTGGATGCAACACCATAGCACCTCAAGTCTTTCTCTACCTGCAGAGAATCGTTGCTGAGGGAATATCCTTGCTCCTTAAGGCTCTGCCTAATTTGTTGTGACAAAGCAACACTCTGCAACCTAGAGCTAAATGACTGTAGTAAGGAAGCCAGCAATGTGCTATCTTGCTTGCTTTTAGGCACATTTTCAACCATGCCAGCCAACAACACTTCTTTTTTCTCATTTATATCCACAAGAGAATCAGACAATCGCCCTTTGTTTTCAGCATTCCAGTCTTCAGACGACTGTAGCAGTCTTGCCTTTTTATGATGCAACATGCCAGAACTTCTATAGTTATGTGTGTTAGGAACACCATCTCTCTGACAGCTGGGAGATGCATTTCCAGAAACACCGAAATTCTGATCTTCAGCATTACTAGTAGGCTTTTTGTCAACCACAGAACCCGAACCTCCTGCTGTCTGATGCATTAGTAATCCCTCTAAGTAAGTTAGAACAATGGAATCCTGGTGCATCTCAGAGACAAGATCTTCTCCATGAGTCATGTTCAATACAAGTATCCACAAAGGCTCTCTTTTTATTCTACTTAGGATCTAATTTATTATATATGAACTGAAAGTTAGCTTAACAAATAAATGTATAAATTTCTTCCAAATTTGATGCAAGACAGGTGCAATAGTCTTTTGCAGATCTTTCCATTAAGTATTTGTAGAAGATCCAATGTTCCATTTTATAAATCCCTGCTTTAATATACACCATTTATGATGCCAAGGGACTATTTAAAATATGTGCCAGGTTAAAAATTTCCATATTTTTCAGGGATTGACAATACTGTTTTCCATCTTCTCTTGTTGTATTATAAACACTTGACTCCTGTAAAATAAGAAGAAATAAGATATCAAGCAAAAGCAGAAAATAAATTATATTAAATATAAACAGGTGTATTTCAAGATTCTATATACTACTTCAGCTAAACCTTCCTGCAAAATTTTATCACCTTTCACTTGATTTTGAAGAGCACTGGAAGCTGCAATAGATCCAGAATGCAGCTGCGTAGGCAATTTATAGGTGCTTCCACAGTGCTAATAAAATACATCAATACTCTTCAAATAATCTTCATCAAGATTTTTATTGGATTGATGAGTAATTTAGGAAATTTGTAAATTGATCATTTACGCCAAGTGTCAAATTGTTAGTTCTGAAGTTAGTTCTGATGATTTTGTAAGCCATGCAATTTTCTAACTTATGTGAGCCAAATCTTTTTCTTCTCAATTTGTTTTAGCCAAAAGGCCTTTAAAATTACGTGAACCATTTTTTTTTTACAATACTGAACAGCTAATAAGGAAAACATGAATATCTACTCAAATGTCTTTAGTCTGACTTTTTAAAATGTTCCATTGTATATCTGAATCTAGATTAGGAAATCAGTTTTGTTCTTGGTTGGAAGGGGGGCTGCACCAATTAGAATAACACTGTTATTATTGCAAAAGATGCTACTACTTAACATTAAGTTTTTCAAATTTTAAAATGACAAGTATTTAAAGTACAGACATTATGGATTATCAAACTATTTTTTTACCAGAAGATTTTACAGTTTTCTTAATTAATCTCTTGCCAAAAAAAAAAAAAATCTTCACTGCTTATTCCATTACTATCAAGAAGTTGAATAGGTAGTACAATTTGTTTAAAAACCAATGAATGAAAAACAAAGCACACACATTTGCACACAGATTTCTTATTTATATAATTGTCCTAAAACTAAGTATCAACTATTATAAGGTCTTCATACCAATTATTTGCAGAATGTAGTATTACATGTTTTCAACCATTTATAATAACACAGCATATTTAAATCTGATTAATACAAATGATGAGGCAGATTTATGCCAATTTGATTTGGAATAACAAAGCTGTTATGGTCCATTGGTTTTATTCACTATGTCCATGTATTCTACATTAGTGTGGCCAATCTTTTGATAATCAACCACCTACTTAAGGTTTCTGAGGTACTGAGTGGCAATTTCTTAAGTACTAATGACTTAATCAGTACTATGGATCTTTATGTCTAGCAGTGCCTTTGGCTGTTGATGATGGGTCAATCTCCTAACTATTGAAGTCCATCAGGATGTTCCTTCTGCCATTGTTTTTATGATTTCCTCTCCTTTGTTTGTGTAGTCCTATTGACCTTAAGGCTTATCTGTGTATAAGAAGTATATTTAAGCTTGTATCAAAATGTAAAAAGAGAAAACAAAAGTGAGGTGTCTATGTTACATTTGTCCCAATTCCAGAATTTAAAATAAAAATGTTTTATTTTGTTTGCCCTGTTTGCATATGCTGCTAATTTTATTAATAGGTCATATATTTCAGTAAGGGAAAGACAAAGTATAAATTATAGAAAAAATATATTTCAGAACTAACAGGGAAACAATACAAAGTAATTGTTGTCAACATTAGAAATCGACTGAACAACCATAATTGGTTCCATAAAAATAATATAATCTGCCTATTGCTAAAATTGGTTTGATACACAGACATACTAGATCAGGTCACAAATTATATACAAGATTACAATCAGGACTGATGTAACAGCTGGCATCTGATCAAAGTTTCAGACATGGTATTCCCCTTACAAAATATATAGGGCATTTCCTTTTTGGTTCCTTAACAATAAGGTAAAGGTAAAGGTTTCCCTTGACATTAAGTCCAGTCATGTCCGACTCTAGGGGGCGGTGCTCATTTCCCTTTCAAAGCCGAAGAGCTGGCGTTTGTCCGTAGACACTTCCGTGGTCATATGGCTGGCATGACTAAACGGAACGCCATTACCTGCCCGCCGAAGCGGTACCTATTAATCTACTCACATTTGCATGTTTTCGAACTGCTAGGTTGGCAGGAGCTGGGACTAGCAACGGGAGCTCACCCCATCACGCGGATTCAAACCGCCGACCTTCCTATTGGCAAGTTCAGCAGCTCAGCGGTTTAACCCGCAGTGCCACTGCATCCCTTTTCTTAACAATATCTTATACTTATTTGAAGTAAGTGATATTCCAACCAGCAATTCTTATCTCTAACCACTAAAATTAACAACAAAAAAAATCCCCGATAGGTTCACAGTTTTACCTTTTACTGGTAGCCCCTTATAATCTATATCTAAAAGAAAAATAATAATATTCAAAATTCAGAAAATTTAATTTTGGTGGTAAGGTACAAAAATTACAAGTAACCAGAATTGAAAGAATATATAATTAGAATGAACCTACTACAATACCTAACTTAAAACTTAGCAAAGGAGAGTAAAGTTGAAAAAGATTCTTAATTTCTACACTCTTTTTTGAAAATGTATCAACAAATTTTCAGAGGTAAATTGTCTAAATCTGAAAAAGCCCTTTTATCCATTTAGACTCTGAAATTATCCTTGCTTCCTTAAAAAAAAGTCAATGCTCAGTATTCAGCTGGATAGTTCAATAAAGATGAATGTTCTCTATTTTACTGGGCTTCTTTGAATGTCATCATGACTATATACTTTGCAACCAAGGTTCATTAATTAGAGGATTACCTTTTATACTATCTGTTCTCAACTGTCAGCCTGTTTTCATCCCTTTAAAACTTAGATATAGTAAATTCTTTATGTTCTAGAAATTTCAATATGCTATTAAAAGAAGTATTTTATGGGAAAGACAAACATCTAGATTTTATTTATCTAAAGTATTAGTAAATTGATGATGGGATTTAAAACATTCCTGACTTTTAGTTTTACTATTTTGAATTCTGTTTTACTCTTTTTAAATTCTTTTTTAATCACAATGCCACTGTATTTACAGCATTACAGTCTGCAAGGAATATTTGGAAGGGTTGGGGAGGGAAGTGTAATTCTGACCCTTATTTACACGATTATCTTACATTTTAGGAGACTTTGAATCCTTGCAAGGGGTGTTTTATGGTAAAATCATGAGCTAGTAAGAATGCAGAACTTTAGATAACTAACGGGCAATCAAGTTTTTAAATAATTTGAGATATTACAAGAGCAATCTGGATAGTCCAAAACCTAATAATGAAAGCGTATTCAAATAAAACAATCTGATCCAGATTCATTAGCAGTAGTCGTGAGCTACTATCAGAACCGAAATGTGTTCTGGATTATTCCAAACATACAAAATTTTTTAAAATAAAATATATTCTTAAGGCTCATTATTAATTTGGAACGAGTTCACATTACATGTCTTAAAGAACATTAAATATGATTTTTACAATTTCAAGAGGATTCTCAATTCAGCAAGCATATTAGATGCTTCAGATAATGTTTTGATTTTATACCAACATTCCAAATTTGTTTAGGATATTGACATTTATTCAGATTAGTACAAACACACTGCAGCGACCGGGAACACCAGAAAAAGGAAACAGACCTCCTATACAACATCTTCCAACAAAATGGGTAACAATCAAAGAGATAAAATGGATACCTATTACAGCACAACCAACACAAGCTATGAAAAGGATAACATGACCATACATGAAAACATCTCAGAAACAACCAACAGACTGTTAAAACCATATGGCATTACCATAGCATACAAACCCTCCAAAACATCTTAAGTAAACCAAAAGACTCAGTAGCCCAAGAAGAAAAAACAGGAGTTATCTACAACATACAGTGTAAGGACTGTAACAACCACTATGTAGGACAAACAGGCAGAAGACTAGCAGAGCACATCCATGAATACCAACTAGCAGTCAGAAGACATGATGAAAACATTACTCTCACAATACAAAGACCAAATCAATATTTCAACTGGGAAATTGTGAGCATCCTAGACCAAGCCAAATCCAAAAATGCTAGGGAATTCCTGGAAGCTTGGCATTCAGACAAATCAGCCATCAACAGACACATAGAAATAAACCATATTTACACACCATTCAAAAGATACAATAAAAAAGCTAAAAGGGAAACAAAAAGAATACATCCTCTCCAGATAAGCATGAATTAGCCCCAGACGAACATTCAAGCAGAAAACTATACCCTAATCAAGGAACTACCAAGGAGAAAACCACACCCCCAGCAATACTGGCAGGGCAAGCTACGGTATATGAACAGGGAGCAAACTCCACACTCACTAGCCCTGATGATGTTACCTAGTTGGGTAATGAAACGTCTGCAAGCAAACAACCAAGCTCAGAGAGCATCCAGGACTACGTGTTGACTTTAGCTTTAGAATGTGGTTTAAAGATGTGAATGTAACTTTAAATTGTAGTCCAACAACCTGGGATCTATCATTAGATGGATTTCTCAAATATGGGGCTAGCAAAAATGGCTATCCTTTTATAATGGAAAGACAATCTGGAATTGATAATGTGTTCACTCTCACTGCCTCTCTATTGATGTAATAGAGAGACTGATGAGTATTACTCATTTGGTCAATAACTGCATATTTTAATAATCTGAAACTGGACGAAGTCTAATGCTGCTTTTTAACAAGTGAGTTGTTTTCAATATATAGATTACAGTATGTTTTGTCCTTTTTTCTTTTAATTTTTTAAAAAAATCTATATCTTTTAAATTTCTCTCTGTATCTTGGATTCTTGCCTTTTTATGAGCTATCTCAAAGATTTTTTTAAAAATATTGTCAATAATTTTCAGCATGCATTTAGTGTAGACTATCCTTTACATCTGTAAATTTATATAATGGATACAAAGGGGTTAATCACTAATACTTATACTAAACCAAAACGGAATAGGTCGTCCACAGCTTTAAAATGAGATGTGAAAAATATATTTTTCTTTTACAATGTTTCTATTTACTATTGAAAACACAAGTAAACTTGGAATAGCCTAGAACAACTATCTCTGATACAATGGCTTTACTACTGAAAACTGCTTACAGGTTCTTGCTTAACAACCATTTGTTTAGCAATGCTCTGAAGTTACGACATCCTCAGAAAAAGTGCTTTACAACCTGTACTCACACTTACGATTATTGTAGAAGGTTGCACCATCCCCACAGTCACATGGTTGCAATTTGGGCACTTGGTAGACAGCTCGCATTTACTAGCTATAATAAGATATCCAATAATTGTAGGTACTAAGTTCTTCTTCTGTTGTCAATCACAGAATTTTCATTCAAATTCTTAACTCCCAATGCAAACCAACTATTAGACTTAACATGTATTTTATATCATTGTATTTTACCCATTCTCCAAAGTAATAGGGCAGCTTATCTGTATACCGTATAATTCACATATGTGTAAAGTGGACCTCATATTAACCTACTACTATTTATCTGTTTTTCTAGCTTCTTATTCTTTTGGTCTATGGCTGAAAATTTAATAAATACATAGTTAGCAGCCACTATTTCTGATTAGCGCCAAACATAATTTGAAAACAATGTTAATTGGTCAGTATGTGGCCAGGATTAACTTTATCATTGTCTGCTTTACTATTTTCTTTCCTAGAAATTAAAGATCTTGCTACTAGTATTCACTGCTTCTTAAGATCAAGGTTCAATTATTAAAATGTAATTAATTATGGATTCTCCTGAAGGTCATTTGCAGACTAACTGGATTCACACATCATGCTGAAAGTACTATGTTATATTAACCAATACAATTTGTAAATCATGATCTACAACTTTGTGCAACTATAGTTTATATAACAAGCAATGGTTAACAAAATTGGGATTAATGCAATGTGACAAACTAGCCTGATTCTAGTCATAGGAACTTTGTGAAAGACTGTAGGTCACTTGTAGAACATAGATTTTGCATATAAAATCAAATGGGATACATTCAGCCTGCCTGAACACAGATTTAAGATAATGTTTAAGGGATACTAAATGCTATTGCTTGCCTTCTTGTAAATATTAACTCTTTCATGCACTGAAAATCTTTGAGAATAATATATCAATTTCCTATTTTTGGTTTAGAACCTCTTCACACAGTGCATATTTTATTTTATTCAAAATCATCTATGGATGTGTTAAAATAAAATGCAACTAAGATGCATATCCCAAATCATCAACAGATAATTGCTGATTCTGATGCATGAGTCTTAGAAATATATATTCCTATCAAAAATGTTAAGATGGATTGGCAGTGATGAGCAAAAGGCAAATAGGTTGAAGACAAGTGGTCAATGTGTACTTTACTGGTTTTCTATTTATTTACATGATTCAAATGGATTTATGTTTGATAGTTACTTCTGTTTAAATTACTGTGCCTTGTTGATAAATATCCAATAATTGATTCACACTATAATAAGCAAATAATAGATTAAAAATAATACATTTGGGCATGACAACTATGTTCTACCTCTTAAGTTGTGTTTTATCTGGCTGCTAGTAGTATGTCCTCTTGTCTGAAAATAGCCTCATTAAATTCAGCAAGTCTTTCTTTCAAGTGAACATGGATAAGATTTTGCTGTTGATTTAATTTTCATTAGACTAACATTTTTAACAATTACTCTTATTTTCTATGGTTTAAATTGCTTTCAATTTATAATAACACAGAATATGTAAATCTCTAAAGATTAACTCTGAAGCTTTACTATAGTTGTTATTATAAAAGAATACATTATTACAGAACTTCATAGATTTCATTTTGACATCAGTACATTTTTATGCTCAGCAGGTCTCAATTACTCCTATGGCCATAATCAAATATACTTCAATATAAATTCAAACCCTTATTACAAAAAGGATTGAGTATCTGTAAATATTAATTGGGCTCTCTAAAGTGCTATTATACACTGTAAGTACTGCAATTATTTGTCCAGAGTTTCAATATTTGATAATACACTTCCTAGATTCTTTTTAAGTCAAGCTGCTTAAATATGCATATTAGTTTTACAATGTACTTCTGCCAACTTAAAGCTGCAGTCTATACATACTTATATGGAAGGAAGTTCATACAACAAAATGGGTTATCTTCTCGGCTGTTAAGTATAGAATAGGTCTGCAAAAGTTTTAACAGATCTCTAGGATGAGGATGATGATGATAATGATGATGGAAAGCTGTTAGTTTGAGTTCTTTTTAAAAATAATCTTAAAGATTTTTTAAAAAGAAAATAAAAAACTAATACAAACTTGTATTAGTTTTTTATTTTCTTTTTTAAAGAAAAAGAAATCAAAGAAAAAGCTAAAAATGCAAGAAAGAAAAAGTAAAAAAAATAGAAAAGACAGAAAAAAGATACAAAGAAGTAGCTTCTAATTTTCCTTACAGCAGCTGTAAGTGCAATTATAAGTTTACTTCTTACTCTATGATTACAACACAGCTCTCTTCTTTCTATAATGCGTTCTTTCTAATCATCAAAACCATAAATCGTAAGTTCATTTCTTTCCGTTTCACACAAAAAGTCTATAAGGGGTTTCTAGTCAGCAATAAATGTAGATATTGTCTTTTCTCTGATGAAAGTAGTCAATTTGTACATCTCAGCAAATTCCATCATTTTCACCAACCATTCCTCCATTGTGGGTAATGCCGAATCTTTCCATCTTTTGCATACAATAATCTTGTTGCAGTTATCATATACAAAGTTCCATGACTTTTTTCCAACTGTTTGTCCATCAGTCCCAAAGGGAAAAGCTCTGGTTTCAAGTTTGGATTTTCTGTAACATTGAGATACATCACATATGCTGTCCTGCAGCTTAATTGGCTGTATTTCTTGCATTACAAAATCAGAAGTGTTTTAATGTATTTAAAAGCAAAACTCCAAAGAATTACAATGTCAGAAACAAAAGATCCTACAATGAAAAAGCCTGAATCTGTATTAACAGAGTTCTACATACTTCGTATCACAAACTCAACTAACATCAGTACACATAGAAAAATAAAATGCAAATAAAGTCTACATGATTAACGGATGAAATTTGCAATTAAACACATCCATTCATACAAGTTTTTTTAAAATTAAAAATTGTTTTGGTTTATTAAAAATGTTATACCAACTGAGCGTGAGATTTAAGTCTTGGTATTTATATTTTATCTTATTTGAAAAACCTTTTAGCATATTAAAGAATGCAATATTTACTCTCTCTGTCTTTAATTTTATTCTTTGAGTGGTAAGTAATAGCAGTGAAGGGGAAAATAAGTTGATCAACAAAACAGTGTGCACATTCTAAAATTTTGCCCAAGACTGAATGTTAGATTTGTGTGTGTGTGTGTGTGTGTAATTTCTCCCATCCAGTCTAATTACAAAACACTGCTATACATTTTTGTAACTGAGCAGTACATATAGGTTATTGTTAACATTCTATTTATGATACCAATGGAAAATACAAGGGAAAATATGACTCATTAGAACTGGTTATATACTTTACTGTAGTGAACAAATAATAGATCCCTAGTATGTTCCCTCATTCTCTTTATTCATTTATTTCATTTCTCTACAATATACAGCATACGCCAAGAAAGAACTTCATATTAAATATTCCTGAAGTGTGTAATATAATAAAACAGATTTCAACCATACCTTTCTTTCACAGCAGTGGTGCCAAGCACAGGTACTGTAGCAATCAATTTGTTCTGCAGACAGTAAGGCTTTCACAGAATACTAATGCAAAATCTCTTTTCTTTCTCCTTCGACTTTACTCCCCAATGCCTGGGTCCCAACCAATACCAGGAGAAGGGTAGACTGTCTTCCGCTGAGATAACCCCCTACTGATAATCAAGCATATGTGTACAAGGACACAGAATTAAGCCTCCACCAAGCTTGACTCAGGTAGAGGGAGTAGCTAAACACATGCATGACAAGGTCAGAATACACACATACACATACAAATCTATTTGAGTGAACAAATTCATCATACTTTACTACTGCTGGCTCTTTATCTCAGGGAACTAAAATTACTTCCTAGTGAGAGCTAGGATTTAGATATAAATCTAGAAAATCTCTTTTCATTAATAACAAATAGTAAAGTATGATTTCTGTAAATAGTTCTAAACAAGAAATATGTGAACATCTGAGATTACATTGCTACTTTGGTTTTTCTTTTAAAAAAAGTTGAAATATTCCTTAAGTAACAAATCCTAATGTTCAAAGTCAAGTTACTTTAACAATGTTTCAAAAACGCCTTATAACAAAGATTGTACCATTCACAATGAAGTTCATCAACGTAGGAAAATAAGTCCCCAAACATTTGTAAAATATCAGTCACCTTTACAAAAGCATATTTTTAATTATTTTAACTATTTAGGCTTGCTTTCATTTTAAATAGAAATTGGATGCTATATTTTCATTCTTCAGAGTAATATATCTATTAAATACTTGAAGCTTTGGGACTTATAAAACTTTCACAAGGAAGCAAGATCTTACAATATTCTACAGCAACTGGTTATTTGTAATTCGTCAGCTACATTTCATTTTTCAGAAACTGCAGTATTTCCTAGGTAATGAGGATGAGAATTTGAATCATTATTGGCAAAGCTTTATTACACACGTGACCTACATTTAAAGGAACAGGAAAAAAATAATATCTATTGGCGTTTCATCTCCTGTAAATTGGCAAATGCTTTTGAAATATCAGTACTTTCACTGACAGATCATAAAGGGAAGTATAATCAATACCAATCAGTTTGTCCTTGACATACTGACCGTGTCATCAGGCTATTGTCATGAGATATCATTTTATTTTCCCACCTGGCTCATGACCTTGTCCTTTAAATGACCTAAAGCTTTCCTGAAGTAGCAGGAGGCCCCTCCCCACTGTCTCAGCAAGGTCGAATGGGTCAGCATGCCCTCATCTATAATCCACCACCATTTGTCAGCAGGGAGGCTGGAAGAGGCAGGCTTACTACAAGGGGAGAATGCCCAATTAGGCAGCTGTCACACAAAGCATAGGCTGCAAAATTATCCCCTGTCAAAAGAAAGAGCAGCTGCAAGTGCCAATTACAGCAACCTTTCAACCCTTTAGGTACTGGAAACTACACAGAGGTAAATGAAGTATAATTAGTAGCAACAAATCAATAAATTAGGATAATAAATTATAATTTAATATTAGGTAAGCCTAAGCCTTATATACTATTAAGGACATACACCCCAGGCAAGGGCAAAAAAGTAGATTTTACACTGCCTATCAGTTTTAATTTATACACTGTCCTTTTCAGCATGCCTAGCATTTTCTTTATATGAATCTTATGAAACACAGAATATAAGAACGTTGCATTTATTTCAGTCAGAATATAAGAAAGTTGCATTTATTTCAGTTTAACCATCAAGCACTCTGTTCTAACTCAGCTACATAATACCCGTTAACTAACAAATTAGTTATAAGTCCACTGAATAAAAAAGTTGGAATGTTCTATGTACAAAACAGAACAAACAAAAAAGGTATGTGTATCATGGTTGGAATGCAAAGAACAACAGCATGTGACTTAAAATTTCTTGGACAGCCTAGCTGTCTGACCAAAAAAAAAAAAAAAAAGGATTTTCAAAAGCAGTTTGTGGGAAGGCATAGGATGGCACCATTTTTTTTTGTGCACTCAGGGTGCCTTTTTTAATTATAACTTTTTCTACTGCAAAGTATCACAGTACAGTATACACAATACACTTTTATGTAGCAAAGAAGATGGAATTTTGGCATATATCCCATCTTGAATGTTTAAGAGATTAAAAGGTTTTACTTGTCCAAAGCCTAATCAAAATTAGCACTACAGTTTAGTTTATTTTCCACTGAAAATCAGCAAAAAAAAATCTATTTTGTAGTTTACCATCAAATTTCAGTAGCATAGGCTCAGAGTACCTTTAAAAAGGGGCTTGCAATTTATGGATTTCCTCCCCCAAACATATAATTAGTAAAGGGGTGGGAAGAAAATGTCAAACTTTTCCAAGTGTAACTGAGCCCTCTGAATTCTAGTCTTTTTTACTAATTACTTAGATCTATATTTTAGACTAGATATTATATACCTGGGTTAAACAACCTTTCTGGATTAAAAGCACATTTTAAATTTTCAGAACATGTGGTGAGTGCACTCTGAAAATGATTGCCATGGGAGATTTATCTATTCATAAATTGCTTGCCATGATTGGCATAACCAATCACCTATCATTTAGTAAAGGTAAAGGTAAAGGTTTCCCTTGACGTAAAGTCCAGTCGTGTCCGACTCTAGGGGGCGGTGCTCATCTCCATTTCTAAGCCGTTAGAGCCGGCATTGTCCATAGACCCGTCCGTGGTCATGTGGCCGGCATGACGACACGGAACGCCGTTACCTTCCCGCCGAAGCGGTACCTATTGATCTACTCACATTTGCATGTTTTCGAACTGCTAGGTGAGCAGGAGCTGTGACTAGCAACGGGGGCTCACCCCGTCGCGTGGATTCGAACCGCCAACCTTCCAATCAGCAAGCTCAGCAGCGCAGCGGTTTAACCCGCAGCGCCACCGCGTCCCAGATCACCTATCATTTACTTACCAGAAATTGAACAAACCTCACAGGACACTTCCTACCAACTTTGTGAGATGTTTATAGGGCCTAAGCCTTGCTGCAAATAAATAATACAATAATACAATATAAGGATTATAAGGAAACTTGGTGATTATCTAGCTTAAACCTCTCCCCAGCTCAGAAATACACTATACAGTGTAGAAGTTAAACATCCTTTGTTTTATAGCATGTCACCTTTTTAAAATTTTAATCATAAAAAATATTTTTTTAAAATTAGAAAGGGACTGTAGCAATCATGAACAAGCAGCCACTGGGAGAGGCTGTGGCCAGGAGGACCTTTGCACAAAGGTATGGTATGCCAACTGTGACCATTACTGGATCAGGAGTTGTTGCACATGGTCACTTATACCCTTATTATCTTGTTGTTGGACTACTGCAATTTGCTCTACTGTTACCCTTGAAGATCAACAGCAGCTCAACTGGTTCAGCACTTATGGGTACCTAGAAAGCCCAAGAGATAACACTACTATCTAAGCTGCCTTGCCTGATAGTCTGGTTCTGGCTGCAATTCAAGCTGCCAGTTGTCACATTTAAAGCGCTATGTGGTTCAGAGCCAGATATTTTTGAGATCTCCTGCACCAGAATGAATCTGTTTGTAAGAGCTGAGAGATAAGGCTTACTAAGGGACACTTCTATGAAGGAAAGTCATCTATAGGGACTTCATAGTTATGATCTCAGCAATGTTCACCTTCTGTGGAACACCTGATATTCGGACACTCCCTTCCTTGTGAGGCCTCTGAAGAGCCTTGAAGACAGGGCTGTTCAAGAGAGCATTTGGGGTTAATAAGGGTTGATCTACTCCCATTGAATGGCATGGCTAGCAGATATTGTTTTGACTTATGCTGTTTTAACATTTATATTTCCTGATGTAAGCCACTCAAGGCCATTTGGAATTTAGTAACATACAAGCCATAGTGAGTAAGCAAGAAAATAAACAAACAAAAATAGTAAATTGAGAATTAAGTCTTACAACAAACAGGATTTCCTCCTAAGCAGGTGGGCATAGGGCTACCATAAAAAAAAATCCTTTTTTTCATATTTCAGGTAACATAATAATAATTTTGGATTAAAGTTTCTCTAATCAGCAGTATGTTCTCAGTCACCTTTTATAACCTCATAAGCATGACACAATAGTATCCCCCTACTCACATGTTCAAGCAACTGATTTTGGCTACATTTCTATGACTTTCAAAATATCCCGCTGAAATTCAGTAGTAAAATTACTAACTGGGGCTTATAGATTTTGATTTATTCTGTGGTTTTAGAAGAAGGAATGGAAACTTTTTGTCTCCTGGAAGCTTTGTGTTTCCATTTCCACCATAAAACCACCCAAAATAAATCATTCTAATAAGAAAAACAGAGCACTATGTTTTGGCTTCTCCTCTTCCAATAATGTTAGCAAGTCTCTAGAAGTTCTTTTTGATATTACCTGATCTGCTCCCAGCCCTTCTAAATTAAGCTTCCAATTTGGTTCAATGTTTGCACAACCTTAATAGTATTGTGAAGCCATCAGATCGAAAATTGCTGATTGAAGGAAACAGTTCATTTCTATAGCAATACTGTATACCCTTATGTACCAGAACAGAGTTTGGCAGGCATGTCAGAATGGCATAGAAGCCTAGTCTGAAGGAAAAAAAAAACTGGATGACTTCAACAGCCACTTCCATGAATTACTGGTACAGCAATTCTAGAAGCAACAGTGAATAAAAATATTAAAAGGGCCTAAGGATAGGTCTTCCAAACTAAAATTGGGGAAATACCCTTTTCTACTCTTCACGTTTTCATTGCTAATTGCTGGATCTTGGTAAAACAATGGGAGATGTAGCAAAAGGGTAACTGCTTAAGGTAATGCTGCCAGAGTCAAGAACTCTTCCAGTCCTTTTATTAGTCAAGTAATAGGTAGATCATTTTCAATGATTCATTGGTTCTGCATAGAAAACCTTTCTAAGGTGATCAATCTTTTGTACCCTTTTTGTTTAAGACAGATGACCAAACACAGGGACCAGGCACTACCATTTTTTCCCCCACTTGTTTCTTTATGACTCTCTTTGTTAATCTAAACCACCATCTTTGTCCCCTATTTTTTTCAGGTGGGCCTACCTAGACTTTTGTCTCATAGCACAACTCTGTAAGAAGGAAAACCACACTTTAAATATTTTTCCATCAATAGCAGAAATCTCTCTACAGAACTGCAGTGGGACACCCAGCCCTGAGCTTCTTCTACACTACCAGACCTGGTCAGATTTCTGCCTATTTTTGGGGGAAAATTTTTTAAAAAAGCTTTCAGACATCTGGAGCCAGAAGCTCCTTACAGACTGGCCCTGACAGCGGTATGTATGACATGCAGAGTCCTGTTAGGACTCTCCAATGACTTGGACTTTATAGCCAGTTCCAAGAAGCTTGCTGGCCCTTATAGAAGTTACATAGTTAGGAGGAGTTAAGATCTTTGGAAACACAGTTTTCCTTGACCCTGAAGCAGCCTGGTTGAATTAGTTTTTATAGTCTAGAAGAGCTAGCCAATTTTATCTGACCAGCTGGATCCACAACCAAACAAAGGAGTGGTGTACCAATGCCTATCTGTGAGTTGGTCTGAATCCCCCGAACTAGAGGAACTCTGGCTTCCAGAAACCAGTAAGCACATAGAGAAGACTAAACCAAAGACAATAGGTAAACAAGTATTGATAGGGTCTCTGTATCTTCCTTCTCTTGCAACTAACAACATACCCTTCTTTTTGATAAACTGGAACAATGTGATGTGGGATGGGTGGCCCTACCACCAGATGGATTTGTGCTATAGCCAACATACAGTCGTTAACAGGTCCATGTAGAGATGAGAGGAGGTACGCAGTAGGGTATCTCAGGGTTTCATCCTGGGTCCAGTATTCTTCAACATCTTCATAAATGACTTAAATGATAGAAGATGGCACAAAGTGGGGGTAGGGGGATTGCTAACACTCCAGAAGACAGATTCAAGATTCAAGATTTTGACAGACTCTAACATTTGGCCCTATCCAACAAAATGTTGTTCAATGGTGAGAACTGTAAGATTCAGCACTTAGGCAGGAAAAATCAGATATATAGGTACAAAGTAAGAAGTATCTGGCTTAGCAGGAATACTTGTGAGAAAGATCTGTATATCTTGTTAGACCAGAGATTAAGCATGATCTAGCAATGTACTTCAACCACCAAAAGCCGTTTGGGGATGCATCAACAAAGGTATAGTGTAGAGATCACACGAAGTGAAAATACCACTCTATATTGCTCTGTCACACTACACCTGGAATGCTGTGTCCAGTTCTGGTTACAACACAAAAGTGACACTTTAGAACTGGAAAGTGTGCAGAGAGGCAATGGAGGCTAAATCCTATGAAAAGGGAGACACAATAGCAGTTTTCCAATACACTAAGTGATGTCACAGGCAGAGGATGTGAATTTACTTTCCATAGCACCTTAGGGGAAGACCAAAACCAATAGTAGAAGCTTTACAGAAAGAGTTCTTGACTGTGAGAGTTATTAAGCAGTAGAGCAGCCTGCCTCCTGAAGTTAGGGTGCACCATCAATTTCAGAGAAGACTAGACTATTTATTGGGATGGCATGAAAATTCCTGCCCTGGCTGGGGGATTGGATAGAAGGCCTCCAAGGTCCCTTCCTACCCTATGATCCTATGATCAAATTTTGAGGACCAGAGCTGCATAATAAGACTACCCAGCATTACAAAAAAGGGTAGTTCTTTTTTCTTTCTGCCTTTCTCCTTTTTCAATCCAGAAATCTTTATCTGTAGCCTTCTGTTTATTTTATTCTCTATTCCCAATAAAGCAATGCCTGTGCAAAAAGTGCTCCCATTTAGCAAGTATGCTACATCTTCTAAATTTCTTTCCATGTGTTATGGCAAAAAGATCCAAAAATTCTGCTGTAGCAAGGGTTGTTTCTTTTTCTGCCTTTTTCTGTCAGGCTTCTCCAGCAATTTGAACTGGTAACAAAGACTTAAGGATACAATAACTTATAAGAGATAGATTTATTATAAAAAACAAAGAAATCCTTATGAAAGAATTCCAGTAATTGCTGTGTAACTAATGCAGGCTCTATTTGTACTGAAATCAACTTTCAAATTCATTTCCCTGGTCTGTGAAGAAGGAAGGAAGAAAGGAAGGAAGGAAGGAAGGAAGGAAGGAAGGAAAGAAGGAAGGAAGGAAGGAAGGAAGGAAGGAAGGAAGGAAGGAAGGAAGGAAGGAAGGAAGGTTGGTTGGTTGGTTGGTTTTCATATGTTCATGTTTTGGTAATGGGCTGATCTGTTATCAGGCTGTTTTTTATCACTTGAGAACTTGCTCTCACAACTTTTATAGCTTACACTATATAAAGCGAATCACTTCTTGAAATTCCCTCCCACTTCTCCTGCTCTAAATTTCTGTTTTATTTTTCTTTTACTGAGCTAAATAATGTGCCAAATTCCTGTATTATTATAGGATACATTATTGACTGCTAGATATTTGATAGTGTAGTTTCACTTTTGTTATACTGTATACCATTAGCCTTAAGTATTGTTTAATAAACTTTATTGATTGTTACTATGGTTTCATTTTTAGACTGACAAAATAGGTAAGCCTGTTTAATAACCTATAATGTTCAAAGTCCCAATAGAACTGATGCTACGGCAGGTCCAGTTCATAACCTGGAAATCAGGAGGTTCACTGAGGTTTACATCCAAAAAGTTGTCCACCTCTTCCCTAAAGCAAAGGATGGAGGCATTAGAAGTCAAACCATATGACCTTTCTTAGTAATTTGCAGATAGCATGATTTAGGCTGTGGAAAGCAAGTGTGCTGGCCAGGATATAAAAGAAAAGGAGAAATGTCATGGGCATCTACAGGGAAAGAGGAGTGTCATGATTCATGGTATCATTTGATACCATTTGTGCAATTGACATAAGTTATATATTACATGCCAGTTATGACATAACTAATACAAATTATGTGATTTGTGTGATTTGTTCATGACACACATGGTATCATTGTGGCATCTACCAGACACCTATAAGAGACATGTTACCAAGTTGTAAACTGTGTACACTATACTATCACACACACACAGCTCCCATTCTCCCTAATCAGCAGGTTTTACTGGAAGGCTAGGCATAGGAAAGTGTTGGGATATTTTAGCTTGTTTCAACGGCATGAAGGGAAGTTTGAGGGAACAGGAGCACTGTGCCTCAAAGATCTATATTCTCCATTTATATCCTGAAAGTCACCTAACCTTGCTCTCCAAACAGGTAAAAATCAAACCACTGAAAATAGTCATTTTGATATCCAGATTTGGCAGTGCAACCTTAGAATACTTTGGAGATGCACATACTGTAGAGCAGCTTGCATATCATGAGTTTCTCACCCTGCCTGAGAGGATCTATAGCTGGAAATAGCAATGCAAGTTTGTGGTTCTCAGTGTGTAATAACTCCTGCTTGTGTTGGCAACTTCATAACAAATACACTAAATTACCCTGCTTCATTTTAATGTCAGCAATATGGATCCATCTTTGTTGCTGACATAGGCACATGTAAGGATGGAAGAGAGCCTTCTTACTATTGTACATAAATGGTATAATTAAACTAAACCAAGACTCCACAGTCTGTGCTTTCCAGATTTAAAAGTCTACAACTTGGAGATAGCAAGGACTGCGAAGCTGAACTAACTAGTACTCAGTTAGAGAATACATTTCTTTCTCTTGATTCACACATAGTAGAACTCTTCTACAGAACAGTTTTCTGAGTAGACTTACGACTGATCATTTACTTTGAGAAAACTGAAAGACAAGACTCTCATATGGGATACTGCTGTTTACAGTATTACTTATAGAAGAAATAAATTCATTGCTATTTTATACAAGATAAATGTAACTATATAATACAAAATATTTCCTGATTCTATAGAATTCTAACAGTGATCAGTTGCAAAAAACAAATGAAACGTTATTTGGATTTTTACTGTTTAGATATGCTTATAAAATTGGAGGTTATAAAATTGGAGACTTTGCTGAAAAAATGCATAATACTTTAATACAAATTGGAATGCTGTTCATTAAGGTTTGATATTTCTCTGGGAATGCATATGTAACTACAGCAAATTAGTTAGTGTCTTTAGAATTCATTCCCATCATATGTGGGTAACTATCTCTTTAAATAATTTAAATCCTCTCCATCAACTACAAAGCTGTTTTGAAGCCATTTAGCTTTGTTCTTTACATGTGTTCTAATTAAGAAATGACCTTGACATCACACACACAGAAATCCTGGATTATTTCCTACAGCAATATCTACCAAGTGGGGGAGGAAAGAAGAAAAGAAATAGAAGTGGGGACGCACACCCTGTATTCTTTTCTAGCGAGGAATCAAGGAAGTTTTTGGTTGGTTGAATGCTGAAGTAATTCCACTGCACTGGTTTTTTTTTTTCCCAGTTGTTGTTGTAGAATGTCACAGGGTGGATTAGTGTGACCTTGAGCTGCATCAGCAGCACAGCAAGGGTCGAGATGCCTGCAGGCACCCTTGTACTGGATTTGCAAGACAAAAACCTTCAAATTGGCTGAAGGACATCTTAAATCTCTTCAAAGGTTTATGAACTAATCTGGGCTGTTCATAGCCAGATCTGTGCTAGTGTGAGAAGCAAAGGTCTTTGACAGGATGCTATTTCCTTTTAACCCTTATAATGCAAAAGGAAACATATCTTGGGCATTTAAAACAAACAATTTAATAAACGAAACACTGAAGCAATGTTTTTCATAAAGAATAGATAAGCAAACCTTCAGAAAAGAAGATTGCTATTAACACTAAATAGGAAGCAGCTTCATTGCACATTTTGTTTCCTTATTCTTAAACATAAATTTGTGTCATTCTTCTGCTTTGCTTTTTCTTCTACGGAGTGCCACAAAGGCAGTCATAAGGTCAAGTAAAATTACAGTTCAGCATTTTATTTTTAAATCAGCTTGCCTGAAATACCACAATTACACTGAACACTAAATCTTAAAATGCAATACATAACTAGGAATCATTTTTCAGGAAGCACAGTATCTGCGTTCTGCTTTTTCCTACTAGTTTTCACCAAATCAAGGAAGTTTTTGGTTGGTTTAATGCTGAAGTAATTCCACTGCATTGGGGGTTTTCTCCTCTGGTTGTAAACACTCCTTATTGATTTACTTAGATAATTTCAATGATACAATAAACATCAGTTATCAGTATTTTGCATTTGATAGAAAAACAGCACCGATTTTCAAAGTGTGTGTGTAAAATGTTAATACCACATTTATCTGGGAAAAAAACAACAACATCTGAATATAATACTGTATTGTCTCCTTCCCAAAAGGAAGATTAAGGCAGAACAAATGTGCCATTTTTTTCACTCTCTGCCTACACACAGTTACTTTTCCACAGAAGTGCAACTAAATTAAATGGCTTTGAAAAAGGTAAAGGTTTCCCTTGACATTAAGTCCAGTCGTGTCTGACTCTAGGGGGCGGTGCTCATCTCCGTTTCAAAGCCGGAGAGCCGGCATTTGTCCGTAGACACTTCCGTGGTCATGTGGCCAGCAGAACTTCTACCTTTGTTCAGCATGTTCTGTCTAAATGAATAGTGTTTCTGTGTCAACTGACTGAGGAGCCTGATTTCCCAGGAATAAACAGCCTCCATGGATATAGGAAGTTCTTCTTTGCAGACAGACATTCATTCATCTTACACACATGAAGAGTGACAAGAGGAGAGGCATTCAATTCTGGAGAAAATTCTCAACTTTCTTGGTGTAAATATGATATGCTGTAATAATGTATTTGTATTCTGTGGTATCCTTGAAGACTGGAATATCAGAATAAACATTAAGGGAAATTGAAAACAATTTATATAGCCATTTTCTGGCATTATGGCTGTAATAAATTATTTGAACAGCCATATTTGTTTTTAGGAGTACTAGGAGTAGCTGAGGCCTTTCAAACTCTTATCAATTAAGGCTGATCCTACACATTGTACAATGCAGTTGCAAAACTTACACTTCAAGGGTTTCCAACATTAAAAGAGTTAGCATGGCCTTTTCCTATCAGGTGGACTTCTAAAAGAGGGCAGGTCAGCCTCATTTTGCTTCTGGCTGGAAGCAAGGTAAGAAGGAAAGCATGCCTAACCCCACCAGCAACAACAGGGTTGGATATTGAGAAATTGGACAGCAAGGCTAGAATCAGTGAAGCTAGCTGTTGTGGTGAACAGTGAATGAGATCAACTTCTTCAGAGAGAAATTGTTTCTTCCTTCTTCCTTTTCTTTCTCTTTTCAACTTTGTTTTATATATAGTAAATATTTAATATTCTTCTAGTGAATATTTAATATTCAAAATGAAACTGGTTCATTTTGAAAAGTATCTAGGTTTCAGCACATGCCTTTCTACTACGACAGGATGCTAAAGGAATGAGACTGCCTTTTGCTTTTTTTTTTTTAGGAATTGTTGGGAGAAAATTCTTCGAAGAGGCTGGTGTTAACATGTCTAGTTGGCTCTCTGCCAGTTATAATGAAGATGGTCCATCCATAACATCCTGAATTTAGCTATGTTAATAATAAAATGCGATTTAGCAGCTATGTTCGCATAGCACAGTAGAATTTTGCTTATTAATCCAACATCCTGTGTTCATAAAATACACTGCATTATTAACTAACCCACAGGCTGGATTTGAATATACTGAGCTGCAAACTAGCCAACATAGTGTAGCCTAATACTGTCAGAATTCCACCAAGGAAACATACAAAATAAGGAGTAACTACAGGCTGACTGGAGGTTAACTGAAGCTGGCAAGAATAGGTGTGGATACATGAATATCTACCATGAGCTATCTGCTTGATACTAAGAAAGAATGTAATGCAATAGCCTTTCCCAACCTAGGAAACTTACAAATATGTGGTCAGCTCCTACAATTTCCTAGCCTGCACAGCCACTACTGAGAATTATGAGAGTTGAAGTCCACATATTTAGTGGAGACCCACTTAGGACAGTGACAATATATACAATCAAAACTTCACTCTTTCTGCAATGACACATAATAAACCAGTAAGGAAAATTAGAGAAAAGCAAAGGGATTTTTATAGTTAAAACAGTATTTACCCTCAAGCATAAAATAATGACTTAATGAGATGTAATCTGACTCCTGCTGATATCAGGAAGTAACGCTTGAAGCAAATTTGCAGAGAAGCATTTGTTTATAGCCCTCTAATGTACAGTACTTCTAACATACTGTACACTGTGTGCACAATCATTAGGCAAGTGAGTATCTTGACCATATCATCATTTTTATGCATATTTTCCACCTCCAAGCTATATAAACATGAATGCTTATTGGATATAAGCATATCAGGTGATGTGTATTTGTGTAATGAGGGAGGGTGTGGCCTAAGGAGATCAACACCCAGTATCAAGGTGTTCATAATTATTAGGAGCTTCTTTTCCTCAGGCAAAATGGGCCAAAAAAGAGATTTAACTGACTCTGAAAAGTCAAAAATTGTAAAAAGTCATTCAGAGGGATGCAGCACTCTTGAAATTGCTAAGATATTGGGGCGTGACCACAGAACCATCAAACGTTTTGTTGCAAATAGTCAACAGGGTCACAAGAAACATGTTGAGAAAAAAAGACGCAAATTAACTGCCTGTAATGAGTGCCTATTCTAAAACACTATCATAGATTCATCCCAGGTGATCAACTCTGCGGGCGATTCGCTGGGTGCCGGTTGCTCTGGTTCTCCCCCCTCATCAGATTCCTCCACCTCAGGGCTGGAGCTCAATTCCTCCCAGAAATCTGAAGGTTCTCGGGTGAGGCTCAGTTCTCCGCTCTTGACCGTCAACTCGGGCATCAAGCTAGCCGTCTCCTCAAGTCCCCCGGTCATGAGCTTGGACTCGGCCATCGTTAACTATTTTCCCTCACAAGAAACTAATCTTGGTAGAAGCTAACGATACAACTTTGGTGATTCTCAGCTTTATGTAATGAGTCCCTATTCTAAAACACTATCAGACTCATGAGTAGGAATTCAAAGATATCTGATTTATTAAAGAATAGTATTCAGGATCACAGAGAAAGCTGAGAATGATAAAAGCACACCAAATGCAAACTAAAAACCCTTGGTGCAAATGAGATCCCTCCCCCCGTACAATCTTCCCAAGTTCACAATCCCAGGTGCTCCTAACGGTTTCTGATGGTCTGCGGGAAAAGTCCTTGAACAGAGAACATAACCCAAACACATTCCATTGTAATGAACACAGATACAGAGCTTGGTACAAGGTTTCACAGCAGCTCCCTCCCAAACAGAAAGGTGTGTCAGCGCCATGGCATGTGAAACGTTACGATGTATACTGTACATTGAAACAGTGAACATGACACTGCCAAAGATTTGAGAAGAATCAAACATGAAGGTACCAGGAACCCATTATCCTCCAGTGCTGTCATATTCCAGAACTGCAACCTACCTGGAGTGCACGGAAGTACAAGGTGTTCAGTGCTCAGAGACATGGCCAAGGTAAGGAAGGCTGAAACTCGACCACCACTGAACAAGACACATAAGTTGAAACGGCAAGACTGGGCCAAGAAATATCTGAAGACAGATTTTTCAAAGGTTTTATGGACTGATGACATGAGAGTGACTCTTGACGGACCAGATGGATGGGCCCGTGGCTGAACGGGCACAGAGCTCCACTTCGACTCAGACGCCAGCAAGGTGGAGGTGGGGTACTAGTATGGGCTGGTATTATTAAAGATGAGCTAGCTGGACCTTTTTGGGTTGAAGATAGACTCAAAATCAACTGCCAAACCTACTGCCAGTTTTTAGAAGACACTTTCTTCAAGCAGTGGTACAGGAAAAAGTCTGCATATTTCAAGAAGACCATGATGTTAATGCAGGACAATGTTCCATCGCATGCATCGAAGTACTCCACTGCGTGGCTAGCCAGTAAAGGCCTCAAAGATGAAAGAATAATGACATGGCCCCTTTCCTCACCTGACCTAAGCCCTATTGAGAACTTGTGGGCCCTTCTCAAACGGGAGATGTACGGTGAAGGAAAACAGTACACCTCTCTGAACAGTGTGTGGGAGGCTGTGGTTGATGCTGCACAAAAAGTTGATCGTCAACAGATCAAGAAACTGACAGACTCCATGAATGGAAGGCTTATGACTGTTATTGCAAAGAAGGGTGGCTATATTGGTCACTGATTTTTTGTTTGAAAGGTCAGAAATGTTTATTTGTAAATTTTGAGTTATTATTCTCACTTGAACAGATGAAAATAAACGAGTGAGATGGGGGAATTTTCGTTTTTCATTTAGTTGCATAATAATTTTGCACACTAATAGTTGCCCAATAATTGTGCACACATAGATATGCTCCTAAGAAAGCCAAAACCTCACTTTTACTTTCTTAAATATTTAGGTTTGAGGTTTATTAACATTTTGGATTGACCGAGAGCACTGTAGTTGTTCAATAATGAAATTCATCTTCAAAAATACAACTTGCCTAATAATTATGCATGCCGTGTATTGCTGTGAATACGCATTCACTTTGCAAAACATGATCAGAACTTGATAGCATACCTGAACAGATTTATATATTATCATGTTGCATGGTCAAAAAAAACCCTGTTCATTCCAACAATTTTAATGTTATAAGGCCCAAACTATGGTTATGCACACGCTTATCCATGGTTAATTGTGACTTCTCCAATTATTCTAATTTTCTTAATTCATAAAGCATGCTGACTATAAACTAATCACATGGAGTGGCTCTGCACAACATGCTAAATTAAATGTGGTTGGTAGTTTGTGATTGAGTATGTTCTGTGAATCTAAACAATTAGACAAAGACATGCTGCCAGAGCACACAAGCTAATGGTATAGGGCTTCTTGACCTGGCATTCATCTTGATTCCATTTATCAGTTATTGCCAGAGTAGCTTTTACTCAACTGAAAATAAGACCAACTGTGCTTATTCTTGGAACATTCAGATCTGGCTGTGGTGATACATGCCTTACTTACCTAATAGGGTATTATTGCAATATAGACTACAATGGGTGTGTATGTATGGCACAGTCAATACAAACCAGCCTACTAAATTTTAGCTTATCATATAGCACAAGCCCTATCAATGTGTAGTTAATTTGCAGTTCATAATACATTATGAACCCAAAAACTGGATTAAATGTACTTTGATTAACTATCACTAAGCATGTCATAGAAACAGTGTGGCCAGGATTTGCATATAAAATACATGTACTAAAACTCCCTTAGAGAAACAGCTACTTGTGTTTTGAACTATTTTCAAGGTACTACTGAAAATTCTCCTGATGAGCTTTGCTGCTCTAGCCAAGCCCAGCCTTGCTTCCAATTCCAAGCCTTGTCTTGCCGATCCAGCCAAGTCCAGCCTTGTCTCCAGAGCCGAGCCTTGTCTTGTCACTCCAGCAGAGTGCCTAGCCTCCGTCACCAAGCCTAGCCTCGCCTCCATGCCGCGGCCTGCAAACCTCAAGCTACCACCTTGCCATGCACCCTAGCCACATCCAGTCTTGCTGCTTCACTGAGAGAGTTAGCCGAGTTCTGTCTTGCTGTGTTGCCACAATCTCCTTCTACTCTTGACCTGGCAGCCTTGCCCCGTGTTCCTCCACTACCTGGGTGGACTTGATTGAATTATATATCCATTAATAAGGACTCTTTTCTATTGTAAATAGTTGTTAATAAAGATGTAATTCTGCCTGGCCATCTCATAGTCTGAACAGGACAATATGTAAGGAATAATCTTATCTCAGATAAGCCTGTCTCTGTTTTTGAGACAAACATACTGTGATTTTTTACATGTCTTGCCATTCCAACTAGAAATATACAACAGATGCTTAAAACTGACTCCTTAAAGCAATTTGATTTTTTTAAGGTCCCATGTAGCTTTTAAAAGAGAGGCTCTTTAATAAATAGCAGAGAGATGCTATCTTGTCCAAGGCCTAAAACACTTCTGAACCATTATTGAAGTATGACAACCTTAATCCCACAAAATATGCTTAGAAAGACCATGGAAAGACATGGTCTGTACCTAAGCTTTGGAACTCTATTCCAAGGATGCAGTTTGCATTTTTAATTAAACATACTTTTTAAAATACAACATTTTGTTATAAATTATAGACTTATTGTTCAGCTCTTACTGTACCTATTAAAAATGTTTGTGTGTTATGATATAGCACTACTTATTTTTATATTCTGGACTTAATGCCATGATATTTTTATAATTTATATTAATTTGTTAATGTAACTGCCTTAAGGAAAAGCAGTGTATGTTACAAACATATACTCAGTAAAGTACTTATAATATAGGGATCATGAAAATGTGAATGGAATATCATGTAACAGTTTATTTATTTTATTTATTAAACAAATTTATGCAGCCACCCAACTCATACACAGTGACTCTGGGTCGCTTAAAAAATTAAAATCCACAATATAAAAACCGGTAAACCCACCATCCCCCAAGGTGGCTACAACACAGTCAAATCAACCACTTGATTGGCTTCATCTCAGTATGGGGTCCACAGGCCCGCTGACAGAACCACAACTTTAGGACCTTTCGGAAAAGCATCAAGGTGAGAGCCAATCTAACAGTTTGTTTCAGTATCTATTAAAACAACTCTAGATAATCAGTTATTTTATTCTTGGCTTCTTCGTTTGCCTTCTCATACATGATAAAGTGAAGCAGATTAAATGCAACTTATTTTTTTGACACTGGCTCCCAGTCTCAGCTAATCTTTGACAGAAGATTCTTCCTAAAAAAGAACCTCAATGTTTGTTTATACTGTGTTTCTTACAGTATAAAATCAGACTATGATTTTAGTAATGTACAAAATTACATAGAATAAAACTTTGTTAAATGCTCTAAATGTTGATATTCATGCTTATTATTGAAATTTGTTATGTTTACAAACCATCTTCTGTAACTTACTGATATCAAGAAAAAAAATCCATAGTTTTCCTACACATATCATTTTAAATAAACTTGAACAAATGTTGTATTCACATTATCTGGATTTATTTATTATTTATGCTTTATTGAATTTTGTTCATATTCTTTTCAACCCTACATTCGTTATTTAACAATACTATATTTTCATCTAAATACTGCATGAAGTAATTACATTAACCAAGTGCCTCATACAGAACATGTTTATAAAATCAGCTAAGCAATAGTTTTACATAGGAAATAATAAGAATTTTAAACCTTCAATTTTTTATTCCAAAGAACTTCTACCAAGAACAGAAAACAATAACCTATAAAAGTGATAGAAAGCATATATTGGAATGTTTGGTTTTGAGTAACCAAATATACCTAATGTTTTTAGATACATTACCTAGTTTGCTAATATGAGGTATGAAGAACAATACATGTAGTCTTTGTTTCCATTATACTTTTACATGCAACTTGAGCAACACAAAGATCTGAACTGATTAGCAAGAATCGCACAGTGACTTGCTGGGATAGGTAAGATAGCTTATAGCCCTGGAAAGCTACTATGCAAAGAGTATGTTGAGATATAGCCAGTAAAGGAGGGTCACAGCTGAAATGCCACTGCACTGCAGCAATCCCCAGTTGTCAAATCAACCTCTAAGTATACGTTAAAGTCCTTATAACGACATTTGAACTAAATGAAGCCACCATCAAGTTTATGAATAATACAGGAAGCAGAAACAGGAAGGAGTCAAATCTGATTTCTACTTTTCTAGTAATTATATTAGATGGACTATGGTCATAGACTAGCTCCATTAAAAAATGAGAACTGTATCAAAGAATAAGAACTGTAATAGTTTGTACTATACAGTGCATCAATTAGTGAATTAAAAAAAAACCCCTTAATATATATATAATAAGCTAAGCAAACCCACAGATCACTAACATAGATCCTAGGAAATGCCTTACAGAGCCATAAGGGTCCAATCATTCTGCTTTCAGTAATGGCAAGAGCTTATTTAATTTCAGCATTTGATATTAGAGATATTCTACAGTGGAACAATCAAGATTCCCTAAACTAGAACGGTGGTGGCCATTCAGTTATCCAGGAATTTGTCATGTTCAACTGAAGATCATTTGTATCAGTCATTCCTGATGGAAGTTATTCCACAGCTTGCACTGCTAATGACTTTTCTCCTTTTCTCCTAAATGTCCACACTCAAGTTACATTAGGTAGCTTCAAGGCTACGGGAAGCCCATTAACAGAACACTATTGCCTCAACCTAATTATGCTGCTATTCTCAAGCAACTAATATTCAGAAAAATGCCACTGATAGTGGCTATCAATATGCTTACTGGTAGTGAATTCATAGATTCAACTTCAATTCTATATTAATGGAAAATGTTCTACAGTTCAAGGCTTTTCACTTTATGAAAGTTTTTAAATCAAGACAACTAATCTTTCTTTCTCACACATTCACACATTTCTCAATGACCTGATTAAAACAAAGATTTAATCTTCATTTCCTGGTATAAAACTGTATTGCACTTCCAGAATTTGCTCCTTGAAAGGATAACAAAGAGACAATCAGAATTTTGCCAACAATCTTTTCTAACACAATTAACAAACTAATGTCCGTACAGATTTTGCATTCACATTTGCTACCTTTCTATTTGTATAGAGCAATCACATTCTTCCAACTGTCAGGCAAAGTTATAGTTTTCACACACAAAATAAACAAATTGCATCGCTACTGCATAAACAGACCACATCCATATTTTAAAGTTTTTTCAGTTAAGGAGATACACCTGTACACCAAAACTTCCTAAGCAGACTTAACTGCCATGAAATAAGACAGAAGGACAGGCTCATGCAGACTAGCAGCTGGTTAGGAAACAGTAAACAGAGTAGGAATAAATGGATAATTCCCTGATTAGCAAGATATTCAAAGTAAGGTCTCACAGGGATAAATATTAGGACTGGTGCTTATTCACTTGTGTATCTGAGGGCTGAACAGAGACATGGCTATGTTTGCTGATGATACAGAACTAATCAAGGTGCTAAAATCTAAAAGGTGTAAAGTGCCCCAAAAGAATCTGTCCAAGCTGTGAATGAGCTTAAAAGTGGAAAATGCAGTTCAGTGTAAGCAACTGAAAGTGATTCATGTTATCACAAAAAATAATTCCATCTATACATTAATGAGATGTGAGTAAAATTGACCAGGAAATGGGCAATAAGAACCATGGGTGAAAGCTTGATTAAAATATATGTCTAGTGTGAAGTTGCTTTAAGAATGGCAAATTCCATGCTAAGAATATAAAATGCAACTGCCAAGATAATTATGCTCTTATAAAAATCCACGGTGAGACCACGCTTGGAATACTGCATATCATTCATGTCTCTACACTCTAGGCAACCCCCCCCCCCATTAACATCATGAGGGCAGGAGCAGCTCTTCTACAAGGAAAGGTCACAGCACTTAGGACTCTTTAGTTTGGAATGAAGAAGGGTAAGGGGACACGTCACAGAGGTATATGAAATCCTGTGTGCAACATATACTGGGGAGAGAAAAAAAAATCTACCTTACACTGTATTAGAACTTGAGACCACCCTTTAAACTAAATGCAGGAAAATCAAGGACCAACAGGAAAAAAAGAACTTTTTCACAGAGTGCATAGTTAAACTGTGGAATTCTCTGCCAGCTGCTGTGGCAAAAGAAGCCACTTTAGATAGTTTTAAAAGGAAACTGGTCAAGTTTATGGAGGATAAAACTATCCATGGCTAATATTAGTAGCTGTTTACTTACCTCTGGGATTACAGACATGTCTATAATGTTGTCTATAATCTAGCACAAATAGCTAGGGAGCAACAGCGGAAAAAGTTTATTGCTCTCCAGCCTACTCTTGTGAACTTCTCAAATGCATTTTTAGCCCCAGAGTAACTCAGAATACTAGAATTAATGGGCCTATGCTCTCTCTCTCTCTCTCTCTGATGTTTTTGAGATGTGCCTGCAAAAGGGACTTGCTGAGAGACAAGATAGCAGGAGAGATTCAGAGGTAAGACGTCTCTGAAGATATTCCACTCTTATGGAAAACCCCTCCACTGGATAAAAAATATGCTTCCCACTCCTAATATTTATAACATTTGTGAAAATCTGGGTCTTCCAAGAGCATTTGGGTACTTAGGCATGAGTGGAGGAATGAGACATATGATTAGATTCTGATCATTTGCAGTATTGTATTTGAAAATAATTATGGATTTTATGGATAATTGAATTTTGTAAATTGAAGTTAATATTTAGGACTGTTTTTATATTTTTTCTGTTAATACTAGAGTTGCTATAATTGATGCAGCACAGGAACATTTAAAATAAACACATACAATTTAAAAAAAACATTCCACTTAGTCATTTTTTCTACTACGTTAGCTGGTATATACTACTCAGCATTGACTACAAGTCCACAATTTTTGTGATCCTAGGTTGAAAAATAACAGAACAATGGGCTAATTTCGAGTTCCCATTGTTTCAGTGGCATTCTATTATCCTGAAACACAGAAACTGTGATTTTGATCTGAAGTCACAGCAAAAAGGTTTTTTAACCATTTTGTCCACTCCATTATGACAAGATAATAACCCTATCCTATGATTGTACCACACAGGTGATATTGTTTTGATGTGAAATCAAGCAACTACACCATAAAGATGAAATAGCTCAGAGTGTTGATCAGAGGCAATTACCTGGGAGTTATTTGTCTAGTTTTTATTGATATTGGATCCTGTTGCTTATTTGGTATATAAAGCAACATGTCAGCTGGGCAGACAGATTTCAAATGTTGTACTTGAGTACCACTGAATGATTCACCATTATTTTCAGCTGGCACTTATGCAGTGTTCTCAAGACTTGCAACCATTGATAAACAGGCCAGTAACACATGCTAAACAAAGTCACCTTATTACCAGCTACAATATGATTTCTGTTGTCGCTATAGTTTATCATTGAACATAATGATATTGTATTAAATACCATTAAAAGTGTAATTCCACTGTATATTAATCAGCAGACACTTCTGAGTGTTTTGGCATTTCTGAACACTAGCTTTGTAGCTAACAAATTTAATATGCTTAGCATAATCTTAGGATATCTTAGCTATATATGTCCCATATTGTTTAAACTTATTAAAACCAGCAATCCCTGTGGTATTAACTCCAAATACTTCGCATTTTCTATAACATTTCAGTAACACAATCCACATGTGATTAATTTATCTTTCACAAAAATGGCCTCTTCTGGCTCTTACTGTTTAATCTTCCAACATTAGATATTGTAGCACAGGTAACAATAATCTCTAGAAAACTGGTTCCTGTAAGGAACTATTTCTCAGATCATCATGATGACTTCCTTTCCAAAGACCTGTTTCTTCACAACATGAGAGCAATTATTCTTGCATGGGCAGGCTGAACTAGATGATCTTCAGCTTACCTTGCAATCCTTACAGTATATGTTTTAATCAAGATAGGAATTCAAGGTTTCCATATTAACTATTTTGATGTAAAATGAAATTTAAAGGTTATCATATCCACTATATGAACACACAAACACATTGTAAGAGGAGTGGTCAACCCCATAATGACCTGAGATCATGCCATTGAATTTTGGTAGGAAACTTGTTTAATTTTTGCAGCATCATTTTTTCTCTCTTTTTTAAAAAAGTTAGGGTGGAAACTGCTCCCATTTCCATCTCTAATTCCTTTTCCTAACTTTCTGAAATTGCTGTTTTTGCAGTCAAATCTGGACTGTATTTTTCATGGTTTTAAGGATAGATATAGAAGTGATAGATCTCAGTCGCTCAGTTTCCACCCCACCCTTATACTGCCCATACAAGAATGTCCCCAAACTTTTAGGGAACAAAAAAAAAGGAGTATCAAATGACATAATAGCTAGTTCATACCCTGAACTAAAAAATAAATTCATTTACTATACTCATTTATTCCACTGAGAAACTCAAGGAAAAATACATATTTCTCCTCTAATTTTATTCCACAGAAACATTATAAAACAGATCACAAGAGTAGCTACCCCCAAGGTGGACAGTGCATTTTCACCGTTGAGAGTACATTTGAACCAGATCTCCCTACTCCCCAGTCTCACACCCTAACCATTACACTACAAGGATTCTTCAACAGGGATATTAGTACCATCCTGCTAGCACAGTGACTTAAATGTCTAAAAAGCCCAACTTTTTTCTTGACTAGAATACATATTTATTTAATATATTCTATCTACATAAGAGTAATGGAAATTGCTCATTGCTATTCTACTTTCTTTTTTATATATCTTTCTGATTCATTTGCCATCTTAAATCTCAGCATTTGTTTCAGGGATATAACAACTACCCAGATGGTAAATTACTTTTGACCTAATATTCTGTGATTCTACAGATGAGTCTTTTTGAGATTTCAGCTTTAACATTCAAAGCATGACCATTCTGAGTACTCCCTTTCTTATTATTTCTCTAAAGTTGTATCTGTGAATTACCCTATTCACTGCATTTATCTTTTTCCCGTCCTATCTTGGAGCGAAGAACCACGCTGAGATAGTAGCTTGTGTCTCTAGTGTTTATTGTTCTACTCTACTAGACAGAAAATCCTGCTAAACTGAAAGGCCATGGGAAAACCCTCATGGATAAAACCCAGAAATCAAGGTGGGTCTGCTCTGAGTTTCTTCGAAGGGAGATTCAAAGCTTCTAAACTATGTATGCATTTCCCCCCCCGGATAGGGGCCTCCTCCTGCTCACCATCAGTACTCATGACACCCCCAATTTTCTGGTCTGTCACTATTTATACTCCCCTTTAAAACTATCTCCCTTATTTTAGCTCAAAAACTTCTAGCATTTTCACAGATATTTCTATATATGGCATTACTCTCTAAATAACTCTTGCCTTGAGGTATTTTGGCCTTCCTGCTGACAATTGTGTTTATGCTCATGGCTTACTTTACCCTGTACACATATAAATATATAAAATATTTTTAATGTCATTCTCAGGTATGAGTCCTGTCCATAACTCATGTGGTTCATGTTTAAAAGCAGTCTTGTCACGTTTAAGCTAAGTTCAAGCAGTCCCATTCCATTTTAAACATAAAACATACTGCTCCATTAAAAAGCATAACAGGCACATAAGCATGTACCATAACCATATAATGTGAATTGCCTATAATAACAATAAAGTTAATGTAATTATACCCAAGTAGCACTTTTGAAATGTCACAAATGATCTGTCCATTTTCCAAATAATATAAACTTTTAAGTAGTCAATGCCAACTACATTTGAAAACAGATGTTTAACTCATCATTTAATTTTGCATTTCCAAGTACATGTAGGAAAACATTTGAACTTAAATAACTATACCAAGTGATATATCACAGTATATTATACTTAGCTAGAGTGTTGTTTTTATACCTCTCTCTCTTTGCATTCTCTGGCAAAAGCTGCCTTATTAACAGCCTCTTTTTTGTGATGAAACAGAAGATCTGAATCCAGGAGAACCCCAAGTTATGAGCTTTTTCCACCAGGGGAACGTGACCTCATCTAGAGCCAATATAGGGGCAACTATGAGCCTGATGGTTTCTGAACAAACTGTAACTCAATCTTGCTGGGATTCGGTTTCAGCATTATTTTGTCCCATTCAATTACTTACAATTCAACACACAGGTTAAGAATACCAACTGCATCTCCTGCTCAGCCCAGGATGGAGATATGTATGTTCAGTATGCTAATGATATCTCACTGTGAACCAATAAATAACTTCTTCAGTACTGTAGTTTCATACAGATGATAAACCATAATAGGAAGAAAACCAACACTCTATGGCACTCCATATAAAATCTGCTATGGGCTTGAGAACTTACTCATCAATACCAAGTAGAACTGGCTACTCAAGAAAGAGCATAACCACTATAGAACACTGTTCCCAAATTCGAAATCATCTACCACGGTCTATAATCTCAAACCCTGCTAATAAGACCAGGAGGGCCACACCTCTTATCTAAGCTCCAACCAAGATCATCCACAAGACTGATGAATGCAGTTTCTGTCTCATACCCAGGTCTGAAACTCTCTAGAAGAGACTAAAATAATCTGCTTCATCCATGAACTCATATTACAGAAATCCCTGCACACTTAGAGTTCATACAAACAACTCCTAGATGATATTCACAAGACACTGCCCTAGTCCCAAGATGTAGCCTAGTGTGAAAATAATTGAATTAGCTTATGGAAAGAATAACTGCAGTGTGGAATAATAATGTGAAGGCCTTGGGAAAATAATGGCAAACATTCCAAAAATAAATTATTTTGAGTACTTTTTTGTTTGGTTCCCTTCAAAATTGACAGAATGGGAAAAAAATGACTGAGCTAATATTTTATGTTTAAATAACACTTGCTAAGAACTTGGTCTATATATGGAAATATGCATATCAATCAAAGCAAGAAATACACAAATATATGCATGAATAAATGTCCTTGTCTCAGTTCAGGCAAATTTCAATTTTAAGAAGCCCATGAAAGTGGTAAATCATTAAGGATCAAAATAAACAAAAACGGTTTATAATTCTATATACTTTGTACCTCTTGTAGTGAGCTTTTTCAAAAAATAGAAAAAAAGTGGGAAATAGAAAAGTGATTAATTTCCAATACAAAATATGTTTATAAACAAAACAACAGCCTAAGCTACTAATCTACTAGTACTATCTCAGCTACTATTAAAAACTATTTTTGCACACCACCATTACCTGAACTTCCCTACTTAGCCAAATCAAGGATAATTTCCAAACTGCACACTTGATCGTTCAAGATGAATGCATTTCCCCTGTACATTTGCCTGCAAACGTTTAGGTATCCTCAGTCAAACTGTATGTAAATAAATCCGTATGTGAACAAAGAATTGCACAACTATCTGCATATTTAAATGCATGCCAATTATTTATGTACAGTTGATTGCAGATTTGAAAACAGTGAATATGGCAGGGGCAGAAGTCTGAGTACTTTTCCAGTTGATTCAGCATTTTTTTTTTTTAATTGCACAATAAAGTTGTTAATAAGGCAAAAGAAGGTGATTGACTCATTAGGGTTACAATTAGCCTCATGAAGAAAATTCCACATGTGAAAAACATTCTGACCCTTCTAACCACTCAGGACTGTGATAGATGTCTACTATCAGCAACTATGGGCTCCTTTAAGCAGAGTCTGACTATTTGAAAATGAAGGTAATTCAATCTTACAAAGCAGGAGAAGACTACAAAAACATCTAAATGTTTTCAACTACCAATTTCATCTGTAAAGAATCCTGTTAAGAAACAGAAGTTACATACAGTGGTTGAATTCAAGGCACAATTTGGAAGAGTTTTTCAAAAAATGTTTTTTAGATATGCCAAGTGTGCATAAACTGACACAACTTCACATACAAAGTATGCACTCCGATTTCAAGAAAGTTGTGTCAGTTTATGCACACTTAGGGATTAACTTGACTAGTGGTACAAAACATTTGCAAGTACATTCATCACCAGAAAAGGCTCTGCTGAACAATACTGAACAATGCAGGAGCAGAGACTCATATTACCTTTTCTGCCATCATCTCTAAAATGGATGTCTTAGCGTTTTTCCACTGTATCCATTGCAGGTTTTCACCATTACTACTATAATCATCTTCCCCAGCCTTCCCCAGTCTGGAGACCCTCCAGTTAAGACAACTCCTGTTCACAATTCTCAGCAATATCCCTACTAGAACATAATGTTGAAAACTGAAGTTCACAGATCTAGTGAGTACCTAGGTAAAAGAAGGTTGGTTTATCATTTTATTATCCTCAGCACCCAGAAAACATCACAACATCACAGAATGTAAGAGTTAGAATGGACCTTGATAATAATCTATTTCTTGCCCAGTTCAGGAATTCCATAACATCCCCAACAGATGGCCTCTGATTAAGCACATCAGGGAAGGTAAATCATAATTTCCCATTAATTCAGCAATAGCACCCACAGACCAGAGAAGACTGAAGATAAGTCCCCAGAATAAATGTCTCAGTTGCCTTCTTCAGTACCATCATGTACCATTCTTTGCCTAGGACTATATTTTAAGTATTTCTGTTCTTTAGCTCCAAGACAGATTTACAAGTTTCAGTCATTTCCATTACTTACAGGTTACAGTACAGTAACCCATTCACAGCTGATTTTCCTAAAAATCTGTATTTCCTGCAACGAAGAGAAAACTACTCAATCTACAATCTTATAGTCAATACTTTTATTTCAAACAGGAGATTATATGCAATGCATTAGACCCTTCCAGTGGCTTCTGGTCCAATGGCCAGCAAGGCCTTATGTTGCTGAAACTAAATTCTTTATTTTTGTTAAAAAGTTTCATTTTTATTAAAGTGATTTTCTTGGTGAGCATACATGGAAACGGTTTAATATCTGACTGATAGTGTGAATATAATTTCAGAGTTTATGTAAAAACACATAAAGTGCTAGATAAAATATTGATATTTTGTGTGTTCAGAATGACTGGAAAATATCAATACATGATACATGACAACAGATATCATACACTGAATACTAGTATTTAATATTGCTATTCAACATCAATACAGTACTTAAAAGACAAATTAAATCATACAGAGAACAAAAGAGAGTGAGGATTCTTCTATATTTATCTTCTATCTATGCACTAAACTTCTTTGAATCAGTATACAGTTGTAATCGAAATTATTCACTCCCATTGCAAAGCAGGTTGATTTTCAGAATGTACAGACTTTCAGCTGTTTGCAATGAACAAATCAAACAAAAGCAATTGAAGTAGCTCAACACAACAAATGCTTCAAGTGGTTCCCCAAAGTCAACTGAAAATGCAACTTATAATGATTTCTCCAGTCTCAAAATTCAACCCCTTCATGACAAGCATCTTCAGTACTTAGTAGAGCACCCTTTTGCTGTTATGATCTGCTGCAAACAAGATGCATAGCCAGACACCAGCTTCTGGCAGTGTTCCTGAGGAATCTTAGCCCACTCCACATGAGCAATGGCCTCCAGTTCAGTAATATTCTTGGGTTTGCATGCTGCAACCGCCTTCTTCAAATCCCACCAGAAATTTTCTATGGAGTTCAAGTCAGGTGACTATGATGGCCACTGAAGAATCTTCCAGGACTTCTTCTGCATCCAAGCCTTAGTGGAATTTGAGGTATGCTTAGGATCAAGGTCCAATGACGCCCAAGCTTCAGCTTCCTTACAGATGGCATTTTCTCCTAGAATTTCCTGATACTCCAATGAATCCATCTTGCCGTCCACACGCTGCAAGTTGCCAGAGGATGCAAAGCAGCCCAGAGCATCACCGAGCCACCACCATATTTAACTGTAGGCAGAGTACTCTTTTCAGTGTATGCTTTATTCTTCTTCCTCCAGACATACCGCTGATCCATTGGGCTAAACAATTCCAGTTTTGTTTCATCACTCCACAGAAAAGAATCCCAAAACTTCTGTGGCTTATTTATATGATTTTGAACATATTGGAGCCAACTTTTCCTGTCCTTTTGGGTCAGTAGTGGTGTACATCTTGGAGTTCTGGCATGGAAACCTTGTGTGTTTAGTATGCACCTTACTGTGCTCACTGAAACCTCACTGCCTCTTACCACCAAGTCTTGCTGCAGGTCTTTTGCAGTCACTTGAGGGTTTCTCCCAACCTGCCTTCTCAGAAATCTGGTTGCAGCCACTGACAGCTTCCTTTTTCTGCGCTGACCAGGTAGTGTAACCACTGTTCCTTTAACTCTGAACTTGTGAACTATGATTCCAATGGTGTCTCTAGGATCATTCAGTGCCTTCACTATGTTTTTGTATCCTTTTCCCTGTTTGTGAAGGGCGATGATCTCTTACCTTTTTGGACCATTCTTTTGACTTAGCCATACTGTATTTCTAACATGCAGTCAGACGTGACACTCAACAAACCCCTAGCCACTTCAGGTATTTCATGTGTTCCAGCTCAAGCACACCTGGTGCAACTAATGAAGCCCTTGATTAGTTGCATCAGGTGTGCTTGAGACAACACCAGTTTTGCACACTGTATGTGTGCTGTTGTGATGGATTCTAATCAGGGGGTTGAATAATTTTGAGACTGGAGAAGTCAATTTTCAGTTGAATTTGGGGACATCACTTAAAGCATTTGTTATGTTGAGCTATTTCAATTGCTTTTGTTTGATTTGTTCATTGCAAACAGCTGAAAGTTTGTACATTTTGACAATCAACCTGATTTGCAATGAGGTTGAATAATTTCGATTACAACCGTACTTACCAACATGGAAAATTGAGTATTTTTGTATTTCAAACTAAGATTGATTAGATGTTGATATACATATGTACCTGTTTAACTGTACTGTCTTTGTGTATACACAGATGTTGCTGCCATATGTTCCTTTTTAATAGAAAAGAGGGTAGCATTTACACTGGACATACTTGCAACATTATTTTACTTCAACACTAATTATATGCTGCTTCAGGTAACAAGAAAAACATTATATTTTTAATGACCAATAAGCAGTTTTGTTGCTGAATTGGTTGATTTCTATAGCCAAACCTTCATTTTAATCTAATGAAAACAAAACATACCTATCAGATAAATATGTATCATGGCATGATGCTGTAAAGTGTAAGGCTGGAAAGGATGCCAATTTTTGTGTATGTGTGTATATATGTGTACACCCCCCCACCAAGATAGACAGACAGATATCTTCAAAATGTTTTTTAAAAATCTCATAAACTTTGATGAAAGATGTTAGCGCAGAGTCAAAATGTAGGAAGTCAAAGAAATAAGCGGTTCCATCTCTAAGTGGGAATTTAAGGGACTCATTCCTAAATAAGTGTGGTTTAAGATACTCATATATTAAATATGTTGACCAGCATTATTCCCCAGAATCCCTGTAAATAGTCTCTCTTTTCAAATACACTTTCTCAAGTGGGCTATAGCTTAGAATGGTCCTTAATTATCACAATTTATGGAACATTTAGCTTCTCTGCTTATTGACAAAGAGTTGAAGGACAGTAACTGGGACACTTTTGCAATTTCACAGAATGTGATCATGCCAACCAATTCTCAGGGCAGCTGGACATGAGTTTAATAGAAAGCTAACATATTAAAATGTTCATAAAGGGAAGTTTTAAAGATCAATTTCTTGCTGATTGCAGTGAAACACCTGTTAATGATCCAGCATTCTGATTTCAAATATATTTGAGGTTGAAGGTGATCCATAGATTTAAAGCATATCTCTAGGTCAGGAAGAACGATTTCACTGTCACCAAGTTAAATTCTATTTCTAGTTATGGCTTAATTAGCTTCATACATAATTTAATCCCTTTTCTAATGGAAAGATTCTTACTGTAGATAGAAAAGGATCTGATATAAATTATGTGTATATACTGTACATATATACTCATCCAGATATGTCCAGAGTGTACTGTATGTACTGAATATTTTAAGGCATGGAAAAGTCACCAGCAGTGGCATGTTTCACTATATGGGGATGGCATATATGGTAGCCTGTTCAAGAATATGTAAGCAAAATGTCATAGCTTTCTGAGAAATAGTCAGATACCAGTTTTTTAATTATTACCTCCTTTATATGCGGAATTCCAAATACTTAAACTATAGACCAAGGATAAAATTTTGCATATGTATAAACTCCTTTCAATCATTTTACTGAATGAACACAGCTCTGTTGGGAAGTTCTGCTATCACAATGTTATTTTTATTCTTATTGCATTCAATATATAAACACAGGCTATATGAACATGATTCTAAACTGAAGAATTGAAAAAGGTACTAGTCTACAGATATATCATCAGGAGTTTGTAGCAGTACCAATATGCAAAACAATTATATTGTTCAATGTATTGCTGCAGTTCAAATTTAGAATTTCAGAAAAAAAAGGTTCATGTTCCTTTCAAATAATCTGTCAAAGTATTTTCACTGCTATTCAAGGCAGATGTTCCAAATTACAGAAAGATTAACCAATGTCAAATTCATTTTAATATATTACTTTAAAAATATTGGTGACTATTTATATATCAGTAGAATCATTTTTTAAAATTAATTTATTTATTTAAATTTATCAAATTTTTATCACTGCCCATCTCCCCCCACAATGAAGGACTCTGGGTGGTTTACAACGACTATTGTATTATTTAAAAGCTTTAAAAAAGCTTTTAAAATAATACATTAGTTGTTGTAAACCGCTCAGAGTCCCTCGTTGTAAAGCTTTTAAAAGTTACAACAAAATGCTATACATGGGCCTTATAGAGTCATGTGAAAAAGGACAATAAAAGTAAGTTTTATTGATTATTCATGTAGAGTTTGCAATCCAACTTTACACACTTCAAAACTGCCTAAGAGACCTTGGTGACCCTGGATAAAAAATGGAAAACTGGAGCCATTAATTTAAAAACTTATTCCTGGAAGAATACCTGTTTTGTCCCATTCAGATTCCAGATGAGAGAATCATCTTCCCTTTCTAAAATAAGTGGTGGTAGCATAACTACTGGAAAAGGTGGAATTCTTTCACCTGGAGAATAGCCACACCCAGATATCCAGAACTCGGGTAGAAGGGATGAGAGTGTAAACATTACAAGGACGAGTCTGGCAAGCTGCTACAGGTAGTCCTCAGGTAGTCCTCGACTTATGACCATTTGTTCAGTGATCATTCCAAGTTACAACAGCGTTGAATGAAGGGACTTAAAAGACTTAGAGTATGACTCTTGCCTGAAGCTATAGCCATTGCAGCGTCCCTGTGGTCATGTGATCAAAATTTGGGCACTTGGCAGCCCATCCGCACTTACAACTGCAGGGGTCCTTCAACTCCTCCCACCGATCTTCCCCTAGCTATGCCCTTTTGCCCCCTGCCCCTTTGCACTCTACCACCCCAGCTGACCTTTGCCATCTTTTTGCTCCACTTGCTGGTGAGGCATGCCTGGCCTGGCTGCTGAGCTGGGCTGGGCTTCATGCTGCAAAAAAAAAAAAAAAAAAAAGCCAAATGTAGTCCCAGAGTCATGGTACACCAAAAATCCCTGTTGCAAAGAGCACCTGGATGAGGTGGTGGCTTTGGGTTCCCCCCCCAAATAAAAGCCAAAAGCAGCCCCTTTACAAACAGCTCCTTGGGATGGGTTTCACACACCCCCACAAAAAGTCAAAGGCAGCAAAGGCAAAGAAGCTTTTTGGCACACCATGGCTCAGAGGCTGCTTTCGGCTCTTTTTTTCACAGCACAAAGCCCAGCCCCAACCCAGCCCAGCAGCCAGGCTGGGTATGGCTCAGCAGCAGCAGGAGCAAGGAGATGGCAAAGGTCAGCTGGGGCAGCGGAGCACAGGGTGGCAGGGTCTCAGAGTGCATGGGGGTGAGGGTGACTGCAGCTGGGATTGGGCTGGGGTGGCTGTAGCTTCCTGGGACGGGGCAAGCACCCCCAGAACTGAATGGTTCTGGGGCTGCTTACTGACCTGCAAGGCAGGGCACAGGGCAGCCAAAAGGACAGAGATGGGGGGATATAGGTGGGTGGGGGGAGTTGGAGGCAGTCCCTTACCTTACTGAGGATCGGGGCTGGGAGGGACCAAGCCTGGAATGGCTTGGATTGGGGTGGGTACTCACTTAATCACCCACAATTCTTGTTTAACAACAGCAATGGGGAGTGCTCGGATTGCAGTTGCTAAGCAATGTAGTCACATAACATCTTGCTTTATGGCTGCATTGCTTAGCGATGGAATTTCCAGTCCCAATTGTGGTCGGAAGTTAAGGACTACCCGTGTAAGATTGTGTAACAAGCACTCTTTCATCTCTTAGATTTAGCTCAGTCTGGACAGGACTGAGCAGAAAAAAAAGATCCTTTGCTCTCAGTTAAAAGGGATCCCTGGGTTTCAATCATAAGGGAAACTATTAGGCTCTTTTAAAGTGGCAGAAACCTATAGAGATTTGCCTCTCCTCTTTCACTTGCAAGTAGTGTCAAAAGAGATGGATGCTACACCTAACTCAGATCTCTCCTTTAAAAGAAGCAATCAGCATAATTTAAAATTGTAACATAAATTGATCAGAAGGATGAGAACTAATTAGAAAGTCTAGTAAATAAAGCAATAAAATACCAGAAGAAAAAACATGTCTTTGTCTTATGCTGAAATTAATAGAGTTTTAGTTTAGCAAGCAATTAAAAATGACTTTTTGGTGGGAATTTTCTTGCAATGCAGCAGGAAGTTCATCTGATTGCAGTTGCAGTTAAGTGCTACTTATCATATCTTACAAAAGGCAATCATGTGCATCTAGCTTTCCTGAGTTTGGAGATGTAAAGGCAGAAATAAGGCTTTCCCAGGTACAATGGTAATGTTAGATAACTTTTCTATGTATCTGCTTACATCTACAAATGAGAGGGAAAGAATAAGATCTCCTGGTAATCCTGTACGTAATACTTTGTCTCTAGCCCTAGATTTGTGGAAATTGTATATATTAAAAGAAAGCCACTTTGCATGTGCCCAGCTGACATTCTTCTTACAATATGGAGCAGAATGAATCTGCATTTCCCATCAGGAAATAGAACACTGACTCAGGGGTCTTGGGACAAACTTCAGTTCACTGACTGGAGAACCGCTAGGAAGTAATAACATGTCACTCTCACTCAATTTAGCTATCAATGCCCAACATTAAGAAATGGGAAATCACCCTTGAGACCCTGTATCACTTAAAGTTCTTTAAGAAAAATATCTGCTTTGAACTAATGAGGGTGCCTGCCTAAAGTGAGAGTAGTGGAACAAAGGATATCTGCCAAAGAATAAAATTGAAAGACTGAATTACCTTGTGCATGATGCTGGAAAAATGCTTCACTGGCTAGGACTCATATTTCAATGAAAGCTTCCAATTTTAATCAATTAACTGATCCAATTAACTAATTAATGTAATAGCTTCATTTTCAATACATGCTGATTCCATTCCAATTAATAAGCATACAAGTGATGAGCACATAAAATCTAAGTTTTATGCACTAAAAATTTAATGCCTGTACTAATCTCTAAAGTAGTGGTTTAAAAATATTTCAAAGCATACTTTTACTTTATGAAGAACATATGCTTCCCTATTTTCTTGTTTATGCAAAGTCAGTTTTTTTTAAATAAAATTACTAATTTAAATTTAAAGCAAAAGATTCCTGAGTGACCTAATTCCCTTAATAAGAATGTGTGTATGGAATTTAATAGCAAGTTTAAATATAGTCTATTACAGTTATTGAAGAAAAAACCCTACATGCTTGAATATTTATCCATATAATGCTATGATGGCTCTCTTGAGAAGTGGGAAAAAAATCCAGTTACAATGATGAGTGGAAAACAGTAACAGTGATTTGTTATACTAGTCCTATCAGCTCATAGATACCCTATTTCATCCTTTCTTTAGAATACCATAATCAAAGTAGAAAGGAATTATTTTCAGACCATTAAGTCCAACAGCTTCTTCAGCACCAGAAATGGAAGTAAAGCATTAACATAAAAGGGTCTCTGAAGTACTTCATTCATACAAGAGCACTGTTGCTAGTAGGCAAAATAGTATATAGTTACTCTAACTTTTTTTCATGTAACTTATAAAGGCAAGCATTCCAGATGTATGTATAGAGAATTAAGAACATTGTTTAGTTTAAAATGACTAGAAATTATGAAACATCAAAGATGATTAAATAATTTTTATTTATTTTGGCTACTGGCCATAAATATGAAAACATTGTTTTACCATTTTCAATAAATCTAACAGCTCATCCTGAAGTTTATTCCTCAGCTAAGAAAAATCATCATTTTTCAAGACTTCGTGGCAGCTTCATAAACTCAGCAACATTTAATACTGAGATATCTACATCTGATAAAATATACAAATTTACATATATAATTTATGAAAAACTATTTAAATTTTACATTAAAATGATATGACTTTCCATTAAGAGCAGCAATGCCTAATGAATGCAGCGGTCTTTATAGAAATTCCAATATAACATGTGGTTTATTGTTCTGACGTTTCCTGTGTTGCACTGACAATACTTCCATGAAACCTTAGAACCTTATTTTTTTTTTTCTTAAAGCACTACAGTCTACATTGCATCAAAGCAGGGCAAAGTTTTAAAAAAAACTCAATCAGTAATAAACAGTATCACAGTTTGTAAAGTTAATTATCACATGTTAAGCATGGAAAATATGCTTAAAGTACTACAATAATGTTTCTGAATACATACAAATGCCTTTAATTAAAAAAGCTAGAGCACCCTGAGGTAAATAAATGTATTCTTTGTATTTTGAACATTTCTGCCTCTGGAAACTAAATAAATATATTGCCAAATATTTTAGGCAATAAAATTCAATTGCAGCTGACCTTTGTTATTACATAAAAAAACTCTTCTATTCAGTGTGCTTCCCTCTGCAAAATGATAAGCAACACTTTAATTATGTTCATATACATGACTCTGAAACACATCTAGACTGAAGTCAATGATTATGTTTAACTAAAGAGAATCCAATAGAGCAAATTCTCCCCCCCGCACCCCCTTATGGATGTCCTAAATCTGTTCAAGAGGATCCACAGCCTTCTAAGTTAGAGTTGTTCAGCATACTGTTGCTACTTGGTCATTATACAGATTCTTCAGAAGGCAGAAAAGATGACTTGGTATCCCCATACCACTGAGAACTTGCCACAATTTGTTATGGTCCACACAGTCAAAGGCTTTAGAATAGTCAATAAAACAGAAATAGATTTTTTTTCAGAAACTGCCTACCCTTTTCCATTATCCAGCGGATATTGGCACTTTGGTCCCTAGTTCCTCTGCCTTTTCTAAACCCAGCTTGTACATCTGGCAATTCTCGCTCCATGAATTGCTGAAGTCTACCTTGCAGGATCTTGAGCATTACCTTACTGGCATGTGAAATGAGTGCCACTGTTTGATAGTTTGAACATTCTTTAGTGTTTCCCTTTTTGGTATGGGGAGATAAGATGATTTTTTTTCCAATCTGATGGCCATTCTTGTGTTTTCCAAATTTGCTGGCATAAAGCATGCATTACCTTGACAGCATCATCTTGCAAGATTTTGAACAGTTCAGCTGGGATGCCGTCGTCTCCTGCTGCCTTGTTATTAGCAATGCTTCTTAAGGCCCATTCAACCTCACTCTTCAGGATGTCTGGCTCTAGCTCACTGACCACACCGTCAAAGCTATCCCCGATATTGTTATCCTTCCTATACAGGTCTTCTGTATATTCTTGCCACCTTTTCTTGATATTTTCTTCTTCTGTTAGGTCCTTGCCATCTTTGTTTTTGATCATACCCATTTTGCCCTGGAATTTACGTCCGATGTTTCTAATTTCCTGGAAGAGGTCTCTTGTCCTTCCTATTCTATTGTCTTCTTCCACTTCCATGCACGGCTTGTTTAAAAATAATTCCTTATCTCTTCTGGCTAACCTCTGGAACTTTGCATTTAATTGGGCATATCTCCCCCTATCACTGTTGCCTTTTCCTTTCCTTCTTTCTTGGGCCACTTCTAGTGTCTCAGCAGACAGCCATTTTGCCTTCTTGGTTTTCTCTTTCTTTGGGATGTATTTTGTTGCCGCCTCCTGAACAATGTTGCGAACTTCTGTCCAGAGTTCTTCCGGGACCCTATCTAGTAAGTCCAGTCCCTTAAATCGATTCTTCACCTCCACTGCATATTCCTTAGGAATATTAGTCAGCTCGTATCTAGTTGATCTGTGGGTCTTCCTAATCTCTTAGTCTGATCCTAAATTGTGCAAGAAGTAGTTTGTGATCAGAACTACAGTCAGCTCCAGGTCTTGTTTTTACCAACTGTATAGATGTCCGCCACCTTTGGCTGCAAAGGATGTAGTCAATCTGATTTTGGTGTTGTCCATCTGGTGAAGTCCATGTATAAAGTCGCCTCTTAGGTTGTTGGAAGAGAGCGTTTGTTATGCACATTGAGTTGTCTTGGCAAAATTCTATCAGCCTATGTCCTGCTTCGTTTTGTTCTCCCAGGCCATGCTTACCTGTAATTCCAGGTGTCATTTGACTGCCCACCTTAGCATTCCAGTCTCCCGTGATGAAAATAACATCTCTTTTAGGCGTGTTGTCCAGTAGGTGCTGCAGATCCTCATAGAACTGCTCTACTTCAGCTTCTTCAGCATCTGTGGTTGGGGTGTATATTTAGATCACTGTGATGTTAGATGGCTTGGCCTGAATTCAAATTGAGATCATTCTATCATTTTTTGGATTGTATCCAAGCACTGCTTTAGCCACTTTGCTATTAATTATGAAGGCTACTCCATTTCTTCTGTGCTCCTCTTGTCCACAGTAGTAGATCTGGTGGTCATTTGATGTGAAGTGGCCCATTCCAGTCCATTTCAGTTCACTGATGCCCAAAATGTCTGTCTTTAATCTTGACATCTCACCAATAACCACATCCAATTTGCCCTGGCTCATAGATCTTACATTCCAGGTTCCAATGGTGTGTTGATCCTTAGAACATTGGATTCGCCGTTCACCACCAGCACCGTCGGCTGCTAGCCGTCCTTTCGGCTTTGAGCTAGCTGCGTCATCACGTCTGGGGCTAGTTGAGCTCATCCTCTGTTCCTCCCCAGTAGCATTTTGACCATCTTCCGACCTGGGGGTCTCATCTTCCGATGGTATACCGACATATCTCTGGTTGTACTGATCCATTGAGTTTTCACAGCAAGAATACTGGGGTGGGTTGCCATTACCTTCCCCAGGGATCGCATTTAGTCTGACCTCTCTGTCATGACCTTCCCATCTTGGGTGGCCCTTCACGGTTCAGCTCATGGCATCATTGAGGTGCTCAAGCTCCAGCACAAGGTAACGATCCTTTGCTGAAGCAAACATGTAATGTTGGATGACCTTTAAATGCTTGTTTTAATATCAATAAAACTGATATCATGACAGTGCACTATTTTGAGATACATTCCTTTAACTGATAGTCGTCTCTTAGGTTGTAACTACGTCAAATACGTTTCACTGATTATCATCGAATAAAACTCAACAAATTGGACCAATAACAATCCTGTGTTGTCATCCCAAATCTATTTGTCTAGGAATAAATGCCATTAAACTCAAAGGGGCTAACTTCATAGGTTTGTGTTCCTTCTTGCTGTGTTTGGGATAAAAATACCTAAGTGATTAATTTTTCAAAATATTTATTTTTATTTAAAATCTTTATATGCTGACCGTTCCTTTAATGACTCTGGGTGGCTTACAAAGATATACCAGGCTGATTTATCTTTACTCTGATGACCAAAGTTTATAAAGGCTCTGTTTGCCAAAGAATTTACATATCCAATATTGCTCCTGGATCCATGAAGACTCCCAAACTAAAACCTGTCTGTTAAGGGAAAATACAAGCCAATCCAGAATGAGTATATATCCCAAATCCTGAAATACAGCTCCTGGAATCAGTAAAATGTCTGAGTTGAGTTTCAGTTTATTTTCTCACACTCAGTTCTACAGCCTGAAGTCACACAAAAGCTCCAGAGATGTCCAACTCTGAGCCTGCAGGCTGAATATCATCAGTATACTGATGCATCTAATTTAAAATCTGCAAATTCATCTGCTAGAAGAATGAAAGTGCCTTCATTCACTTTCAATGAAGACTTTTAAAAAGGAACTTGTATAATCACATAACTGATCAATGAACAGGAAGCCAAAATGGACTTTCAGAAGTTAGAAGATGCATTCTGGAAAGCTATGTACTAAGTAAAATGTTTTTTTTTTCTTTTTTCTTTTCATGCAATTTAAAATCCAGTGTAGGGTAGTAGTTAAGGTGTCAAATGAGACCAGGTTGACTCAACCACAGACTTATTAAGTGTCTTTGGGCAAATTACTGTCTTTCAGTCCAACTAATCTCACTGGAATTTCTTGAATACTGGAAAACACAGTATTCAAGAAATTATGGGAACTATGAAAGTTTGAAAGACTACTTTGAAACTAAATGAAGGAACAATAAATTGCCTTGTTGAATGTTAAATATATGAGTGCGTGTGTGTACACAGGCATACCTTGTTTTATTGTACTTCGCTTTATTGTGCTTCACAGTTATTGTGTTTCTTTATGAGACCCTCCACCAGCAAAAAGACACACTGAAGGCTCAGATGACGATTAGCATTTTTTAGCAATAACATATTTTTTAATTAAGTTATGTACATTTTTTAGACACAATGCTATCGCACACTTAATAGACTATAGTGTAAATATAACTTTTATATGCACTGGGTAACCAAAAGATTCATGTGACTCACTTTATTGTGATATACGCTTTATTGCGGTGGTTTGGAACTGAACCCACAATATCTCCGAGGTATGCCTGTATGTGTTCGTGTGTGTATATACCTATACACTATATTCATACACATGTATAACATCACTGATTGATGTGCCATCTAGTCTACCTAGAGGATTGGCCATCCTCTTCCTCTCTGTCTTTCCACCTTTCCCAGCATTAGAGCTTCTGCAGAGAACTAGGTCTTCACATAATGTGTCCAAAGTAAGATCATTTGAGCCTCATCATTTGTGCTTCAAGTGAGAACTCTGGCTTGATTTGTTTGATGATCCATTTGGTTTTTTTCTTGGCTATCCATGGTATTCCCAGGAGTCTTCTCTAACACCAAAGTTTAGGAATGATTAAAAAAGGATTTAATTCATAATAAGCACGAGTGTGTGCACGCACACACACACAGTAACTATGTTTACAATACTGTGTGTAGTTCTCCTTATTCAATATTTGAATTTGCAAAATTGGAACAGGTATAAAATGAGCAAGCAAAATTATAAGGTAGCTCTAGCATTGTGTTTGTTTGAATCATATCCTGGCTTTTGATCAGGAGCAAAAGGTGGCTTATACAGGAATTTCCTGTTATCTTATCTGCACAACAATTTTCGGTGGTAGACTTGGCAGAGAGAGAAAGTATGATTGGCCCAAAGTCACCCAGTCAGTTTCCCTGATTAAGAGTAGATGGGAACCTGGAACTCCCCAGTCCTTAGCTGCTATACCACACACACTAAGAAAATATTATTATATTACAGATTTTATATTAGGAAAAAAACTCTAATAAGGACAAGATACTTGCGATTTGTTAGTCTTATTAGTTATTATGCTATGTAAATTCTCCTATGAGAAGAGTAAGATAATCAAAAAATCTCTTTCTTCTATACTACTATTCATCCAATGGATACTCTTAGATCCAACAGAGCTAATTTCTTAGGAAGATGCTTCAATTTTTACTGAGAGAAAAAGTTTTGCTTTAATTACACTTGTGAATGGGATAGCTAGATGACTGGTCATTCTGGCTGCTAGTCCCACACATGCTTAGGTATTGGAACAGTTTTCATATCACATATATTCTCATTCTTACCAGCCTTGCCACTGCTATACACTGCTTTTTCCCTTCCCTTTCAGTCCTAGAGAAAAACTTGTCCTGAGTTACCATTTTTCCAAATTATGACAGTATTTTAATGGATTTTCATGACACACCTTCTTGTACTATATATCACTGCTGTCTATTCATCCCTTCAAATCTACCTATTGAAGCTTCCTGCTGTGACACAGTCTAGAATGAGAGTTAGTCACCATCTGGTACTTAATTGTTCTTAGAAACATGTCTGAAATGGAGAATGTGATATATTACACAGACTTTACAAACTGTTCATAACTATATGCCCCTTCTCACATCAGTACTCCAAAATTAACAAAAATCAAAGTCATGAAACAAGCCCAGATATAATTATAAGCTTATTTCAACATTTGATCAATTAAAAGTTATATTCCTAATTTAAAATATGTAACATTTAATAATATTTCTATACTCAAGAATGGGAATTGCAGAATTCTATTACATTGTAATACAATTATATTGTAATATGGCATATACTTGCAAGTAGTTCTGGATGGCTTACAAAATAAATATATAAATATTGTGTGTGTGTCACATACATCAGATAAATATGGGCACAAACACTTTTAACAACCAGAAGAATCCATCCAGCTTTTATTTACTACACTATTTGTACAATATGGACTCCAATTTGACTCCCACATCTTATATACATTCAGATTTATTAGAACTATAAAATCAAAATAAAAACATTTCTCTAAATGGAACAAAATACTACTGTCTAGGAGTCTACCTTCAGCAATATCAGAGTTTAACTTCCCTTTGGAACGGTTTTTGGCTGCCTTTCTAAAAGGCATTAGGGAAGGTGCTTCCTGAATTTACACCTACAGCCAAGACCAGAAATATTGGAACAAGGATAACTGTTTTCGCATTTGGCCTCTGTACACCGCCACACTGAAGTTGAAGGGAAACACACCCAGATGGGAGTGAAGTCAAGACTTTCAGCTGTAATTCAAGGGGTTTGACAAAAGTGGGGCACTAACCATTCAGGATATTGCACAATTTAGGATCAGACTAAAGAGATTAGAGAAGACCCACAGATCAGCTAGATATGAGAAAACCAAGAAGGCAAAATGGCTGTCTGCTGAGACACTAGAAGTAGCCTAAGAAAGAAGGAAAGCAAAAGGCAACAGCAATAGGGGGAGATATGTCCAATTAAATGCAAAATTCCAGAGTCTAGCCAGAAGAGATAAGGAATTATTTTTAAACCAGCAATGTGCGGAAGTGAAAGAAGACAATAGAATAGGAAGGACAAGAGACCTCTTCCAGGAAATTAGAAACATCGGACGTAAATTCCAGGCCAAAATGGGTATGATCAAAAACAAAGATGGCAAGGACCTAACAGAAGAAGAAAAGATCAAGAAAAGGTGGCAAGAATATACAGAAGACCTGTATAGGAAGGATAACAATATCGGGGATAGCTTTGACGGTGTGGTCAGTGAACTAGAGCCAGACATCCTGAAGAGTGAGGTTGAATGGGCCTTAAGAAGCATTGCTAATAACAAGGCAGCAGGAGATGACGGCATCCCAGCTGAACTGTTCAAAATCTTGCAAGATGATGCTGTCAAGGTAATGCATGCTATATGCCAGCAAATTTGGAAAACACAAGAATGGCCATCGGACTGGAAAAAATCAATGTATCTCCCCATACCAAAAAAGGGGAACACTAAAGAATGTTCAAACTATCGAACAGTGGCACTCATTTCACATGCCAGTAAGGTAATGCTCAAGATCCTGCAAGGTAGACTTCAGCAATTCATGGAGCGAGAATTGCCAGATGTACAAGCTGGGTTTAGAAAAGGCAGAGGAACTAGGGACCAAAGTGCCAATATCCGCCGGATAATGGAAAAAGCCAGGGAGTTTCCGAAAAACATCTATTTGTTTTATTGACTATCCTAAAGCCTTTGACTGTGTGGACCATAACAAATTGTGGCAAGTTCTTAGCGGTATGGGGATACCAAGTCATCTTGTATGCCTCCTGAGGAATCTGTATAACTGTCATGAGTAAGGATGGCGAGCAGGGGGCTCCTTTCCAGACTGTTAAGCGCATGCGTAGCACTGAGGAATTGGTGAGCCATTCCAAGAGGCACAGATTGGGACCGCCTTAACCTGCGGGGTTTATATGGCTGGGTTTTTCCCACGCTTGTTCAGTTTGTTAGGATTACTTTTATGTATTAGCAATAAAACATTAGAGAACAGTTCCCTGTCTCAGAGTGTTTCCTGGGAGTCAGGACAATAACGACCAAGTAGCAACAGTAAGAACAGACCATGGAACAACAGACTGGTTTAAGATTGGGAAAGGAGTACAGCAGGGCTGTATACTCTCACCCTACCTATTCAACTTGTACGCAGAACACATCATGCGACGTACTGCGCTTGAGGAATCCAAGGCTGGGGTCAAAATCTCTGGAAGAAACATTAACAGACTCAGATAAGCAGATGATACCACTTTGATGGCTGAAAGCGAAGAGGAACTGAGGAGCCTTATGAAGAAGGTGAAAGAAGAAGTGCAAAAGCTGGCTTGCAGCTAAACCTCAAAAAAACCAAGATTATGGCAACCAGATTGATTGATAACTGGCAAATAGAGGCAGAAAACGTAGAGGCAGTGAAAGACTTTGTATTTCTAGGTGCAAAAATTACTGCAGATGCTGACTGCAGTCAGGAAATCAGAAGACGTTTAATCCTTGGGAGAAGAGCAATGACAAATCTCAATAAAATAGTTAAGAGCAGAGACATCACACTGACAACAAAGGTCCGCATAGTTAAAGCAAAGGTATTCCCAGTAGTAACATATGGCTGCAAGAGGAAGGCTGAGAGAAGGCAGATCGATGCTTTTGAACTGTGGTGTTGGAGGAAAATTCTGAGAGTGCCTTGGCCTGCCAGAAGATCAAACCAGTCCATCCTCCAGGAAATAAAGCCAGACTGCTCACTTGAGGGAATGATGTCAAAGGCAAAACTGAAATACTCTGGCCACATAATGAGAAGACAGGACACCCTGGAGAAAATGATGATGCTAGGGAAAGTGGAAGGCAAAAGGAAGAGGGGCCGACCAAGTGCAAGATGGATAGATGATATTCTAGAGGTGACGGACTTGTCCCTGGGGGAGCTGGGGGTGTTGACAGCTGACAGGAAGCTCTGGCGTGGGCTGGTCCATGAAGTCATGAAGAGTCGGAAGCAACTGAACAAATAAACAACCACCACCACTCAGGAAGTACAGCCGGTGGCATACACACACTGCCATCATTAGTGGCTCATAAGTAATGGAATGGTTGACAAGCAGCTGCATTGCCAAGTGTGGCCTGTTTCCTGGATATCCCATGACCAATCAAGCAGATAAAAGGCCTGCAGGTGGTTCTGGGTGTTATATTTGCATTTGGTAGCTGTTCACTGGAACTCTCAACATGAGGTCCAAAGAGGTGTCCATGCGAGTGAAAGAGGCCACCATTAGGCTGAGAAAACAAAATTAACCCATCAAAGAGATAGCAAAAACATTGGGAGTAGCCAAGACAACAATTTAGAACATCCTGAAAAAGAAAGAATCAGCTGGCAAGCTCAGCAACAGCAAAACGTCTGGAAGACCATGGAAGACAACTAAAGTGGATGACCGCAGAATTCTCCTCATAGTGAAGAGGAACCCTTTCACAACATCTAGCCAGGTCAAGTACGCTCTTGAGGAGGTAGGCATGTCATTGTCAACATCTACAGTCAAGAGACGGCTTTATGAATGTAAATACAGAGAGTTTACAAAAAGGTGCAAACCACTGGCAACGCTCAAGAACAGAAAGGCCAGATTAGACTTTGCCAGCAAACACCTAAAAGAGCCTGCCCAGTTACGGAATAAGTTTCTTTGGACTGATGAAACCAAGATTAACTTGTACCAGAATGATGGGAAGAGAAAAGTACGGAGAAGGAAAGGAACAGCTCATGATCCATAGCATACCACATCATCTGTCAAGTATGGTGGAGGTAGTGTTATGGCATAGGCATGTATGGCTGCCAATGGAACCAGGTCACTGGTGTTTATTGATGACCTGACTACTGATAAAACCAGCAGGATTCTGAAGTGTATAGGGCTATACTTTCTGCCCAGATTCAGCCAAATGCTGCCAAACTGATAGGATGCCGCTTCATATTGCAGATGGATAATGACCCAAAACAAACAGCAAAAGCTCCCAAGAGTTTCTCAAGGCAAAGAAGTGGGATGTTCTTCAATGGCCAAGTCAGTCAGCTGATCTCAACCCAATAGAGCATGCTTTTCACTTACTGAAGACAAGACTAAATGCAGAAAGACCCGCAAACAAGCAGCAGCTTTAGGCAGCGGCAGTAAAGGCCTGGCAAAGCATCTCGAGGGAAGAAACTCAGCATTTGGTCAGGTCCATGGGTTCCAGACTTCAGGAATCATTGACTGCAAATGATTTTCATCCAGGTATTAAAGGCGATCCTTATGTTTGTAATGATGTTGGTTTGTTCCATTACTTATGAGCCACCAATGATGGGTGTGTGTATGCCACTGGCTGTACTTCCTGAATGGTTAGTATCCCGCTTTTGTCAAACCCCTTGAATTACAGCTGAAAGTCCTGACTTTGCTCCCATCTGGGTGTGTTTCCTTTCAACTTCAATGTGGTAGTGTACAGAGGCCAAATACCAAAACAGTTATCCTTGTTCCAATATTTCTGGTCCTGACTGTATAGCCTGTTCAAGGGACAGACACATACTGAAAAGAACTGCTCTATAGCTCCACCTTGTAATCTTACATGGAAGGGGGAAAGACATTCAATGTTCCTATCTAGGAAGCATATATTGAATAAGACAGCACTACATGAAGCAGCCAACCATGAAGATACCACGGTGCCAAGCCACATAGGGCTTCATATATGACCAGCACTAAGCATTACACTCAGAAGCCTAATGGCAACCGATGCAATGCCATGTAATGCCAAAATATTACATGATTCTGCTGGCTTGCACTTGCCAAAAGATGGACTGCTGCACTTTGTACCAATTGCAATAAAAGCAGCCCCTGATAAAATGTATTATCGTGGTCCAACCTAAAAGTGGTAAGAGCATAAGTAACTACTGCCAGGGCTACAACTGGTGCACCAGCCAAAGCTGGAAAAAGGCTGCCCTATCCATGGTCTTCACTTGCATAACTAGCAGTAGTTGTGAATGCAGGATGGCTCACCAAGTTATGGACCAAGATTTCAGACTCCAAGTATTAGGTTAAGACTTCACACCAACTCTATCCTGTACTATGGCGAGTATTCATTTATTTATATATTTAAGAGACTTATAAAGCTGCTCATTTTATGCATCATAACACTGAGCAGCTTACAAACAACAATAAAAACTGCAAAAAGCAAACAAATCATCACAAAAACTTTTGGTGCCCCCAAAAGCAGAACACCCCCACACATCCACAAACAACTTTACTGGGCTCCAGCTTCCCTCTACCCCAACGCTTGTGGGAAAGGCCAGGTCTTCAAACTTTTCCAGGCTAGGAGAGTAGAGGCTTGCAGTATTCTCATGGGGAAGAGGGTTCCAAAGGACAGGGGCTGCTACTAAGAAGATGTACTTACCAGATCACAACATTCAAGGGAAGGGACCTGGAATAGACCTTTTGAAATGGACAAAAGTGGTCTCTCAAATAACTTGCCCCTCTACCATTCAGGGCTTTAAAGGTAATAACCATCACATAGAATTGTACCTGGAAATAAACTGGAAGCCAGTGAGCTTACACAGCGGCAGTGTAACATGGGTGAATCATGGGGTGCCCAAAACTGCATGTGCTGCTACACTCAGGACCAGTTGTAATTTCTGGATGGTCTTCAAGGGCAGTACCAAGTACAGCATGCTGCAGTAATCCAACCAAGAAGTGACCAGGGCATGAGCAACCCTGAGCGAGGCCTCACCTCCACCACCCCTTTCTGCAATGGAAACACCTGCTTGATGTAGAACCACCAAAGCATAATGACCTTGATGTACAATCCTTACAACAGGTAATCAAGAAAGATACTATGGTCAACGGTACTGAAAGCTGCTGAGAAATTTAAGAAAACCAGGAGGATGCACTTCCATCATTCAGATACCAATTGTCATGTTCCCCGTTTCAATGTGCATGGTACATCGTAACATTTCGCATGTCAACTTGCTGATGCGTGTTTCGGTTGGGAGGGGACGACGATTCTTCTCCTGGGTTTGTTATCTGTATTCAGCTGAATGGAATGTGTTTGGGTTATTTCATGTGTTCAAGGTTTTCTTCCCAGGACATCAGCAGAAATTGTTAACAGCACCTGCGGTGGGGAATTTGAAACGGTTGGGTGAGGGGAGGGATTACATTTGCACCGAGGGTTTTTAGTTTGTATTTGGCGCGCTTTGGCTCATTCTCAGCTTTCTCTGTATTTGCATACTATTCTTTAATAAATCAGATATCATTAAGTTCCTGCTTGTGAGTCTGAGTCTGTTAGAGTAGGCAATCATTACACCAATAAATGTAATCATACAGATCAACTGGTGCAGTCTCCATCCCATGTCTAGGCTGAATCCTGAGTGAAAGGGATCCAGACAATCTGTATTTTCTAAGTTGTTGAAAATTCCATAATCTTCTCAACAGCCGCCCCTAAAAAGAAAAGATGGACAGTGTGCAATAGCTATCTAAACTGGGCAGATCTAGAGAGTTTCTTCAGAAGAGAGTGCACCACCATCTCTATCAAAACAGCCAGCACTACCTCCTCCATCAAAGAGCCACTGATTATATCCCTGATATAGTACTCACTCACCCCTGGCCTCAAACAGAAGTTGAGCTGGGCATGAATCTAGACCACCCTATCAGCTTCCTCAAAATTGGCAAGCTCAAAATAATTCCCCAAAACTGTCCAAGGTGTTATCCTACTCATCTTCTCTGACCCTTCTCTTGGGAATTCCAGATCTGAGCAAATTTGAATGATTTGATCAATAAAGTGTTGCAAAGACATCTCAAAATGGCCTTCAAATAGACCTTCCTGTACCTCAAACCCAGAAGGGAGTGGATCACTCTTAATATATCTGCTGCAGCATACCCTGCTGATACAACAAGGGTGGAAAAATAAGAATGTTTTGCTATCCTTATTACTTTTGTTGTTGTTTATTCATTCAGTCACTTCTGACTGTTCATGACTTCATGGACCAGCCCATGCCAGAGCTTCCTGTCGGTTGTCACCACCCCCAGTTCCCCAAGGATGAGTCTGTCACCTCTAGAATATCATCTATCCATCTTGCCCTTGGTCGGCCCCTCTTCCTTTTGCCTTCTACTTTCCCTAGCATCAGCATCTTCTCCAGGCTGTCCTGTCTTCTCATTATGTGGCCAAAGTATCTTTACTACTACCATGTTCATTTGAACATGATCTCTTATCCATATTCAGTCAATTTCATTTCTGGTTTTTCACCATCAATTTTATATTCTGAATCACTCTACTGTACTACACATGTCAGAATTCAATCAGATACTTAACAAAACCAACTGCCAAATTGCTGGGAATTTTATTTCTCACATTTATACAACCTCCCCTCTCACAAAAAAGTGTCTCTAGGTGGCTTACAATAAAAACAAGCATAAAATCCAAATGTTAAAAATCTACAATTAAAAAATATCACCAATTATTATTAACAACATAGTGGAGAGAATTGATTTTAAAAAGCAATGCAGCCATCTCATCAACTCACCATTGCCTTGAGATCCCCAGGCCTGCTGACACAGCCATGTTTTTTGGGGGACCTCCAGGATGGGGCCAATCTCACCTCAGGGGGACAATGTTTTGCAGGATGAGTGCCATGGCAGAAAGGGCTGCCTCCTGGGTCCTGTCAGGTGAAACTCTTTCACAGACAGGACCTGCAGCATACTTCTTCTGTCAGACCTGACAGGACAGGCTGATGTAATTGGTGGAGGCAGTCCCTCAAATGGCCATGAAGGGCTTTAAAAGTCATGCCATGATAGGTTTTAAAGGTCAAAATCAGGAACTTGAATTGAACCCAGAGGCAAACTGAGAACCAATGTAGCTCACGGAGCAGAAGTATAATATGTGCCATTCTAGGTACACACATAACTGCCTGTGCCACTGCATTTTGCACCAGCTGAAGCTACTGGATACTCTACACTGGCAGCCCTATGTACAGCGCATTACAGTAGTCCATTTGGGAGCTGACCAGGGCATGAGTGGCTATCAGCAGAGCCTCCCGGTCCAGGAATGGGCATAACTGGAACACAACACAAAGCTGTGCAAAAGCCTTCCTAGGCATGACTGCCACCTACTCTTTGAGCCTTGGAGGACCCCCCACAAGTGATGCACCAGGTCTGTTTGGGGCAGTGCAACCCCATCCAGTACCAAAGATAGTCCCTGAGTCGGAAGGCCCCCAAACCCAGAGCCACTCAGTCTTACTAAGGTTCAGCTGAAGCCTTTTGTTCCTCATCCAGGCCCCCACAGCCTCCAAGCACCAGGATAGGACATCGACAGCACTGCTTCAGTTGCCAGGGGCAGAAAGGTATAGTTGGGTATCATCAGCATACTGATGATACCTTACCCCATGGCAATGGATGATCTCACCAAACAGCTTCATGTAGATGTTAAATAGAAGAGGGGAAAACACCAAAATCTGTGGAACCCCACAAAATAGGGACCAAGGGCGGGATCTCTCTTCTCCAATCACCACCGATTGGAAATGACCCCAGAGAAAGGAGGAGAACCACAATACAGTGCCGCCCACCCCCAATCCCCAGAGCTGACCCAGAAGGATACCATGGTGGATGGTATTGAAGGCCACTGAGAGGTCAAGCAGAGTAAGGATGGATGCACAACCTCCATCCTGCTCCTGCCAGAGATCAACCAAAAGCGTGACCAATGCCATTTCTGTCCCATATCCAGGCCTGAATCCTGACCGAAAGGGGCCAGATAATCCGCTTCATCCAAAGTCCTCTGAAGCTGCTGCACGACCACCTTCTCAATTACCTTGCCCCAAAATGGGACGTTAGATACTGGATACTGGTTAGATACTGGTTCCTTGAGAAGGGGACAGACCAGTGCCGCCTTAAGAGGCAGAGGAAAACTCCCTCACTAAGGGAAGAATTCACCATCACTAGTGCCCACACCCAGTCCTGGTGGTCCCACGGTCTAAGCCGGTGTCCAGATCAGCACTCAAGTCGGCACCAGGATCAGCGCCCAGCACTGAGTCCCCCAGCACAGTTCACAAAAGGGTACAAGTAAGTTCAAAAAAATCATACACAAACCATTCACCACTTAAACAATCACACATCAGCTAAAAAAAACCCCAACTATAGCCAGCTAAAAAGAGGATGACCACACCACGGCAGCTGCTCTCTCCACCATCTTGCCTCTGGGAAGGTAAAAAGCAAATGTTTTAGAGTAATATTCCAAATTCACCAAGTGCCCTCAGTAATCCATGAGGATCCATAAGATGTCTGAAATAGAATAGTCTCATAGATTTCCCCCATCTGTGGCAGTAGTAAATTTCATTCAAATCAGGGAATTATCTGACCATAACAATGGACTAACTAATGTCCTCCAAATTCATATTATATATCACTTGCTCTAAAGTAAAGATCAGATGTAATGGGTAACTGCCTATATAGATTGCACCAGATACTAATTGTGACCTTGAATTGAGTTTTAATCTCTTGGGGCATGAAGTCTTCATCACCAATAGCCACACAAATTCCCAACACCAATCCCACAATCATGTCTAGTAATTCAATAAAAAATCCTGCTGTGCAGCAAGGTAGATGATACACAAGCACTGCAGCCTGACACAAATGCAGCCATACACACCTGTCTGAGACCATTAAGGTTTCCCAGAATATCAGCTTCACTCTCCATTCCTGACCTTAGGATCACGGAAGGTGAAGGAAATGAAATTTGGGAAGCCAATTATTTGAAAAGCCATCATCCCTTTCCTCACCCAACCAGATTTCAGTAATATATGACATTTCTGTTTCTTCATCTACCACCAGGTTGTGGATAAACACAGAATAACATTTTCAAACAGAACTGTTTTCCAACAAAAACCTGAGGTCAGTGTCTCCAACAATACAACAAATGCTATTTGAGGGACTATTTCCAACAGTTTCTATCCATTCAGTAAAGCTAGGCAGAATGGGTGAGCTCCAAGTCCCTTCAACTGGACAATACTATCTATTGGGACATAGGAAGTGCACCTTTTCTGTCACAGGACCTATCCTCTGGAACATTATCCCCTCCCACAGATTGGCTCTTGATGATGTTCTGAAAGTCCTTGAAAACCTGGCTATTTCCCCAGGCCTAGAAGTAGGGTGGTTGCTGAGCCCGTCAATTTTTATTTGGTGCATTTGTTTCTTCTGGACACGCACAATCTTTCTCTTTCTTTCTCACTGCACTTTACTTTTTTAAAGTGTAAGCTACCCAGAGTCCTCTGGAGCACGGAAGCCTTTAAATTTAAATAAACAAATAAATACAGCTACATGACTGACAGAATGAGGCACCTGGGCTAGAACTAAAGATTTACACAAAATTGCTTGACACCTTTCTCTTGGAACACCCTGCCCAGTATTTCCCACCATATCTTTCCCAACCTATCACCACCAAAATACTCTGTTCTTCCTCCTCTACATTTCCAGATCCCTAGGCTTACTTCACATAGCCTAGCAGTCAGCTCCAGACTAGTCCCACAGTTACAATACCATGTGATTCTTTTCCAGAGTGTTCTGGTATTCCCAGGTATATTCCATTTTTCCCTGGGGTAAGACAATCAATATAACTCAGAGATGATTTGATCATTTCCACAATTCTATCATTCTGAACAGATAGTGGTTTGGTGTTCCAGAGATGGTCTGGTCCCATATCCAGAATATAATTATGTCCCATTCCAGGGTCAGGGACACAATGCTCTGAGAACAGATAACTCTTGTTTTGCAAATCCACTGACAAAAATCCTTAAAAACAGGCAAGATCTACCTACATTCTAGGGTTTAAGTCCCCTTCTACACTGTTTTAGTAGGGGACTTGCCCAAAACTAGTAATTCATTCTTCAAAAATTTTTTTCCCAGAGTCAAAACCAAAACCAAAAAATACATAAACCTTTATTTTCAATGTTAAATACATCCATGGTGAGATCACAGATGCGCCACTGGACACTTTAACGTGTAAGGCAGGGAGTACAAAAGTAGGCAGTAATACAGGCAACTCGGGCTAAACTGTCAGCCTTTGTATATTACACCCACCTGGAACTGGATTCAGAATGCAACTGGCGAACAATGTATCTATTTCAATTTATGGGTGTTACAGCACTTCTGAGAGGTGCCATTTGTCACCTGTGGTTCCACATTCTAAGTCAGGAGAAATTTCCAGAATATTTGAAAGGTCTGTGGCACAAACAGTACACTGCAATATTCTAACAGTGCATGTCACCACAAACACTAGGTCTCTGCTCTATCAACAAAAGTAAACTTCTTGAAACTCAAGATTGTGAACCTATTCCTGAAGGGAAATATGATCCCATCAAACAGGCATATCATTCAAATCCCAAAATCAAGCCCCTGTATTCAGTAATAACTTAATCTTGCCTGAATTCAGCTTCAGTTTGTTCTCCCACAGTCAGTCCCTTAACAGTGTGAAGACATATGGAGGCTCTGGAGTAGTCCAACCCTAAGCCTGCAGAAGGAAGGACTATAACTAAGTGTCATTAGCATATGGTCTTTCCCAGAGGCTTTATTTAGATAATAAATCTGGGTTTCATGCCAGACTGGAAAGGATATGTATAATCCATTTTATTTAAGAGTTTCTGGAGGTGGAATACTTTCTCCACTACAAATTCACAGAAGTGACTTAGATATGTATATTTGTTTATACACAGGGATATGTTGGAGACTCTAAAGCTTTGATACAAACTTAGCTGTAGCCAAACTATATATAGTGATACAATTTCACTTGCACCTGAATTTGGTTATGTTTAATTGTGCAGGAACATTGAACATTATTAAAACCCTTTTTACTAGAATATTACATTAATAATATTTCAGTAGAAGGTATGTTATTTTCTTCAGCTTACAAATGCAGAATTGTAATAATGTATTGTTTGACTTGTTATCTTACTTTAACTCATGTGAAATATTTTGACACAATAATTAAATGGCTGGCACTAGTATCAAAAATATCCTCCTTTTAATATAGCTTTTTGTTATGCCTTTTCTTCTAACAATAACTACATATTCTGTCACTTTACAATTCTTAGGGCAAGTAGACTATACATTTGGCCTACTGAAATCTCTGGAAGCTACAAAATAAACACAGTATACATTAAACTTTAGTGCAAACTACACATCACCTTTTATAAAATCTACCTACCTTAGACAAATAATAAGGTAAAAGTGACCCCTTAATTATTTGAAACTGTGTATGTAGGAAGTAGGGAAAACAAGCTAGAAACTTTAAATATTGATCATCTCCACTTATCACACTCTATTTATGTCTAACAAAATATAATTCCAAATAAACAACCAAAATACAATACAACAAACAAATGGGATTAGGAGGAGCAGTCAGTGTTCCTGACTGTACAACCACTGAACATACAGGTATTTATTCATATAAGCATAATCTGACACACATGCTTATTTATCTAGACATGAATTCATACATCCTAAGTTCACTATACACATATACTTCCTTGCAGGTTTGTAACATAAATAGAACTTTAATATTCAATTATTCAATCATATATTAACATGTATATACAGTGACCCTTTTTATGCATCCCACCTCTGAATTCTCTAAACCTTGCACTATTTTCAAAATCTTACAGCCATTTCTGTATTCATGTTCATCTACCCATTTTACCATGATTATATCCCTCCTTTCCATTCCTCCACCTTATTCTATAATCTCTCCTTACATGCTGTATCCTAAAACTCACTTTCCTCTATGCTTTCCTTTAATACTGATTAACTATTTGTCCAAAGTAACAACATGGAACAAATCAGCCGTTTGAAAAGCATTTAACCCTCACATATCAGTTTAGATACCGTGAATGAGGCAAACTAGCTTCACAACCTGGAACATTCTAGTCCTAGCAGTCTGAAGGAGAGGACAAGTGGTAGCACCAACACATTTGCTTTAAAAGTCACAGCTGATAGACCTCTTTGCCAGTATTCAATTTCAAACATAAAATGTGATGATTATCAGAGAAGTCTATGTTAATGTAAATTATTTCTATATGACTTCAGAAAATTAGTTATAAACCAATTCTATTTCAAAGTGAGTACACAGGCAAATATCACGTGACATATCTGCTCTAATTCTTACAACCTGGTTGATGAGTTATTTGTATTCTATAGCAATGTTATAGATTACAGTTAGCCACAATGCAAAATAGTCAACAGTTAAAGATTACTAAGCAAGTGTAACTTTCTTTAACTGACATTTACTGCACTGGCCTTGGACTTCTAATCTTTACCAGAAAGGCACCAAAATCAATCCATCACCTCACAAAGGTGTGCTTTCTTAACCTCTAGAACAGATGGGATTGGCTAGAAATGTCTAGCATGTCAAACTGTTAATCATCACTGCCCTTTGCACAAAATCACTTAAATTAAGGCACAGTTCCACCATAACTGGCATTAGTCTGCAGGGAACCTATTTAGCTGTCACATACTCCTGCCACTCCTGCTCTGCTTTAATTAAGCTTAATGCTTTGTAATTTCACCTTCTGTTGCTAACCTATTAACCTTATCTAGTACAAGTTCAAATATGATAAACTAAAAAGTTTCTGTAAATGCCATTTAAGCTGCTGAAAATAGGAGTGCTACTTTTCTCTATCCAAAAATGAAAGGTCTCCAACAATTCTGATCCTACCCTCAGAAAAGAAATACTGCCAAGAAAATTGCAAACAAGCATTGTTATAAGTAAGGGCTATAGCTAGCCTTCATACAAGAGCTCAGCAATAAATCTCAGGTCCGCAGACATTTAATTCCTTATTCAGGAATAGGCTAACTGGGTAGAAGATTTTAAAACATGACTTGCCTATATTAGATGTTTTCTTGCTGACAAGAATGATGGCACACAAATGATTTGCTCTCTGCAGTGCAAAAAAGTCAATGCTTCTCCATAGGTCAATACTCTCAAGTTTAAACCCTGGGCTTTTTCCTCCCACTTTTCTGAATTAATGGATACTTGGTCATTCTTGTGATGGTCTTGGGTAGAAACATTATATGGTGACGAAGGTTTTCTCTAGCCTGGATACTAGTGATTCCTGCCTTGACAACCTCAACTCACCTACAAACAAAACACAGATCTCACTTTAGCAAATAATACTGCAGTTTGCTATTTCAGTTCAGACCCATTATACAAAGACCTAGCTCTCTGGAGAAGGCTCTAATGCTGGGAAAGGTGGAAGGAAAGAGAAGTAGAAGATGACCAGCAGTAACATGGATAAACTCAGTACATTGGTGATGGGTGCACAGTTAGAAGACCTAAAAAACCAGGTTAGGGACAGATTGTCATGCAGAAAATCTATGTAATCACTATGAGTCGACACCAACTTAATAGCACATAATCAATCAATCAACCAACCAATCAATGCTATTTCAATAAACAACCTTCTAATAATTCCTGCTAATACAGAATTTGGATAAATCCAAAGTAAGGAAGTAATTTTTATATAATCAACCTAAAATATAAATTTATGAAAACAAAAACTAGAAACATATGTATGTCTCTAGTGTTTTGTTTTGTTTTTATAAATCAAATAGTCCTGGGAGTTTTCAGATTCTTATTGAAGGAACAGAGATGCAGAACCTTAAAAAATGGGCTTAATTTCAAAAAGGTAAAACTTTGTAACTTTCAAATAACATTACAAGATTTCTATTCCAATCTGGTTAAAACCCCTTTGAAAAATTAGGGTTTATTTTATAGAATAAATAAAGAAAAAATAAAAATACATATATGGGATTGTTATAATGTATTAAAAACAGAACAAATGAAACAAAGTAACAAGGAAAATATATTAAAATCAAGCAAAAATAAGAGGTTTTTGTATTCACTCTAAACAGCACAAGTAAAACTACATAACATTACTAATATTACTGTAGGTTTTTTTCCTTTAATCCGTTCTGATTCTCAGAGACTGCCTGGACAAATCCCTTCAGTTTTCTTGGCAAGGCTTTCATAAGTGGTTTGCCATTGCCTCCTTCCTAGGGCCGAGAGAAAGTGACCCACCCAAGTTCACCCAGCTGGCTGTGTGCCTAAGATGGGACTAGAACTCATGGTTTCCCGGTTTCTAGCCTGATCACTTAACTGCTACACCAAACTGGCTCTTTTTAAAGCTACCTTTAAAATCTCCAAAACAACCAAGCATTCAAAGCATAAACAGTTTTAAACCTATTGGCTTCCAATGACAATTGCAGTAGAATAATATTTAGCAACCTTCTCAGAGATTTCAGTAGAGGTGTCTACTGATCAAAAGTGTAATCTCGGACTCAGACTAACCCATGCACTTGGTTGAGAAGAGGCTGTATCAGTATAGACTTCCAACCCTGATATATTTGGGTAGTGCAGCAAAATACTGCATTGATTCAATGACTGTTTTCAAGCATACGCAGTGGTGATCTAAATAGAAAATGTTACTAAAATGCTCTTCCACAAGCTTCAACAGTATTGTATTAAAGCTTGCTGGCATGAGCATCTTTCTGTTTAATGGAGAAGAAATAGGGTTATAAAAGGTAGATCTCCTTTTAAAATAAGAATTTATTTTAAATAATTCATTTTAAGAATTAAAATGAAAATAATTCAAATTACTTTAAGGATTATCCAATTACTAATTATATTGTTCTATAATTGGGTGTCAACCCTTCAAGGTAGACCAATTCAGGCAAACAGATGCCAAAAGCACTACTGGAACTGTGCTTTATTGTTACAGGATATAATAGAATTTTGAATGTCTGACAAAGATTCTTTTCCCCCTCTTATACCAAAGAGAATCAAGGCAGGGCAATCTTGAGTTTCTTTTTCACCTCCTCCCTTTCTAGGCTAAGTTGATATTTACCTAACTTCTCTTCTTCAAGGTCAACTCTGTATTCTTCTAAACAATATGTCCTTTTTTAAACCAGTAATTATGTGCAAATTTAGGGGGATTTTAAGATTGTAGAAGTTGATTCAACATTTATAAGGGTTTTTTTTCAATCTATTTATCAATCTGAGGAATTTAGGTTCTGATGTTGTCACCTTCATAAATTATAAATACGTATTGTGAAATCTCAATGTACCAACTATTGATGCAGTGGGGCAAGTTTCCACTGCAATTTATGTCATCTTGTATGATGAAATAGTCACTGACATACCAGACATTTGTGAGTATCAGACATCCTTCTTCTTCCAAATAATCCAGTCACCAAAGTTTCACTGTATTTAGAAAACAAACATAATGCTTTTACACCACTACATTTTGAGTTTTCCAGAAATACTTCTATTAAAAAAACTGATGTTATCAATCTTCTAGAACTAAATTCAACTTACTGTGTTTATCTACTACTACTCTAACTATGTATACTCCACTTTTCAAAATAACAATGTTATCAAAACATTTATATTATGAATAATATAAACAATAATATAAACAACTGCATAATTGTAAATATAAATATATTTGGAAAAAAAGAGAGACATGTATAAGATCTTTTCCACAATATAATATGCAGTGGCTATGTGTGTGTGGTGTGTGTGTGTGTAATAACCAGCACTTTTAGTTTTTTCTGAACTATATAATTGAGAATGTGAGAAAGATTTAATAAACACTTGAGATAGCAGTTATCTGGGGCTTACTTTTGAAATAAATTGATAATATTTTCAATTTTAATGTACACAATAATGGCACCAATATATATTTTTCATGCACTTTGATTTTATCACTGTCAATATATCAAATAGAATATCCAATTTTATTGGTTTCAGTTAATGAGGATATAAATAAATAACTAAATTTGTAGATTGATACAAAATTTTGGCTAAAATTTGGCTTCTCTCCTTGTTTACAAATAGCTAATCTTTGTATGAAAATCAACAAGGAATTAGTGATAAATTTATGTCACATCAACATTTTTTTTTTTTTTTCAAATTTCTATCATCGCCCATCTCCCCTAAAAAGGGGGACTCTGGGCGGTTTACAATAAAATCAACTATTAAAACCATAAAAGATATAAATTACAATAAAAACAACCAATATAAATAGAGAATAAAATAGATATAATATCCAAGTAGTGAATATCTCATTCACTAGGGAGGGCTCTACGGCACCAGCCACCCCCAGAAAGAACGATTGACCTTCCCATCCCAGGCGAGGCGGCATAAACAGGTCTTCAAATTCTTCCAGAAGGCCTGCCTCACCTCCGGGGGCAGAATGTTCCAGAGGGTGGGTGCCACTGCAGAGAAGACCCGCCTCCTGGACCCCAAGTGGAATTCCCTTACTGACAGGGTCTGTAACATGCCCTCTCTGCATGACCAGGTGGGAAGGGTCGATGTGATGGGGATGAGAGGGTCTCTTAGGTAACCTGGCCCCAAGCCATGTAGGGCTTTAAAGGTCATAACCAACACCTTGAATTGGACCCAGAAGCAAACTAGCATCCAGTGCAACTCCCACAGCAGTGGTGTCACATGCTCCGATCTTGGGGAACCAATAACTGCCTGCGCAGCTGCCTTCTGGACCAGCTGTAACTTCCAGATACTCTTCAAGGGTAGCCCCATGAAGAGCACATTGCAATAGTCTATATGGGAGATGACCAGGGCATGAATGACTGTTCGGAGGGCATCTCAATCCAGGAAAGGGCATAACTGGCGCACAACACAATGTTGCGCAAAGGCCCTTGTGGACAAAACTATCACCTGCTCTTCGAGCAGGAGTTGTGAGTCCAGAAGGACCCCCAGATTACGCACCAGGTCTGAATGGGGCAGTGCAACCCCATCCAGAACTAAAAATGTAACTTCCCGGATACAGAAGAGCTGTCAACCCACAGCCACTCCGTCTTACCAGGGTTCAGCTGAAGCCTGTTGTTCCCCATCCAGACTGCCACAGCCCACAGGTACAGAGAAAGGGCAGCCACTGCATCATTTACCTCACTCAGGATGGAGATATATAATGCGTATCATCAGCATATTGATGATACCGCATCCCGTGGTGATGGATAATTTCACCCAGCAGTTTCATGTAGATGTTAAAGAGGAGTGGGGAGAATACCAAGCCCTGTGGCACCACACAAAGAAGGGGCTGCAGGCTGGATCTCTTGCTCCCTATCAACACCAATTTGGACCGGCTCTGGAGGAAGGAGGTGAACTAGTACAGAACCGAGCCGACCCAAAAGGTCACCATGGTCGATGGTATTGAAAACCACTGAGAGGTCAAGAAGAGCCAGGATGGATGCACTCCTTCCATTCCGCTCCCGCCAGAGATCATCCATAAGTGCGACCAATGCAGTCTCTGTCCCATATCCTGGCCTGAAACCTGACTGGAACGGGCCTAGATAATCCATTTCATACAGAATTCTCTGGAGTTGTAACACCACCACTTTCTCAACAACCTTCCCCAAAAAGGGGAGATGGGGGACAGGACAAAAATTGTCCAACACAGTAGGGTCCAGTGATGGTTTCTTAAGGAAGGGGTGTACCAGCGCCTCCATGAAGGCAGCCAGAAACACCCCCCCCCTTTCAAGGATGTATTAACCATTGCCTGGACCCAACCATATGTCACCTCCCGGGCTGCCTTCACCAGCCAGGAAGGGCATGGGTCTGTATGACATGTTTTGGCATTTACTGTCTGAAGGATCCTGTCCACTTCCTTAGGTCCAACAGGATCAAACTGTTCCCAGACAAATGCAAATCTCATTCCTACTAGCCTAACAAGAAATTGTAGTATAGTCATAATATATTTAACTTGAGAGTTTTATCAATCCCATTCAGTGAGCAAACAATATGTTTGGATCTATTATAGGTGAACTTAAGAATTCCTGCTGAATGTAAGCCAGGACACACTGTTTCTCTGTTGCTACTCCATCATTCTGGAATAGTTTCCCCTTAGATTTAAGGCTTGCTCCATCCCTTTTGTTCCAAAAACTACTGAAGATGGAATTCTTCCAAAGAGAATTAGAAGAATAGTGTGTTATGACCAAAATTTAATGTATCTTCTATTACTAAAATTTATTTGTTATTTTGGTGTTTGATTTTTATTATATTTTTTTATCCTGATATATATTTGTATCTGTATCTATCTATATACAGAAGTTAACTCAACACGGCAAACATACGTGTCTTTTTTCCCAACAACCCTGTGAGGAGGGTTGGGCTGAGAGAGTGTGACTGGCCCAAAGTGATCCAGCCAGCTTTCATGCCTCAGGGAATCCTAGAACTCACAGTGTCCTGTTTCTAGGCCAGCATCTTAACCACTATTCCGAACTGGTTTGTTACAATTTATTTTGTTTCCATTATTACTATTAAAATTAATTTTGTATTTTTGTAAATTTGAATAGTAATTGAGTTTTTAATTTATTTATCCTTACCATGGATATTTTAACTATTTGGTTTTTTTTTAATTGACATATTGTGAGCGTGTATTGATTTAACAGTATAAAAATAGAATACATAAATATGTAAGAAAGGTGCTACCCAAAGATGTGTCTGTAACATTTTTCTGAAAGCTCCTTCTTCATTGGATAATCTACTCTATTGGTATAATGGCTAAGAATCATTCTTGGAGGTTGGTGAAAAGAAAAAGAAGTTCTGAAATCCATTTCTGCCCTCCTTATTCCATAGGACACCTGTACTGAACACAGCAACAGTCACCTAGGATATGTGAAGGTATGATCTTTATAATCACTAGGAAAAGAAATGTAATCTTAGAGAACAAAGAATAACCCCATTCAGACTAATAAAAATTGCTGTTTATGGCAAGTGAACAAAGTGGGCACTAGGCTACATTTATCCATCCAAAATTCTGAAGTGTATTTCTTTGAATATAATCCTTCCATTTGAATCAGCTATTAATGCATTCATTCGTTACATCCTTTTTAAAGTCCCCTATGAAAAAATAAAGCTGTAAGTTCAATATATAGAACAGGAATCTTTACAACAAAGCCACAAGCATAAGAAAAAAAGTCAAGAGTGCTAAAACATAGCCCGAGTCATTTATAGTGAGATAGGCGGTGTATAAATTTGGTAGTAATAATATACTTTTTACTTATTTATACTATAAATAAGACATCTTTGCTATAGTAAAAACAGTTCCGCTAACTTTTTAAAACATTAATATTCCAATACATTTTTTTTCATCTGCCCATTTTAGACAAGCTTAGAAATTGTTATGTATTCCTTGTCTATGCCATAAACTGTAGTCCTTTAAATGATATATGTCAAAGCCTAGTTATGTTATTTTCCATTTTTATATTAGCTAATTATATATTAATTGGGATAATTTTTAAATATTAGCTAATATATTTTAAAAATCAGCTTAACTCTCTGATTCCATTCTATTTATGAAAGACGAGCAGGAGGAGGAGGAGCTCTTTTTTTCAGAAAGTTTTGCATGCATTGTCCTCCTAACTTATACAAGAATTCTGTATGGTCTGAGACTTGGAGGCAATGTCTTCCTTAAATCACTTGACCCCATGAACTGGCAATTTCCTGAAGCAATCATACCAGTTCTACCCAAAAGCTAAGTCCTATTGAATTCAGTGGAGCTAGAAAACTGGGTACTGTACAGGCTTCAATATAAAATATGTCAGATAATATGTTTAAGGTAATCTGAGCAAAAAACTGAGTATTTCTTTTATAACACTGCATAGTGTTGCCTTTTTTGCCTTCCACATGACAATACCCAACAGTTTATAAGCAATAATTTTTAAATTTTCTTGCTTCAAGGAAGCATTACTGGTCACATTTACTGCTGACAGAATCATGGACATCTATCAGCAATTACATGCTGAAGATTTTTGTATGTAATTTTCTATGCTTTGCTATACAAAACTAAAAAACAGATATAAAAAAAGAAAAATAACAAATGGGAAAAAAAGAAAAAGTAAAGCAACAAAAACATACAGTATTGCGATAGATAATGTTTTGTTACAATAGAAAGACATTTCAGTCTGAATGCACACTTGTGCATAGATATGCATTTGTTCTCTGTTTATGAACTGGCTCTTTATCAATGTAATAGGAAGACTGATCAATACTATTCTATGTGGTAGATTTTTAATGTTGTGTCTAATAATTGAGCTATTTTCGTTATGTATTGTTATACACTTTTACTGACATTCTAAAAATACTCCAAGCCACTGACTTCTCTCTTAGGTCTTAGTAAAGTACTGATCTGTGTAAACTGGAAACACATTCTAGAATGCCCAAAGTCTGTTTTGGTGGCAAATAGCAAAGAAACAATAGCACTGTTCATAAATTATTTGCATCAACTTTGATTCACTGGAAGCAGTGTCTCCACCCCAAGATTACGCAGCATCTCAGGCCTTCGTATTTTTAAGTAACTTCTATGGCAGCTAGCCTTTTGTATCTTGGAAGAATCCTCAGATAATTTAAAGCCCTGTTTTATGAGACATAATATTAACAGTACTGTCATATTCAACAAGCAAGATACAAGGAAATGTATATAAAATCAAGTAGTATTTCTATTTTCCACATCTGTTGCAAAATACATCAATCATCTTGTTGATCAATGTTTTGGATGTCACTTTTGGAAGCACAGAAGAGATAAAAGATATTACTAACCTGAAAACCAACTAGATCTGGTATGAAATGTTTTTTGCATTTAACTCGTAGATTTTTAAACAGCAAACTATGCCATCTGATAAAAGGCAATAATTTACAAGTTCAGAGCATGCATATAGGGACAATTTAACCTTTTTCTCCCCAACTACACTTCTGAAAAAAATCTGCTGAAGCTGGAATTCCCATACTGGCACCAATAGCAAATTTCATAACAATGCAATTATTAACTTTAAATAAGGAATTTTCCTAAGGATATAATCAGGGAAAGAACTTTTATGTTCCTCCCTGTGCTTACTGTAAGTGATCCCTATTGACAGTTTTCCCTACATACACATCTTATGTATGTTTTTAAAAATCTGCAGAGCAATATACATATTTAATGGAAAGTTTAAACAGAAAATTGAAAGAACTTGTTGTATGCATCTCACCGTTAATTGAAATTAAGCTTTTCACTAGAAACACTGAAAAGATTAAGAACTCTTATTCAGAATTTACATTTCTAAATCAAGTTTTAAACATGCCACACTTTTAAAAGATTGTATTTCTTTGTCAAAGGTATCATACCCTTGTAAAAAAGCAACTTGTGCATGGTATTTCTCTATTCAGCTTTAGAATTGATGTCACAGCAGGTGGCAGAATGTAGCACCTCTTGGCTGATTTTAAAAATAAATAAATAAGGAGCATAAGAACAAATTAATACTTGGATAGGAGACCACCAAGTAATCTGATGGCTGTAGACAAGACTGGGAAAGTGGAAAAAAACTCTTGGAAGAAAGCAATAAGCCTTCTTTTATAGATTTATGTATTGTTGTCAAGACAACATGGATGAGTTAGTTTAGTCACAGGAGTCAAGCTTGACTTGACATGTTTTTTTAGAATTCATAGGCCTTACAGGAATTTGTAGCAGTCCAAGCACAGGAAAAAAATTATGAATAAAAAACTGATATTGCAACAGGTAAATTCAAGATACACCATCTCCTGTTGATTACATCATCATCTTACACTAAATAATTAATTAAACTTTGTACTTTGAAAACACATGGTACTTCTTTCTGAAAATTATAGCCCAGGATTGTTATTTAATAAAGAAAAAGTTTAAGAAACTTTATAAATACTAGCAATTTGTAAAAAAGCATCCATGCAAACACAAATAATGCTATGCAAGTCTGGTAAAGAAATGGAAAAGACAGCCTTGTGACCAGATCTATCCCTTACTAAAAAAAATCAAAGGGGGGAAGGCAGAAATTAACAATCCTGTTTTAGTGAATGTATGTAGTAAAGGTGATGGTATATGTATTTTAAAACCTATTCCAATTATGAAGAAAAATTAAGAACAAGGCCAAATATACAATAAGGGCCAAAAGTAGCACAAGACTTCTATCCAAATCAATCATGCTAAATCCTATACCTGTTAAGTCATTAGAAAGTGATGAGCAAATACAGGCAGCTGAGAGAATCTGGAATTCACTGAATAAGCACAGCTCTTTGAACACATTCCATTAGTAAGTCACTCTCTCAGAACCACACCTTTATTGTTAATGTATTTCTATATATTTATATGATCAGTTTGTGACCAGAAGTTTACTTAAACATAAAATCATATTTTCTCACTTGTAAATAAATGTCTATACCTTACTTTTGAATTTAGTGACTTCTATCATGTGACATCTCATGTGCTTGTTTTAAAAATAGCCATTATCAATATTTTCTCATCAACTCTCCTAAAGCGATGCTTTAATTCTTCTTATATCAAAAGAGAATCCCCCCTTTTCAGTTAAATAAATTAAGACAAAAACTTTTTAAAAAGAGAGCTAAAAAAATCCAGGGAGAAACTGAAAGCAAAATCAGAAAAAATATAAACACTTGGGAAGATATAAACACTTATGTGATATTAAGCTATTCAGATCACAGCGCTTAACTAGTCTACTGAGACTGTGACATATGTCACACTGAACCATAATCCATTAAAAGTTAAATATGGATTCATTCATCTTCTTTTTCATAAGAAACTTTATTCCAGAGAGTAGATATTTACCTCTAAAATCAAACTGAATGTTAAACTGGAATTGCTCCTGTGTTCCCAATGAACTCTGTAAATTGTATGCATGACACTGTATCTGCTTTGTACCAAAACATATGCCACTCAGTATTGTAGAAAAGTCTTGGTTTGGTATTTCAAGTACATGCCTAGAAAAAAAGTTTGTCTTGTCGAAAAGAATATACATTAGAGTATCCCTATATTATACTTCCGTATTTATAAATGTTATCGCTTTATAACTAATACAGCATGTGTTAAGTCTCTCTCTCTCTCTCAATGTGTGTGTACGTGTATAAGTTTCTTAATACTACTCCCAGGGATTTTCCAATTACAACTGTTTGTCATTAAGGTTAGGCAAGTGCAACCCAAAAACCTACAGAGAATTTATTTCTGAAGAAGAAGAAAACTTGGCCAAGAAAATCACCACTAGAGATAAATGGTGCAACAAGATATGGTAGAGCTTGGAATAATTAAGAAGAAAGTGGGTACACATTACTGAACTAAGTGATCAGAAAATATCTTACTGAAGATCAGGTTGGATGGGAAACAAAAACCTTAACATCGTGAGCGTGCGTGCACGCATATGTCCATGTTTGCCAATGGAAAGGAAGTGAATAAATAACGAGAGGTGAGCACAAACAGCAAAGAGGCATGGCCTTGTCTAGCGCGATTGTGCATGCAATTAAAGACGAGATGTAGCTTCGGAGCGATATGAGGAGACTCTGGAGCAAAGGGGGGGGGGAGTGGGGAGAACAGGGCTGAGTCTTCAGGCGCCCGCCAAGGTTTGCCTCAGCTCTAAATCCGCAGAGGAGCCGCTGGTGGAACTGCAGCTACTGCGCACAAGACTTTGAGGCTCTCTAATTCAGAGAAAGGTTGAAGGGAAAGTATGGAGGATGGGAAAGGAGGAATCATAAGAACGATAAAAAAGCCGCCACCTACACAAAGCTAGAAAGGCGGAGCGCAAGGGGCACAAACTTTGCTCGCCCTGCGTTCCCAATTCACCTCCAAACTTTATTTATATAGACCCTGTGGGGGGAGGAGAAAGAGAAAAACTGACCGGTTCCACCGGAAATAATCCAGAGAGATCCGAAGTACCCCCTTTTCCATTCTTCCCCCGGTGCCTCTGCCCCACCACTCCATCCGTCTGTTTAGTCTCTCCCTGATTCCGGTTCTGTCAGGCTGCCAAAGCGGCGCCTCTCAAGCTCGCTCTACCCCCGGAACCCCCAACCTCCGCCGCGGCCATTTCCATTTTCTTCCTCGTCGTCCTCGCCCTCTTCTCCCCGCCCTCCCGTACCCCGTTCCCCGGCGAAAAGCCACCCGGGGCCCTCGCGCTTACCTCCCAAAATGAGGTTCAGAGCATTCTCGCCGGTCGCTTCCACCACGACTACCATTGCCGTCCCCGAGAAGCAGCAGAAGCAGCCGTCTGGAGCGAGCGCCGGCTCGCCTGTCCGCCGCCCGTCGTAGGGCTCTGAGCGCGCGCGCGCGCGCGCCTCCCCTTGCTCCAAAGGCCACCCGTGACAAGCGGACGCGAACTCAGACAGTTAATTCTAGTGTGGGGAGCTCCGGCGAGTGGCGGCTTAATGGAAGGGAAGGGGAGGAGAAACCGGACGAAGCGCCCGCCACTCTGCGAAGCAACTCATGAAGCCACCGCCTCCAACGCCAACACGCACAATGCGCACAAAAACGTATCTACACTCACACAAGTACATAATGCTCTTCCAGGCGGCTATCCTCACCCTCTCCACAGGGTATCTGCGTCTCTTGTGTATAAATGTCCTCCTTCCCTCTCCCTGATTCGGGGCTCTGCTGCAATGCCTGCGAGGCTGACTTTCAAAGCCTCACCCGCAGCCTACGATCGTCCCTCCCCCACTTCTTTCCAGCCTGTCAGTCCCTCCCTTCGTTTCGTTCGTCTCTCCTTGCCATTCATCGGTTTAGCCAAGTTTCGCTGGTTTAACCTCTTTCTTTCCCACCACCAGCTTGGAAAAGCTGGTGGAGGAGGGAGGGGTTGTATCTTTGACACAGATCGCAGCTGACTGTTTGGAATCATATAAAGAAAGGCCACAAAGCTTTCAAATAAAGTTGATGTCAAATAAAGTTGATTTGAATGTATGGTCAACAAATATCCGTAACAGACCAAGGCTGGCATATGTGTGTTTGTGTGTGCTTTAACAAAAGTGCAATTTAATATCGTGAATTGGTTTGGACTTTTCAGGTGGTGGTAATTAGGGATGTTCAGGTAATTTTAGAAGATTCAGATTCCTCCAGAAAGTGAGGAGGGTTATCTTTGTGACACATAAAAATTAACCTCTTATATTTTGGAACAATTATTTTTGGGAAATTCTTCTATTTCCTCAGATTAATGATTTCATGTTTGTTCACAGTGAATTGATGCACATATTCAAATTCAGCCATAGGTACATGGATGAGATAGGAAAATGATCAGTAAATTGAAGCCTTTTTGACATATGAAATTGTAACAACTATTAAGTTGTTAACAGTTATTAAAACTGTTAAGTGGTTTTTCATATACTGTAGAGGTAGTCCCCATTTAGTGACTGCCTCATTTAGTGACTGTTCACAGTTACAATAGTGATGAAAAAGTAACTTTGCAACCAATCCTCGCTTTTAGGACTTTTGCAGGTCTGTAACACAAAGAAAAGCTGAAGGTAGATCATACAGCACAGTTGTAGTTTCACTTAGCAACCACTGTACTTAATGACCAAGTTGCAGGTCCCAATTGTGGTCGCTAAACGAGGACTACCTGTATGCCATTTGAAAGATTAAAGGTGGGAAGGAAATACAATAGTCAGATGCCCTACTTAAAAGATTCTTTTAAATTTTGTTGTAAAAATACCAGTATTCAGGAACCTAATCATGGAACAGGAAACATAAAAGGAAAAATATCCAAAATATGAAGAAGGTGTTGCACAATTCATTTCATGCACAATTCACAATTAATGCCCAAGTGTGAGCATGGGCCTCTGCAAGCATCTTTCAGGGAAAGAATAAACCTATAAACCTATGGTGTGACACATAATTATAATTTGACCTTTCTTGTATGTGTGCTTTGTTGCTTAATGTCATATTCCATGAAAAACCACAATACAGCAATTTTAAGACTGTAAAAGATCTTTTGAAGGAACACCAAAATATTTATTATTGTCATCGTGGTCGTCGTCATCATCATCATCATCATTATCATCATCATCATAGAGTTCAAGGCAGTATAGATAGTGTTCCCTTCTCATATTTTTCCACAACTGTCCTGGGAGGTAGGTTAGCTGAAAAAGAGTAACTGACCAAAATAACATTATTTGTCTTCAAATTATAGTAGTAATAATGCAATTATATTTTTCTCTTAAGACTTTCTAAAGAAGAAATAAATGTGTATCTTTGCAATGGACTTGCATCACAACCTACTATGTTGTATTTCAAAGTTGTTGTTTTAATTATTCTATTAAGTTTCATTTCAGCTCTACTAAAGTTCCTCAAAAATTTCTACTTGCCATCCAAGCAAAAAAGTGTGGTTAGATGAACCAAGAGTTTGGGGAACTATTATAATTGTACTGGACAATTGGGTAATAGATAAAGTAACTTAGTTTTGGGCAAAAGGCTGTCATTGGTGACCACCTGCTGTCTTTCAGTGCTATGATTATATAGACAACAGGACAAAATTTCATTAAGATGTCAAATTCCAGCTCAGTTATGATGCTTTAACTATGGCAAATATAATAGTGCTGCAATATTAATATTCTTACAGTAGAATAATTCCTGGAAGTACTTAGAAGGCATTTAACATATTATTGATTAAAACAATGATTTAGTGGGTGGGTTAGTGATGTTTACAAAGTCTTACATATGATTAGTAAAGCTAGCTGTATATAGTTTATATCAGTTGGGATGAAGTGTTGGTCCTAAAGTCTTCAAGATGCTTTCCTTTACAGAGAGTCAGTCATGACAGATCTTGAAACCAAAAGTCATTTTGGGCAAAAAAAATGTGAGTGTATTTTTGGGAAAACATTCCTAATAAAAAGAAAATATTCTCCAGGACTCTGAGTGAGTGCAAGTTCAGAATTTGATTCAATATTAATAATTTATGAATGGGAAAGTAATACTGTGTTTCATGTGATGCAAATTAAGTTCAGTTTCAGTAACTAATTTCAATCATTAGTTTGAATCATGGTTAGATTGGAACCATATAAATTCAAACAAATTCTGCAAAATAGTAGGAAAAGATTAACATAGAAGAAACAAGATGAAAGATAAAAATAATTAATTCATAGCAGAATTAACTTACAATTTTACTCTTATTGCTACATTTAAGAGGCTGAGAAGAGCAGGCAATGATTAGTTGAACAAATTCTGTTTGATTTGTTACTTAAACTAAGGCTTTGTACAAAATATTCTAACACCAACATACTCAAGGTAACTAATCATATATATTTCATGAAGTTCAATAATGATAACATTAAAAACATATATAAATTATACATACCTACTTCTCTCACCATTCCATTTTTGGGTAAGCAACCTTATGCAAAGTGCTAAGAAGGAGAAATAAATAGCAAACCATGTAGAAGACATGCAATCAGAGAAAAACAAAATATAACTCAGCCAAGTTAATATCAATTATCTCTCTCCAAACCTTTTGATCTTTACAAACTATTCTTTTTTTCCCACAATTCATATACCACTTTCTACACATCCTTTGCTTCTTTGCTCCCTCTTTCCTTTATTTATTTTTTTATCAAACTTGTCACCGCCCATCTCCTCCAAATGGAGGGACTCTGGGCGGTTCCTTTCCTTCCAATCACAATTTCTTGGTCCTCAGTATGACAAAACCAGTATTTCTTGGTCCTCAGTATGACCAAACAACCCCAACTTACTACTTTTTGCACTGGTTATTTACTTTTGCATAATCATTTAGCACCACGTTAGTGGCCCTATTATTTCTTGTTTTACCTGACACGTATCTTAAATAACCCATGTCCACTGCATTATTTTATGTTTCTTTTGACATACCCAACTCTTACTTCCATACTGTATAATAAAATGGGTGGAAGGTTTCTCATACATAGTGATTTTTCCTTCTTTTGACAAGTATTTGTTCCCCTCAACAGATTATGTATTAACTACTACCTTTTTGGCAGCACTTAAATTTCTTGAAATTTCTTCATCCAAGGTACATAAATTCTCCAGTTTTTGTTTTGTTTTGTTTGTCATTTATATATAACTTGCACTGTTCACTCCTTTACCCTGTCAAGCTCAGCTACTTTGGCCTTTAATACAATACTTTTCAGTTCCATACTTTTTCCTCACACAAACCAACATTCACTGCAAATTAGTTAGGTTCTGAATCTACAACAGGGCATCATCTAAATACAAAACTACACTCACATTTATATCCTAAATTAACCCACCTTTAGTATTTACCACAAGCATTCTTTTTTTTTATATACATAAACATATTTAATGAAAATTTCTCCCTCTGGAGATCAGGATGACCCCAACCCTGCTAGCCTTCATGTGCCCCTAAAGACCTGCTGCTATGTATTTTCATTTTTTTATCTGTTGTAATTGTTTTTCTGTTATTTTAATATTGTTCACTGCCCAGAGTCACTTGTCAAGATGGGCAGCTATACAAATAGATTAAATAAATGTACGAACAAACAAAGGGGGCATCAGACATCCTTGTCCTATTTCTTCCTCAGTGTAGAACCACAGACTTAACATTTCATTTATTCTCATGCATGCCTTGCTTCCATCATATATTTTTCTAATCCCATGAAATTTTGTTTTGTTTTGTTTGGCCCTTCAATGCTACATATACAAATTTCAAAACTGAAAGCCAATTACTTGTTCATATGTTTTCTCTGAATCAAAAACTACAAGAGTAATTTTTTTTACTCTGATTCATAGACTTCTCAAGAACAGACTTTTCAAAAGAGCAGAAATTTGGTGGGAACACTCCTTGACTAGCATAATGTTCTAGTGCACTTTTTCATTTTATCAGCTCCTTTCAGTCATAATTCTGCCAAGTAAATTTACAGGTACACTTAACAACCTAATTTCCCTGTAGTTTTTACTTTCATTCTACCTATGTTCTCTTAGTGGAGAGGAAAAATAATAGCATTCTTCATATCAATGGGTATTATTATTATTAGCCACCCAATAATAGTATTGCCCAGCAATTCACAGGTAAAAACCCACAGAACAATAAAATAATGCAATGAAAAAACAAAGAACAAAAATGGCACAAACCATACAACAACCAAAGCAAATCACATTACTCAAAAGGGGGCTTCAATGAAACCCTGCTAAAGAGCCATGTCTTCACGGTTCTCCAAATACCATCAGGGTGGGGGTCATCCAGATATTCAGGGAACCTCATTCCAGAGCCCAGGCACTACAGCAGAGAAAGCATGCTTCCATAGTCCCAATAGATAGTACTGTTTAATCTAAGGAACCTGGATCACACCACCCCTGCCAGACTGAATCGTCCAGGATGATACAGTGGGAGATAGGCAGACACTCAAGTAATCAGGCCCTAGCCCATGTAGGGCTTTATAGGTAATGACCAGCACAGTGAATTGTGCTTGGAAGCAAAGCAGCAACCAGTGCAGCTCATGGAGTGGAGCAGATGTGTTACATAGGTATATCAAGGCATGCCATCACTGTCCATGCTGCTATATTCTGGGCCAGTTGAAGCTTCCAAGTGTTTTTTAAGGGCAGCCCTATGTAGTATTGCAGCAGTCAAGCTGCAAGGTCACCAGAATATGAGTGACTGTCTAAAGGGCCTCCCAATTTAGGACAGGGCATAACTGCCACACCATATGAAGCTGTGCAAAGGCCTTTTTAAGCCACTGCTGCCACCTGCTCATCCAGCAGGAGCTGTGAGTCCTGAAAGACCCCAAATTGCATACCAGTCTTGATTATGGAAGTGCTATCCCATCCAAGGTTAAAGAGAGAACATTACCAGGTCTGGGTGGCCCAGGCACCCACAGCTACTCATACAGATTTCACATACTATATATCTTAAACAAATCTCACAGCGTTCCACAAGCAAACCACATGCATGTTTTAACATTTTTCCAATTTCACCAATTACACCTGTAGCTTTACCATTTTACAACATTGACATAAAGTTTATAATTTTTCATTGTTTACTTGAACACTACCATTCACGTTAATTCCACTCTTTGACATATCATTTTATTTGACATTTATTTTATTATATCTTAATGGTAATTTAGATGGCTATGCTTTTAGTGTTATTTTATTGTAAACCGCCCAGAGTCTCCCATTGGGGGAGATGGGCAGTGACATAAATTTAATAAATAAGAAGAAGAAATAAGAAAATAATATCACTACAATACTAGGATAGCCAGATCCTTTCCACCTGTACTACAAAACAAACAAAACTTTTCTAAGCAGAAATCTTGGGGGGAGGGGGCAGAAAAGTCAAAACATGCAACACGATCCAATGGATTCCTATTTTCATGCACGTCTATAACAACCTGGATGACACCAACTCAAACTTTCCAACATACATTTTACCTGTTAATTATTAATTAAATATACAGTATACCTTCACTTCCATGTATATATTCATTAATTCCATTCCACAAATTCAGGGCACCTTCATTCATATCTATTATTTTCTTTCCATTTCTCTTAATTTCCAGACATTGAATGTAGCTATTTTTTTCTTTTATATCATTCATTAATTATCATTTACTACTTCTATATTCCAAGTCGCAATGTTCCGTATGTTATACTTGTCACCAGATCTGCCCATAAATACTGACCTCTGTCACCCATCATGGCTTTTTTCAGTCAACTCTGTCTACTTTACTAAAAATGTTAGGTGAAAAAGTATAGATTAAGTTACCAGCCATAGGGCAATCCAGCATGATAGCCTAAGCTGCTTGTCTTCTGTGCTGCTGCTTGCTGTTCCTGAAGCCACCAATAAGAATTCAAGTCCAGATTACAATGGTTTTGCAATAGGTTTGTGCTCAAACCACAAACTGGGTTTGTGCTCAGTCTAGACTATGGCTATTGCAGCCCTTGACTATATCCTCCCCTGCTTCTTGCCCTTTCCTTCCATGCAGGGAAGACAAGCCTTGCTGGCTGACACCCCCCCCCCCCTCATCACAGAGATGTGCTGTCATTAGATTGGAAGGAAGCACTGCAGACCATCTGCTCAGAAAGGCTTAAAACAGCTTAGGTTAAGAAAACAGTAGTTTTGAAGCAAAGCTTCAAGGGAGGTGTGGAGCATTTGCAATGGGTTGGGAGTGGGTATGAGTGGGTGGGGATGATGTTATTCCATTCCTGCACTCAGTAAGTGATGGGTGTATGGGTGATGAAGATAAAAGCAGAAAGTATAGATATACCTTTAATCACATGCATGCTGCATGTACCACTTCCTACTAACTATGAGGACAGTATCAGCCAGCCTGGGGACATTTTAGTCAGTATGTAGTAAGTGGAACCATATCCTAGTTTTATCACAAGCATGTCACACTATACTCTGCAAGTTTGGAACTCTAACCTAGAAACTATTTTCAAAGCCACTACACTGGTCCTTGCAAATGTTGCTTACTTGAGTTTGAAATAAAATTTATTTATTTATTTATTTCTCAAATTTATACTACCACCCATCTCCCCCCATAGAGGGACTCTGAGCGGATTACAGTAAATTAGTTGGTTAAAAATTAAAAACAATACTCATAATAAAACATCATATAATACAATATGATGAAAATAAAATGAAATAAAACCAGAAATGATGAAAATAAAAATGAAAATAAACAAGAAAAAAACCAGATGGCTACAAATGATCATAAATACAGGGGGAGCACTCTAAGGTGCCAGCCATCCCCAAGAATGACTATCTTCCTCCCCATCTCAGGCACAGCGGCAGAGCCAAGTCTTCAGGTACTTCCAGAAGGTCAAAAGGGATGGGGCTAGCATGATCTCCGGTGGCAGAATGTTCCAAAGAGCGGGTGCCACTGCAGAACAGGCCCGCTTCCTGGACCCCACCAACTGGAATTCTTTAGCTGACAGGGTCCGTAACATGCCCTCTCTGCATAATCAGGTGGGACGGGTTGATGTGATGGGGATGAGACGGTTCCTCAGGTAAACCGCCCCCATGCCATGTAGGGCTTTAAAGGTGATAACCTTGAATTGGAGCTGGAAGCAAACTGGTACCCAATGCAGCTTGCACAGCAAGTGTCCTAACAGTCAGGAACCACGCTGAGACAAGGAATAGGTCTCTAGTGTTTTATTACTGCTACATTAGACAGAAAATCCTAACAAACTGAAGAAGCGTGGGAAAAACCCAGACAGATAAACCCCAAAAGTTAAGGTGGGTCTGATCTGTGTCTCTTTGAATGGCTGCTTAACTCCTCAGCACTACACATGTGTTTTTCCCCCTGGATAGGGGCCCCCTCCTGCTCACCATCAGTACTCATGACATCACCCTCCCCTCCAGATTCACATTCCATTTCAGCCCCCTCCCTTCCAGAGTTCCTTCATCCCTCCAGAGTTCTCATGAGAATCCATCTCCCCCTCCAAGCTCCCATGGGAACTGGGCAACGATGGAAATTCTTCAAAGGAAAACTCCAAGGACGAATCAGTGCTGCTCTCCAGGTCTGATAACGCTTCTGGCCCAGGTGGCTGCTGCTGGAAAATAGCTAGATAATTAGAAGATTCTTCCCCCCTCCCCCTTGGGAAATGCAAGCTGGAGGTGGAGGGCTGCGGCTCCCCCTCCTCCACTCTCTCTGGTGGGGGTGGAGGTTGCCAACTTACGAACTCTCTGCTTGGGATTCCTCTGCTTGCTCAGTCAAGTGAGGAATCTCTGGTAGAGTGCGAGGCTTGGGTTTGTGAGGGAAAAGCTGATGGAATCGTTGAACCAGCGCTGGTGCATGCACATCTCTGGCATTTTCCCACATGCGCTCTGACTCAGGGTACCCTTTCCAGTGTATTAAATATTGGATGCCCCTTCCCCTCCTCCTAGAGTCCAGAATTTCGACTTTGTATTACTCCTCCCTCTCCACAATTACTGGAGGTGGGGGGGGGCAGTTGCGATCGTAAGGTACTTGGGGGAGGGTCTTTGGCTAGCAAGGCACTGTGAAAGACTGGATGGATTTTCATGGATGTTGGCAGCTTTAAGCGATAAGCCACTGGATTTATCTGCTGTACCACAGCGAAAGGGCCCACAAACTTAGAGTCCAACTTCTTGGAGGGTCTGGTAGAGGTGAAAAACTTGGTAGAGAGCCACACTTTGTCTCCTACCGCAATCACTGGCCCCTCTTGTCTGTGAGCATCTGCAGCTGTCTTGTAAGCACTCTTTGCCCTGTTCAGCTGCTCCTTTAACAACTCCTGTGTGGCTTGTTGCTCTTTAAGAAAATCAGCTGCAGCTGGAACAGTTCCCTGCTGGGAGGAGGTGGGCAACACCCGAGGGTTAACCCCATAGAGTGCTTGGAAAGGAGACATCTTGGTCGAGGATTGCACAGAGTTGTTATAAGTAAATTCTGCCATGGGGAGCAGAGCTGGCCAATTGTCTTGCTGATAAGTGGTGTAACACCTGAGATACTGCTGTAACCATTGGTTAATTTTCTCAGCTTGCCCATTACTAGACAGATGATGCGATGATGATAGGTGGATCTTGACCCCTAATGGCTGGAAAAGGGCCCTCCAGAACCTGGAAGTGAACTGAGGGCCTCTGTCACTCACCAAGTGATTTATCATGGTTCTATACCTAAAAACATGGTCCATAAACAACCGCACTGTGGCTTGCGCAGATGGGAGGCCCTTGCAAGGAATAAAACATGCCATTTTAGTGAAAAGGTCCACCACCACTAGTATGGAAGTCAGCCCCTAGACCGGGGGTAAATCAGTGATGAAATCCACGGAGATTGTATCCCAAGGCCTACTGGAGGTGGGTAGGGGTTGCAAGAGTCCTGTGGGCTTCCTGGGAGAGGCTTAGCTCGTCTACAGGTATGACAAGAATCAACATAACCCTTTATGTCTGCAATCATCTTAGGCTACCAGTAGTCTCTCAGAGCTCTATGGAGAGTTTTGAAAACACCTCCGTGGCCTGCCGTTTGATGGTCATGGCAAAGCCTCAGTACTTCTTCCCTCAATGAGGGGGGAATGTATAATCACCCACAATGCCAGAGGATTCTTCCCTCCACATTAAATGGGGAGGCAGTGTCTTGCGGGGCCCTCTGGAGGTCATCCATCCTGGCCCTGGCATATGGGTCCTGTTGCTGCTGAGCTCTGACTCTTGTAAATAGGTCCTCTGCTTGTCTGCCTGCTGCTAAAATCTCTGTCTGGTTCCCCCTCATAGAGTGCTGAAAGTTGTGAGGTTGTAATATAGTAGCCTGTACCTCCTGGTGAGTGGCGGGGGTTGCCTGAATGGATCAAGACAGGACATCTGCCAAACAGTTCTGTGCCCCGGGAACATAATAACAAAATTGAAATGGGAGAAAAACTGGCTCCATCTGATCTGGCGTGGGGTGAGGGATCTGGTGTTTTGTAGAAGCTGTAAATTCTTGTGATTGGTGCAAACTTTCACAGGAAAGGTTGCACCTTCTAGCCAGTGCCTCCACTCTTGGAATGCTGCTTTAATTGCCAGCAACTCCTTGTTAAAAACATCATAGTTTCTCTCTGCTGGTGAGAGTGTGCGGGAGAAAAATGCACAATGTAGCAATGTATTCTCTGTTTCGTTGGTATATTGCAATAAATCAGCAGCGATAGCAAAATCTGAAGCATCTGAATGCATTATGAATTGCTTTGTGGGATCAGGATGCTTCAAAAGTGGCTGGGATGCAAAGAGCTGCTTAAATTCTTGGAAGGCTGCTTGCTCTCTCTCCCCCCAAATGAATTTTGATCCTTTCTTCGAAAGCTGTGTGAGGGGTTTAGCCCTGTCACTAAATTTATTTATGAATCTCCTGTAAAAATTGCAGAACACTAGAAGTTTTTGTACCTCTTTCACATTCGGGGGGGTTGCCAAGAGAGAATTGCCTGGACCTTAGAAGGATCCACGGATATGCCTTCTGTTGATATTTTATAGCCCAGGAAATGTAATTCAGTTAAATCGAAGGCACACTTCCCTAGCTTGGCAAACAGCTTGTTCTCTCTCAGTCTTTGTAAGCCATTATGTACATGGGTTACCTGAGTTGTAGCATCCTCAGAGAATATTAATTTGTCGTCTAGATAAATGAGCAGATACTTATCTAGTAAATCAGAGAAAATTTGATTCATACATCGGGAAAATATGGCTCCTGCATTAGACAAGCCAAAGGGCAAAACAAGGTACTCAAATTTACCAAACCTGGTATCGAAGGCTGACTGGTAAGTAGTAAAAGGATTGCCTGGAATCCTCGGAATGAGCCCTTCTTAATTGATTGATGGTCTCCCTGCTGAGCTCTGTGGAGGGAGACCGACGGAGTTTCCCTGGTTGGAAGTCAAGGTGGAGATGGCTCTTGGTTCTGCTGCTTGCCCTGGGGCTCTTATGGAATTTGCTTGGCTTCTCGCTGGGCAAGCTCTCACCATGTGCCCCTGTATTCTGCAGTAGAAACAGAGAGCTCTCTCTCTCCTTCTCTGTCTCCAGCCTTGGGAATAAGCCTCCTGCTCACCCTGATCTGCATCGGCTCCTCTGGTCCTGAGTAAAGAGATGCTGCGGAGAGAGCTGGAAATCCTGGAAGCACTCTGAGGCCCCTGTTTCTCCCCAGCTGCATCTGTCTGAGCTCTTCTAGCCTGGCGTCTATGACCACAGACAGTTGATATAAACCTTCTAGGGTAGCTGGTGTTCCCTGGCGCACTAATTCATTTTTAATTTCTTCATCCAGCCCCTGTTTGAATTGGTCTTTCAAGGCACTCTCATTCCAGTCCAAATCTCCTGCTAACAGCTTGAAATCAGCAATGTAAATTCCCACCCTCTTGTTGCCTTGCTTGAGCTTCCGAATTTCCCGGCTGGCAGTGACCTCTATGATCGGGTCATCAAAGTGTGCTCGGAACCCTGCCAGAAAATTCTGGTAGTCGTTGAGAATTGGGTCGTTGTTCTCCACCATGGGAATAGCCCATTTGGCTGCTGGGCCCTTTAGCAGACTTAAAATGAAGATGACTCTGGTTCGGTCTGTGGGAAACTGCCAGTCTGCTGTCGAACAACATTGTGCACTATGTGAGAAAGGTTCTCAACTGTCCTGCTCCTCCTCCAAACTTCTCTGGTAGACTGCCCTGGGATCTCAAGACTACTGGCGGAGCTGCTGCTGCTGCTTTTGGCACCGGTTGTGGGTTAATCGGAGCTGGTTGTTGTAACTGCTGTAGCATGGATGCTTGTAATGTGTTGATCTGGAGATCTACTTGTTGTTGCTGGGCTGCTGCCAATTGTTGGATGGCTTGCCGAATTTCCTCGTTTTCCGAAGACATTTTCCAAATGTCTCTTCCTTTTTTTTTTGCTCCTCCCTCTTTCCATGGGAGTAGTAGAGTTTGTTAGAATTGATGTCCTAACAGTCAGGAACTATGCTGAGACAAGGAATAGGTCTCCAGTGTTTTATTACTGCTACATTAGACAGAAAACACAACAAAATGAAGAAGTGTGGGAAAAACCCAGACAGATAAACCCCCAAAGTTAAGGCAGGTCTGATCTGTGTCTCTTTGAATGGCTGCTTAACTTCTCAGTACTATGCATGTGTTTTCCACCCTGGATAGGGCCCCCCTCCTGCTCACCATCAGTACTCATGACAGCAAGGGTGTTACATGCTCCAATCTTGGACGCCAAGCATTGCCCACATGGCCTCATTCTGGACCAGCTGTAGCTTCTGGATACTCTTCAAGGGTGACCCCATGTAAAGCGCATTGCAATAGTCTATGTGGGAGATGACAAGGGCATGAGTGATTGTTCAACGGGCCTCCCGATCCAGGAAAGGGCATAACTGGTACACAACATGAAGTTGTGCAAAGGCCCTCCTGGCCACAACTCCTACCTGCTCTTTGAGCAGGAGTCCAGAAGGACCCCCAAGTTACGCACTGGGTCTGTCTGGTGCAGTGCAACCCCATCCAGAACTAAAGATGGCAATTTCCTGTATACAGAAATGCAGTTAACCCACAGCCACTCCATCTTACCAGTGTCATTTTTAAGAGTCTGAACTGGGTGTAATTAACTAGTGGTAAGCATTTAACCAACAGCCTCATGTGGTGCAGAGAGGTAGATGGCAGCATTGCTACCAAAACTCTCCCCACAACCCGAGGTCAGTCCCAGCAGAAGCTGGATTATCAGGTAGGTCGACTCAGCCTTCCATCCTTCCAAGGTTGGTAAAATGAGTACCCAGCTTGCTGGGGAAGGTAATGACTGGTGAAAGCAATGGCAAACCACCCCACTATAGTCTGCCAAGAAAACGTTGTGAAAGCGGCATCCCCCAAAGGGTCAGACATGACTCGGTGCTTGCACAGGGGATCTTTCACCTTTCACACGAGCATTTAGTCATTAGAAGAATTCCAGATGCTAGTGAGGCCTCCATCAAAATATTGCAGAACTGTTCCCTTTTCAATGTGTCAATGTGCCACCCAAATCATCTTACAAAACAGTTCATTCCCCAACACTGTTCTGGGCACAGTGAGCATTCTTAGTTCTGTAACTGAAAAATTCTGGATTTATTTTTTGATATTGTTTAGGTTTATTTTCTCTCCTTGTCCTTCTCCAATCCTTCTTTACAAGTCCTGTAAAGTTCTCAGTGACTCCATTTGATTAACAGTTTTTGCTGTCCATTACCAGCTGGATTTGCTATTTGAAGGAATTTATACTATGGATTCTTACACTGTTCACACTGGAGTGCTTTATCATCTCATGTTATTATCTGATGTCTGACCTTTTAAAAGCAGTTGCAAATGAATAGGGAAAGAATCCACAATATAACTGTATTATTTCTGAAATATGAAAGCTCTGCCAAATTATATGTAATTGGTCAGTAGTATCTATATCATTTGCTAATTCATATATTCAGTAATTCTGATTTCAAAGTTGCATAGAGTAATAGCATTTCTCAGAAAACCATTCTACATAGTATTTTCTTATATTTGCCTTTTTCCCTGCAGAACCTGGTATGCTTATGAAAGTCACTGTCCTCTTTTAGCTGGATAGCTGTGCTAAAAATATACTTCTCACTATTCAGGACCAGAGGGTTCTGCATTATTAACACATAGAGCAGTCAGCCATGCTCTGAAGTCTGAAAGCAATAGGCAAAACCTGAATGCTTAATCCATGAAATGTGTATTTATATAAAACTATCTTTTCAAATTGTAAATAATGCCTCATACTGTATATCCACTACATCTAACAGACTTGGTCCATGCTAATGATGTATTTATGTGTATTATCTGGTCTCCTTTTCTCCCATACTAACCTGCCCCTTTCACAAACTCTGTATAGTTACAGTATATCAGAGTACTTTACAGATTTTACACATGGCTATTTATTTATTTATCTAATTTATATGGCCAGCGTTCTCACATAAAGTGACTCTGGGCAGTATACAATTTTTAAAACAATAAATATATAAAAATGTTATTAAAATATATATAACAGTCATGATTAAAATATAAAACTACAAGGCCCAAGAGAGAGTGAATATTAGCTACAGTAATGGGACCATATTAAAATTTCACCGGTCCCCTGCAACCCCCAGGCCTTATGACATAGCCAGGCCTTGAGGGACTTCCGGAATATTGCAACTGACAAAAAAAATGTCCATCTATAAAGAGCAAGAAGCAAACCAAAACAATATTGTATGGTAGAATAAAGCTTTAAGAATTATAAAGTGGATACAGTCAAATGAAAATGTGCACATTGACCCACCTTCACCAAAGATTGATGTCCCTCTGGTATTAATGCAATGCCAAATCGTATGGATAGAACTTTATACAAAAAGTATATTTGTCCATATAATCTCTTCAGACCATAAATAAGGGTTACCATTTGCACTTGAGAGTACAAGTTTCTTTTCTTTTTTTTTAAGGAGACAAGATAGCTATCATTCTTGCTTTTACCTTTTCCTTTCATCTTCCTTATTGGAAAAGGTAATGTCTCCTTTAAGTCAAGTTTGTCAGGCCTATCCCAACAATGACATAGAATCAATCCAGCCATGTTCAGTTCTTTATTGGTTCACACTGTATAGGCAGAATCTTGCCAGACTAAACCTGTGCTACTCTAATACTTAGGAGGCTCTTCGGCATGGCTAATCTGAGTCTTTTCTTCTTCCCACAGTCCAACTCTGGGCTGGGCTGTCTTTTGTCTCTCTCCCCTCTCCTTAGAATGTGCTCCTTCCTTTCTGAGGGCCAGCTGCATTACTGTGGTCTATCACATCACCTCCCCCTTCATAGACACATTCCATCAAAGTTCAAGTTCTGGTTATTTCATGAACATATCCTTATCGTTTTTTTCTTGACAACTATGTACAAGTAGTTGTATTATTCCATATTGTCTGTATTTTCTCCCAAATCATATAGACTAGAAGAAAAATATTATCTTAAATAATTGTATAAATACATACTCTTAGGAATGTAATAATAATAATAATAATATATTAAATTGAGGAGATATTAATTTATAGTAAGTCTTTCCCAGTTTAATGCCCTTCAGGTATTCCTGAAAGGCATTAAATATCCCCCTGGAATTCTTAGCAAGTATCTTCAACACCCATAATGGCTCAGAATTCTAGAGGTTGTAGTTAAATGTGTTTAGGATGCTGCAGTTTAGGGAAGTCTGTTTTATATGATCATGTAATCAGCAAAAGAACCCACACTGTATACATTTCAGTCACTGTGATTAGGGTTTTCATGGGTATACTTTAATGAAAACTATTCCAATAATCAGCAAGTTAATTAGCTCTGGAGGTCAAGCTGACCAGCAGATTCTTCTTAACGCATAACATTGTTGCATAGTACATAAAGCTTTGTCACACTGATTATAAAAGTGATTAAAGGGTGGAGGGCCATCATATCAGCCTGACTCATCCAACACTAGCTAAAGACAGTTATCACAGGTCATTTCTTTTTTCCTAGGTGTGGAAGCTTATTCCAGAAAACAGCTGCTTTCAAGTGATTCCTTCTTGAAAACTCTTTGATAAGATATGACATCCAAAGAGCAGCTGTTACAGAATTTATCTTCAGGTCCCAAACTTAATTTTTTTGAGATTAGAACTCTCTTCTGAGGTACAGTATAGTAAACCATCTTGCACTTCAGGAAAAAAAAGTCCACAAATAACAGTAACATTCACTAAGGTTTAAGATTAAAAAGATTATGGTACACAGAGTCCCTTTAGAAAGGATTTAAACTTATCCTTTGAAAAAGGCACTTCATCCCAAATACAGTTTGATTAGTGCTTATGAAACTCACAGCAACCATTTCACATCCTCATTCTTTCATGAACATTATTTTTCTACTCTGTGATTACTGATATACTGTTCAGTATATACCTGGTGGCATATCTAGGTATGAATTCATATCAGGAACTGAATGCTGATGTGTACCCCTTTTCATCATTAAGCTAGAATGGTTTATAGCTATTTAGATTAAATAACCAAAATACAGCTCTGCACTGTAGCTACTGTTTCTGTAGTTCTTTTGTACAACATACTGTAGTTCCATTCTTAAACAATGTTTTGGCACAGACCTAAAATTAATACTGTATCATACAGGCTTTAAAGCCCATTAAATTTAGTGGGTAGATATGCATAAGAATATGCTAACAGTGAACAATTGCTGGTTACATTATACCATTACTTGTATGTCAGTCTTACCCATGTACTACGTTATAGAATAATTCTTTCCAAGAAGATTGCCAAGTATTTCATCGGAAAATCTAAACTCGTTTAAGTTAACAAATAACATTTAATGAAATATAGATGAGAAATAGATTTATTTTAAATGTAATGTACTTATTCTCTTTCTATTTACTTATTCAAGAACTAATTGCAATATATTTCCAATTAAAAAATAGCCAACTTTCCATTACTGTACTTATGCCTGTATTTCCGTAAGACTACATTTTGGTTAGATTATTATTTTGCACTCCTAAATTATGCAAGCTATTCTTTGGTGTGAGGCTGTTTTTTATTTATGTGTCAGCTAACCCATTTATCAGTTCAATCAACTATTTCCAGTAGACTGCCTACTACACTGACTTAGTGGGAACTATGAAGATAACAATAATATTTCTGCAGTTAAAAATAGGTGTACAGAATTGCATATAAATGGCTCTTCTTATCATCACAAAGCCTCTTAAAAGTAACTCATGAATCTAGGTTTGTATTATTAAACCCAGATTGTGTGTATGTTTTGGAAATGGGTTAAACTTACTCTCTTATATTATTATTTCAAGGCAACCAAAAATTATCGTAATTAGCTAGAAATTCATCTATAATATGTGGTTTTCTTCCAGGTCATCTATCTTTTCTACTTATATTTAAAAAACAGCAAAATCTAGCCTGTTGATCAGATCACCAAACTTTGTTTTGTTACATATTTGCTTTTTTCAAAAAAGAAAAGTTCTATAATGAATGAACAGTACAGAGTACTGTAACATTACAATAGTAAAGGTAAAGGTTTCCCTTGACGTTAAGTCCAGTCATGTCCGACTCTAGGGGGCGGTGCTCATCTCCGTTTCAAAGCTGAAGAGCCGGCGTTTGTCCATAGACACTTCAGTGGTCATGTGGCCGGCATGACTAAATGGAACACCATTACCTGCCCGGTGAAGCGGTACCTATTAATCTCACATTTGCATGTTTTCGAACTGCTAGGTTGGCAGGAGCTGCGACTAGCAACAGGAGTTCACCCCATCACACGGATTCGAACCGCCGACCTTCTGATTGGCAAGCTCAGCAGCTCAGCGGTTTAACCCGCAGCGCCTCTGCATCCCTTAACATTACAATACTGTTATATAAATAATATATAAATAGTGTTATATAAATAATTTTACAGTACTGTAAAATTACAAGAGAAAAGGAAGGGAGGGAGGGAGGGAGGGAGGGAGGAAGGAAGGGAATATTTGCAATGGGATATGAAATATCTATCATAGGTGTCTTCAGTTAAGATTATGGACTGCAATCTAGTTGGTAGGTAGAATTTATTTATTTATTTATTTATTTATTTGCTGAATAAGAGTAAATGGCCCAAACTTACCCAGCTGGCTTCTATACCTAAGGGGAGCTAGAATCTAGGTCTCCCCATTCCTAGTCCAGCACCTGAACCACTACATTACACTAGCTTTCATATATGTTGGTATCGTTTCTCTTCTGATATGTAAAATAAGATGCATCATGTGAGTATCCACTATATATTAGAGGCATACTATTAAGAAATATGAGAAATTTTTCACAACATAATGGCTGAAATGACAACTAACACATGGTATCAATGGCTCTATTGACCCATGAATCTGACATAGTACTTATCTGTATTTTCAACAGGAAATATAAAATAACTAGTCTTTATCAAACCTGGTGAATTCCTGATATGTTGGTATAACAACCTCCAGTTAATATGGTTATTTTATACTGAATATTTCCAATTTTAGAAGACTAGATTATTCCATTCTAGAATTCCATTCTAGAAGTTATCCCTGATTATTGCCTAGCAAGTCAAAGTATTTGGTTTTTACACTTGAATTAAAATGTTGCCAGTGAGTGTCTGGTAGATTATAATTTCAAGCTTTTTATTTTATTACTCACCAACTCAGTCCTTATACATGCACAATAATCAATTTTACATCACAAGCAACTCGGCTTTTTCTCAGAAATAATTCAGAATGAATTACTAATTTTGATCAGTTTAGTGCACATAACTAAAGGTAATTTATTTCATTTTTCTGTAGAAAAATAAAACTCTGCTTTGCCTACTTTTTTACATACAGATCCACAGATATGCAGATACCCCACATACACATACACAAACTTTTTTAGATAAATAATGCCATTTAAATTTTAAAAAAGAAAACAAGCCCATATATCCTAAGCTGACAGTGAAAATATTTTGCCACACAGAATTGCTTCTGATAGAAGAGAATATCTGTAGCTCAGGGTTGAACTGTGGAGTCCTTGGTGCTGAGTTTGGTTGTTTGCTTGCAGATGTTTCATTACCCAGCTAGGTAACATCATCAGTGTGAGTGAATGTGGGGTTTGCTCTCTTTTTATATGCAGTAGCTTGCCCTGCCAGTGTTGGTGGGGATGTGGTTTTCTCCTTGGTAGTTCCTTGATTAGGGTATTGTTTTCTGCTTGATTGTTTGCTGGTGTTAATCCCTGTTTGTTTGGGTTGGTTGCTGGAGAAGATGTGTTCTGGTCTTTTTGTTTCCTTCTTAGCTTTTTTATTGTATCTTTAAATAAGGTTTATCGGGTAAACCATCTTAATGCCTTAAGAACAAATTTTCTGTCTTAGATAAGTGTCCCATGCAACAGGTTATAGAAAGTTATTATCAGACCCTTGAAAAAAGCATAATAAATCTCAAGCTATGTGCAATAATTCAAAACTTCAATACAGGATTATCTGGGCTATTTAATGGGTAATGTAGATTTTTAGATAAACTACAAAATTAAGAGCAAAATAGTTTTTCTCTGAATTGTGAAAATTGTATATCTGCTTTTTATATCAAACATGCATCAGCATTCAGAAATAAATGGTCAAGTTTTGCAGATCCTAAAATGTAAGCTTAATTAAAGCTTACATTTATTGTTGTTTTCTAAATTTATGAAATTTCGTAAAGACTTTGTTCTTCTGCTGAGAGTAATTACAGTATGCATATAAAAAGGTAATGTCACTGTAATAATTCTAAATCATCTAATAATGATGATGATGATGATGATGATGTAATATTTAGCTTGATGAAGATATTTGGAGCTGTAGAATGCTTCAATATTCTCAAACCTTAGATTAATTTATGAAGGATATTGCCCTAAAATGGATTTTGAAAAGTTCCTTACAGGAAGACCGAATAATTAACATTGTTTTTGTCATGATATTGTTGTTCTATTTAATTAGATGTATAATCTATCTTTCTGAAGATTTAAGGTGGCTTTCATCTTAATATGAACACAGGGAAGAATGTGAGAAGTATATTTTAGTTATGTATGTGCAGAAGCATACAGAAATAAATCTTGGAGAAGGAATGAAAAGCACTAAGTAAGCATCAGCTGAGTCCTAAGAAAGAGGAGAGAGTAAGAAGAAAGTCAAGTCCACCTTGATTCTCTTTGGTGTAATAGGAGCAGTGAGAAGCTCTGTCAGACATTCAAGATTCTCTTATTATCATATGACAATAAAATAGAGCTCTAGTAGTCTTTGCGATATCTGTTTCCTGACCTGACCTACAGTACCTGTAGGTCTCAAAACCTTCACTACCCTCTAATCAGAAGAGGCATTGAACTGTGCTTTTGATCATGGAGATGGTATCAGATTTAGAGCACCCCACAACCTCAGAACAAATAGCTGAAGCATTGTTGTAACATCAACAACAAATTGATATACAAATGAGAAACCTGCATAATGCCACGGTACAGCAAACACAGCAGTTGGTAGAAGGCTTGCCTCAGCCAGGACCAGCTCAGCAGCCTGCAGCCCAATCAATATTTCTCTCATGGGATTTTGCCAGAGAAGTTTGAGCAGCCCAGGATCAATTTCTGACTTTCACAATGCATTGCACATTGCTTCTGGTGGGCTGGCCAGCAGAATTTCCTACAGATCACTTCAAGATTACTTTTGTTCTGAGTTGGCTGAAAGAAGGGGCAGTTGTGCCTCATTGAGTGCAATGATATGTTGCTGTATAATTACTAAAACTTCATATAAAAATTTAGAGTGTATTTTGATGATTTTGCTGGGAGACCAACTGCAAATCAGGAGGTTCACAAGCTAAAGCAAGGCAATCACAGAATTCATATTGGATTTTCAATTATATGCCAGAGATGTGGAATAAAATGATCTGGCTCTGACCAACCAATTTCTAGAAGCACTTGTTCATGAAACTAGTGAGATGAGTTAATGACACCAGCCATACCAGAGAGTTTGGAAGAACTGTTCCAATGTTGTATGTTAATTGATGGGCAGTTGAATGGAGTCTGACTCTGAATTGGAGGAGGGGGAGTTGGAGTTGAATGTTGATAGTAATGATAAAGGCAGGAAATTTGAAATAAAGCATGATTCAGCAAGGTGGCAAAGTCCTGAGCTGGTGAAAGCCAGGAGGCGGATTTGCCACCGCCTATGAGTGCACAAGAAAGGCGAGCTGAAAAGTGTGCCAAGCAGAAAGAAGCCCGATTGGCCACTGATGAGAAACGGTGTAAAGGCAACAGAATAAAAGGGTGCCAGGGCCAGGAATGGGTCACTGGAGACAACCGTTCACTAGAAGCTCTGTTGAAGCCTGCACCCATCGATCTTCAGTCTGATCCTGTGCCTTCAACTGCTGAGTGCACGAACTCTGAGCTGGTCCATGTCTGTGAAGACTCAGGGGCTGCAACTGAGTCCTGCCTCCTGAATCCGGACATCGCTCTTTCCACCACTTTGCTCCGTTCTTCAGCCAAGCCTTGTCCTGTCCCTTCGCTGCATTCTTCAGCCCAGTATTGCCCTGCTGCTTCACTGCATTCTTCAGTCAAGCCGTGTCCTGTCACTTCACTGTGCTTCTCAGCCAAGTCTTGCCTTGCCACTCCGCTGTATTCCTCAGCCAAGTCTTGCCCTGTGGTCTTGCCTTGTTCCACAGCTGAGCCTAGCCTTGCAGTCTCATTGTGACCTCTAGCAGAATCTAGCATCGCCACCTTGCCACATTCTACAACTGAACCTAGCCTTGCTTAGTTACCATGTGCAACGTCAGACCTTTATCCAGTGAGACTCCCATACACCGCAGCCCAGATCTGTGCTACCTCCTTGCTGGAATGGAACTGTGAGATGACTAATACTGTTGTTACTTGAATTAAGTTCTAACTGGTGAAAATAGTTGTGGATTTATAAATAAAAACTCTATTTTACCTCCTCCTGGTTGATTCATACTCAGAACAGAACACAGGGAAACTTTCTAGCTCCATCTGACTTTCCATAGCAAGATTTGTCTGGTGGTCTTGGGGAGCTGTCAATGAGGGTGAGGTGAGTGAGTGAGTGTGTAGTTGGTTCCCATAATACCTTGCCAGTGCCTCCTTTGCCTGTGGAAGGGAAGACTGAGTCTGACAGAGAGGTGGTATAGAGGAGTATGGAGGTAACCTTGAAGGAATACAAAAGTGCTTAATAAACATCAGCTCAGACCTGAGATGGAGGAGAGGGTAAGAAAGAAAGATTATCCTTTTTTGTTTCTCTTTGGTAGAAGACGGAGTAGAGGGAAACTATGTCAGGCTTTCAAGAATCGTGCTGTCCAACAATAAAATAGAATTCCGGTAGTCTTTGTGGAGTTGTTCCCTTACCTGCCTACCCTGAAGGATAACAGTATATTATGGAGAAGGTGGTGGGAAGCTAATTTTTCCTCTGTTCCTTGATATTATTTTAGATTCAGAAGGATAAATGAAACATAATTGTTTGCCCAACATGTAACTTAAGGCATTTCGTACCACAAGATGTAATTGCTACAAACCTAGGTGGTTTTAAATATTCAAAGACAAATAAATGAGGAAAAGCTGGTCCTCCATAAAGTAGCACAAAGCTTTGTGCTCAGGCAACCCACCTTTGGCCTCTGCCCCAGGCCTGTTCTCTTTCTTCTGAGCCAGCAAAGGAGCTGGTTTGTTGCATCATCTCTGTGCTGCCCCTAGAGACAGGCAGTGGCAGCAGCAAGCAGTTCCTTTGACAGATGGATTCTGGCTGCTATGTCCATTGTAGTAGTTCAGAAGGAAAAAAAAAAAGTGTATTTTCCTGATTTATTCTTATCTGCTTTTTTATTGTAGCATCTGCTTGCTCCATTGATTTTCTTTTTCTGCTTCTATATGATGTTGTTCCTTCATCTTTCACTTTTCTCCCACTTTTCATGTGTGTTTTCTGCCATTGCTTTTTTCTCTCTCCTTTCCTTTCTCATCTTTCCTCTAGTTTTACTACTATTTTTTCTTCCCCTTGTACTCCATTTTTCCCTTTCTCTTCATTTTTTTTTCTTCACAGACTCAATTTTTAAATTATTATTGTTGTTGCTGTAGTTGTTTTGAAAATTGATACATCCATGTTAATTGGAGGATGGGAGAACACAAAATGACAGAACATGCAAATCAATCTTATATATTGGGCACACAGCCTTTACTGAAGAAGAATAGAAGGGGACCATTGCTTTTGTGCTTGATTATGGTCTCCAGAAGCATCTGGTTAGTCCTTTGGGAAATGATCATCAATTATGCAATTGATCTTGGATCTAATTCCTCAGATATAGTCAAGATTCAGGGAATGTTAATTATACTTGATGATCATTGCTTCAAGGGAACAGTCAGTTTTTATTTCACCTAGGGCCAAATGATTGGCTCTTGCAGCTCATGGGACTCTTACAGTGTATCTGCACCAACAATGATATCTGGAGACCAGGAATAGACAACAACTTCCTTCTCTACTTGCCCCAGCAACCTCAAATGGAGCTTGTTTTCATGCTCCACATTTTTAAATAGTATTTTGGAGCTTCTAATGGCTCAAGCATTGTTGCCAGTTTGCATTGTTGCTTCACTTTCATCTAGGCCAGACCCTGCACTTCAACTGACTATTACATACAATGACAAGAATGCCCTCTCACCTGTGTAAATGGTCATCACCATTAAGAGAAATTCCTCTTTTTTTTGCATTTTCCCTAATATCTGCTGCAGCTACTGGTATAATAATGTCCCAGACATTATAACATTTGCCTGACATGCAGAAGGTCAATTTGAAATCTGGCATCATCATCATCATCATCATCATCATTTTCCTGTCCTATCCACTTTTCCAGTTTTTTTTTAAAAAATAGTACACTAGTGCATCATTGAAACTTCCCTCCCTCCCTCCCTCCCTCCCTCCCTCCTTCCTTCCTTCCTTCCTTTCTTCCTCTGATGGTTTAAAAATATAGCAGCAAACTGGGTTGCTTAAGGAAAGAAAAACAGTAATAAAATGTTTTTCTGTTGGGTTTTAAGCCTGTTACTTTCTGCATTTCAGGCAAATGTTATAGGTTCCCAGTAGCTGCAGCAAAGTTTAGAAAGCCAAACCTAGGAAAATGCAAGATAGGAATTTAAATTTTCAAGCTGGTAGCTTTGCTGCATATATGTGCACTTTCATGTCTTAACTTTGTAAACAGTATTTAATTTTAATACAAGGACTGATTGATTGAACCTATATGCTGTGGCTTACATGCCCTAAGGTTAAAAAGTACCATCTAAAGCATAAAGAACAATATAATATAAGACACAACATTAGAAATAAATAAAACTCTACATTCATTAAACTCCAGATTACAGGAGGGAGCAGCTCATGATATGCCCACTCACAAGGATTGTTGAAAAAGCCAGGTTTTGATAGCCTTTCTGAAACCTAGCACTGTAGTGATCATTCAGATCTCAGGGAAAATGCTTTCCCAAAGAAGAAACAGAAAAAGAGCTGCCTCTAAGACCCCTGAAGATGGTGATTTCTAAATGAAGGGACCTGAAGTGAGCCCTTTCTACCAGATCTTATTGGATGGACATAAGCAATTGGGAGAAGGTGGTCCCAAACATATTCAGGCCTTATGCCATGAAAGACTTTAAAAGTAATAAGTAACACCTTGAATTGCATCAGGAAAGCAATTGATAACCAGTGCAGCTCTCAGAATAGCAGTGTCACATGGACAGTTCACGAAGCATCCATCATCACTTGAGCTCCTGCATTCTGGGCCAGCTATAGCTTCCAAGTGGTCCTCAAGGAAGCCCATGTAGAGTGCAATGCAATAGTTCAAATGTGAGATGAATACAGTATATGAGAAAAGGGTCTCCCATTCCAGTAAGATTATAATTGCCATACCAGATAGAATTGTGCAAAAGCCTTCCTTGCCACAACTGCCACTTCCTGAAGCAGGACCTGAGGGTCAAGAGTAACCTCCAGGTTATGAATCAGTTCAGTATGCAAAAATACATATCTCAAACTGTTAGTATTTCAACCTCCAATTTGTATTCCAGTTATCTTCGCTTCCAATCCTGACATTCTTATATTTGCTATGAAAGTTGAACACATATCTCACTTTTTTCCTTATTCTGGATCAACTCAATTCTTAGAATAGTTTTTTGTTCATTGGGAAGATTCCCCAGAAGCATATACAGGTTCCTGACACACCATTAGCCATTATCCTTAATAAGTTCCACATTTTTGCATGATCTACACAGTCAAAGACCTTGCTGTGGTCAATGAAGCAAAGATAATCTTCTTTCTTGTAGTCTCTTATCTCTCTCTTATCCAACTTATATTAGTGAACTGATCTTGTATCCCACTGCCTTTTTTGAAACCTGCTTGTTCATTTGAAATTCCTCTCTCTTCATGTATGTCTCTATTATTCTTTGTCAGCTCTTAAGCAAATCTTTTTGCTTGCATGAGGAATTAATGCAGTGGTTCAATAATTTAAAAAAATTATCTTACATCTCTTTTCTTCAGTTATTATCATTTGTAAGATTTATATACCTCTTCAGTCTAAATGGTCCTAAGCAGTGCATATTATATACCAATCTTTTCCAATCTCTAGGCCACACAGTCTTGTTCTATATTTGTTAACAAAATATTGTTAGTACTTAAACTGTTCATTTCTCTGCAGCTTTAAATAGTTCAATAATAATTTTATCCGCACGTGGTACTTCCTGTCTGAAAGCGGGCGTATTGCCTGTTGTGCCTCACTTTCTAAATTCTTGTATATAACTGTTTTTATTACAGTCCTGACCGTGAAAGATTTTAGGATATATTCCTGTTGTTCATTTCCTCTATCATCTCTGATGTGATTACTTTTGAATATTTCCAACTAGCTGCAAATTTTCTTACAATTCCTCATATGTTCCTAAAGAGACCTATAATTTTCCTTTTCTTGTTATATCTATTGCTGACATTCTTGATTTAACTACATTTCCTTGTCCTTTGTTGTTTGTTGAAGTTTGCATTCAATTGTCCTCCTTATATTGCTTAAAGCTTCCATTCCCTGTCTTTCCTTGGCTAACCTGATAACATTTGAAATGTTTCCTCTTTTTCCACTTTAGCTTCCACAGTGGAAGGTTCTCTTTCACATACGTTAAATTGACTGAATCTATTGCTTACATTGGTTTTGTATTCTGACTGTATGTTTTCCAGTTCAAGTCTTGGCTGCACACTTACTCTTTTTACTTTTCTAAATTTAAGCTATATGTTTGAAATAAATAATTCATGGTTTGGTTCCACTATTTGCATCTGGCAGTTTTCTGGTAGGATTGCACTTCTCCCTCTTCTATGTCCTGTTAAATAATCTATCCATCTGGTTATGTTTATCTTTAGAGTCTGCATTTAAGTTTCTTGAAGAAAGCGTTAGCAATAAAGATTTCTCCTGCAGTATTGGGTTTACCCAATCCAAATCTCCCAGTGAATTATTTAATTTCTCCAAGTTTTTCATTCCAAATATACATTAGTAATGCTACATCCTTTTAAATTTAAGATTGAGAAGCTATGGTGATTTCCCATAGAATTTCTCCATGTTTTCTTCCATTGCATCTGTAGAAGATGCGAATACTGGATTATCCTCAATTTTAATGGATAACCACTAGTTGTAATAGATATCCTATGACTGATTTGGTTGTACTTACTGTATATACTCACATATAAGCCCATCTGTAAATAAGCCAACCCTCAAACTTTTAACAAAAATACCATAAAAAGTGTTCCACCAACAAATAAGTTGAAATTTTCATGTTTTAATTTTTACAATTGGTTTATCCATGAGTACAGTAATCCATGAATCAGCCATTTTTCATGGCATTTTGATTAAAAATTTAAGGGTCAGTTTATCCACGGATGGTCTTATATGTGAGTATATAAGGGATATATGGTACTTTAAAAAAGAATCACTGTATATACTCTGGATTAGCCCATCTGCGGATAAGCCGATCCCAATTTTTTGGGAGTATTTGGCACCTAAATTTTTCAGCTTAATTGCAAGCATATATGGTACATGCAGTTTTTGAAATACCATTGCCAGTCCATTCCTTCATACGAAATCATGTCATAAATTAATTATCTGACTTCAGTGACCCATTCCAGTCCTCCTAATTCATTTATTCCTAAGACATCCAGTTTAGTATGGTCCATCTATGCTTTGATACTTTTAAATTTCCTTGGTTTATGCTTCTCCTATTCTATGTCCTGATGATATGAGTCTTTGTAAAGCAAAGAACTCTTTTCTTCATTAGGCCATCAGTGACCAGACTTCCTTACTGCTATGGTTTGATAATGTCACACCTTCAGATATATTCTTTCCAAATAACTAGAGTGCATTTTGACTTGAGTTTATATTATTTATACAAATAATAAAGGCAGGATAGAAAATAAATAAATAAATAAATAAATAATCTGGTATCCACTCATCTAAATGATATAATCATATCCATATACAGTTGTTCTATTAACAACAATAGAGAAGTGATTTGCCATTGTCCTTTCTTGGCTTTGATTTTGGAAGATTAACTTCTTTCACATCTACGGCCATCACAACCACTGTGGATTATTGTTAATTTCCCTCCTCCCCCTAACCAGGATGTTCCACTGGCAAATCCTTCCCACATTTTAATGTAGTATTCCTATGAAAGAACTAGTGTGCTTATGCATGTATAAAGTCTCTGTATCCTGGCGTACATGTGCAGCTGGTATGGGCAGAACTGTATGCCCTTTTAAAATGTGAATTTGTGATGGGCAGCTATTTTTATTCAGGCTGCAAGAAGCACTGGATGAATAGAACAGTCAGAAATGAGATTCTATTCTTTTCCAAAATAGCTGGGACAGATGTCATAAAAAGCACATATTGCTTATATATATATATATATATACACACACACACATACACACACACATATATATACACACACACACACACAAACACACACACACAACACATATACATATACACACACACACACATATACAGTATATATATATATATATAGTGTGTGTGTGTGTGTGTAAAATATTTTACAAAACTAGCATTTCAAGTGCAGAAATTTCTTTAAATGAAATGTTTAAACCCAACATATTCAGCATATTGTTTTGTTGTAATTCCAGCTTATTTCATTTTGCCACTATTTTTCTTGGCATTTTACTGTTGTTTTGATTTGCAACTTCTATGGCTGACTCTCCACCAGTGTCTCAATATGTGAATAATTATTACATGTCATTTTAGAACTTTGCCTCACACCCTTTAACCTGCTAATTATCATCTGCCAAAACAACCTAATCTGTTTCTAGTGACATTCATTTCACTCTTAATTCTAATTTTCCTTCTTACTTATTCTGATCTTGTATTGAATTTCATTGAATTTTTATTATTTTTAATAACGATATTTACTATTCTGAGCTTCAGTATTACACATGGTTTCACATTTCAACATTCTGAAAAAAGATGAATTTAGATAATGCTCAAGTAGATAGTTCTCATACACAGCAGATGAGATGATAAATCTGCAAGTGTCGGGTTTACTGATTCAATGTAGTTTATACATTGTAACGTTTCACATGCCATGGCGCTGACGCACGTTTCTGTTTGGGAGGGAGCTGCTGTGAGACCTTGTACCAAGCTCCGTATGTGAAATCAGTACAATCGAATGTGTTTGGGTTATGTGCTCTGTTCAAAGACTTTTCCCGCAGACCATCAGAAGCCGTTAGGAGCACCTGGGATTGTGAACTTGAGAAGATTCTACGGGGGGAGGGATTTCATTTGCACCGAGGGTTTTTAGTTTGAATTTGGTGCACTTTCATCATTCTCAGCTTTCTCTGTGGTCCTGCATACTATTCATTAATAAATCAGATATCTTTGAATTTAAAGGCAAAACTGAAATACTTTGGCCACATAATGAGAAGACAGGACACCCTGGAGAAAACGATGATGCTAGGGAGAGTGGACTGACCAAGGGCAAGGTGGATGATGCAAAAGGAAGAGGGGCTGACCAAGGGCAAGGTGGATGGATGATATTCTAGAGGTGACGGACTTGTCCCTGGGGGAGCTGGGGGTGTTGACGACCAACAGGAAGCTCTGGCGTGGGCTGGTCCATGAAGTCACGAAGAGTCGGAAGCAACTAAATGAATAAACAACAAATCTTTGAATTCCTGCTCATGAGTTTGATGGTGTTTTAGAATAGGCAACCATTACATAAAGCTGAGAATCCCAAAGTTGTACCGTTAGCTCCTATCAAGATCAGTCTCTTGTGAGGGAAAATAGTTAATGATGGCTGAGTCAAAATCCATGACTGGGTGACTTGGGGAGATGGCTAGCTTGATGCCTGAGTCGACGGTCAAGAGCAGAGAGCTGGATATCACCCCAGAACCTTCAGAATCCCGAGACCTGTCAAGGGAGGAATCAAGTTCCAATTCTGATGCAGAGGAATCTGACAATGGGGAAGAGCCAAAGCCACCGGCATGCAGCGTATTGCTCGCAGAGTTGATCACCTTGGATGAAGTGGGGGAACCCCAACCAGGGACGTCGGGGATGTCCTGGATGTATCGGTTCCTGCTAACCCCAGATAAAGAATCTACTATGGTGTCAACTGAGAGGAAACCAGGCACGCAAAGGAGAGGGGACTCTTGAACCCCTGAGAGACTAAGAGTGGTGGAAGCCAAAATAGAATTGATGGAGTACATGTTAAGAAACCTGTCTTTGTCACTGGAGGGGCAAGGGAGGTGCGGAGGAGATCCCAGCTTCCTGCAACCATCCCCCATCCTCCCATCCAGACTGCCAGCGGAGCGGGGCCGGAGACGGCTCTGGGATGAATCTCCACCCCGCAGAGCCCGGCCATCAGTATCCCCACCCCGAAAAGGAAAAGCTACTGTAACCTGGGGCCCAACCACTCAAGTGACTGCTGGTTCTACTCCTACCATAGGCAGAGTGAGAGAATTTTCTGTCAAGTCTGATGAGGATCCAGCAAAGTTATCTTTCTTTTTAACTAATGCTAAGAGTTATATGAGGCAGTTTGGGGCATGCTTCCCTTCCAAAGAGGCTAAAATAACTCCCATTGCCACCAAATTGAAGGGTCAAGTGGTTGACTGGTATGTTCAATTAAGTGATGCTGACTCCCCTGCACTTGATTATTTTGATGATTTCATGTGGGCATTAAAGCTGCATTTCGAAGATCCTCTGGCCAAGGCAAGATCTAAGAAGGCGCTGAAAGAGCTCACCCAGGGCCAAATGGCAGTAGCTGATTATGCCCTAGAGTTTAAAGCTCTGGCTGGGAAAATCACTGTCTGGTCTGAGTCCACTCTAATAGAGCATTTTAAAGAGGGACTCAACTGGGACGTCCTGCGTTGGGCGTTGTGTAGAGACGACCCCGAGTCATTGTACGACTGGATCTGTCTGGCAGGCAAGGCTGAGCACACTCAGCATACCTTCATGCAAACTAGAAAATCTGAAAAACCACCCACCACCATGAGGGGACCCTGAAGTGCTGCGACTGCTGCCTGGCCAAGCTATAGAGTCTGGGATGAGGAGAGAGATCGATGCTATGCTAGGGGTCAGTGTCTCCGCTGAGGAAAGGAGGGCCATCGAGCAGCTGATTGCCCAAAAGCCAAGGCTGGAGATCAAGCGGGGAAGCCGCTGGCCAAATCCTACCCCCTCGTGGTGAATGACAGCAGCCAAAGGGACAGCCAACACTGAAGAAGTAATCTACTCCTTGGGAGAGGCTGAAGATGACTCTAAGGAGCCGGCGGGAAAAGCCAGCCACCTGCCATGAAGGGCGCCAGCAGGCAGGTGGAAGAGGATAGGCACGAAGATGCTATGGTGAGTGCTGACTGTCCCACTTTAGCAGTAAAAGTGAAATTGAACTCCCACACAAAAACTACAGAGGTATGTGCTTTAGTTGACTCTGGGTGTTCCAGGTGTTTAATTCACCCTGATCTGGTTGCTGCTTTGGACCTGCCTACTTTCCCCCTCCAGCAGCCTTTGATCTTTACACAGTTGGATGGTTCAATTGTGGGGGGGGGGGGCAGCAACCCATTTCACTGGAACTGTGGCAATGCAAATGGGCAGCCACCGTGAGACTTTGAAATTTGTTGTACCACCTGTTGGCAATCCGTTGGTATCCTGGGGATCCCATAGTTGACCTATCGAAGCCCCTATATAAACTGGGGGCATAGAACTGTGACTTTTAGAGATGGATATTACCAAGCTCCTACAGCAGATAGTTGCACGTGCAGGGGTTGGAAGGGCAGCAATCGCCATGCCGCGCCCTGACTTGCCACATTTAGAAGGCTTGCCTGCTCAATACCAAGAATTTGCAGATGTATTTGGGGAGATGGAGGCAGATTAGCTACCCCCGAAAAACTGACTGCGCAATAGAGTTGGTCCCCAACGCTCAATTGCCCAAGCCAAAAATTTACCCAATGACTCAGAAGGAACTCGAGGCATTATGGGACTTCATTGACAAAAATCTGTCAAGGGGTTTATTGAACCTGCAAATTCCTTGGTTGGGGCCCCTGTGTTATTCCGGGAAAAGAAGGATGGCACGCTTTGACTCTGTATGGACTATCGTGGGTTAAATTCCATCTCTATTGTCAACAAGTACCCTCTACCCCTCATGAAGGACATGTTAGCTCATTTGTCAAAGGGCAAGATTTTCTCAAAGCTCGGTCTTCGCAAAGCCTACTTCCGCATTCGCATAAAAGCTGGGGATGAGTGGAAAACTGCTTTTAATTGCCCACTGGGATTGTTTCAATACAAAGTCCTCCCTTTTGGGTTGGCAGGGGCACCTGCAATTGATTAATGAAGTATTACATGATTATTTGTTTAAAGGGGTTCTGGTTTATTTAGGTGATGTTCTCATTTATACTGAAACCGAGGAGGAACATGAACGCCTCCTCTGACAAGTGTTATGCAAACTTAGAGATGCCAGACTCTATGCCAAACTTTCCAAATGTGAGTTTCACAAAACCCAACTGGACTACCTGGGCTATCAAGTATCTGCCCAGGGGATAGAAATGGACCCTGCAAAAATTCAGGTGATTCTAAGTTGTCCCCGCACCCGGAGGCAATTACAACATTTTCTAGGTTTTAGTAATTTCTATCGGCAATTTATCCAGGGGTTTGCTGAGATTGCTCTGCCCCTCACTGATTTACTCTGTACCAAGGGCTTGGGGGAGACACGCAAAGTAAAAAACCCTGGGGCAGTGCTGAATTGGACGCCTGAATGCCAGGCAGCATTTGAGAAATTAAAAACCCTTTTCAGTGCTGAGCCTATTCTACAGCACCCTGATCCTGAGCACCCCTTTGTGGTCCAAGTTGATGCTTCTGACTCCTCTATTGGGTCTATTTTGTTACAAAGGGATTAAGAAAATCACTTAAGACCCTGTGCTTTTCTATCCAGGAAATTTTCTGAAACAGAACACCGTTGGCGTGTTTGGGAAAAGGAGGCTTTGCTGTAAAAGCAGCTTTAGAAACTTGGTGCCATCTCCTTGAAAGCACAAAATGCCCTTTCAAGGTTCGGACCGATCACAGGAATTTGGAAGCCCTCCACACCCCATGACGTCTCAGCCCTAAACAGATCTGCTGGGCTCAGTTTTTTAGTCACTTTAACTTCCAGTTAAAATTTATTCCAGGAAAGAAAAACTTTCTGGCTGATGCCTTGTCACGTTTACCTCAGGACCTTGACCAGGTGACAGATGTGGTTGGGACTGTTCTCACTGAACCACAACTGGGCTTGGTTGCTGTCACTCGGAGCCAGACCCGTGCGCAGACAACCCTGCCCCCAGCCCAGTCTGGGAAGCGGAAAGTACAAGTTCCTTGTCAGTTACAGAAGGACTTTCTCCAGGCACTGAAATCTGACACTTGGTTGCAAGCTAATAGAGACAATGTTTCTTTTGAAAATGGTCTGGTGTGGGTGGAACACCGCCTTTATGTGCCTGAAACTTTAAGAGCTGATGTTTTGCAGCATTCCCATGATGATAAACTTGCTGGACGCTTTGGTTTTGTCAAAACCTTGCATTTGGTTCGCCGTCAATTTTGTTGGCTGACCTTAAGATGTGATGTAAAAGACTATGTTGCTTCCTGTCCTGTTTGTGCCATGTCAAAATGAAAAGGGGGGAAACCACAGGGCTTCTACAGCCAGTGGCCAGCCCATCCTGCCCCTGGGATGAGATTTCTTTGGATTTCATTGTGGATCTTCCTCCCAGTCAGAAGAAAACTGTCATTTGGGTTGTAAAAGATTTTTTTCTCTAAACAAGTTCATTTCATTCCATGTGCATCCATCCCGTCAGCCCCAAAATTGGAGCATCTATTTCTCCACCACATCTACTGTCTCCACGGTAGCCCCTCCCATTTGATCTCTGACCACAGCACACAGTTTACTTCCCAATTTTGGAAATCATTTCTAAAATTGATTGGCACCAAACAAGGACTGTTGACATCATCCCATCCTCAGACTGACGGTTCTACTGAGATTTTAAACTCCACTCTTGAACAGTTTCTAAGAGCATACATTAACTACCATCAGGACGATTGGCTGGACTTATTACCTTTTGCTGAAGTTGCTTACAACAATGCTGTGCATCAAAGTACCGGACAAACCCCTTTTCGCATGGTTTCTGGTCACGACTTTGTTCCCATCCCTGAACTGCCACAGCCCCCTTCCCACACATGTTCTGCATCTGACTAGACTGTTAAACTGTCTGATTCCTGCCCAGTAATTCAACAGGCTTTAGCTGACGCCCAGGCTGCTTACAAATCTCAAGCTGATAAGTATCGCTCTTTACAACATGACTTCAAAGTTGGGGATCAGGTGTATCTATCTACTAAATTTATCAAATCACCACAACCCTCTAAAAAACTTGCTCCCAAATTTCATTGGTCCTTTTCCTATTGTTGGTCTTGTCAATCCAGTTACTGTTAAATTGGCACGCTTTCATCATTCTCAGCTTTCTCTGTGGTCCTGCATACTATTCTTTAATAAATCAGATATCTTTGAATTCCTGCTCATGAGTCTGATGGTGTTTTAGAATAGGCAACCATTACAGCAAGTTTCTTGTGCCTTTTCAGAGTAGGTGCAGGTGGATTTTATATTATTTAACATTCTTCCATACAAAATAATTGGCTCCATGTTTAAAACAACAACAGCCCCTATATCAGGAACAAGATTAGACTAAAACTCTATATGCAGGATTTATTTTTTACAGTAGTGCATTTAATTATATATGAGCACCTGGATATAGATAAGACATAGGTTTATTACCTGGAGTAGTTTCTAGACTTCAGTGCAGATTTTCAGTCTTGGTATTACCCTACATCTTTCCTTGCTTTTTGATAAACAAATGTCTGCATTCTCTTTGCCGTACCATACAGTCAACAAAATTGACCTGTAGTAATTCACATTATGTAAAAAAAAATATGGAATCTTGAATTAGTGCAAAAAGCTGCATATTATTTCCTGATAATATCAGGAGATAGAACGAATAGTCATTATTTTCAACTATTATTTCAGCAATTCTACTGCATACCTATGTGCTTCCATATTCAAATCAAGGTGCTGGTTTCAACCCACAATGGTCTACAGTCTCCATTTACATTTACAACTAGATAGTGCAACTAGTCTGGGGGTGGTGACAACCGAAAGGAAGCTCTGGCATGGATTGTTCCATGAAGTCACAAAGAGTCAGAAGTGACTGAACGAATAAACAAAGTGCAATAGATAATCTTAAACTCTGGGTTTATTGGTTTTATGGAGGGCAGTGATTAGATGGAAATGTCTCATTTCAGTTGTGAAGTACATACAGTTGTGGGAAAAAGTAAGTAAACCCTCTTTGAGTTCTATGGTTTTACGTATCAGGACATAATAAAAATCATCTGGTCCTTAGCAGGTCTTAAAATTAGGTAAAGACAACCTCAGATGAACAACACATGACATATTACACTGTCCTATCTTAGAGCGAAGAACCACACTGAGACGGTATCTTGGTCTCTAGTGTTTATTGAACTACTCCAGTAGGCAGAAAATCCTGCTAAACTGAAAGACTGTGAGAAACCCAAACAGATAAACCCAAAACTCAAGGCGGGACTGCTCTGAGTTTCTTTGAAGGAAAATTCAAAGCCTCTAAACTACTCATGCATTCCCCTCCCCCCCGGATAGGGGCCCCTCCTGTTCACCATCAGTACTCATGATATACACCATTTATTTTACAAAAATAAAGCCAAAAATGGAGAAGCCATGTGTGAAAAAGTAAGTACACCCTTACTGCTTCCATAGGTATTAAGAGGCTAAGTAGCAGCCAGGTGCTGCTAATCAAATGCCCTTGATTAATTGATCATCAGCAAGTGTGCCCACTTCTATAAAAGCCAAAGTTTTAGGAGTTTGCTGGTCTTGAGCATTCAGGCATTGTTAACACAAGGCCAAAGAGTAAAGACATTGGCAATGATCTTAGAGAAGCAATTGTTGCTGCCCATCAACCTGGGAAGGGTTATAAGGCCATTTCCAAACAATTTAAAGTCCATCATTCTACAGTGAGGACACTTATTCACAAGGGGAAAACATTCAAGACAGTTGCCAATCTTCCAGGAGTGGACATCCCAGCAAATTCACCCCAAGGTCAGACTGTGCAATGCTTAGAGAAATTGCAAAAAAAATCCAGGAGTTACATCTCAGACTCGGCAGGCCTCAGTTAGCATGTTAAATGTTAAAGTCCATGACAGTACAATTAGAAAAATACTGTACAAGTATGGTTTGCCTGGAAGGGTTGCCAGGAGAAAGCCTCTTCTCTCTAAAAAGAACATGGCAGCACGGCTTATGTTTGCAAAGTTGCATCTGAACAAATCACAAGACTTCTGGAACAATGTCCTTTGGACAGATGAGATCAAAGTGGAGATGCTTGGCCATAATGCACAGCACCACGTTTGGAGAAAACCAAACACAGTGAGTCAGCACAAACATTCCCATACCAACTGTCAAGCACAGTGGTGGAGGGGTGATGATTTGGGCTTGTTTTGCAGCCACAGGACCTGGGCACCTAGCACTCATTGAGTCGACCATGAACTCCTCTGTATACCAAAGTATTCAGGAGTCAGATGTGAGGCCATCTGTCTGACAGCTAAAGTTTGGCTGAAATTGGGTCATGCAACAGGACAATGATCCCAAGCACACCAGCAAATCTACAAAAGAATGGCTGAAAAAGAAAAGAATCAAGGTGTTGCAATGGCCCAGTCAAGGTCAAGACCTCAACCCGATTGAAATGCTGTGGCAGGACCCTAAGAGAGCTGTGCGTAAACAAATGCCCGCAAACCTCAATCAACTGAAGCAATGTTGCAAAGAAGAGTGGGCCAAAATTCCTCCAAAACAATGCGAGAGACTGATAAAATCATACAGAAAACAATTACTTCAAGTTATTGCTGCTAAAGGTGGTTCTACAAGCTCTTGAATCATAGGGTGTACTTACTTTTTCACACATGGCTTCTCCATTTTGGCTTTATTTTTGTAAAAATAAATAATGACACAGTGTAATATGTCATGTGTTGTTGCTCATCTGAGGTTGTCGTTCCCTAATTTTAAGACCTGCTAAGGACCAGATGATTTTTATTATGTCTACATAAAACCATAGAACTCAAAGACCGTGTACTTATTTTTTCCCACAACTGTAATTAATATTTTTTTTCTCCTTCCCCTTCAATTCCTAGCTTTATAATTGCATCTACTGTACATTCTTGATATTCTGGAGCAAAGAATAGATGACCAGACAAAAGACCTGTGTATTACTTGTGAGCAAGACAAAGACTCTGAATATCTTTTGAATCAAGGGATGTCACTGTTTTCATTCCTCAATCCCCCCAAAGAAGAAAATATTTACAACAGTCTTCATTGCCATAATAGTGCAGCATTAAGAAGAAGGAGCAAAAATCAGTGCCCTGCTTCTAGCTGTTGTAGGTCCTGCAGCAAGAAAATCTCTTCCCCATACTCCCACACAAAAAGGAAAGAAAGAAAATAAATTTCAGGTAACCAGTCCTCCTCATGAGGCTCAATCCTGCTCATTTTACGTGAGCTATTGAGGAGGATATACAGAATTATCAAGTTAGCATTCCTTTTATAGGACCTGCTCAGCAGAAGTTCAGGAGCCAGGAGTACCTGAGGGAAAAAATATTTCAGATGGGAAAATGGTCCTCCCCAATATCTACAGTGCCCCAGATTTACCAGTTGAAAACTAGTTTCAGAGAAGTTCCTCTAGCATTTAATCTGAGCCAAAATGAACCAGCTCAGCTGTTGAACAGGGACAATAATATGGGATCAAAGTGGTACATACTCTAGGAGTGGCACAGACCTCTCATGTGGAAATTAAATTATTTATTTATTTTCTATTCTGCCTTATTTTTATAAATAACTCAAGGTGGCGAACATATCTAATACTCCTTCCTCCTATTTTCCCCACAACAGCAACCCTGTGAGGTGAGTTGGGCTGAGAGAGCATGCCTGGCCCAAAGTCACCCAGCCGGCTTTCATGCCTCAGGCGGGACTAAAACTCTCGGTCTCCTGGTTTCTAGCCCAGCACCTTAACCACTAGACCAAACTGGCTCCAGTTTATTAAATTATTGCATCATGATAATTACAAAAATACACAGTCACTTGAGATTGCTAAACACATTTACTTGTGATTATATATGTCTTGGGAATTAGCTCTTTTTTAAAGAAATTGATAATATATATTTTCAAATAATAAATTGAACACCTGTAACTATGAACTTGCTTGATAATTTTGGGACTATAAAATGTTTTGAAGTCCAGCAAATGCTGCAGTCAGCAATATAAGCTCTGACATATCTCTAGTGATCAGTGTACTAAAATTATGCTTGTTTGCCACTGCCTCTTTAACCTGCTATTTCTCAGTTGATCATTTTGGGACTTCCTAGATTGCAGAGTTTGAATTTAGCTGAATCATGAACTGCTGGATTGGATATAAAATAAGTTTCATATTTTAATCCAAATTTTGAAACCAATTTAACATTTTATTAATGTGTTAATTTTTTGTTTCATATTTGCTTACTGTATGTGATTACAGGTCTTTTTTTTCAGTTTTTCATAAAGCTGGCACAATTGTCTAACAGATATTTCACATTATATGAATGAGGTCATAGATCAAGTATATAATAGCAGTGACTAATGTATTTTTGCATTAAAACACCTGCACTTTTGTAGCTTCAGATAATTCAAGATAGATATATAGAAAAACAAAGAAATAAAAGCAATGTTCAGAGCAAATGTTAGGAGGCATAAGAACAATACTAAAGTTGTGTATTAAGTTATAATGGCATTAATGTCTCAGCATTAAATATTGTTGACCATACAGCCTATTCTGACAATTAGCAAAGTTAAGATTTTTTTCCCTCAATAAACATCAGTTCAATTGCATTATGTAACTGCAACTGTTTATCTCAGAAATAAGTGAACAAAGTTGATTAAATGACTTATTTCAATTTGTAAATGACAGTCTCCTGCAAATGTAGATTAGCTACACAAACTGATATGACAACTTCAAAGGAAAAAGACCTAGAATAAAAATATATTTTGGTCCCTTAATACTTTTCTTTACTATTTAAAAAAAAGTCGGTAAATGTCTATGAATATAAAGCCTTTCCATTTTCATCTGTATGTAATGCTGAGCAAGTAAATTCTGCTAAACGTGTTTGTCGCAGTGCATTGCACAAATTGTACTCTTTGGATTTGGCCCTTTTTTGTGCATTCCAATTGCCTATTGAATTCACCAGCTTTAGAGAAATGTATATTTTTATGCAAGAGTAATGCAGGATCAGCGGCTTTTTCCCATTGCTTCAGAGATGATTAAAAAGTAGACAGGCTTGAATAACAAAATAAAGGACCATGCTAAGCTTCTGAGGTTAAGCCTCAGCAGATGACAGGATAGCTTTTTTTGGGTAAAAAGTGAGATGGTAGGCTAGTGTGAAAAAAAAATATTGTTTGCACTATATTCCCATGCTTTTGCTGGGAGAAGAATGAAAAAGCAAGAAAGCAGAGAGCATACCATATGCATCACTGGAACTTATTGCTTATTTTTATTGCATTAGAGTAAATGACCTTTTTCCATTGCTGCCAAGTCAGTCATCATAATTTAGTTCTGCACTGAATCCCCTGTCAGGAGCTGGGATCTGAATCTGCAGAAAATAACAAGAACAACTTCAGAAAATGCTGTGCTTTCAATTAGTATGCAGAAACTACTATACTGTTTTTTCCCCATCCAGATTTATAAATATGCTTCTACAAACAACTGGCAACTTTGCATAGGCTTGAACAAATTAATTAATCCAGTCTATAATATAAGTGTCCATCCACCTCATATAGTCAACCAGTCCTCCTCCACCAACCTCATTATGTAGTAGTATGGGAAGTCTCCTTGTTTGATTGATTTACAATTAGTTCCAGACTGCATATGTAGTACTTGCCCACCAATAATCCATGTGAATGAATGGCCCAAAGTTATTCATTAAGCCTCTGTGACTGAGGATAGATTTGAACTACCCAGCTGTGTTGGTTCTCTGATGTGTATTGTACCATCACACAAGAATTCAGCACAAGTGATTAGGCTCAGTTTTCTTTTCATAATTGTTAACACCATAAAAATAAATATTTCTCAGAATAGATTTTTATTGGGTGGAGGAGCTAAACAGTATTGTTGAGGCCACACACACCCCAGAACACAAACCCCATAGCAAACCCCACTCTCCCTTGCACTGATTATGAAACCTAGCCTGGTAATGAAACATCTACAAGAAAACAACCAAGCTCACAGAGCACCAAAAACCAAACAGTACAAAATTTAGCGTACACTGCTGTGGAGTAAGATAGAACATATATGGAGTGGAGAAATGCAGTAGCTCACTTGTCTGTATAAGATGAATTTGAATTTTTGTTAGGGCTTTTCAAGACATGTTTGAAGGTTTTATCATCCTCTGTATTCCTTCTGCTTGACACTTAAGTTCAGCATGTTCTTCTTTACCAGATGAAGCTATGGGAAAACTGAGAACCAATGGATAATATTTTTACCATCTTTCAAAAACCTTCACATTTCTATTCTGCCTGACTTGTTTTTAGAAAATCGAATGATCTCCCAACAAGTTACTCTTTATGGATCCACTCATAATAACTATTTTATTGTAAACCACCCAGAGTCCCCCCGTGTGGGGGAGATGAGCGGTGATAAAGTTTGACAAATAAATAAATAAATAAATAAATAAATAAATATTTCCCATTACTGAGGTTATTGGGCTTAAACCAGACATTACTATTTTGTTTTCATATTTTTTGTACTATCAAATTATGCTTCCATTTTTTCAGAGATAGAAGCTGTCTAGAAGGAGACCTTCTTCAACCTTTCTCTTCAGAGAGGAGAGGGAGTGATTACAGATAAGAGAAGTACCTTCAGAACAACATTGGGTATCAGGAGAATTGCAAAAAACTTGTTACTTATTTTGAATAGGGTTAACCCTAACCCTAACCCTAACCCTAGCCCACCAAAATAATCTTCTGTCTCCTATTTAATCTATACCAGAGAAGGTTAAAAGCATGAAAATACTGACTTAATATAGGGATTCTGCTAGAAAACAGACAGGCCCGCAACTAGGGTCTGTGTCACCTGGGGCAAACATGGATTCCATGCCCATTTTGGTGCCCCTCCAGAGCTCATTTTGGTGCCTCCCAGCACTCATTTTTGTGCCCCCCCAGCACAGTGCCTGGGGCCCATGCCCCACTTGCCCAGTTGCGGTCCTGAAAGTAGAACTTTTGTCTCTATTTTTTGCTTATCACCTAAATAAACTGCACAATAAATAGATTTTCAAGCATGTTCCATCTGTGTTAGAAGCTGGTCTAGAAATAAGCAGAAAAATGTGTGGATGTCATTAATTGCCTGCACTTTTTGTTTTTTAACCATTGTACCAAACTCAAGAACTAATATTTGTATTACTGCTTAATGAAATGTTTGTCCATGATGTGCTAATTGTGATGCCAGCGGAAAGATAAAACTAAAACCAGAGTAATAGTATTCCTGAATATGTTTTTTCACTGAACATCTTTGTTGAAATAGCTGCATTGGCTTCCAGTTTATTCCCAGATACATTCTAACCAGGACTAGATTGGGAAATAGAAAAAACATTCTGGAAGAAGGCAGTGGCAAACAGCTTCCATATTGTTGCCCAGAAAATTATGGAAATTTATCTATGAAGTGACAAGGAACAAAGTTCAAGGAAGTTTTACTTTTTTTCTTTATTCCAAGCACAGGCAATTTAAAGTCCTGAGTGACTTCGGACTGCGATACTTTGAAGATTGTCTTCACCCATACCACCATATTTATTAAATAATATTAAGAAACATGTATGGCAAACATAACCACTGAGTTACATTAGGTTTGGACTATAGAAAAGGTCTTTTCAATGCCTACATCTAAGCTGTGGAACATACATCTCCAGTAATAAATTTCTGGAAGCTGGTGAAGTCCATTCTTCTTTGGAATTCATTTAATATTAAAGCTTAACATGCTTATTTAATCTGTCCCTGATTTTTTAAGGTTTTGAAATGCTGCTGTAGCTTTTAAAGAGATACAAATGCTTTCAAAGAAATTATTTGCATAGGGAGATGCATCAAGAGATGGTTAGAACCAGCTGTGTACAACTGGAAAAATATGCTGCTGCTTTGTTTGAAGAAAGCTGCTTGGAACAGACTCCTGTAAGTTGTGGAGCCCCACTATCAAAGTATTTGCATAGCCTTAATATATTTATAATGGGCTGCTAGTTTTTATATTTTAATATTTGGTGTGTTTTGTTTTAAATTGTAAGGAACTTTTTAGCAATTAAATTTACCATTTCTTTTGTGAGTGGTCCCAGAGCTTCCAGGAGGACAGGAAGGTTAAAACTAATTTTTTAAAAATAAGAAAGCTTATTTTTAAATTAAGCTATAATCTCTCTAAAAAAATTGTTGGATTTGCCTGATAAGAGGGAGTGAAGCAAGGAGCAAGTAAAATCAAATGTGTGGGTTTACCCAGTCTTTTTTCATTCTTTTTCTCTTTCTGATACTTTTTCTCCTCTCTCATTCTCTTTATGACAATCTCATATCTCTTTTCCATGCAACAAGATATGGCTAAGAGAGAAATTGGTTTTCAGAGTTCTGAAATAATCCCATGCAGATGCCTTTTAAATCAGGTTGAAGGCTCCATGAAATTAGTCCAAGGACTGCATGCAACCCCATCACCACTGGTTGTTTAGTTAATAACTGTCTTTGTTGATTGTGCCATTTGTTAACAGGGTAATAAAGGACAAGTCCAACTGAGTTCACAGGCAGAGAAGAGGCACTATTAGCACCAGCATCTGCAGAGGATGCAGCTTTGTGATAGAAACACTGCCCCTTTTGTGCACATGTTGATGTTACACGCATGTACAAATAGGCAGAGCTTCAATTATGATGCTGTGACTGTTGCCTTGCCTGTTATGACTTCCACTGAGGGCATCACTGGTTGTCTGGAAAAATATATGTTCTTATGATGTAATGATGCATTTTGCAGTTATCTGCAGAGAAGAAAAGAAGTAGCTGGAATCTTTGCTATGCCTTGGTTCAGTGTGGAATCTCTACTTTCCACACTGAAGCAGAGCGTACCAAATATCCCAGCACAAAGTAATTGAAAGCAGAGGTGCCCTCTTTCCTTTTCTTAGGGGATACTTCCCAAAACTGGCCATTTCAAATGTCTGAACTGTAACCCATCTGCCATCCAGCAAAACCATTAGAAATTGTGATCATACCCATGATAATCAAAGATCCTGAAGGCACCATTGGAGGAAGGCTGCCTTAATGATATCATAGTTGGAGTGGAGAAGGTTCAGACTTGTATCTCTTTCCACCTGTAATACTGTCTCACCTAGGTTTTTCTGAAGGTGGGTGACTGCCAGGTACAGTATACTCTTAATCATCTTCAGTGTTCTGGAGTTTTTTTAATTTACTCAAAATGTACCTGTGATGAAAATTATCTAAACTGTCTGGCTTGTAAACCTTTGGTCAGCATAACCTGACTAGATCCATCTTTTCTAAGATTAAAAAGTATGGGGAAAAAAATCTCAGGTATTTGTTGGTATAGTTTAAACAAACAAAGAATGAAAATCTGCAAGAAAACCTGAGTTCCTTAGTCTTTAATATAATTGGCTAGGTCTAAATCTTCCTCACTGGCTCTGGAGTACTTTTACCTATTCCATTTATTTTCAGAATGAGGGATGTATTCAATTTTAAAAGGACTCTAGGCAGCATTTTGTTTTGTTTTAAATCTTTATGGCTTGTTGGTTTATTATTATATTTTTACTTTTCTCTGGGAATAAAAGGAAAGATAGCCAGAGTTGTTACATGTGCAGAACATAATCACTGAACATAAATGCAGTCCTTTACTAAAGGAAATAAATATAATATTACATTATATATTGATTATTTATGAACAACAGAGTTGTTTCCATTCAAGTTTATCTCTTCATGCTCTAGTAAAGAGTGACTTTAACGTACATATATCTGGTTTCTCCTTGCTCAAGCCAGCCAGCATTATTTTATAGGCCTTAATAAAATATTTTATAATCTCTAGAATGTTTCTCAAAGGATTAATTAAGAGCAGCTCCATTTAACTCTGCTTCCTGTATTCAAAGGTTAAATGTGAGAACCTCAGATGTGAGCTGTTCAGTTATTCATAGTAATAATCTCTAAATAAGCAGTTGGTGGCTTATCTGCAAATTGTCAGTCCTGCACAAAGGACACAGCCAGCAAGCCTTCAGATAGTCAACTTTGAACCTTGGGCGGACCTTGCAGCAGTCAGCACAGTAACAGGAAAGCCAGCAGACAGATTTTGCACAGAGGTTACAAGGCTGCCATAAGGCTGTAAGCAGAGTAACAGCTGCACTTTGCTACGTGAACTTTGTTCCTGGACGCAGGGGCATTTAATCTCTGTGACAGAGCTCTTTGTTTCATTACTTATTAACATTCCCTTCTCTAGTAAAGTTCTTTTGGTAATTAAGCTTTATTTAAGAGAGAGAGAGAGAGATGGGGAGGGATGGGGAGAGGGAGAGTCAGCATACATAATTTAGACAGATTCACTGCTATTAACAATTCAAAATAAGTTGAGCACGTACATCTTTTAAACTCTTACAGTCCATACTGTACTATTAAAACATCTAAAGTCACCTTTTCTGTAATTAATACTGTGAAAAGGAAACTTTATGTCAGTGGCCAATGACCACACTTAACCTTTGCAAGGAGCTGATAGGTGCAAAATGGTTGGGTCCATACCACAGATATGGGCAGGCCTGGGTTTTTGAAAGGCTTGGGGGATTTTATTTCTTAACCATGGCATACCTATTTTAGAGTTCAAATTATACTTTCCATGGGGGTTTTCCATGAGGGTGCTCCAGGAACCTGCCTTGAAAGAGACTAGGAGGATTGGAAGCCAGAGAATGGCATTTTAAGAAGTAAACCCTCCCTGGAAAAGCTTGCCCTTTTCTACCCTCACCATGTTTCGCACAATGGTTAAAACACTTCTCTTCAGGACAGTATTTTGATTTGCTGGACAGAAACAACACTTTGTATTAAGAGTATTATTCATATTATTTATTGATTTTAATGGTTTGGTTTTGTGAGCATTCTATTGATGCGTTATTGTGTTTCTGTAAGCCATCTAGGGTCATGAGAATATGTGGCATGCAAATGTTGGTAAATAAATAAAATAAAGAAGTTCTCCTTTTATTTTGTTGTGTCTTTTATAGAAGTAAAGCTAAGAAAGTGGTTCCAGTCTCATGTAACAATTTTATTTATGGCAACTAGCACATACCTAGGGAAAAAAATGGTGTGGATCATTTTTCAAGTTCCAGCAAGGCAACTGATGAGAAATATTGAGAATTGTAAGTTAACAATTTCTCAGAGGTCCATAAATTCTCCATCTTTGCTTTAGGACATGACCAATGGTGCCTCTGTATATTTAGATATCACAATAGACAAAATATATTCCTTGATATTCACATCTTTAGTTCCGACAACGGTTGTGTGCTGATTTGTCCACAATGCAGTGACCATTATATGGAACCATCATTGTTCTGTCAATAGGATTCTCACCTGTCAAATCGTTTATAGACAAAAGAATTAAAGGAAATTCTGGTCCATAAATTGCCATAATACTTATTTATTAAATTATAGGTTTTACCATTTTCACTATTTATTTTTCACTTTATTGCATTTTTATGCAACATAAATTTTAAGGTAAGCCTTTTTGATACTTATGTAATGAAAAGGACAATATAAATGATATCAGTAATGAAGTAAATAAATCCCCAATTTTCAGTAGGTTAGTACTTTATGTAGCCCAAACATCTAACAAAGCTTAGAGATCCCTAGAAAACTCTTCACCAGCCTGGTTCATAAATGTAGCAGCAGATAGGAAGGAAAATTGGGTGAGCGGGGGAACGGTAGAGTGAGAGAGCAGATTTGATATAGTCACAAAGTCTGCATCTAATCACATCATTAAAATGGAATGTAGAAGACAGAAGACTTAATTGGATTAGGCTCTCTTAAATGCTATGCAGTTTTTATATTATACCTAGGATTGTTGGGGCAAAAAAGTGCAGTGGCTGATCTTACATTTTTTAGAAATATAAAACCCAATCTTCCCTGCATCTGTCCCTAGCTCTAGAAAACACACACAGTTTAGACTGAAAACAGGAAACAAAAGTGTACAGTTTTGTATTAATTAACAAAGTTGCAGATTAATTTGGGTGGTGCACTAAATAAAAAAAGTAATTAGAAATCATATGGGATAGCAAATATTCTAGTGTTTGGAAGAAGTATAACTGTCAAAAAAGTCCATTTTCAGTAGTAGAAGGATCTTGACCCTAAATATTTATATTCAGCTTTGCATTTATACTATTTTATAATTATTTTTATCAGAAAATAAAAATAACCCAATAATAAAAAGATAAATGAACTGCCCAGATTCATTGCAGTGAGAAACACTTCTCCCCCAATTGCCAACTTGCCTAGAAAGAGACAGAAACGATTCAACATCTCTTCAACTTTCTCCAGTTACTGTCATGCTATTCTGCTTGTAGAAGCCAGGTGACTCTATAGAGACTGTGAAAGGGTAATTAAGATTTTTGAAACTGCATTTTATGCTGGGAAATACTTACATATTTTTACCTATCAGTAACTATATTTCTGAGAGGTAGGTATAATCTGGAAAAAACATATGCATGAGAAAAATTAACTATTCTCCCCTGTACTATTATCCCAAATGATTCTCCTGACACCTTATCTGTTATGAAATTAATACATAAAACACTGGAAATAATATTGACTATAAATCTGCTTGCTTTCTAGTTTTACTCTGACTTGTAGCCCTTCTTCTGACAATGTTTTTGTGGTTCATACAAAAACAATAACTAAGAAGACTTGATTTTTACACTATTGTCAAATGTGATAATTTCCAGGTATATTTGTTTTGTTTTTTGCTTCAAAGTATCAGTGAATGCTGAGCAAAAAGAAATATTGAATCTTAATTTAAAATAGGTGTGTAGAGAGTTTAGTCCTGCAGATGTTGTTGGCTTCTATCTCCCCAAGTCCCCAGCCATGGAGGCCTATGGTCAGAAGTGTTCTAATTTGAATAGTTTGCCCCAGGTGCCTGATAGATGCAGATGAATTCCAGCAGACTCTTGAAGAATTCTTTGTCAATTTGGTGATAATTCCATTAACTCTCTGGTTAGTCACTAGTAATGAGAGGGAACCCAGGCTTTTGTTGAAATTGCTGCTGAGTAGCTTCTCTCTATTCACCTATTCCAGTTGCTTCTTGGTTTATTGAGGCTCTTCAGGAGAAGAAGTGACAGAAGAGATGTCCAGGGCACTGTTGGAGAAGACCAAATGCAAACCCAATTAAAGGTGTTGACCTACACTGTGGCAGTAAGGCAAAGTGGATCTACTTCTCCTTTACTGTGTTGTTGGATTGTCAGCCAGAAACCTTGTTTAGTATTACTATCCTTCTGTCTTAAGGAAGTTGAACAGATAGATCTTCCATCTACCACTGTGAGCATTTTGCTCAGCACTTTGCTGACAAAGCTGTTTAGCAAAATCCTCATGGCTGGGGTCTAAGGGGTGACAGAGGCAACATCCTGATATATTATCATCTGGAATTCACTTTGGCCTGTGGACTTTGAGGAAGTGGATAAGAGAGTTGGTATATTGGACCATTGTTTCAATTTAGGAATGGAGGTTGGCATTGTTGGTTGAATCCAGATTGCCAATGCCTCTTTGCATGAGGAGATGATGCCAATAGCCTTGAAAGACTCTGTGGTATAGCCCCTTCTAAAAAGATTCTTCTTGAATCCAATCATATCTTATAACTATCATCCAGTTTCCAACCTTCCTTTTTTTTGAAAATATTGTTGAAAGAGTAGTTGAAATTCAGCTACCAACTGCCCCACAGGAAAAACAGTATCTGGGCCCCTTTTAGTCAAAATTCAGGCCTGGGCATAGAATGGAAATGGCATTGGTGCACTAGTGGATTACCTTTGTCGGGGCCGAATAGTGCACCCATTCTGGTCCTTTTAGACCTCTCTGCAACCTTCAGTACTATCAGCTGTACTATCTTTCTTGACCAACTGTGAAGGCTGGGAGTTGGACACACTTTTTACAGTGGTTTCATTCATATTTAACAAGCAGCTCCTATCAGTGGTGACTGGGAGAAAAGGTTGGCTCTATGAGGTTAGGGATTAGTTCTGTCTCCCCTATTGTATTATATCTACCACATATGAAAGCACTGGAAGAGATCATCCGTCAAGATGGGGTATGGTATCATCACTTTACACAGGCCATCACTAGTATGGCCTAACTAGTGATTCTAGGGAAGTATTATCTCAGTGTCTGAATGTTGTAAGGACCTGGATAGAGCAAAACAGGCTGAAATTAAACCCCGGCAAGGTGCAGTTACTATTTGTTCATTGAGATCCTTAGCTGGTTCCAGTGTTGTCTCTCAGTAGGTGGCATTACCCTAAAGGAAGAGAACCTCAGTTTAGAATGGACAGGTAAAGTCTGTGGCCAGGAGGGCTTTAGTCCAGTTTGATTAGTGTTGTAATTACCACTCTTCCTGGATGGCAAGGATCTTGTGCTGGTGACTCACACAGCTGTGCATTTAATAGCTATGCAAATACTACTCGTCTGCTGCAGTGCCCTCCATATTTATTTATTTATTTATTGAATTTTATCACCGCCCATCTCCCCCCACAAGGAGGGACTCTGGGCGGTTTACGAAAAAACAAAATTTAAAATACAATACCACCATAGTACAGGTAAAGGTTTCCCTTGACATTAAGTCCAGTTGTGTCTGACTCTAGGGGGCGGTGCTCATCTCCGTTTCAAAGCCGAAGAGCCGGTGTTTGTCCATAGACACTTCCATGGTCATGTGGCTGGCATGACTAAATGGAACGCCATTACCGGCCTGCCGAAGCGGTACCTATTAATCTACTCACATTTGCATGTTTTCGAACTGCTAGGTTGGCAGGAGCTGGGACTAGCAACAGGAGCTCACCCTGTCATGCATATTTGAACTGCCAACCTTCTGATCAGCAAGCTCAGCAGCTCAGCAGTTTAACCCGCAGCACGACTGCATCCCTAATACCACCATAAATACACTAAATATAACTATAACTATAAATAGATAAAAGGTACAAAATATGGTAGAATCCAGATGGCTAAAATTATACCTCAATCAGTGAGTATCAAAGGCCATTCTAAGGTGCTAGCCATACCCACAATTGACTATTCCTCTCCCCGCTCCAGACATACTGACACAACCAGGTTTTTAATTTTTTGTGGAAGTCCAGGAGCTAGGGGGCTTGTCTCACCTCTGGGGGAACAATGTTCCACAGGGCAGGAGCTACTGCAGAGAAGGTATGCTTCCAAGACCCCGCCAGATGGAATTCCTTTACAGATGGGGTCTATAACATGCCCTCTGTCCATGACCGTGTGGGATGGATCAATGTGATGGGAATGAGACAGTCCTTCAGGTAACCATGTAGGGCTTTAAAGGTGATAACCAACACCCTGAATTGGACATGGAAGCAAACTGGGAGCCAGTGCAATTTGCTTAGCAAAGGTGTTATATGTGCCACCCTTGGGGCACCTAAAATTGCTTGCACAACTGTGTTCTGGACCAGTTGAAGCTTCCAGATATTCTTCAAGGGTAGCCCCATGTACAGCACATTATAGTAGTCTATATGGGAGATAACCAGGGCATGAGTGACTGTTCGAAGGGCCATTCGGTCCAGGAAAGGGCGTAATTGGTTTACAACATGGAGTTGAGCAAAGGCCCTCCCATCCACGACTGCCACCTGCTCATCAAGCAGGAGTTGTGTGTTCTGGAAGACCCGCAAATTATGCACCAGGTCTGTCTGGGGCAGTGCAACCCTGTCCAGAACCAAAGATAACTATTTCCCAGATACTGAGGAGCCATTAACCACAGCCACTCTGTCTTACCAGGGTTCCATCTTACCAGGGTTCAGCTGAAGCCTGTTGCTCCCTATCCAGGCCCCCACAGCCCCCAGGTACCTGGAGAAGGTCGTCACGGCATATTTACTTCACCCGGAATGGAGATATACAACTGGGTATCATCAACATATGGATGACACCTTATTCCATGGTGATGGATGATTTTGCCCAGCAGTTTCATGTAGATGTTAAAGAGGAGCAGGGAGAGTACCAAACCCTGTGGTACCCCACAAAGAAGGGGCTGCGGGCTGGATCTCTCACTCCCTATCAATACTGATTGGGACTGGCCCTAGAGGATGGAGGTGAACCAGCACAGAACTACACCACCCACCCCAAACTCCCTGAGCCAACCCAAAAGGATACCATGATCAATGGTATTGAAAGCCACTGAGAGGTCAAGAAGAGCCAGGATGGATGCACAACCCCCATCCCACTCCTGCCAAAGATCATCCATAAGTGTGACCAATGCTGTTTCCATCCCATAACTGGGCCTGAAACCTGACTGAAAGGGGTCTAGATAATCTGTTTCATGGAGCTGCAATGCCACCATTTTCTCAACCACCTTCCCCAAGGAGGGGAGGTGGGAGACTGGACAAAAATTGTCCAGAACAGTAGGGTCCAGCAATGGTTTCTTGAGGAGGGGGTGCACCAGCGCCCCCTCTCTCAAAGATGTATTTACCATCATCTGGACCCAACCACATGTCACCTCCCTAGCTGCCTTCACTAGCCAGGAGGACATGGATCTAATTGGCAAGTGGTGGCATTAACAGTCCAGACGATCCTGTCCACTTCCTTGGGCCCAACAGGATCAAACTGTTCCCAGATAACTGGGTAAGTACATTCCTTGGGCATCTCCACAGACCCTGCCTCATGCACGGAGTCCAACATGGAATGGATCCGAGCGATTTTATCCTGCAGGTGCTCAGAATACTCCTCAGCATGGCCCTGTAGATGGATTTCTGAATCCCCTTTCCCCAGAAGGAATTGGGTAATCTTAAACAGGGCTGCCAGGCAGCATTCCATGGATGAAATAAGAGTAGAGAAATAATGGTGTTTCGCCACTCTTACCACTGCAAGGTAGGCCTTAACAGCGGCTCTAGTTTGTGTTCAGTCAGATTTGGTCTTTCCTCCAGCAGTGCTGTAAACATCTCTTGATCCTCTTCAGAACCCTCAGCTCCTCTGTAAACCATGGGGAGTGCCGGGTTCAATGGGACAAGAGATGCCGTACAGGCGCGATCCTGTCCAAGGCTCCGGCCACCTCCCTATTCCAGGCAGCAACCAGGGTCTCTGCTGGACCATGCATCAGATCCTTGGGTATGACCCCAGTTCCCTCTGAAACCCATTGGGTCCATCAGTCACCAGGGGCAGACCAATTGAAAGGGTCCTGCCTCCCTGCAGAGGGGGGTGGCATAAGAGATTTTCAATGTCACCAAGGCGTGATCTGACATCAGGGACAGGTGTTGCCACTGCTCTGACAAGAAAACTAAATCCGATGTGAGGCCACTGTCTCGAGTTCAGTCCCAAATAATCTAGGACAGGCCCACGGCCACCATGGTGGCCATGAACTCCCGAGCTGCCTCTGAGACCTGCCCAGAGATGGCAGGTTGAAGTCCCCCAGAACCATAAACCTGGGAAACTTCACTGCCAACTCCAAGACAGCCTTCGGAAGCTCAGGCAGGGAGGTTGCTACACAGCAGGGAGGCTGGTACAGTAGCAACACTCCCAACTGTTCTCAGGAACCCAACTTGAAAAACAGGGTCTCACAACTGGTCACTTGTGGAGCAGGGCCCCTGAAGGCCAGTAGAAATTCCCAGATGACAACAGCCACCCCTCCTCCCTGCCCTGGGGTCTCAGCTGGTACCATACTCCAAACCCAGCTGGGCACATCTCTGAGAGAGGCAACATTCCTTCCAGGCCCAGCCAGGTTTTGGTAATACACACCAGGTCTGCCCCTTCCTCCATGATCAAATCCCATATGAGAGGGGCCTTGTTGTTAACTGACCTGGTGTTAAGAAGCAGAAGCCAGAGATTGGGCCACTTTTGATGATCTCTTGTAACTGCAATTGTCACAGAATGTAGTAACCTGATGTTTGATGAGTACCAACTGCCAAAATCACATTATATCTTTGTTTTTGGACCCTGCATTGAATTTCAATAGGTTTCTGGGTACAATTCAACCATGAGTATTGGTTTTAACCTATAAAACATTGTATGACTTGGCATGTAGATATCTACAGGAACTGAATTGACTTGTCTAATACATTGTTCCTGGAAAAGCTTTTGGGTATGCCCCACTTCCATAATGTAAGGGGAATGGAGGCCAGGGGGCACTGTTTCTCAATTGCTTCTTCAGCTTTATGAACTATCTCCCTTTGCTCCTAAGAGTTGCCCCATCCCTTTTAATGTTCCAGAAATTGCTCAAGACCTAACTTTCCCAAAGCACATTTGGAAACTACTTGACTGTCACCACCTTAGTCTATTATTTTCAAATTAATTTATTTGGGGGGGGGGGCTCAGATGTATACTTTTATTATTATTGTTATTGTTGTGTTATTACTGATTTCTTATTTTTTATCATGGACTTTTTAACTATATGGTTGTTTATATGTATGTTTATAAACTACTATGAGAATTATTGATTCAGTGGTATACAAGTAGAATAAACAAAAAATAATTAAACTGTTGAATGGTCATAGGTTCCCTGATTTAAAAGGAAGAAACAAAATAACAATGATATATTAATATATCATATTATATATGAATGGTAAATGGATTTCAGATCTGTTTCTTTCACTCTGAAGTGATATAGATGAAACTGAACAGATGGAAGTCTTTAGATTATGATAATTATGTGCCATCAAGTCATTGTTGACTCTTAGTAACCAGATTGATAGATTTTCTCCATGAATGTCTTTAGAACTCACTCCAATATATAGGAAATATAAACATGCATACATATATGTATAATTGTATGAAAATGTTAAATGCATAGATGCAAGCAAGGGGTATTTAGGATGAGTGTCAGCATGCAGAGGGTATAGCAAGTAGCTATAATTTTAATAGCTCCTTATGCGATAGCATTGAATTTATGAAAGCAACTTTGGCTTGGCTGGGAAATAGCAGACTTAGCAGAAAAGTGCTCCTGGCGTTCTGAAATAAGGGTCACAAACATTCTATAGAGAACTTAATTATTTTATTTTAAAACAAATATCTTTTTTTCTGCAAATACCATTATAGTCAAGTTTATTATGTACATCTAACTCCAAGGAGAAAGACAGATAAACATGTATTTTACAAAAAACTGATTTGCTATATATCTTTCTGCAACAGGACCTGACAACCATAACAACCCATAATTTGAAATATAATCAGGCCACATTATAATTCTTGTTAATATTTTCCTCCATTTCTTAAAAAAATGTAAATTATGGCATTTTTGGCCCTACTCCATGCCATCACCCCCCCCCCTTTTAAAATGCTGTCTTCTCATCAGTGATTCCTTCAATAAATATTTTCTCACATTTCTGTTCTTCATATATGGGGAAGCCATGACCAATTTATTTAATTTCAATTATTGTAATTATTGTTCCATGTTTATACTGCCTTTTCTCTGGGTATTAAACAATCCAAAGCAGCACGGACTTTTACTCATCATAAATATAACCCTTAAGGTCTTCATTTCCAACTTGACTTTAATCTCTTGAGTCTAATCAGGAAACAGGTAATGTGTGTTATTTCATTAGAAGAAAATCTGGTTCTTTAATCTGGATTAATTTGTCTACTTGCTGTGATTCACACATTGATTTATTAAATAATAGTCTCATAATTTGTACCAGTTCCATTATTTGATTTAGGTTCATTGCTGACCTGGTGCTGACGGATTCACAATCTTTTAAAAAGACTGCCGACAAAAGCTTGGCTCGCCAGTAAGCCAGCCATTCTCATGGTTGGATTAAGACAGAGTAGCCAGCTTTGCAAGCCATATCACATGATTTACTTAACTAAGTTTTATTGAAAACACAGATATACACAAATAGCTGGTTTACACAACAAACAAGTCTTCACTTCCAATTGTTTGATTGAGGCTTGGGGCAGCCATGAGGAGACTTGAAACTTACACTTCCCTCTCATTCCCTGTGCTACCATCAAGATAGGTTGGAAGTATCCACTTTTTGATTTAAATTAAATACCATTTACTATTATATTGAAATTATAGTCCTTGAAACTATGATAATAGACCATAGTTTAAACTTAGTTGTTTCAATAAATAATTGTTGACTAAACAATTGTTTACATGCAGTTTCATACAGAACTCTCTCTTTCTTATTCATTAACCAGGCAAGGTATAATAAGCATAAATGTACTGTAAGTATAAAATATTATCACATACTAATCGGTAATATCCAGAAGACTACATGGTTGCGGCAAAATTTATCATAAACCGCCCAGAGTCCCTCCTTTGGGGGGAGATGGCGGTGGCAAAATTTGATAAATAAATAAATAACATATTTATTATGGCACTAGAATACATCAACTTCATCAAGTGTTATACTGAAATAGGTATTAGACATCCTGGTTGCATAACTGAGGTATGGAGAAGAGATTAAATGAAAGAAATTGCAGAAGGAACAGAGGGACAAGGATATTTTAGTCTACTACAGGCTTTAAGCCTTTCAATTTTACTATCTACAATTGCCCTCCAGCCTTGTGCCAGTCACAAATCTGATGAAGTGGATTACTATTATGTCCGCACATATTACAATGCATTTGTGTCAGTTTATGCTAGCCTAGTGTTTTATAACTGGCCTTCTAGTCCAAATCCTTCTAGGGTAGTTTTTTTCCAGTTCCAGTGTGATTGGATGTTTGTTTTCCCAGATCTCAGCTCTTGTAATTGTTGAAATTGGAGACTGAGCCTGTGGAAATTACCTTGAATTTTTTGCACACAAGCTTTTGCTTTTTGCACATAACCTCAAATAACCTCTGCTTTATTAATACATTCCTAAAGCTTGCCCAACTTGTATGTAAACCATTGTAATAGAAGATATATACAAAGTTAAGGTAGAAGACAAAGGTTAAAGGCATATAATACAGCACAGCTGTGGAAGCTATTGAGTACAGTGCCAAAAGGTATGTACTGTATGTGTGTATATCTACTGTATATATACACATGTCTATATACAGTATATATACAGTATATATATCTACTGTATATATACACACTTTTATTAAAAATAAAAAGTGCTATATAAAAAGCTTATATCAATTTATAAGCAAGTGTAATCATCAAATATTCTGCATTTACAGTAGAAAGCGGTGCATTCAATGTAATGCTCAAGTGATTGGGACATGTATGGTTAGCAATATGGTTAAGAAATGAGAGTAAATCACACCTACATATGCTACTAGTACACAGTCTATGTACATGTAATTAGTTATGTTCTTATACTGAAACTTTATGAAGAAAAGGAAAACATTACAGTACAATGTTGAAAGTAAGAATCATATTAACACCTTATATCTTTATTAGTTCAAAATATAATCACAATCTTTGTGCGACTAAGCAATAGAAGGTTAAATCAGCTGGGTGACTTTGGACCCAACACCCTCTCTTGGCCCTAGGAAGAAGGCAATCTCAAATCACTTCTGAAAATCTTGCCAAGAAAACTGCAGGGACTAGTCCAGGCAGTCGCCAGTAGTTAAGAATGACTCAGAGGCAGAAAAAAAAAAGTCTTATTTACTGGAGTTTATATGCTACTCTAAAACTACAGGACTCTGAGCAGCTTAACATCTATTCTTACAGTAAGAAGATTAAAATAGTAAAACAATAGAAGAAAAAAAATATACTTAACATCAAAAAACAAAACAAAACTACACTAACAAAAAAATTACAAAGAAAACTATGGTCACCGAAGAACAGTAAACATCCAAACACAATCTAGGGTTGAGGGTCCCAAATTATACCAGATTGCTCCCACATCTCTTAAAAAGTCAGGTTTTTATAGCTTTTCTGAAGTTCAACAAGAGTGGGGACTAATTTGATCTGAGTATCTTATGAAGGCCTTCCACAAATTCATGAAGCCCATAATGTAGGGTTGCACAGTACTTCAGAAGTCATTTGGGAAAGGTGTTTCAGAATCTACAGGAATATAAATGTAAATTCTATCTACAATTAAACAGCTAACTACTGCTACAATCACCTAACTACTCTCTGCTTCTTTGACATGATACATGCTCCATGGGTACATTCATACCTTCACATGTTTTCAGAGACCTTCTTATAACCAAATCTGAAGCAGTGCACAGCCCTAGTTGGTTGTATATATCCCCAAAATTTCAGCTTTTATGGCCAATGTTTCTTTCAAAGGCTGTTGTGTACAAGGAAGGCTACTGTGTTCTACTCAGCCTTAATGACACACAGCCCTGTGTTTTTGTAGCTACTGCTAATAGTACCTTCTGGAATTAATGTATATGATCATTCATGCATATGGTGCATTCAGCATCAAGCCAATTCATATAATCCTGAAAAATGCAGTTTAAGAGCCTTCTGACTTTGGTAGATTACCTATTTTTAGATCCATTAAATATGAATGTGAAAGAATGTAGATTGTGTCATTCCACATCCTGAGATTTGTGGATAGGGCATGATGTCATACTGTTATGTCGGAGTATTGTTCTTTTTCTTTGTGTTGTACTGCTTGTACAAGCAGAGAAAGCACAATTCACAATGCTTCTGATGTTGTAGGGTAAAATTAAAACAGGATGCTGAGGGAATTAGTGCAGCTTGAAGGATATTGAATAGGAATTTTTTTCCCTCCTATTTGCCATTTTGGCTAACACATGAAGGACAAGAAGAAACTTAACATGTATATTTGTAGTTTCAGTGATTTAGAAAAGCCAAACAGAGCCAAAATTATTGGGGAAAAAAAAACATTGCATGGAAAGATTGGCTTCATTGAGTAGTTGGGTCAATAATAAATAATTTCAAGTCTGTGGATGCTAGAATTATGGCAGAACTGATGTACAATGCATGCATAATAGAGCTGTGTAAAAACTATGCTTCAGAGTAATTGCAAACCTAGGAAAAGACATGGCTGCTTTAAAGAGTTGCGGATAGGTGCTATGTTTGTGCTCCGGTGTGCTCCAAAGGATCTTTTCCAAATTATTTCAAATTTCCTAATGCAATAATTTATTACAATACACTACATATTAAATCAGAATAGGTATGTGTCATCAGAATTATGAAAGTAGCATCTTCATGTTATACAAGAAGCTCTTCCCCTTTGGGATGTGTGTGTGATATAATGCATGTGGAAAAGAAGAGGAGATAGCATTGCTATAGCACAATATTCCGGACTGCCCCTTCCTCATCTTGCAGGCACCTCTGGCAGGGTCACCAATCATGGCCCAGCTTCATCTGCTCTTTATGAGAAGTACAACCTTCTGAGAGGAAGGTTTTCTGAGACATAGGTTATTTTTTAGTTTCAGTCTATCTGACAGCATTTTACCTTTCATTATGCAATACATTGGTAGCAAGAACAAAAACAATGTGAAAGTTAGGACAGAAACCTCCGCTGATAAATCAATGTGCTGAAATACAATTCCTTGAAAGTTTATTTCTGCTGTGAAAAAAGCTTCTGCTTTTTCCTCATTCCCAGTGGTTTTCTGAAGTTCTTTGGTGGTATTTTTGAATATATTTGATCACTACAAGGTAGCCTCAGAGACTTTTATTGTTTCATTGCAGATCTTTCCCTTACTTTGCAGCTTCTCCAACTCTCCATGCTTTCTGTTCTAAAAGACCACCATTAGCAGCTTCTTCATAATCTGTTCTTTTGGGATTAAATGGAAATATGGCTTGTAGGGATGTATGTGTATGTCTATTTGCTAAACATTACCAGAGAGATTACAATTTATGGAATGTTCAGACTCCTAGTTTTCATCTCCCTCATTACTACAAGTTTAAAAAGCAACTCTTACATAAGAATTTTACTTTAAAAAATTCCCTCTTTCGAGCAAACATTCAAAGCAATTACTTTTCCAATGACTTATGAGGAAAATTATTATTATTATTATTATTATTATTATTATTATTATTATTATTATTATTATTTTATCTGCCTTTCTGTCCAGTGAAACACTCAAAACAGCCAACAAAACTAAAAACAAAATGAAACAAGTGAAAACAAAAGATAGTTAGATAGAGATAAAAATAATAAAATAAATGCTAATTAAAATTAACAAAAACTTAGCTACAAATAAATATAAGTATAGAAATAGTCTTTGGCACAGTTTCAGTCTTATCAAGATGGGTATATACATTGTTCCAGATCTAAAAGCAGATTGCCAAACTGTTCTTTTATAGGTGGTATGCCTTGGCTCCTTATAAAGCATGTAAAACTTTTCAGTTTGGGAAGCACTACATTTTTCATTCAGCTGATACAGCATTAAATAAAACAGAGGCTATGTTTATTACAGCTTTCCTGTACTAACCATGCAATAAGAATTAATTTAGCTGCCTTACAATCTGTATTATTATTATTATTATTATTATTACTATTATTTCCTGAATTACTCAGAATTTAATTTTAAAAATAAAAGATAACATACACATATTATATATTGTTTATATTTGTGGCAAAGATTAAAAGTTCAAACAACTACATATCAATGCCATAAAGATGATTTCTGAAATATAAATAAAAAGCTCTTGAGCTCTAGTGATTGGACTAACACATGCATGGTAGATTAGAAACAAGTTACTATGAACAAGCAGCTGACTCAAATTTATCAGCAAAGAAAAGGAAGCCTAAGATTGACCATGATCCTCTGATTGACATATAATGTTTATTATTTCACCAGGTGTTAAATAGCAAGGTCTATATCCATTCTCATTAAGTAAACTAATAACAATAACAATAACAATAATACCCCTTCTGCAGCTTAAAATTTCCCAATCCAATCTTTACCTTTTCTTGCAAATTATGTCTTTTGGCTTACAATGTGTTTTATTTTCATATGAGTGTTTGAATTTCACTATCCTTTTTTTTTCATAAATCAATAATGTTGCTGCCATAAATTCTGATGCATATATATGCCTACATAGATGTAAAAATGAAGGAAGTAATTTACAATCACAGCTAATTAGTGAAAAGTATTGTTGACTACGAAAAATGGCTCACAGCCCAGGAGCCCAGCTTTAAAATAAGGAACTGAAACTGTAGGATTCCCTTCCATCTTTTAAGGCTTCAGTTCCTTAGGTCGGATCTAGTTCTGTTAAAAAAGAGCATTTGTGTCTTCATTCATCTTACTGGCAATTAAATATTGCCAAATCCACTGGATTCTCAGCTGTTAACAGGGCTGTATAGACATAAAACAGCTATGGTAAATAACAAAACGCTAAAGCATCCATGGTAAATAGACAATGGAACATTCACAGTAAAACCATGAAGATAGCCCTAAAAGTGGTATAACAATCAGTCTAACACAAAGTCATAATCTAATAATATATGTGTGGGGGTGAAAAAGCTGGCACCTTTCTTTCAGCTCTAAGTCTTTAGATGGAGCAACATAATTGCTTAAAACAGGCTCTTAAGCACTACAGGCTCGCATAGTTAAAGCAACGGTGTTCCTCGTAGTAACATATGGCTGTGAGAGCTGGACCATAAGGAAGTCTGAGAGAAGGAAGATAGATGCTTTTGAACTGTGGTGTTGGAGGAAAATTCTGAGAGTGCCTTGGACTGCAAGAAGATCAAACCAGTCCATCCTCCAGGAAATAAAGCCAGACTGCTCACTTGAGGGAATGATATTAAAGGCAAAACTGAAATACTTTGGCCACATCATGAGAAGACAGGACAGCCTGGAGAAGATGCTGATGCTAGGGAAAGTGAAAGGCAAAAGGAAGAAGGGCCAACCAAGGGCAAGGTGGATGGATGATATTCTAGAGGTGACGGACTCGTCCCTGGGGGAGCTGGGGGTGTTAACGACTGACAGGAAGCTCTGGCGTGGGCTGGTCCATGAAGTCATGAAGAATCGGAAGTGACTAAACGAATAAACAACAAAGCACTACACAGATTAGTCCAATCAAAACAGTTTGAGCCACACGTTGTATAGTGGGTCCGACATTTATCAATGTGCTCCACACTTCAGATTCCCTTCTCACTGTTAAACCAGTGGAAGTTGACAGGGAAAGTCTAGCATAACCTTCTCATACTTACTAATTACTGTGTAAGACTTGACAGTAAAGGCTACTAGATTTGTTTAGCTTACCCATTTTATTTGCTAGTAACTGGCTTTCACTCTTCCACAGGAAGAAGAAATATGCATATACAAGTTTTAGTAATAATTAGAGAACACGAAGAATTACAGTGTATCTGATTTTTATGGAATTAGTTTTTTGCTGGGATCTTTTGTGGTTGGCTGCTACACATCACTAGTTTGGGATTTATTTATATTTCTAGATAAATAAAATATATATTTTAAATATTCTCTTCTGACTTTCCAAGAACAAACTGGGACATACAATTCAGATAACAAAATTATAATTGTAACATACTCTCTCTCAGCCCAACTCACTTCACAGGGTTGTTGTTGTGGGGAAAATAGGAGGAGGAAGGAGTATTTGGTATGTTTGCTGCCTTGAGTTATTTATAAAAATAACACATATGTGTTTGTGTGTGTCTCTCTGTGTGTGTATTAAGATTACCTACCTTGAGAGAGGCTTCTACAGCAAGAAGAATATTTTTAAAAAAATCTTTTTATGTTTTGGCTTCTTTTCCTGTTTAGTAAGGAGAACTGAGAATAAATACTTGCCTCCCTACTATTATTTTTGTATTGAATTTGAAGGATGTAATATTTTCATACACATTAAATTTGCCATTTTGAATCTTCAGCTTTCTGTTTTCACTTTCCTTGGGAGCTATTAGCTTTTTAGCTTGTTAGCACACTTTCTCTTGTGTCAGTTTCATTCAGAAGTTTTCCATTAACTTATTAACTCCTATTGTTGTGAGTCAAGTATCTAGTGGGTGCCATAATCTCTGCCTGAAACATGGAGGATTTCAAGGAGACTACCTTCAAAGAGATCTTTTCAGATTTCTGTCAAGCTATTTTGCAAGATATTTCGGGTCATTGGGGAAAATATCATTTCTAAAATGTGTCTTCTGGCTGAGGATGTTATGGAAGAAGATGAAGATTTTAACAAAGATAGAGATGTTTCTACTGACTGTGAGATTGAAGCAATACCAGGCAAAAATTATATTCTGGTGCTGAAGGGGTTAAAGCGACAGTCTGAGCTGCAAATTACAAAGTTGTTTTTCTGAGGGAATGTTATGGGAAAGAAGAGGATCTGTTTTGTGGGAGGTTTCTTGTTGAGAAGTCTGAGTTTCTAAGGGGGGCAGTTGGGCTGTTTGATTTTTCTATGAAAAATGCCTTGCGTGTAATATGGAGATATGTAAATGTTCTGGTATATTTTGAAGTGGGGTAAAGATTCAAGAATGTTTATTGGAATTGATATTGAGGCTTGTATGAGTTCATTTTTTTTAATGATTCAGATTAAGATTCATTGACTATTTTTAAGGTTTGTCTGATTTTTAAGATTTATAAGGTATAATAATAATTGCTTGGTTTTAGGTTTAATAGGGTTAAGATTATTATAGTATTATTAATTATTAAAGTAGACAATATATATGTTTTTATAATCTGTTTTTATTATAGTGGGCAGAAATATATAGAATGGTGATAGGAAGGAATAATGGTGATAGGAATAATTAAATAAATATTATTTTGGGGGGGAGGGAAGTTGATTTAGAGATTTATGTATTTCTTTTTTTTTTCAAATATAAAGGGAAGAAGCAATTGTATTTAGTGATTTTTACAATGTGCTAATGGTATGATTTATAGAGATAATGTGATCCTAGTTTGATATAGAGTAAGGGATTAATTATAGAAATTGTTTTATATTCTTGTTGTTGAAAGTCAGAAGTCACTTTATGTAATCTCCAAAATTCTTTTTATTGTGTTTCACATTTTTTTAGTTTTTTTTAGTTTTTTTTCTTTTTTGTAGTTTTTATCTTTCTTCTAAACTTAATAAAATTATTATTATAAAAAATAAAAGAAAACTCATTTGTAAAAGCTGTACAACAGCTGGAAAGCAGATAAGCTTTAGTGTTGGTAGCCCATAATACATAATTAGCGGCAAAGAAGAGTCAACCATACACTCAAATATAAGGAACAAGATAGATTGGTGGTGTTGGGGATTTGCCAGTGATTTCCAGTAGTAAATGTGATTTTGTAAGTGACCGATCATACAAAGATGACCCAACAGTCATTTGCATCATTGGATGCAAATACATAAATTTCCTGATTAATGCTCCTTAGAAAACCACATTTGATTTCACTGCAAAGCATTGCTTTCATGTTTGCAAATGAAGACTGAACAAGTATATTTTTTAAGTGTGACCATTAAAGGTTATGAAACTCCCATTGCCTATTTTTAAAATTAGAATTTAAGAGGTTGTTTCAATTAGATCTAATTCACAAACTACTTATGGTACTTGCCCACCTTCTCACTATTGTCTTTCCTACTCAAAAACAGGTGGAAGTCAATCTATTACCATCTCTTCTGCCAACCTTGCAACAGTGAGAATGAGCACCAAAGAATCACTTTAATAACCTGAGCTACTGCATCTCCATAACAAAACAAAAAACAAAAAAACCTTCCCTCCAGCAAAAATAAAGAGTAAGAATAAGAATAAGAGTAAATAAAATATTGCATGCACATGCACAGACCATCCTTGTCCTTCATGTTGTGGATGCTGTCTAGTTAATACAAAAATAAATAAATAAATAAAAATAAAAATAAAAAAGGTTCCTATGATGGGAAGTATAAAGTTGTAAAGCCACCTTCTCCCTTGAAAGGGCTGCTAGGGCAGCTGAAGCTCAAGAGCTGGAGGTGGCATAAAGCTTGAATTCCTCTAATTAAGGAAACATTCATGGAGTCAGAGCATTTAAAAGAAGACCTAGTTTTATTGCAGTTTCAATAAACTGCAGCTGAGCCAAAAATAAATCAGCCCGGTTATCAAGCACAACTAATGTCATAGGACCATAGAGGACTGAAGCTGGTTCCAAACAAGTGAGGAACCTTATGTGGAGCAGTGGTTATCCAGCTTTAGCTTCTTTTTTCGATGAGAGCTCAGTATGACATGAAACATCTCTACAGTATTTTATTTTCTTTACAAATAAAAAAGTTGGACATAATGAAAAGCATTTATGTCAGATGATTCTCTGCACACTAATATTTCTAAATTGTTTTATTCAAGTGGCAGGAGCAGTAAGAGGAGAAACTACAGATGCCTTAATGTTAGATCTAGTGCTCATAATGCATTGCATAGGCCTACAACTCTGGACTATAGGGTAGGCACAGTTTGAATTTGCTTTTGTTGGATTTTGTTCCCCTTTAATCAGTCCAGATTGGTGCTGAAAACAATTTCTTTTTCAAAAGATCCTTATGCTGCAATCTTTTCCCCAGGCCTCTTTCATGTATTTATTCCTACAAGCTAGGTACCCTTCATTTTTGACCAGGATATGGTGGACAATAAGGCTAGGAAGCAGTAAGATGGAACATGGGATATTATTATCCCACCTTAGCTCTAAAGCAATGTTCTTCAGGCCAGTAGGGAAGCGCGAGAGCTTCCTTGCAACAATATCTGCTATTATTTGTCTTTGCTTGGCCAGCTTGCTATCTTGAGACCAATCCCCCCGAAAAGCTACATGTGAGGAATGTTGGAGGTGGCTTCCAAGGAAGTGGGGAGGACAGTTGGGCTGGCAGGAGTAGGATTTTGTTGAAGACAGGTAAAGATGGAAACACTGCCCTGGTTTTGGTTTCTTTCTTTCTTTCTTTCTTTCTTTCTTTCTTTCTTTCTTTCTTTCTTTCTTTCTTTCTTTCTTTCTTTCTTCCTTCCTTCCTTCCTTCTTTCCTTCTTTCCTTCTTATCTCTATCTCTATCTCTATCTCTATCTCTATCTCTATCTCTATCTCTATCTCTATCTCTATCTCTATCTATCTATCTATCTATCTATCTATCTATCTATCTATCTATCTATCTATCTATCAAATTTCTATCACTGCCCATCTCTCCCGAAAAGGGGACTCTGGGCGATTCTTGATTAGTGTAGGGTGGGCTTTCCCCTCCTTCATTTACTGTATCCTTTCTTTTTCTTTTTGCCTCATGAAGTGCTTGTTGTTGTTTTTAGTTAAGTCCCTACCTTCTTTTCTATTAATTCCAAACCTTTATTGTTACTGATGTGTGAAGGTTGCTCAGGAGTAGTGGGAAACAGGAATGTTTGTATCAATGTTGTTCAGCCCCTATTCAGTTAAGGTGGAGCAGAAGGAGATATAGTTGAAAGAGAAGAGGCAGTTCTGTTTGAGGAGGTAGGAAATCTTCAGTCTTAAAAGTTATTATTTCCACCTCTGCCACTGAAAAAGGTACTGGGGGTGGGGTCAGATTAAATAACCACAAGCAGATTTTTGGCATTCAGGTCAGACTCTGGTTAGAAAAAAAAAAGATAACATCTGTAGTCAAGGTGATCAAGGACCAACTTACTTGGTTTCATTGGGACCTGACAGGATGAAGTAGAGCCTATGTGCTTGTCTGCCAGCTAGGTACTGTATCTAGTGGAGATAGATTCCATTTTCCTTTCCAATTTCTCTCTCTGGGAATGTGCTGCTTTCAAATATGCTCTGAATGGTCAGATGAAGATAGTAAATCTTCCTGTAAATCCAGCCTTGACAAGAACACTCAGGATTTTATGACCTCCATAGCTTACATGGTTTTCAGTCAGCATGTTTCAAAACTGATGCATGGAGCATATCTTGCCTTGATCTGCTTTTTTGTCCTAAAGAGTAGTACTCTTTTGTATAGGAGTTACCAAAGCAGTGCCTTGTCATGATGAATTGCTGATTGGTGGAGGTTGGGTAGGTGGTCTAGATCTAGGTGTTACAGGTAGTTCATCAGCCAGAGGAAGAAGTTCAAGGCTTGAGCACATGGAGTTCATGTAGGATGGTTGTTCCAAATGGAGTCTTGTCAGCTAACTATGACTCTTAAGTACAGCCAACACCAGGTGGGAACCAGTCAAGGCTGGGAATGCCCTTTCTGGGCAAGAAGGTGCATGGAGTGTGGTGGATCAAAAGACTAGTCTTTATCATCTGACTATGGGTTCAGCTGCTTTTGATGACTACTGTCAGAGTCAGCCTCAAATGTTAGAATACTTACTATCTCCTGAGGCTGATACTTAGTCTGACACATGTCAATCAGGGTCTACCAAGACAATACAGAAGGAAGTCAGTTTTCCATCTAATAACATCCATCCATCCATCCATCCATCTGTCATGTTCACTGTTTCAATGTGCACTGTACATCGTAATGTTTCGCATGGTGCTGATGCGCGTTTCTGTTTGGGAGGGAGCTGCTGTGAAACCTTTTGCCAAGCTCTGTATCTATGTTCATTTCAATGGAATGTGTTTGGGTTATGTGCTCTGCTCAAGGACTTTTCCTGCGGACCATCAGAAGCCATTAGGAGCACCTGGGATTGTGAGCTTGGGAAGATTCTACTGGGGGAGGGATCTCATTTGTACTGAGGGTTTTTAGTTTGCATTTGGCACACCTTTTTCATTCTCAGCTTTCTTTGTGATCCTGCATACTATTCTTTAATAAATCAGATATCTTTGTGATCCTGCTCATGAGTCTGATGGTGTTCTAGAATAGGCAATCATTACATAAAGCTGAGAATCACCAAAGTTGTACCTTTAGCTCCTACCAAGATTAGTTTCTTGTGAGGGAAAATAGTTAACGATGGCTGAGTCCAAGCTCACAACCAGGGGACTTGAGGAGCTGGCTAGCTTAATGCCTGAGTCGACAGTCAGGAGCGGAGAACTGAGTGCCCCCCCCTGCAAACCTTCAGATTCGAATTCCGGCCCTCAGGTGGTGGAATCTAACAATGGGGGAGAACCAGAGCAACCGGCACCCAGCGAATCGCCCGCAGAGTTGATCACCTGGGATGCAATGGGAGAATTGCATCGGTTCCCGCTGACCTCAGACATAGAATTTACCGTGGTGTCAATGGAGAGACAGCCTAACCCGCGAGGGAGGAATCTCAAACCTCTGAAAGGCTAAGAGTGGTGGAGGCCAAAATAGAATCATTAGAGTACATGTTAAGAAACCTGTCTCTATCATTGGGGGGGCAGGGGATGCACGATGGAGGTCCCAGCTTCACGCAACCATCCCCCATCCTCCCACCTGGAATGCGGGGGGAGCGGGGCTGGAGACAGCTCCAGGATAAATCTCCACCCCGAAGAGCAACAATTACCACTCAAGCAGCTGCCGGTTCTGCTCCAACAGGAGTGGGGGTGAAAGACTTCTCTGTTAAGTTTGTTGGGGATCCAACCAAGTTATCTTTCTTTCTAACCAATGCCAAAAGTTACATGAGGCAGTTTGGACCATACTTCCCTTCCGAAGAGGCTAAGATAACTGCCATTGCCACCAAGTTGAAGGGTCGAGCGGCTGACTGGTATGTTCAATTAAGTGAGGCTGTCTCCCCTGAACTTGAGTTTTCGAGGACTTTAGGGGGGTGTTAAAGCTGCATTTTGAGGATCCTCTGGCCAGGGCAAGAGCTAAGAAGGCGCTGAAGGATCTTACCCAGGGCCAGCTGTCTGTAGCTGATTACACCCTGGAGTTTAAGGCTTTAGCAGGGAAAATCCCCAGCTGATCTGAGTCAACCTTAATAGAACGGTTTAAAGAGGGACTCAACCGGGATGTCCTATGATGGGCATTGTGTAGAGACGACCCAGAGTCATTGTATGAATGGATATGTCTGGCTGGCAAGGCTGAGCATGCCCAGCATACCTTCATGCAAACCAGACGACCTGAAAAACCACCAGTCACCATGAGGGACCCCCGAAGTGCCACAACTGCTGCCCGGCCAGGCTATAGAGCCTGGGAAGAGGAGAGAGATCGGGGCTATGTGATGGGTCAGTGTCTCTGATGTGGAAAGGAAGGGCATCGAGCAGTGAATTGCCCAAAAGCCAAGGCTGGAGATCGAGCAGGCAAGCTGCCGGCCAAATCGCTGCCCCCCTCGCAGCAGATGACAGCAGCCAAGGGGGCAGCTGACACTGAGGAAGTATTCTACTTCTCGGGAGAGGCTGAAGATGACTCTAAGGAGCCGGCGGGAAATGCCAGCCACCTGCCATGAAGAGTGCCTGCGGGCAGGTGGGGGAGGATGGGTGTGAGGATGCTATGGTGAGTGCTGACTGTCCCACTTTAGCAGTAAAAGTGAAATTGGGCTCCCGCACAAAGACTACAGAGGTCTGGGCTTTAGTTGACTCTGGGTGTTCCAGGTGTCTGATTCACCCTGATCTGGTTGCTGCTTTGGACCTGCCTACTTCCCCCCTCCAGCAGCCTTTGATCTTCACACAGTTGGATGGTTCAATGGCGGGGGGGGGGCAGCAACCCATTTCACTGGAACTGTCGCAATGCAAATGGGCAGCCACGGTGAGACTTTAAAATTTGTAATGGCACCTGTTGGCAACCCCATGGTAATTCTGGGGATTCCCTGGTTGACCTATTGAAGCCCACATATAAATTGGGAACACAGAACTCTGACTTTTAAGGATGGGTTTTACCAAGCCCCTACCGTGGAGAGAGCTTCAAGTGCAGGGGTTGGAAGGGCTGCAATTGCCATGTCGTGCCCTAGTTTGGCATGTTTAGAAGGCTTGCCTGATCAATACAAAGACTTTGCAGACGTCTTTGGGGAAATGGAAGCAGATCAGCTACTCCCCCATCGGAAAACTTACTGTGCAATAGAGTTGGTTCCCAACGCTCAATTGCCCAAGCTGAAAATATATCCAATGACTCAGAAGGAGCTTGAGGCATTACGGGACTTTATTGACAAAAATCTGTCAAGGGGGTTTATTGAACCTGCAAATTCCCTGGTTGGGGCCCCTGTGCTATTCCGGGAAAAGAAAAATGGCACGCTTCGACTCTGTACAGACTATTGGTGGTTAAATTCCATCTCAATTTCCAACAAGTACCCTCTGCCGCTCATGAAGGACATGTTAGCTCACTTGTCTAAGGGCAAGATTTTCTCCAAGCTCGATCTTCGTGAAGCCTATTTCCGCATCCGCATACCAGCTGGAGATGAGTGGAAAACTGCTTTTAATTGTCCACTGGGTTCATTTCAGTACAAAGTCCTCCCTTTTGGGTTGGCAGGGATGCCCGGAATCTTCATGCAATTGATTAATGAAGTATAACATGATCATTTGTTTAAAGGAGTCCTGGATTATTTAGACGATGTTCTCATTTACACTGAAACTGAGGAGGAACGCGAACACCTCCTCAAACAGGTGTTAAGCAAGCTTAGAGATGCCAAGCTTTATGCCAAGCTTCACAAATGTGAGTTTCACAAGACCCAACTTGACTATCTAGGCTATAGGGTGTCTGACAGGGGCATTGAAATGGACCCTGAAAAAATTCAGGTGATTTTAAGTTGGGAACGTCCCCGCACCCGGAGGCAATTGCAACGTTTCCTCGGTTTCAGTAATTACTTTCGCCAATTTATCCAGGGGTTCACTGAGATTGCTCTGCCCCTCACTGATTTACTCTGTACCAAGGGCTTGGGGGAGACACGCAAAGTAAAAAACCCTGGGGCAGTGCTGAATTGGACGCCTGAATGCCAGGCAGCATTTGAGAAGTTAAAAACCCTCTTTACTGCTGAGCCTATTCTGCAGCACCCCGATCCTGAATGCCCTTTTGTGGTCCAAGTTGATGCTTCTGACTCCTCAGTTGGGTCTATATTATTACAGAGAGATTCTGAAAATCACTTAAAACCCTGCGCTTATTTGTCCAGAAAAAATTCTGAAACTGAACGCCCGTGGCATGTTTGGGAAAAAGAGGCTTTTGCTGTAAAAGCCACTTTGGAAGCCTGGCATCACCTCCTGGAAGGCTCTAAATGCCCTTTCCAGGTTTGGACCAATCACAGGAATTTGGAAGCCCTCCGCACCCCCTGGTGTCTCAGTCCTAAACAAATTCGCTGGGCTCAATTTTTCAGTCGCTTTAACTTCCAGTTAAAATTTATTCTGGGAAAGAAAAACTTTCTGGCCGATGATTTGTCACATTTATCTCAGGACCTTGACCAAGTAGCAGATGTGGTTGGTACTGTTCTCACTGAACCACAACTGGGCTTAGTTGCTGTCACCCGGAGCCAGACCCGTGCGCAGGCATCCCCACCCCCAGTCCAGTCTGGGAAGCGAAAAGTGCAAGTTCCTTGTCAGTTACAGAAGGACTTTCTCCAGGCACTGAAATCTGACACTTGGTTGCTAGCTAATAGAGACAATGTTCTTTTGAAAACGGTCTGGCGTGGGTGGAACACCGCCTTTATGTGCTTGAAACTTTAAGAGCTGATGTTTTGCAGCATTCCCATGATGATAAACTTGCTGGACGCTTTGGTTTTGTCAAAACCTTGCATTTGGTTCGCCGTCAATTTTGGTGGCCAACCTTAAGACGTGATGTAAAAGACTATGTTGCTTCCTGTCCTGTTTGTGCCATGTCAAAGCGAAAAGGAGGGAAACCACAGGGGCTTCTGCAGCCTGTGGCCAGCCCGTCCTGTCCCTGGGATTAAATTTCTATGGATTTTATTGTGGATCTTCCTCCCAGTCAGAAGAAAACTGTCATTTGGGTTGTAAAAGATTTTTTTTCCAAACAGGCTCATTTCATTCCATGTGCGTCCATCCCGTCGGCCCCGCAATTGGCGTGCCTATTTCTCATCCACATCTAACGTCTCCACAGTAGCCCCTCCCTTTTGGTCAGTGACCGTGGAACACAGTTTACTTCCCAGTTTTGGAAATCATTTTTAAAATTGATTGGCACCAAACAGGCGCTGTCCATGTCGTCCCATCCTGAGACTGATGGATCTACTGAGATTTTGAACTCAACCCTTGAACAATTCCTTAGAGCATACATTAACTACCATCAGGACAATTGGGTGGACTTGCTGCCTTTTGCTGAAGTGGCTTACAACAATGCTGTCCATCGAAGTACCGGGCAAACCCCTTTTCGTGTGGTTTCTGGTCACGACTTTGTTTCCATCCCTGAGCTGCCACAACCCCCTCCCCAATCCTGTTCTGCCTCTGACTGGGCTGTTAAGCTTGCTGATTCCTGGCCAGTGATTCAGCAGGCTTTGACTGATGCCCAGGCTGCTTACAAGTTTCAAGCCGATAAACGTCGTTCTTTGCAACACAATTTCAAAATTGGGGATCAAGTATATCTATCTACCAAATTCATCAAGTCCCCACAACCCTTTAAAAAACTTGCTCCCAAGTTCATTGGTCCTTTCCCTATTGTTGGTCTTATCAATCCAGTTACTGTTAAGTTGGACCTGCCTCACAATTTGAAATGCTTTCACCCTGTTTTCCATTGTAGCCTGCTCAAACCTGTCCACCACTCTTCCCACTGGCATCCCCAACCTCCTCCTCCTGCTCCGATCATGATTGATGGCCAACTGCACTTTGAAGTCAAGGAGGTCATTGATTCTCGCAAGCTTTGAGGCACCCTCCAGTACCTGATCCACTGGAAACACTTTCCTCATCCTGAATGGGTGCCTGCTCGCCATGTTAATGCTCCTGATTTAGTTAACCGTTTCCACTTTGCTTACCCTTTGAAGCCTGCCGCTTAGTGTTTTCTTTCTTTTGGGGGGGCAGTATGTCATGTTCACTGTTTCAATGTGCACTGTACATCATAATGTTTCACATGCCATGGCGCTGACGCACGTTTCTGTTTGGGAGGGAGCTGCTGTGAAACCTTTTGTCAAGCTCTGTATCTATGTTCATTTCAATGGAATGTGTTTGGGTTATGTGCTCTGCTCAAGGACTTTTCCTGTGGACCATCAGAAGCCATTAGGAGCACCTGGGATTGTGAGCTTGGGAAGATTCTACGGGGGGAGGGATCTCATTTGTACCAAGGGTTTTTAGTTTGCATTTGGCACACTTTTTTCATTCTCATCTTTCTTTGTGATCCTGCATACTATTCTTTAATAAATCAGATATCTTGTGATCCTGCTCACAAGTCTGATGGTGTTCTAGAATAGGCAATCATTACACCATCCATCCATCCATCCATCCATCCATCCATCCATCCGTTTCTCTCTCAAAAATGTGGATAGGCTTCATGTATCATATATCATACCACTATTGGTACCTGTACGGACAAGAATAAGCATAGTCAGCTAATAAAAATATGTAAAGTCACCTTCAAATCAAGCTCCAAACCTGATAACTTAATGAATTCATCCATACAGTTTTCATGGAAATGATATGTAGCATGCAATGGCCATGCTGTTTCTGGCAACAGTATAAAAGTGAGTTGATGCTAACATTTTTGGGATATTTTTCAGCTTCCCAATCTAGCCTACAGCTTTGGTGTTTTCTGGTAGTCTTCCATTTAAGTAGCTTTGAAGCACAAAGTTGGCCAGATGCTGGCATCATCCTGATATTTTAAAGTAATATTGTTGACCAATCAGATATTCACAAGTGCGGTTATTTATTTGTGTAAGGTCACTGTGGGAAGTAATGGTAGATATGGCATAAATTTGCTGATTCACTGTATATGTATTTTAATCAATTCATACTGTTCACGAAATAATCTAAGAACAGATAAAGAATATAAAAAACAATGTAACAACAAATAAAAATATTACACTAACATTGGTTTACTCATCTAAAATATATTTTTCTCTGTTCTAAACCCAAAAGCTTTATTTTGAATGGGTTGGCCCATTCATTCTGCAATAACCATTTGAACCATTACTGTAGTAACAAACCAATTAAACATCTCATATAAATTGCATTCAAAGCAAATCAATCTTAAAGTAAAAGTAAAAAAATCTATTACAAAAATATCTTCGGAATTGAAACAACATGGTTTTCACCAATAACCCTGGCTTAAAGTTGAAATATTTACATGTGGCTCCGAGTAGAATGAACACTTTTGGGAGCATTTCCAAGTACAAGTTCATTCTGTATCATTTTCAAACCCTCTCTGAAAATCTGTATCTATATCTATACCAATATTTTAGAATAGATATTTTGTTTAGAAATCACTTTTTCCTGATAGATACCTTCTTGTATACATTGTTTTCCTTTATGGTTTTCCTAACTGGAACATTTTTGACTGTATAACTGCATCCATTGAAAAATTCAGAGAACTGCAACAACTGAAGAATTGCCTTCCGGTTTAAATATTAGTTTGCAATTTAAATCAATTTATATTAAAATGTGGAATAAATAAATCTCACCTTTGTCATTGGCACTGAGTCAGTAATACCATATAGCATACAATAGCCATGCCACCATCAAATATTCAACATAAATGCTTTCATGATACAGTTGATTATACCTGTAATATATTTACAAATGACTGTCAATTAGAATAAAATATTATTTGGCAGGATTTTTTTTCCTATGTACTCCTAGTGCTTCAGTTTTCTCCCTGCTTAGTTTGGGCACATAATCACTTCTGCAGAATTTATTCCAGACATTTTTTCTTTACTTCACAATTCTTATACTCATTTTCTAGCAATCTCAGATATAGCCAACAATTTCTTCTGATTCCAATCAAGTTTTTTGAATAACTGATTAGAAGTGGATTTGTAGCTTTGTCATATTAATTGCAGTGTTTCATTAGCCAAAAGGTGTGCCCTAATAGGCATACTTTACAGAAAATAAACATACTTATTTACTTTTCAAACCAGGTAGGGATAGGTTATTAAATGTATGCTTGTCCCCTTATTTCAGTGGTAGAAGTGAATTTTGTTCTGTGTATTCTGTGACTTGTAGTAAACAAGCTCTGTATGCAAAATAATCCCTTTCAGATATATTCACCAAGAATTAGTGATTCCTTACTGCTTAAGATATTAATAAATTAGGGAGGTTTCCTTCTATAAACCTAGATGTCTGCCTGGTAGGTTGGGAGTGAATATTATATAAAGAGGCACTTGCTGGTAAGAATGAGAGAATTCTCTGAGGGAGGAAGGAAAGAAGAAAAAAAACTGAGATAATCATACACAAACAGCAAAGCTGAACTGGTCAACTGGAGGTGAATATTCATTTGAAGAATGAAAGCAATAGGTGAGCCTGCATTTTCCTTTTTAGAAAAGGGTGATTCAATTCCATGTCAGTTATTGCAGTGATTTCCAAAGTCTTCCATAGATACAGTACATATAGTACATCCATGTTTTGAATAGTTTTCCCTTCCTTCTGCATTAAAAGTTGCAATTTATGAGGACCCTTCGTCCCTCTGTATTATGAGTATAATAATTTGAGGAGAAGTTCTCATTACTTAAGAAAGTGACACAGTAATAAATGCTAACCTTTTTATATCTGCACCGCAAATGGGAAGTCAGCCCATTTAACTAACAAAATAAATGTTACAGATATGCAGATATGAATGATATCAGAATTGTAAATATTAATTCAACAAATGAATGAAAAATATAAACAATTTAAGTTCAAATTTGTGGTTTGATGGAAATATAGTCAGACACTGTAGCTGACTATGTCTATTTATTAATTTGGTTTCTAAATTCATAATTCTTTTATGTTTTAAAGCCAGTCTCACTAAAATTTGGTGAAAATTTTTCTCATCAAGAAGAAAACTTATGGATCTCTTTCTTAGTATCTTCCTCTTTCCATTCTTCTTCTCTTGATGTCTTGCTCTGTCCTCTGCCAAAACTCAGCCCCAGTTTTGTGAATCATACAGTTATACGAAGCATGGGCAGACATGCCCATTGAATGTGTGATAGTCTAGTTTGAGAGACAAAGCCTGTGTATATTGGCCCTGAAACTATGCTAGTCAATCAGTCATAAATAGAATTCTTTCTGTTATATCATTGAAAACATTTGTTACAGCTGTTACAGGAAAAAATAACTCACCTTGCTGTCCAGGTAGAGTACATTTTTTGAGCAATAGCTGCTTATAATGAATTTGAATAATTCAGGCTTTCCTATAACTTGAACAGCCATTGCCATCATGTCCATCAGAGTAGCAATATTATGTGAAAGGCAGCTGTAATTAGCTTTTTTGTGGGGAACAAGGAAGTAAGTCATGATGCGACATGGGAAGGGCAATGTCATCCAAATAGATAAGTCTGGGTCCTTTGTACCCCTCTCCCCACACTTTCTGGAGGTTGGGATTGGGATTTGTCCTAATACAAACATTTTTAGGAAGAACTTCAAGAGCAACATAAATTAAGATACCTGTTGCAATATCTGATATTCTTAACTGCAGTTAAACCATTAACAAATTGGATTTATAGGTGCCAAAGAAATTAAAATGCTGGATTCCTTCAGTAATTTTGATCCTACTTTTTTAGGGATTACCTTCACAGCATTTGTTTTATTTGAATTCAGCATAGTGTTGTACAACCTATAGATATGATTTTATATTCCTTTATTTGTTTGCTGTGAAAGTAACCCCTCATGTTAGGCATTCACAAGTTGACTCCAGACATAGAATCCACATCTTCACAAGGCAGAGATGCTTTTTCTGTTACTTATATAGAAACATACCCCAGAAGGTAGGGAATAAGAGATGGTTGTTTTATATCTTGAGGTAGAACTGAAGCAAATGACTGAGAAAGTAAACTAAGGCTGAAACAAGACCCTCAGATTAAAGTTTAGATATTCAACAACAACAACAACAACAACAAAAAGTGGGGGGGGGCAGTTCAGGCAGAAGGAAGCAGAGACTTTGCTCTTAGGAAACAAAATGCTGTTTTTGAAGAAAGTGGTATAAGTTCTAACCAGGATTTGCACTAGCTTATTTTTTTTTTAATCCTGCCAGTGCTAAGTCATTTTCTATTATTATTTTTAATTTCTTAGAACATGTTAGTGAATTCCCTATAATGTTAGCCTTAACCCATTCTTCAGGCTGAGCAGGAAAGTACTTTATTTATAATGTATATTAAATTGCAGCACCATTTCTAGAAGACCAGCACCAACTTGTGGTCTCCCTGAAACATGGCATTTTTTTCTGCAACTTTCAGGGCTTTTATATGTGTTGTTTCTTTTATTTAACAAAAGTAAAGTTTTATATTGTTTATTTCTGATGAGATTGAGGTATCTTTCAAGGAAGGAAAGTGCCAAACCCTGCCCAGATGTCAAACTAAGGAAACAAGAACCATCTGGATTTCTGGAATGAACTCTATTGCTAGAAGAGTAATGTAACAGAATCTTGAAAGCCTGCAGAAGCAGTTTTCCATATCAACTTATACCTAGCGTGATTAAGATAGAGTTGTTCTGAGTCTTTTTCTCATGATTCCTCCTACCCTGGATGAAGGAAACCTTTCTGTAGTGGTCTTGTTCTGTCTGTGTTCCTAGAGTCTGTTAGACATTCCATCAGAGAAAGAAAGGTTGAAACCTCTAGTCATACACTTACCCACTATGTGGCCAGGAGGTAGCATTATTGAAATATATTTTTTAAATATATTTAAAAAAAAAAAAAGAACATTATAACACCAGAAAGGTGGGGAAGGATGACAAGTGATTTGCCCTATGAAAGAAAAGCAGTTGTAGCAGAAGGAACCAAGCCCGTACCCCAGAACAGGGCTACGGTATACAGACACAAAGCATTTCTGGGGATGAGATTTGAGACCCCCAGTGTTCTACTCTATATACTCATTTGTTTCCCTAGACTGCTGTATGTCAAGTGCAAATGACTGCTTCCTCTGTTGGATAGTTCATTTATAGCAATCCTCTTTCAATCTACATTTCATTAGTCCCTGAACATCCAACATTCTTGTGGAATAGCTTGTGTAGTAGCAGAGTATGTATGCAGAAAGAAATAAAAATAATATGTAATTCATTGAAAGATATCTGAATACTACTTTTTCTCTTTTAAAACACAACTAATATTTACTAGGAAATTACATTTAAATAAAAAAGCTAATTACCTGATATAGTTATATAGAGAGAAATATAAAGGACCTGCATAAAGAAGTGAAAGAACTTCGAGTCTGCCAGCAAGGCTGAAAGCCTGAGACAAGACAGAATTGTTATGAAAACATGGTGCAGGTACCCTCCATGCCTGAGGTCGAGAAGAAATCTGTGTAAGGGTGGGAGAAATAAACTTATGATTTAAAGCCTTTGTAGCTAGCTCCTGAATGCAAGTTTGAATATCTAGAAAAAGATTTATTTCCAGGTCCTGTATAAAGCTCTGACAGCTAGGTAGTGTCAGGAACATAAAAGAGTCAGAAAGGAATAGCTTATGGTAATATTAACTACATCTATTGTAAATAATTGAATGTATGTGCCTTGGTAGAATATTTATTAGATATGAAAAAAGAATGATAAATTTTAAGATATTCAAATGCTTGTATAAATGTAGTGCCTGATTAAGAGAATGAATGTTTCTTGAATGAAGTAAAACTGCTTAATTAATGTATTTTGTACATATGACTGAATGACCATTATGAAAGGAGTATGTTGAGGTAGTTTGGTCATATAGACAGAATAAATGAATTGAGAGAAGGGGAAGACTGAGAAAGTTGTGGTTGGATGGGACTGATTAGATTCTCAAGAGAGAAGAGAATTTTAAGTAACAAAATGCATTAGTGAAACTTCAGTTTACAGAACTCAATATAAAACACTTAGCACTTATTTTCTATAGAAGAATAATTGCAAATTCCAACTTGGTTTCAAATCAGATGGCTGTAATCTTTTTTCCCCCTAAATTCATGAGATTTCATTGACTTCACTAGGAGAAACTCAGCATCATGGTAGCTGTGAGAGTTAATGATTATAGCCTTCTTTGTGTGCCACATCCCATAGTTGATAATGTTCTTCATAATTAATAGTTTAACTCTCTCTGGTAGAAGGATCCACCCACTACCATCTAGGAAATGGTGTATCTATCTGTGAAGGTTGCAGTATTGCTTCCACAATAGCAATATGCCACTCCCTTAGAATACCTTGTGGAATCATTCCATTGTTGGCATTGATGGGTTTATCATCGGGGGACCATCTATTGTTGTAGTGTAATGGTTGCCTATTCTAAAACACCATCAGGCTCATGAGCAGGAATTCAAAGACATCTGATTTATTAAAGAATAGTATGCAGGATCACAGAGAAAGCTGAGAATGATGAAAGTGCACCAAATTCAAACTAAAAACCCTCGGTGCAAATGAAATCCCTCCCCCGTGTTCACAATCCCAGGTGCTCCTAACAGCTTCTGATGGTCTGAGGGAAAAGGCCTTGAACAGATAACATAACCCAAATACATTCCATTGTACTGATTTCACATACAGGGCTTGGTACAAGGTCTCACAGTAGCTCCCTCCCAAACCGAAACACGCATCAGCACCATGGCATGTGAAACGTTACGATGTATAAACTACATTGAATCAGTGAACATGACATGTAGATACAAATTGCTGTATTAAGGATTTTAAGTTACTGATTTTAGTGTTAGGCAACAACAGCTGATCAGATATATTACCGTTTGCCCAGGCAGGAGGCATTTCTTGCTTCCCAAGTCTATAACTGGGTTTGGAATCTACCTTAATTTTCCTGTTCAAGTTGTAACTTGTTCTCCATTTCCAACTGAAATTGAAGGGAGAGGGCCTGGCCTAAAGTCATCCAACTGGCTTTGTGCTCCAGGCAGGGCTAGAACTCATAGTCTCCTGATTTCTACCCTGGTGCCTTAACCACTACACTAAACTTGCTCTCAACCTGTTTTTTACTATTGAGTTTTATTTTGTGTTGGTTTTTGACTGAAAAAAAAAATCCTTGAGATTGCATCAATTAAGAACCTTAGCAACATTTGAAAGTGTATGTCTACTTCATTTAAAACCAAAAGTTTCAGATTATATTATACAAAATTCTAATATTAGCAACCTCTGGTTCTCTTGAACAACATTAAAAAAATATAGGTAAATGACTCCAGTTTGGAGTTTGGAACTCTTTATAGTATAAAATTCTTTTGAAATATATTTTGGCAAGCATTAAGCATTGATTATAAGAGTAAATCATAGATGGTACTCTACCCTCTTAAACTTGCATTATTTTAATTAAAGCTTTTCTAAATTTGTTGGAAATGCTATAGTTGAAGTGAATGTATTGTCATCTCTCATGCAATACCCATTTAGTGGCTCATTTTTGTTGAAAGTTTTTTAGAATATTAGAAGAATTGCACAATGTTCTGTAGAATTAATGTAAATTTAGTTTAATTTACTCTTTTCCCCAGGACATACTGTATGAAATGGTGCAACACAATTACTAAGCTTCATTTTCACTGTTTGGTGATTAGATTTACTACTGTACACTCTGGAATCCTGAAGTACATATTTCTCTGAATCAGTGTAATTGTATTTGGGAATGACCTTGGGACATAAGGAGAAGAGATGCTGCCTAGGGAACAATTGGATAAGAGAGGGGAGGAGCCTGCAGCTGTATAACAGGAAGAGAAAGAAGCTCAGAAAGAAGCCTCTGTAACTTATAAGGCTGTAAAAAAGAGACAGTGGGAGATTTGAATTTTCAGACTTGAAAGACTGGCAGCCTTTCCAGGTCGACCAGACAGGAAACACAACCAGATAAGCTAATTCTACTTTATTATAAGGCTACATTAACAGAATCTTGCAAGTCTGTATCTTGCAGGCTCCACCCGCTTCTTATCTGATCATTCTGTAAGCAGCATCTCTTCCCCCTGTCTCCCAAGGTCATTCTGACATACCATTACAATCAATGAAATTTTAGAAGTGTGGAATAACGTTGGCTAAAATATTAGTACAATAGCAAGGTCTTGACTCTGCTAATTAGACTATTTTATTCACATTTGGTCTCCATTATTAGCCTGCCTGCCTGCCTGCCTGCCTGCCTGCCTGCCTGCCTGCCTGCCTTCCTTCCTTCCTTCCTTCCTTCCTTCCTTCCTTCCTTCCTTCCTTCCTTCCTTCCTTCCTTCCATCCATCCATCCATCCATCCATCCATCCATCCATCCCCTTTCATTGAGAAGCTCAAGGTGAAACACATAAAGCATTTCCCTCTTATTTTACCCCACAGTAACAGTCCTAAGAAGTAAATTGGATTGAGAGAGAGTGACTGGGCCAGAGTCACCCAATAAACTTCTGCAGCTGAAGGTGGTCAAGAACCTAGGTCTCCCTACTCCTTCTTAAACACCTTAACCAATACACTACAATATACTAGCTCTCAACAAAGTATCATAAATAGAATACACAGACACATACTTGATAATCAATTTTGACTTTTTGAATTTGTATGTTTTAAATATTGTATTCTTCTTAAGATTTTAATAATTTAATAATCATTTCAGTCTTGCAAAATAAAAATGGTTGTTTGATAAATAATGAAAACTACATAGATTTAGCAAAGTGTTTAAGGGAAAAAAATCAATATTAAATCAGCATCAAAACTGAATTTCAGGACCAGCAGTGACTCCCTTATAGAAGTAAACAATGAGGGCCATGCTATGCCATGCTATTGTCTGAGCTGAAGGATGACATAAACAAGAAGCCGAATTAACCTTCAGTATATTTCAATAGCCATGCTTCTTAAAAATAATAGGTAGTAAAGATAAGACATGCATGCCTGATGTTGAAGAAAAGACTGTTTGTACCTAGTACATTGGAGGAATTGTTCAAGAACAGTTCAGCCATGTCAAAATGTGACCCTGTCAAATTGCCAAGGGTCAGACAGTCCTATAATCATCTCCTGAGTTGATGCTAGACATAGAACCTTAAAGTTGCTTGTGAGTTTGTTTTAACTTCATACACTTTGGTGTTTTACTAGACTTTACTGACAGTTTTATCCTTCCAATTCAAAAAGAAACAAAGCAGTGCTGTTGGAATTAGATAAGGATTTTTCCATAGCCTCTGTCAAGAATTTTACTAATTTCTTCAAACAAATGCAATGCATTTTCCTTAATCAGGCCAATCTTGCAAAAAACTGAATATTTGGACATTATATTGTAAGGCAGAACTGAATACTCAGATGCTAATTCACACAGAGAGAAAAATACCTGTTGGATTGAAAAAGCTCCTCTAAGGAGCAAATTCTGGGTAGAATAACAAGAAGGCAATCTTTCTCAGAAATAAAAAAATAGATTAGTGAGATTACATTTGAGCAAACAAGAATGGGAAGGAAGGTTTGGGCCACAGTGTATTATAAATTCCATCTACTTTCAACTAAATTACATTATTGGCATAAGATCATATAATTACGTTTATGATGTAGTATTTAAAAAAAATTGCATTTTTCTTTTTCTTTCCTCAGATCGCCTGGTGGTATTTACAATCACACTGAAACAATGAGGACCAAAAACTAAAAGAGTTAATGCAATAATCCTTCTAATCTTATTATTTCTTATACAGCAGAGAAGTTAAAGGAGACTGTATTATCTGAATGGAAACTTTTGTTTGTAATATTGTGGAAACAAAAGCAATAAAAAATGATGTCTACTAAATTCAAGATGTTCACCGTGCATGTGTGTGTATGTGCATACATGTGCACAAGCATTATATATTTAATGCTCATGCATGTGCATGCACATCCACACACATTTCATTATTTACTGCAAATGATATCCTCATGGGTATTTCACTAATGGGAATATTTCCTACAGATTATCAGGAGAAAATAGTAGACTTTCAAGAAATTATAACAAGATTCCCAACACTAATCTGTGTTAATTAGCTAATCAAGTTCAAGTGTACCTGCACTATACCTAGCAAACCTGTTGTACTAGGCATCAAGAAAATATTTATCGCTGTCTACACCTTAAATATTTCATATGTCTCCAATTTCACTATTTTGTAATGAATTGGTTCATTGCTATAATGCTCTGAAACACTGTTGTTTTTGCTGCAACAGATGATGGCTGTCTTTCTGGGGGAAAAAAATCTCTCCATTGCTTGTGTCATCCTTCTCTTCATCCCCCTTCAACTGGAATCTTAAGTAGTCTGCCAATTTAAAAAATGCACTTTCAAACTATCTTCTATAAGATTATCTTCCTTTCCCCAAATAACTGCTCATTGTTTTTACAGATGAACACAACAGATTGTCACAGAATTATGAATGTATTTACAGAAATTTGTTCAACCTCTTTCAATACAGAATAGACACTGATGGCTACAAAAGGCTCTTATTCATATATTATTATATAGCAGTTATTCATCTCTTCAGCTACTTTGATGCGTTTTTTAACCTTACCCACATTAAAGTGATGCACAATTTTTTTTTAATCACATATTTTACTAGGCTTATAAGCTGCTCTAATCACTGCAACACTGCAACTGAAGACAGTTTTTTTCTCTATGATCAGAAGTTCTGGGAACTTTTTAAAAGTATTCTGCAGCCTAGAAAACCCCTGTTCTAGGTGATTTGATCTGTCATTCCATCAGCCCTGACTGGCACAGTTCATGACAAGGAATGGTGGGAGTTGCAATCTAAAACATTTGGAGAGTATCAGGTTGCCCACATATACTCAAGCTTCACCCAATGTTTCTTTGGGTATGTGGACTTGAGGCCCAGAATTCTCAGCAATAAACAAACCTGGAAGGCTCCACTTTTGGGAAGGCTGCTCTACCCTAAGGCTTATAAATCTTCAGTATGACCAATTCTTGCTTTTCCTTTCAGCATATCATATATTAAACTCCTGTATTACAGGTAGTCTTCACTTAATGACCACAACTGAGCCCAGATTTTGGTTGTAAGTCATAATGGTTGTTAAGTGAGTCCAGACGAATTTTTATGAGCTTTTTTACTATAGTTGTTAAGCAAGTCACAGCAGTCATTAAGTGATTCAAGATCGGGGCTTGTGGTTTCCTTCAATAGTTAAGTGAATGGCATGGTTGTTAAGTGAACCAGGAGTTACTTTGCAGTACTGTGGGGGGTGGAGTGTGATAATCATATGTTTTCCACCAAAACATGAGTATGGAAATGTTTCTGTGGCTACAGTAGTATTATTTCAATTAATATTAGTGTTATTTTCAACTAATATTACTGTTCGATTATTAAAAGCTTTTACTGTAAGGTCTTCATTGGAATATAAATTGGGTGATTTATAAATGGGGTTGCTGGTCTTAATGTCCCTTTAAGGCTACAGTGCAGCTTGGAAAATGGTGACATCCCAGCTTCCCAGCTAGCTCTTACCAGTCGAGCGTGAATGCTGTTTGTGATTTTTGGGCTGCAAGCCACCATTCTGGAGGACAGATGGGGTGATTTCAAGTGTTTTCCTTTCCTGGAAAAACACTCCTGAGCTTCAGGAAAAACCTGCCTGAGCCCAAAAAAAATGCTGTGTTGCCAGTGCTGCCTACTAAGCTTGCGGGCATGCTTTCAGTCTACCATATCCCTACCGGACGTCCAGTACTAAACAGTTTTAAAGTTACTCAACAATACTGTAACTTTTTTTTCCTGCTGTAGTAAACTCTGAAGCTTTTGTTACTGTACAGCACTGTATATAAATCTGATTTTTATAAAAGAACTGTTTTAAAAACTGTAAACCAGCATTCAGTATTGTTAAATATAATTAAAAATTAAACAGGCAGAGGATAGAACATGCATGCCACCATACAAATCTCTGCTTAAGTTAAACAAAAACTGGAGAAAAAATTAAAGGCAAGCATGGTCCATGAAGTCATGAAGAGTTGGAAGCAACTGAATGAATAAACAACAATACAGTACTGTATGGAAAAAGTACTTACTTTTCCTATAGAGTACGGCATGCAAAAGGCTCCATCTGCCAGCCTGCTAAATCACAGGAAGTAGTGCGACCACATGACTGGGCCTGCTGTGTCAGAAATCCAGCATCGTAAAGGGCAGTCATGTGACCCAAAATGTCTGCTGCTACTGGAATGGCCAAATTCAGGTCACATGATCATGGAGGCCTTGTGAGGGTCAGAATTTCAGGCCCCAGTCAGAAATCTACTTTTGGGTACCATTGTAACTTTGAACGGCTTTTAAGTGGCCGGTCAGTAAGTGAAGCAGTAAGTAAAGACTACCTGTATATAGTCAGTCTCTGGCATTTAAAAATTCAGCTTCATAGAAACAAACTGGATTCAAATTAAACTGTTTCCCTTTAATGTATATATTCTAGAGAATGGATTGCAAATACATGATGGCAGGAAATGTTACATTAGAGTACTTCTTTGAGGGAAAAGAAATCATGACACATGTTAAATAACACCTTTTATCGGCATGTGAGTACGTTTTGTTGGAAAGCAGTCATGAACAGCTCTGCAAAAGAAAATTAATATATCTGATTTGTTTATATCAGCTAATTCAGGGCAAGAAGATTTGGCACTGAAGAAAGATATGAAATGTGCTTCTAATATTTCTTATACTATGTACTGGAGTGCATATAAATCTTTATAAATAAATACTTACATGCTCAGTATCTGATGAACTAAATCGGATAAGCTTTTTCATATACAGCCCTAAATGGTAAGTTGCATGCAGTCCCAGTCTCACTTTTTCTGTCAGCTGTAACTTTGGTAAGAAATTAAAAGTTAATTTTGTCTTTGTCCTTTTGTCTTTCTCCTTATCAGTATTGCCTCCAAGGCATGCTAAAGTATGTGGAAAGTGACCTTCAGTTTACTAATATCATCCTGACACAAATGATTTAGTCTCCATTCCTCTAATGTTCTGTATTAACAGAAGAAATAGTCACTCTCCATAGCTGGTGGATTAAACTGGACCCACAAGTAAGCTAGATTATATATATATATATATATATATATATATATATATATATATATATATATATATATATATAATATTCCTAAAATAAGCTGATTATTTCAGCAGGAGATGGTGATAGATATAGATAGATAGATAGATTTCATATTCATAAGAGTTCAGGAAAATGAATTCTTGCTCTAGCCCCACAACCTCTTAAATTTTTTTCATGTTCTCTATAAGCTTTGCAAACAAACTATACCCACATTTAGTCATGTTTTATTTTACTTTTATATATTTAAAAAAAACATCACATTCCTTTATATTTTCCACAGAGTTCTAGATACCTCACAATAAATAGTGTTAAAAGTTTGATATAAACACAAAAAGAGAATATCAGGTAACAATATTAAAAATATTTCAATATTTTTGAAGGGATAAAATAAAAGAGATTCCCCTTCTGTACACTGCCTTGAGTTCCTTTTAGAAATATGAGATATGAATGTTACAAACATTATAAAGTAGTTTGACCATTGCCCCCACCGAAAAATTTATAAACTTTTTCTAGTTTATTTCCCAAATGCTGGTTCTTTTAAGATAACTTTCCTTCAGAGTAATAACATTAGAGTGAGTGCTGAACTCACTGAACAAAATACGACAATTCAATGGCATTCACTTTTCTGTTAGTAAATAAGTAGGACAGTATTAGTGCAAATAAATTGTTAGCGTGCAAATCTGCTGAAAGAACTAATGCACAGATCCATTTAAGTTAGTGGCATCTTTGCCTTTGAAGTTATTAAAGACTTCCTTGTGCAGTACGGCTGATAACCTGATCTTTGAGATGTCCCAAAAATAAACAGCTTGGTGAAAAATAAAATAAAAAATAAAAAGAGCAATTGAATCTGGTAAGAACTTTGTGGGTACTAAGGAAAAAAAAAACTAAAAATGACAGAACAAGAAATAAAGATGGGAAGCATAGCAACCACACAACAAAAGGAAAACGTAGAAATACTGTATTCTAAACACATGATTGCCTTGCCATTAGAAAGACTCAAAGAAGCAATAGATTAAACCCCAGAAACTGCAGTGTATTTGTTCTTTGATATTGAGTGCCTTCCACTGACTGCCATGCTTTCTGGTAGTTCTGATGATGCTGCAGCTGTTGTCAGTGGGGCATAGGTTCATAAAACTGTGCATTGGGTTGTAGCCAGTGCATCTTGCTAGCTTCCATGAGCCAGTGAAGAACAGCCTTCAGTTCCAAACCACTCAGCAACTACTAGTGCCAAATATCATTCAACTGTCAGATTCTTATTCCCATATTGCTTTTACTTTGATTAGTTAGCTTGCCTAGATTATCTCTAAGGCAGAAATAAGTAGTAAACTGAAGAGAAATAGAAGTAGGCCTATTTTAGATACTGAAAAAGAATCTGTTCAAGAACAATTATTCTTATATAAACAGTGCCACAGACTTAAATTAGAATGGAAGTGCTCATGAAAAATTGAGTTCTCCATCCTTCTGCTTCTACATCAGCAGACTTTAGGTTTCCCTCCCTAAATTTTGTTCATAAGATAGCAGTGCTGTAAGATGTTACAGTACTCTGCTGTTTTGTTCAGACTTGTTATATGTCTGAGGTCCTACCACAGTATTTCTTTGCATGTAATTCATTAGAGGATACATCTAATAAAAGCAACATTCCTTTTCAGAGCTGGACTCAACTGCCTCTTTACCAATTTCAGCTGACTCTTGGAAAGCTATTCCAGAATAGCTCTGTTGTGAGACTAAAATATTTTGATAAATATAAATGATGATCAAGGGAGTTGATGTAATTCACCCACTCAGTTTATTTTGTTTTTCTTTTCTTTCTCTCTCTCAGGTTAATGCTTAGAGATAATGTAAGAGATAATATAATTATCTCTAATGCTTAGAGATAATGTACCTCTCAAGGTAATGCTTAGAGTTAATGACTGAAAGATATTGGTTGATTCCGCTAATTGTATTAAACCATGGTTTGCTTAGCCATGACTTACTGAATAAATCACAATTGGCTGGATTTGCTTAACACAATTAGCCCAAACTAAGCAAAATGCATTTTACTTCAGTGAAAACCTGCTAGTAACAGACCAGAAGTCATTCACTGAGTTTCATAGCTGAGTGAACATTTGAAACCAGTCTTAGTCAATTGCTCTGACCCATTAGAATATACTGTAATGTGGAATTGCCTAATATCTCTCCATTGTGCATGGATACACTTGCAAAAACTGAGTCCATTATTAACATACAAGAGCAATGCAAATTGGAACAAACATATGCCAACCAGGTCAGACCCATTGGCTAATGAAGTGTGCTGTCCACAAGGAGCAAGGATCAGGGATGTAACATAACAATTTCCAAGATCTTCGGGTAATTATCCCTCCCCTGCTAATACATGTGAGAACAAATTATTCTGCAAATGGCAACAACTATATCATCATAGACTTTGACAATTTTAGAAAGAAACTAGTGTTCAGGTGGCTTTTTTACCCATCCTTCCAGTCTATTGACTTGATGGGAAGGACTGGCTGAGTTACTTAGATGATGGACTGTTGGCATAAGATTGTTGCACCTCACAAGGACTGGTAAATATGTGTTTGGTGAACATATTTAGGAGGGGCTTAAATTGGATCTTACAGATGGTGGTGGAAATGAAACTTCAAATGAGGACCTCAGATTGGAACATTGATGAAATAGGACCTATTAAACCACATGGTGAAAAGGAAGGAAGGAAGGAAGGAAGGAAGGAAGGAAGACCTGGCTTATAAAGCTAATATCCTTCATTGTCTATACATAAACACTTAGGATATGCACAGAAAGGCAAATATGATTTAAAGGTATAATGTAGACCTGATGGATGACATCCACGACTGGAAAATAACAAATTAAGGCTAATTTTAATTTAACAGAAGAGAGATGGAAAAAGAAGGAGTACTTAAAAACATTCATTAAAGGTCAGAAATCTAAATGAATAAATGAAGAATAAGACTCATTAACAGAATAAGACAATTAACTAGCTTGCTAGTCAGCATGTAATTGAGTATCTTGTCACATGCTTTACTGAAATCATGTGTCTATATATTGTGTCCACAGCATCCCCACCATCTGCTAAAGAAAAATGAAATAAGATAATCTGTCAAGACTTGTTCTGACAAATCCATGCAGACTTCTGGTAGTTACTTTATAGATTTCAAGGTACTATGGCAATGTAAACCTACTGTCTGCCTGTCTATACTATCTTGACATGAGGCACCCAAAGAAAGGCCAAAATGGTCAATTGGACAAAGGCAACTTAGCTGTTTCCTTTTATGAAAAAGCCTTGCAACAGGGGATGCAAAGTTGTGTCATGGTTCTATACATTTATTAATTTCCCTTCATTCCTCAAACATTATTTTAAGATGGCTTACTTTCCCTGTTAAGTTTAAGTATTTTGAATTAAAGTTGTCTGAAGCATTCAAAAGGGACAATTCACAAAGCATGTTAGTATGAACAAAGCACCCTCCTTTGAATCATTAAAGCAGCTACATCCTCTGGAAAGGTTTTAGTGCTTCAAAAGCTGTTCCCTGCTGGTACTGACAGTAAAGCAAAATGGCTGAGTTTGCACACATGCAAGGAACAAACTTTGAAGCATCTGTGTGAGTATGATAGGAGTTATATCCAGAAACATTTAAAAGGTCCAATCTTAGTAACCCATTATTAACAGGCAACCTTCCATTGTTCATTTTGTTATTAATTCAGATTTCCAACATTTCTTGGAGATCTCTTAGGCTGAAGTCACACATTGTGCTAAACCAGGTATGTGGCTTTGTTGGATTAGCTTAGCATACTGCTCAAAGTTAGTAACTAATATATGGCTTAGAATGCTAAGTTAGTTTATTCAATAAGCCATGATGAAATAAACTGTGGTTTAGGGCATTGCATGATTCTATCATATGAAACTAAAAAGTGGCAGAAGGATATACTTCTACTGCCTCCCCCCCACCAAAACCCACTACAATTTCTGCTTCCATCTACTTCCCATTTGTAAATAGGCATTAGATTCTAGGAAATTTATAAACAATATGGTTCCAGCCAGCAGCTCATGCAAAAATATTATTAAAAGCAAACCAAGTTACTGAAGATAACCTACAAACTAATTAGCATTCTAGTTCTCTGGAGAAAATCAGGGACAACTTAACCATTGCTACTGTAATAAATATGTTTTGAAAAGGAAAGTGCTCTTAAAACATGAAAAAAAATTGGCAAATAACCACTGTAGAAGAATAAGTAATTAGATAAATAAATACTTATGGAAGGGTAAACAAATGATGTAAAAAAACTGAAGCATAGAAACATATAAGCATTTGATGAAATTAATCCCTGGTGTCCTAACAACCAGGAAACACACTGAGACATGGAACTGGTCTCTAATATTTATTGCTAGTACTTAACAGGAATCCTAACAAACTGAAGAAGCGTGGGAAAACCCAGACATATAACCCCAAAGGGTTAAGGCGGTCCCGATCTGTGTCTCTTTGAATGGCTGAACAATTCATCAGTGTTACGCATGCGCTTGACAGTCTGGATGGGAGCCCCCTGCTCGCCATCCTTACTCATGACACCTGGTGAAGTAAAGATCTGTTACAGGCAGTTGTATACAATCACCAACTTCTTTTAATAAGTTGGTTATTTAATTTAATAAGTTGAAGGTCAATGCCACTGCCATTCCTGGAAATCCTAAAAGGATTCCCCACGTGGGGATGATTCTACATGCTTCTTGGACAGAAACAACTATCCTATAGAGCACAGCACAGACCTACTGACTAACCTATATTAGATTACGTTCAGCAACTGACACGAATATCAGCATTTTAAAATGGTTTCACATTCAGTCCAAGCTGCACATAGCAATCATATGCAAACAGACTTGTGAATGCAAGACGCAGCTCAGCTTCAGGAAGGTCAGAGAGGTCATGCGGATTACCTCCTCTATCTCTGGCAAGCAACAGGGCTCAGCTGGATTACCCAAGTTCACAACAAGCTATTGACATTCAGCTGCATTGCTTACTCATTACCAGATCAGCAGGAGGTTGTCTGGGTCTTCGTTAACTCTTCCCATACTCCAATGATTTTTAAAAAAATTAATAGCACACCCAACATGCAGATGATTGCTAGTTTACCAGTTGCTTTGAAATGGGCAGCATCTAGAAAATCATGGTAGCTTTTTGAAGCAGGCACCTTTTTGCATAGGCTAGATTCTAAATACTGATTCACTTGATATATGGCAGAACATCATCTAGAGGATGTTGAATATTCTTTACTGAGGGAAATGGAATAGGAAACTTTGGTTGGTCTCTTAGTCATATTTCTGAGTTATGAATGTGAGGCAATGCATTTCTTTACATGGAGTTCACTGAGCTGCATTTACATATTGCACTGCTGAAATACAGATAAATCACATTATAACATCATCATGACTGCTTACACATCAACCACATTATGGATCCAGAAGATGTTTGAATCCACCTAATGTGTACTGCTTTACAACCTTCAAATGTGTTAAACTAACCAAGCTACAGTATATCTGTGACTCCCTACTAGTTCTGCTGAGTTTCTGTCCTAAAGTTTTGCCTTAATATCACTGTTTATCTTGACTTCTATTAAACTCTTCATGTTAAATATGGAGTAATTCTCATATATATAGATCTTTTTGGGTCAGCTCAAGGAGTTGGGGGTGGGTGGCGTAGTGTTGTGCTTGTTCACCTCCTTCCTCCAGAACTGATCCCAATCGGTGTTAGGGAGCAAGAGATCTGACCTGTGGCCCCTCCTTTGTGGGGCTCTCTCTGCTACTTTTTAACATCTACATGAAACTGCTGGGTGAGATCATTTGCCACCATGGGGTGAGGTATCATCAGTATGCTGATGATACTCAACTATACTATACATCTCCACCGCGGGTGACATAAGTGATACTGTTGCCACCCTTTTGCGGTGCCTGGAGGCTGTAAGGATTTGGATGGGGAACAACAGGCTTCAGCTGAACCCTGGTAAGGCAGAGTGGCTGTGGGTTGGGGTCTCCCAGGTATCCGGGAATTTACCATCTTTGGTTCTAGATGGGGTTTCACTGTCCCAAACAGACCTGGTGCAGAACCTGGGGGTTCTCCTGGACTCACAACTCCTGCTAGAAGAGCAGGTGGCAGTCATGGCCAGGGGACTCTTTGCACAACTTCGTGTGGTGTGCCAGCTACGCCCTTTCCTGGATTGGGAGTCCCTCCAAATGGTCACTCATGCCCTGGTCATCTCCCGCATAGACTACTGCAATGTGCTGTACATGGGGCTACCCTTGAAGAGTATCTGGAAGCTACAGCATGTGTAAAATGCAGCCACACAAGCAGTTTTAGGAGCCTCTAGGAGAGCACATATAACACTGTTGCTGTGCGAGTTGCATTGGGTGCCGGTTTGCTTCCAGATCCAATTCAAGGTGTTGGTTGTCACCTTTAAAGCCCTACATGGCATTGGTCCAGGTTACCTGAGGAAAAGGATCGTTACCTTGTCGTGGTGCTGGAGCTTGAGCACCTCAATGATGCCATGAGCTAAACCGTGAAGGGCCACCCAAGACGGGAAGGTCATGACAGAGAGGTCAGACTAAATGCGATCCCTGGGGAAGGTAATGGCAACCCACCTCAGTATTCTTGCCGTGAAAACTAAATGGATCAGTACAACCAGAGATATGTCGGTATACCATCGGAAGATGAGACCCCCAGGTCGGAAGATGGTCAAAATGCTACTGGGGAGGAACAGAGGATGAGCTCAACTAGCCCCAGACGTGATGACGCAGCTAGCTCAAAGCCGGAAGGATGGCTAGCGGCCGACGGTGCTGGTGGTGAACGGCGAATCCGATGTTCTAAGGATCAACACACCATCGGAACCTGGAATGTAAGATCTATGAGCCAGGGCAAATTCGATGTGGTTATTGGTGAGATGTCAAGATTAAAGATAGACATTCTGGGCGTCAGTGAACTGAAATGGACTGGAATGGGCCACTTCACATCAAATGACCACCAGATCTACTACTGTGGACAAGAGGACCACAGAAGAAATGGAGTAGCCTTCATAATTAATAGTAAAGTGGCTAAAGCAGTGCTTGGATACAACCCCAAAAACGACAGAATGATCTCAATTCGAATTCAGGGCAAGCCATCTAACATCACAGTGATCCAAATATACGCCCCAACCACAAATGCTGAAGAAGCTGAAGTAGAGCAGTTCTATGAGGATCTGCAGCACCTACTGGACAACACGCCTAAAAGAGATGTTATTTTCATCACAGGAGACTGGAATGCTAAGGTGGGCAGTCAAATGACACCTCGAATTACAGGTAAGTATGGCCTGGGAGAACAAAACGAAGCAGGACACAGGCTGATAGAATTTTGCCAAGACAATTCACTCTGCATAACAAACACTCTCTTCCAACAACCTAAGAGACGACTTTATACATGGACTTCACCAGATGGACAACACCGAAATCAGATTGATTACATCCTTTGCAGCCAAAGGTGGCGGACATCTGTACAGTCGGTAAAAACAAGGCCTGGAGCTGACTGTAGTTCAGATCACGAACTTCTTCTTGCACAATTTAGGATCAGACTAAAGAGATTAGGGAAGACCCACAGATCAGCTAGATATGAGCTCACTAATATTCCTAAGGAATATGCAGTGGAGGTGAAGAATAGATTTAAGGGACTGGACTTAGTAGATAGGGTCCCGGAAGAACTCTGGACAGAAGTTGGCAGCATTGTTCAGGAGGCGGCAACAAAATACATCCGAAAGAAAGACAAAACCAAGAAGGCAAAATGGCTGTCTGCTGAGACACTAGAAGTAGCCCAAGAAAGAAGGAAAGCAAAAGGCAACAGTGATAGGGGGAGATATGCCCAATTAAATGCAAAATTCCAGAGGTTAGCCAGAAGAGATAAGGAATTATTTTTAAACAAGCAATGCACGGAAGTGGAAGAAGACAATAGAATAGGAAGGACAAGAGACCTCTTCCAGAAAATTAGAAACATTGGAGGTAAATTCCAGGCAAAAATGGGTATGATCAAAAACAAAGATGGCAAGGACCTAACAGAAGAAGAAGAGATCAAGAAAAGGTGGCAAGAATATACAGAAGACCTGTATAGGAAGGATAACAATATCGGGGATAGCTTTGACGGTGTGGTTGGTGAGCTAGAGCCAGACATCCTGAAGAGTGAGGTTGAGTGGGCCTTAAGAAGCATTGCTAATAACAAGGCAACAGGAGACGACGGCATCCCAGCTGAACTGTTCAAAATCTTGCAAGATGATGCTGTCAAGGTAATGCATGCTATATGCCAGCAAATTTGGAAAACACAAGAATGGCCATCAGACTGGAAAAAATCAACTTATATCCCCATACCAAAAAAGGGAAACACTAAAGAATGTTCAAACTATCGAACAGTGGCACTCATTTCACATGCCAGTAAGGTAATGCTCAAGATCCTGCAAGGTAGACTTCAGCAGTTCATGGAGCGAGAATTGCCAGATGTACAAGCTGGGTTTAGAAAAGGCAGAGGAACTAGGGACCAAATTGCCAATATCCGCTGGATAATGGAAAAAGCCAGGGAGTTTCAGAAAAACATCTATTTCTGTTTTATTGACTATTCTAAAGCCTTTGACTGTGTGGACCATAACAAATTGTGGCAAGTTCTTAGTGGTATGGGGATACCAAGTCATCTTGTCTGCCTCCTGAAGAATCTGTATAACGACCAAGTAGCAACAGTAAGAACAGACCACGGAACAACAGACTGGTTTAAGATTGGGAAAGGAGTACGGCAGGGCTGTATACTCTCACCCTACCTATTCAACTTGTATGCAGAACACATCATGCGACAAGCTGGGCTTGAGGAATCCAAGGCTGGAGTTAAAATCGCTGGAAGAAATATTAACAATCTCAGATATGCAGATGATACCACTTTGATGGCTGAAAGTGAAGAGGAACTGAGGAGCCTTATGATGAAGGTGAAAGAAGAAAGTGCAAAAGCTGGTTTGCAGCTAAACCTCAAAAAAACCAAGATTATGGCAACCAGCTTGATTGATAACTGGCAAATAGAGGGAGAAAATGTAGAAGCAGTGAAAGACTTTGTATTCCTAGGTGCAAAGATTACTGCAGATGCTGACTGCAGTCAGGAAATCAGAAGACGCTTAATCCTTGGAAGAAGAGCAATGACAAATCTCGATAAAATAGTTAAGAGCAGAGACATCACACTGACAACAAAGGCCCGCATAGTTAAAGCAATGGTGTTCCCTGTAGTAACATATGGCTGCGAGAGCTGGACCATGAGGAAGGCTGAGAGAAGGAAGATCGATGCTTTTGAACTGTGGTGTTGGAGGAAAATTCTGAGAGTGCCTTGGACTGCAAGAAGATCCAACCAGTCCATCCTCCAGGAAATAAAGCCAGACTGCTCACTTGAGGGAATGATATTAAAGGCAAAACTGAAATACTTTGGCCACATAATGAGAAGACAGGACACCCTGGAGAAGATGCTGATGCTAGGGAGAGTGGAAGGCAAAAGGAAGAGGGGCCGACCAAGGGCAAGATGGATGGATGATATTCTAGAGGTGACGGACTCGTCCCTGGGGGAGCTGGGGGTGTTGACAACCGACAGGAAGCTCTGGCGTGGGCTGGTCCATGAAGTCACGAAGAGTCGGAAGCGACTAAACGAATAAACAACAACCTGAGGAACTGCATCACACCCATTACAGCGATCTGTCCCACCTGGTCAGATGGAGAGGGTGTGTTATGGACCCTATCCATGAGGGATTGTCATTTGGCAAGGTCCAGGAAGAGGGCCTTCTATGCTGTAGCATCCACCCTTTGGAACAAGCTACACCCAGGGGTAAGACAGGCCCCCACTCTCCCAGCCTTTCAGAAGGGAGTAAAAACTTGGTTATGCCACCTGGCCTGGTATAGGAGGGGGACAGCTATTCATGGGGTGCTTGGCCCCATGCGGGTACTAAGGTTAAGATCTTCCCATCTGGAATTTTATATTTTATATTTTCTAGTCTATATTCTATATTTTCTATTTTGTATTTCATATTTGTATTTTTATGTATTTATACTGAACTATTTTAGTGATTTGCTATTTTTATTATCTGTAAGCCACGGAGAGTCATCATACATGAGATGGGTGGCAAAGAAATTTAATAATAAACAAATAAATATAATACACATGCACTCACACACATGTACATACATTTGTTGTTTATTCGTTTAGTCTCTTCCGACTCTTCGTGACTTCATGGACCAGCCCACGCCAGAGCTTCCTGTCGGTTGTCAACACCCACAGCTCCCCCAGGGGCGAATCCATCACATCTAGAATATCATCTATCCATCTTGCCCTTGGTTGGCCCCTCTTCCTTTTGCCTTCCACTCTCCCTAGCATCAGCATCTTCTCCAGGGTGTCCTGTCTTCTCATTATGTGGCCAAAGTATTTCAGTTTTGCCTTTAATATCATTCCCTCAAGTGAGCAGTCTGGCTTTATTTCCTGGAGGATGGACTGGTTTGATCTTCTTGCAGTCCAAGGCACTCTCAGAATTTTCCTCCAACACCACAGTTCAAAAGCATCGATCTTCCTTCTCTCAGCCTTCCTTATGGTCCAGCTCTCGCAGCCTTATGTAACTACAGGGAACACCATTGCTTTAACTATGCGGACCTTTGTTTTCAGTGTGATGTCTCTGCTCTTAACTATTTTATTGAGATTTGTCATTGCTCTTCTCCCAAGGATTAAGTGTCTTCTGATTTCCTGACCGCAGTCAGCATCTGCAGTAATCTTCGCACCTAGAAATACAAAGTCTTTCGCTGCTTCTACATTTTCTCCCTCTATTTGCCAGTTATCAATCAAACTGGTTGCCATAATCTTGGTTTTTTTGAGGTTTAGTTACAGGCCAGCTTTTGCACTTTCTTCTTTCACCTTCATCATAAGGCTCCTCAGTTCCTCTTCGCTTTCAGACATCAAAGTGGTATCATCTGCATATCTGAGATTATTAATATTTCTTCCAGCGATTTTAACTCCAGCCTTGAATTCCTCAAGCCCAGTACCTCACATGATGTGTTCTGCATACAAGTTGAATAGGTAGGGTGAGAGTATACAGCCCTGCCGTACTCCTTTTCCAATCTTAAACCAGTCTGTTTCTCCGTGGTCTCTTCTTACTGTTGCTACTTGGTCTTTATACAGATTCTTCAGGAGGCATACAAAATGACTTGGTATCCCCATAGCACTAAGAACTTGCCACAATTTGTTATGGTCCACACAGTCAAAGGCTTTAGAATAGTCAATAAAACAGAAATAGATGTTTTTCTGAAACTCTCTGGCTTTTTCCATTATCCAGCGGATATTGGCAATTTGGTCCCTAGTTCCTCTGCGTTTTCTAAACCCAGCTTGTACATCTGGCAATTCTTGCTCCATGAATTGCTGGTCTGCCTTGCAGGATCTTGAGCATTATCTTACTGGCGTGTGAAATGAGTGCCGCTGTTCGATAGTTTGAACATTCTTTAGTGTTTCCCTTTTTTGGTATGGGGATATAAGTTGATTTTTTCCAATCCGATGGCCATTCTTGTGTTTTCCAAATTTGCTGGCATGCACATACATACTTACATATATTACTGTAGAGCAAGAATCACTCATCGTTGGTATCTATAGAAGACATTACTTATATTTTCATTAATGTTCACTTAGAAAGACTTATAATTACTAAAGATTTTGTTTTTTTGTAAAAAAAATGATCTTGACTGGTATAATATAGTTGTGACAACTGCCTACTCAGCTTACCATTAAATTCGATTCATACGTGATTAAAGTAGAAATCTCTTTAATTGAGTGTAGTGTGCAGTGCAGTGAAGAAGTTGTGAATCGAAGTTCCCACATTTTCTCTAAGTTAAACAGTCCAATAAATTCAATCCCCCTGCCTTCTTTGGTATGCAGCCCCCCTTCTTGTGCCAATTCATTCAATTCTGTGCAGATGTCTCCAACAGTCCAGCAGCTTGACCTTGGATGCCAGAGATAGCCCAAAGAAGATACTTTTACCCTCCTGGCTTTCCTCCTCCCACTTCTACCAACTTGCAAGTCTTGACACATGTTAACTTCATTCATGCATGCGAGTCTGATCATATGTTCCAGGAACGTTTGATCTAGGAGCATGACAATAGTATACTAAGTTTTGTTAATAGGCCCGTGGTGGCTCAGTGGTTAAGACACTGAGTCAGAGGACCATTAAGGTCAGCAGCTCGGCAGTTCAAAACCCAAGAGCATGAGCCACGAGATGGAGTGAGCTCCCATCAACTTGTCCTAGCTCCTGTTAACCTAGCAGTTTGAAAACATGCAAATGCAAGTAGATAAATAGGTACCACTTCAGTGGGAAAATAACAGGGACATGAAAGAAGTCCCCTTGGGCATCCTCCAGGCAATGGTGATGTCACCGGCAAATCCTTTCAATACAGAGGCACCTTGGTAGGTGCTTCTGACACAGGAAAAAAAAAAAAAAAAGCTTTGTTCAACCGTGTTTTTGAATAAACCAGTGTTGGCTGGTTTCATGCAATATTATAAGCCATAAACTAACATTATTGTTATCATAAAAAATGTACAGTTACCAAAAATATGTTAAAACAATACTACTCTACACACACACACCATGGGAAAGATCATGAAATTGGTGATTTTGATAGTTTGGATATTCTAAATTCATAGCCTTAATTTAGATCATGTCTGGCCTGCAATAGTCTAACCAACCAGTGGATGATGGCAAACAGTTACAGAAAATTGTGATGTTATGCTGCTAACTAGACACTCAGATTTTTTTTTCACCCCAGAGATGGCAGCCCAGTTCTCTGGTAAGCTGAGATTTAACGGCTATGTACCAATCTTGTATGACAATCAAGTCATACAAATATACAGATTTTTAAAAAACTCTTTATCAGTCAGTGCAAGGATAGGGTCTTGTGAAGTTCACTATGCTGAGATGGATTTCTAATGTTTTAAATATTCATTTCTGAACTGGAGTTCACAGAACAAATATCTATACACAATTGTTATAAAAAATTTAGAAACTCACAATAATAATAATATTCTATCATACACCAACACACATGCACAAAAATGTATGCACATCCTGAATTTGTTTTGATATCATATTTATAAGGAGCAATGAACACAACCCAGTCATATCTATGCAAATAGAACCAGATTAATTTTTGGTATCTCTTCATTGTAGGAAACAAAATAAATAGAAATTGCTAATTATTGGTTTTGTACCCTTAACTAATTGGTTTTGTCATTAAGAACTAGCAGGAAAGTAAAAATAAAATACTTTAGTAAATATTGTTGCTGAGAAGAGTGGAGGGAATCCTAACTCAGTGATGCTGAGACTTCATAGCCAACTGGGAAATGCCTCAAGGGACAGTTTTACTGCAGTGTGGCATGTTTTGTCAAAGGCCTGTCTCCTGCTACCTGAATATGTTGCTAGTCTCAATTGGATGTGTCAAGACTTAACACCAGGCCCAACTATAAAACTCTCCTCTATGTTTTGCATTCTTAGCAGATACAAAAAGTGTAGGTAAGTAGCTTTATTGCAGAGAAATACTGCAGAGGAAGTCATACATACATAAAAGGTCAAAATATAGCAGTTCCCAGGAAACCAAATAGACATGTTAATCCATCCCAAGGTTTAAATCCTGGTCATTTTCCTCCTGCCTTTTTGAGCCAATGGACTTGAGCCAATGGATTAGTCTTTCCTTGGCCATCTGTCCCTACATGGCCCACAATCACAGGCTTTACCAACTTCAACCCTCATAGGAAGGAGGACGCAATGGATTTAAGTCAGCAAGTGTTTGAGACAAAGTTCTGAAGATGGACTTATACACAATTAAATTAACTACTGTAAAGAATAATTTATCCATCAGTTCCCTTGAACAAATTATGTTATTTAAGCTTTTTTCTATTACAGAGAAGGCTTGCTTCCTCAGTAATTTCTCCTAATATCTCAGGACATCTAAGAATCCTTGAGGACACATTTGAATTGATGGTACTTTAAATGTACCCAAGGCCTGTACTCAAATAGATCCAGTAAGACAATCTTAATTCCAGGCCAATAAAAAGAAAATATTTCCTTATATTACCAATTTCTAGAAATTGTTTAAATACAGGGCCTGCTTAACAGAGATTTCTTGCTTAAATTGTAGCTATGCTTTATAGAGGAATTCAAGGTCAGTGATCTCTGAAAGCTATCAAAGTATTTACAAGTTTGCTATTTATAATGACTAGTCAGAGAATTATAGTTCCCATAAGTTTTCAGGCAGGCAATTAATTTTAACATGGCAAGAAGACATGAGAGAAGGTGCTGGCTTTGAAACAGCATCTATATGTCAAGTCTGTACTATTAAATTATGTTTCATTTTATTGACATTATCATAAGTTATGGACTCAGTAATGTTGCTGCATCGCTCACATTAATTTTTGTAGGGCTTACTCAGGATTCAGTGCCCTTAATTATGATTTCCAAATGCAATATACCAAAAAGAAAGACAACTATAATAAATTGTAAGCCAGTTATCATTTTGGATCTTTCCTGGTATTTAGGGTTTCAGACATTGCAAAATTAGCATGGAGTTTTAGTGTTTAATAAAATTTATGACTCAATTTATCTAAAAGCTGCATTGTCATGAAACAGGACTGTGGAAACTTCAGTTGAATTATTTGCAGTTAAATTTTTGCTGTGGTTATACAACAGCCAAAAACAGAGGAGATTGCACCAAAAATTACAAGGGGAAAACCTATTTAAAAAAAAAAAAATCAAAGGCTTTCCTTTGACAAAGCCAAATTGATAAGCATACTGGTTGCTTTCTGGTATAAAAAGGTTTTTTTTTTTTTTTCTGATGAATATTTGAAGAAAAGAGATTCCAAAAAAGAACTTTCCAAATCTGTTGAGCTGTTTAGTACAGATCTTGGATAATACCCTCAACTCTGTAGCTACAGTATTCAATAGCTTTGTGAAACTAGTGATACACATAAAAGGCTTCTATATAAAGGTTCTTATGGAAATATGACCTTACTTATTCATGAATAAACTTATTGGGCTTTGATTGTCTATCTGAAAATGAACAGTGTCATGGTTCTTATTGTTATTCAGCTTTAACTTAGCTTGTGTCATTTGACAAACCTAAAATTAGCATGCCCATTTCAGTCAAATATCCTTACTTCCTTACTTAGTCCATAATCATTGATCTTTGTTGTGCATACCTTGCTTCTCTAGGATACATGTTTTGCTTGAGCAAGAAGGGCCAGAGGTTAATAGAATAGAGATCTAGATTCTAACAGTTTATTTAGCTGACTTCCTACCCTTTATGTTACATAAGAGTCTAGGGGAATTAAATAGCTCTGCATTCTGATGCACTCCTACATGGAGGTCATTTCTGCATAATCGTTTATAGGGTTAGGCAGTTAATTATCAATTCTTTATCAAAATGAGGTACTGACATGTTATACGAGTATTGACATATATGAAATGAGTAAGATGAAAAAAAATGAATTATGTTAAATAATAGTTTTATACATACCTTTAACACAATATGCTTTAGGATAAAAACAATATTTGAAATTGTGTCTTGGTCTAAAATCAAGTCACTTTGAAACATGCCTAAATGATATATTTCCCTTTCCCGCTATTTCTATTATCAAGCTTAAGTATTATTGGATTCCTAAAAATTCTGATACTCTTTTTTTAGTCTTTGACCAGCATGAATAAAAATATAGACAACAATCCTGCAAATAATTTTGAAGTCTTCTTTTTTTAATTTTTTGCAGGTCAAAATAAAATGTATCGGTATCAGACTTTAAAAAGAAACATGCAGGCTAGTTTTTTCTGCAGCATGTTCCATTTAAATATAGCTAAGAACTAAGCTAGGAATATTCATTGTCTGATATGAAGTTGTTTGTATGATAGAAGTGTGCTGGTTACAGAAGAGGGAGAAAGTGAGTATACATGGCCAGTATTACTAGAAATAACTCATTCTATTATTTTAAGAAGCCATTTATAGTTGAATGGTAGATCAGCAATTTGATTTTTTATCTGTCTTTTTTCCTTTAGCTCTACCTACCAGCCTTTTGCAATAAATAATCTTAGCATTTTTCATCTCATGTTTCATAATTAACCATATTCTGTCAATCCACCCTAAATAGAGGCTGATTAGAAGAAATCCATCCTTAGTTTTCTTTGTCTGCTCCAAAACTGTTTGTAATAATTTCCTCAATAGTTTTCTTTATGTGCATATTAAATTAAAATAGCATTTTCAATAGAATAAATCACAGTTTTAGTGTATAACCGTAATACCCCACCTTCTCTCTCTCTCTCTCTCTCTCTCATCTTAATGTTGAGCTGTGTGTTTTGAATCTTTAAATAGAATACTGCTAGATATTCTATGTTATACAAAAACAGTTGTTAAAGACAGCATCTGTTGTTATATTGCATAAACCAAGGGCAGACAAAGATGGCCAGCTGCCTCAAAAGAGGGCATCAAGTAGTCCATAACACAGGGCAAAAAGAAAAATTAAAAAGAGGGTTTCTATACTGTTCTATATGTAGGGCTTATTGAATTACTGCAAATTATTGCTGAATTTCTTTGGTTATTGGTTAGTAGCTTCATCAATAAATATTAGAAGTTCTTATTATTAGAAGTTCTTAGATTTCTTGTAAGCTTGACTAAACAGTGCAGTCTTGCTTGCAAGGTGAAGCCTGACAATGGATGGGAGAGGGACATGCTACTATTCAATTTCATTTGTTCGTCCTAGTCTTCATATATCAAATCTGTATAGTTTTTTCTTTTTAATATAATTGTTATTGAAATTATGTGATTTGATAAAACTATAATCTAATTTTACTGAATCTGTATTTTATAAAGAGAGCCAGTTTGGAATGGTGTTCAGTCATCAGGCTAGAAACTGGGAGACTACTAGTTCTAGTCCTGCCTTAGGAACAAAACCAGCTGGGTGACCTTGGGCCAGTTACTCTCAGCCCTAGGAAGAAGGCAATAGCAAACTACTATTTTGAAAAATCTTTCAAAAAACTACAAGAATTAGTCCAGGTAGTCACCAGGAGTCAAAAACTGACTCAAAGGCACACACACCCCTTTATAAGAATAATAAGAATTGAAAACAAAGCTGTATTCAAAAATATATTTTTATTTTTTTTATTTTCTACCCCACCTTTATTATTTTTATAAATAACTCAAGGTGGCGAACATACCTAATACTCCTTCCTCCTCCTATTTCCCCCACAGCAACAACCCTGTGAGATGAGTTGAGCTCAGAGAGAGTGACTGGCCCAAGGTCACCCAGCTGGCTTTCATGCCTAAGGCAGGACTAGAACTCTCAGTCTCCTGGTTTCTAACCCAGCCCCTTAACCACCCGACCAAACTGGCTTTTTTTTTTCCACAGAAGCTCCAATCTCATGACCTTTTCATAAAAGTTATAATAGATGACTAGGTTTACTTATGGATTGGTAATTGATTACAAAACAGACATCAATGAATGGATGCAGCAGTGATGGGGAACAGTTCCATTGATAGAAGGATTTAAACAATGGCCTTTCAAAGATCTATAATGGAACCAGTACTATTTAACTTGTGCATAAGTAATCTGAAGTTAGGTGTGTGCAGCTGGGTGACAGTGGGTGGAGAATGAATGCAGTTCAGTGTAAACAAGCACAAGAAGATATACACTGAGGGAGGAAAATATCTTGACCAAACATATATGCTAGTGACTTTTAGTGACAGTAACTGAGCAGGCAAAGAATGTTGGGATTGTAATAGCTTGATATACAACAACAGTTATACCTGTTGTTAGAAAGCAAATTAGACTCTAAAGTAAAATGGCCAATTTGATAATACCTTTATGTAAGTCACTAGTGCTACCACACTTAAAATATTACATATACTTCTTGTCACGTACTACAGAAAGGAGATTATAGTATGAAAAATATGCAGGGGGGGGGGAACATGATCAAGGGCCTAGGGCAGGTCCCCTTGAGGAAAGATAAAAATCTTCAGCCTTTAAAATACAGGAGCAAGTGAAGTAGAAACATAATTCATTATGTATAAAATTAAGGATAACACCAGAAATAAAAGTATGGATTTTCTGGTTAAAATGAAGTTCTCCTCCCCTCTATTTCTCTCTTTGTCTCATAATCTCATAAATACTATATTCAGGAAGTAAGGAAGCCAAGTGACCAATTTAAGTATAATAGAATAAATTACTATAGGTAAGAATGGAATGTTGTCCATAGAAAATATAGAATTGTAATTTTACCATTAATAATTATCTTTTTGTATAATATCTGCATGTTGCACACTAAAACACTAGTTAAACATTATAGCACTTTATAAAGTGCCTGGAATGTTCTTTTGTCAGCAAAGTGGATTATCTTTATTTTCTATGAGCAATCAGGAATGAGCAATCAGTAATACTCTTGACACATTAATTTAAAATGGCTGTACATAATAAACGCATGTTTAATATGTTCCAGGCAAATCTTCATTTAATGTTTTCAGTAAAAATATAACAGTAATATTCTAGTCCTTATCTAGTTTAATAGCATTTGTCTATATGCCACTAATACAATTAAAAGCAAGAACCAATCATTTTATTTGCTTGGCCTGATGAGTTCCATAGCTCTAGAAATAGATTCTTTGGAGTATTATATCCTTTTGGAGTACCGTGTGAATTTTGTAGAGAATAGAAAAATCAACAATATATGGGAATGTTTTAATAGCATTTCTTCAACTGGAAAAAAGGAACAATAGTATAATGAAATAAGTCTAGTTATTTTGTGTTCTAAACATATAAATAAATAAATGTTTATAATTATTTTATAGCTATTATTGAGATCATTTACTTATTTATCAAATTCATATAGCCACCCATCTCACGGATGTGACTCTGGATGGACAATTAAATCAACAATTAAACATCAAACCTTAAAAGCATCAAAAACAATTAAAACATAAACAGGAACATGAATGCATCAAGATCTCACACACAATACACATTTTGTGGTCTTCCTGTTTTTCTGGAACCCTAGGCCTGCTGGCAAAACCATGTTTTAAGGGATTTCTGGAAAGACAGGGTCAGGACTAATCACACCTTGGGTGTGATTATATCTCTCCACCCACCCAAAGTCCTGCTATGTTGCCTCATTGGGGTGATGGTGGTGGAGGGTTGTTCCCGTGAGAAATGAGCAAAGAATATTGGGAGTGTATGCCAAGACTATATATTCTCAGCAGGGTCACCCAAGGTGTGAAGGTCATCCCAGCTGCCCAGCTAAAGCAAGCAGGTGTCCAAACTGCCAGGAACCACGCTGAGACAAGGAACTAGTCTCTAATGTTTTATTGCTTGTACATAACAGGAATCCTAACAAACTGAAGAAGCGTGGGAAAAACCCAGCCATATAAACCCCAAAGTTAAGGCGGTCCCAATCTGTGTCTCTTTGAATGGCTACCTAATTCCTCAGTGCTACACATGCGCTTAACAGTCTGGATGGGAGCCCCCTGCTTGCCATCCTTACTCATGACATCACCCTCCCCTCCAGATTCACATTCCATTTCAGCTCCCTCCCCTCCAGAGTCTTGATAAGATTGGCTGTCTGCTTCTAAGGTCCCATGGGAACTGGGCAACAATGGAAAGTCTTCAAAGGAAAACTCCTCCAAGGACGACTCAGTGCTGCTCTCCAGGTCTGATAATGCTTCTGGCCCAGGTGGCTGCTGCTGGAAAATAGCTAGATAATTAGAAAAGTCATCCCCCCTCCCTCCTGGGAAATGTAAGCCCGAGGTGGAGGGCTGCGGTTCCCCCACCTCCTCTGTAACTGGAGTCAAGGCTTCAGGCGGGGGGGGGGGGGAGGTGCACACTCACGAACTCTTCTGCTTGGGATTCTTCGGCCTGCTCAGCCAAAAGAGGAATCTTGGGTAGAGTGCAAGGCTTGGGTTTGTGAGGAAAAAGCTGATGGAAACTATGAACCAGTGCTGGAGCATGTACATCTCTGGCATTCTCCCATGTGCGCTCTTCCTCAGGGTACCCTTTCCAGTGTATGAAATATTGGATGCCCCTTCCCCTCCTCCTAGAGTCCAGAATTTCCTCGACTTTGTATTCCTCCTCCCCCTCCACAATTACCGGAGGGGGGGGGCAGTTGTGATCGTAAGGTACTTGGAGGAGGGTCTTTGGCTAGCAAGGCTCTGTGAAAGACTGGATGGATTTTCATGGATGCTGGCAGCTTTAAGCGATAAGCCACTGGATTTATCTGCTGTACCACAGTGAAAGAGCCCACAAACTTAGAGTCCAATTTCTTGGAGGGTCTGGTAGAGTTCAAAAACTTGGTAGAGAGCCACACCTTGTCTCCTACCGCAATCACTGGCCCTTCCTGTCTGTGAGCATCCGCAGCCCTCTTGTAAGCACTCTTTGCCCTGTTCAGCTGCTCCTTTAACAACTCCTGTGTGGCTTGTTGCTCTTTAAGAAAATCAGCCGTGGCTGGAACAGTTCCCTGCTGGGAGGAGGTGGGCAACACCCGAGGGTTAACCCCGTAGAGTGCCTGGAAAGGGGACATCTTGGTAGAGGACTGCACAGAATTATTATATGTAAATTCTGCCATGGGTAGCAGGGCTGGCCAATTGTCTTGCTGATAAGTGGTGTAACACCTGAGATACTGCTGTAACCATTGGTTAATTTTCTCAGCTTGCCCATTACTGGCAGGATGATGCACTGATGACAGGTGGATCTGGACCCCTAATGACTGGAAAAGGGCCCTCCAGAACCTGGAAGTGAACTGTGGGCCTCTGTCACTCACCAAGTGATTCACCATGCCTCTATACCTAAACACGTGGTCCATGAACAACTGCTCTGTGGCTGGTGCAGATGGGAGGCCCTTGCAAGGAATAAAATGTGCCATCTTTGTGAAAAGGTCCACCACCACCACCAGTATGGAAGTCAGCCCCTGGACCGGGGGTAAATCAGTGATGAAATCCATGGAGATTGTATCCCAAGGCCTACTGGGGGTGGTTAGGGGTTGCAAGAGTCCTGTGGGTTTCCCTGGGAGAGGCTTGTCTCGTATGCAGGTGTAACAAGAAGCAACGTAACCCTTTATGTCTGCAGTCATCTTAGGCCACCAGTAGTCTCTCAGAGCTCTATGGAGAGTATTGAAAACACCTCCGTGGCCTGCCGTTTGGTGGTCATGGCAAAGTATCAGTACTTCTTCCCTCAATGAAGGGGGAATATATAATCACCCACTATGCCAGAGAATTCCTGCCTCCACAATGAATGGTGAGGCAGTGTCTTGCGGGACCCTCTGGAGGTCATCCATCCTGGCCCTGGCATACGAGTCTTGTTGCTGCTGAGCTCTGACTCTTGTAAATAGGTCCTCTGCTTGTCTGCCTGCTGCTAAAATCTCTGTTTGGCTCCCCCTCATAGACTGATCAAAGTTGTGAGGTTGTAATATAGTAGCCTGTACCTCCTGGTGAGTGGCGGGGGTTGCCTGAAAGGATCGAGACAGGGCGTCTGCAAGCAGTTTTGCGCCCCGGGCACATAAGAAATAACAAAATTGAAACAGGAGAAAAACTGGCTCCATCTAATTTGGCGTGGGGTGAGGGATCTGGTGTTTTGTAGAAGCTGTAAATTCTTGTGATCGGTACAAACTTTCACAGGAAGGGCTGCACCTTCCAGCCAGTGCCTCCACTCTTGGAATGTTGCTTCAATTGCCAGCAACTCCTTGTTAAAAACATCATAGTTTCTCTCTGCTGGTGAGAGCATGCATGAAAAAAAGGCACAAGGAAGCAATGCACTCTCGGTTTTGTTTGTATATTGCAATAACACTGCCCCAATGGCAATATCTGAAGCATCTGAATGCATTATAAATTCCTTCATGGGATCAGGGTGTCTTAACCGCGGCTGAGATGCAAAGAGTTGCTTAAATTCTTGGAAGGCTGCTTGCTGTCTCTCCCCCCAACTGAATTTTGATCCCTTCTTCAAAAGCTGTGTGAGAGGTCTAGCTCTGTCACTGAAATTCTTTATAAAACGCCTATAGAAATTGGAAAATCCTAGAATTCTTTGTACATCTTTAACATTTCGGGGAGGTGGCCAAGAGAGAATTGCCTGGACCTTAGAAGGATCCATGGATATGCCTTCCTTTGAGACATTATAGCCCAGGAAATGTAATTCAGTTAAATCAAAGGCACACTTCTCTAGCTTGGCGAACAGCCTGTTCTCTCTCAGTCTTTGTAAGACATTACGTACATGGGTTACATGAGTTGTAGCATCCTCAGAGAAAATTAATATGTCATCTAGATAAATGACCAGATACTTATCTAGTAAATCAGAGAAAACTTGATTCATAAATCTGGAAAATATGGCTCCTGCATTAGACAACCCAAAGGGCATAACAAGGTACTCAAATTTACCAAACCTGGTGTCGAAGGCAGTCAGATATTTGTGCCCCTCTTTCACCCGGATCAGATTGTACGCACTCCTGAGATCCAACCTGGTAAAAATGCGTGCCTTCTGTAAGCGATCTAGCAGATCCGAGATTAAGGGCAGAGGATAGGATTCTCTTTTTGTTTATTTAAAAAACTGAAGTTGTGGACCACTCTCATGGGTGTCTCCTGGGTTGCAGGTGCCAACGGGTCAGGCTTCTTTGGTACGAAGAAGGTAGGAGCAGACGCTGGGGAAGTAGATGGTCGGATAAATCCCTTTTGGAGATTGGAGTCCAAGTAATCCTTTAAGGTGGCTAGTTCCTTGGGAGACATGGGATATTGTTTCCTTGCTGGAACCCTGGCTCCTGGTATCAACTCAATGGTGCAGTCACAGTCCCTATGGGGGGGGGGGTGTAGTGCTGTTGCCTCTTGTTCGGTGAAAACATCTGCAAAATCTGCATACTTGGCTGGCAACTGGACCCCCCCTGCTTCCGTGACTGCGTTGGTTGCTGGAGAGCGTGGAGCGGTTTGAATCTTGTGGTGCTGGCATTCCTTAGCTGGGAAGGAGATTGCTCCTGTAGTCCAGTTCAGCAACGGGTTGTGGATCCTCAGCCAAGGCGTGCCTAGGATTACCGGCATATTAAGCGATGCAGTAACATAAAGCTGGATCCACTCAGTGTGGTCTCCCATTGTCAGTTGCACCAGTTCTGTGAGTCTTCTAATCGGCCCTGCCTTGAGGGGCTGGCCGTCAATGGTCTCCACTTCTATGGGGCATGGCAATTCTCTAGTCGGGATGTTGAAGTCTTGTACGGTCTGCACATCAATAAAATTTGTTGAAGCTCCAGAATCCACGATGGCCTCTAGCTTGACCTGGTGCTCTGGGCTGATGTGCATGATTATGGGTAAGTAGTAAAAGCCTTGCCTGGAATCCTCGGAATGAGCCCTCCTTAATTGATTGATGGTCTCCCTGCTGAGCTCTGTGGAGGGAGACTGATGGAGCTTCCCTGGTTGGAAGCAGAGGCGGAGATGGTTCCTGTTTCAGCTGCTTGCCTTGGGGGTCTTACTGAAGTTGCTTGGCCTCTCACTGGGCAAGCTCTCACCATATGCCCCTGGGCTCCACAGTAGAAACAAAGGTCTCTCTCTCTCCTTCTCTGCCTCTCAGCCTCAGAAATCAGTCACCTGCTCGCCCCAATCTGCATTGGTTCCTCTTGTGCTGAGTGAGTGGATGCTACGGAGAGAGCTGGAAATCCTGGAAACGCTCTGAGGGTCCTGTTTCTCCCTGGCTGCATCTGCCTGAGCTCCTCTAGTCTGGCATCTATGACCACCGATAACTGATATAAGGCTTCTAGGGTAGCTGATGTTCCCTGGTGCACTAATTCATTCTTAATTTCCTCATCCAGCCCCTGTTTGAATTGGTCTTTTAATGCACTCTCATTCCAGTCCAGATCTCCTGCTAACAACTTGAAATCAGCAATGTAGATTCCCACCCTCTTGTTACCTTGCTTGAGCTTCCGAATTTCCCGGCTGGCCGTGGCCTCTCTGATCGGGTCGCCAAAGTGTGCTCGGAACCCTGCCAAAAAGTTCTGGTAGTCATTGAGAATTGGGTTGTTGTTGTCCACCATGGGAATAGCCCATTTGGCTGCTGGTCCCTTTAGCAGGCTTAGGATAGGGGTGACTCTGGTTCTGTCTGTGGGAAACTCTGCTGGTCTGCTGTCGAAAAACATTGTGCACTGTGTGAGAAAGGTTCTCAACTGTCCTGCTTCTCCTCCGAACTTCTCTGGTAGGCTGCCCTGGGATCTCAAGACTACTGGCAGGCATGGTGCTGCTGCTGCTGGCGCTGGTTGTGGGTTAGGCGGAACTGGTTGTTGTAACTGCTGTAGCATGGCAGCTTGTAATGTGTTAACCTGTAGATCTACCTGTTGTTGGTGTTGCTGCAGGGCTGCTGCCAATTGTTGGATGGCGAGCCACATTTCTTGGTTTTCTGAAGACATTTCCAAATGTCTCTCCTTAATTTCTTGTTCCTCCCTCTTTCGATGGGAGTAGGTGTTTGTTAGGATTGATGTCCTAACTTCCAGGAAACACGCTGAGACAAGGAACTGGTCTCTAATATTTTATTGCTTGTACATAACAGGAATCCTAACAAACTGAAGAAGCATGGGAAAAACCCAGCCATATAAACCCCAAAGGTTAAGGCGGTCCCGATCTGTGTCTCTTTGAATGGCTACCTAATTCCTCAGTGCTACGCATGCGCTTAATAGTCTGGATGGCAGTCCCCTGCTCGCCATCCTTACTTATGACAGCAGGCACCTACATGGGGCAGCCGAGATACAGGAAGATGCTGGAGGTAGATGATTACTTTAGTAACAATGGCAAAAGTATCAATTCATACTGCATGTGAGAAGGCAATGGTAAATCACTCATGTATTTTTACCAAGTGATTGCCAACATAGTGCCAGATGATGGGCTTCTCAGGTTGGATGGCACTCAATAAGATATGAGGAAGAGCTGAAAATATTTTGGAGTACTAATGGTTTATATCATGTTGCTAGATTAAAGCCTTCAGGACATCTCCTTGCTGATGTTGCCATACACAAAAATAAAAAGTTGCAAAGACAGAATTACAGTAGGAACACAGAAGCATGAATACAAGAGAGGTCAAGACAGTGAAAGATGAAATTAAACAACTACAGACTTACATCTTAGACATCAGCAAATTGAGATGGACTGGAATTGAACACTTTTAGTCAGAAGATTACACTATTTAGTATTCAGGACTTGAAAAACAAAAAAGAAACAGTGTTGCTTTTATAGTTAGGAAGGGTATAGCAAGAACAGTACTTGACTACAATGCAATGACTGAATAATACTGAATAACATCAATGAAGTTTCATGGATAACCCTTTAATAAGATGATCATTCAAGTTTATGCTCCAGTCACTGGGGCAGAACAAGAGGAGGTTTATGAGTTTTATGATCAAATTCAAATTGAAATCAACAGAAAATGCAAGCAAGATGTACTGCTTCTAGTTGGAGATTGGATGCCAAATTTTGAAATATTAATGAAGAAAACATAGTTGGATTATATGGCTTAGGAAAACAAAATGAAGGAGAAGTTATCAATTTCTGCCACTCCAGTGATTTCTTCATAGGTAACGCCATCTACAAACAACCAAAACAACACCTCTATACATGGACATCACCAATGGGGTATATAGAAATCAAATTGACTATATTGTTGGTAAAAGGAGGTAGAGAACCTCAATTATAGCATCAAAGATATGGCCAGGGGCTGACTGTGGAACAGATCATGAACTGCTCATGCATAAGCTGCAAGTTAAGCTAAAGAAGAATAAAATGAACTAGCCAATATGGTATATATTTGAACATATACCCACCATTTTCAAGGAGAACATCAGGAATCACTCTGAAGTTCTGAACTTCATTGATGGACAGAAAGAGGAATTGTGCAACGAACTTAAAGAGGCCATTAAGGATGAACATGATAAAAGACTGCTAATGATGAAGAAAAAGAAGAAAACAAACTGGGTGTCAGAACAAACTGGAAATTTCCAAGAAGAGAAGCCAAAGCCAAGAAAGACAAAAATCTCAGGAAGAAACTTAACAAAGAGTTTCAGAGAGCTGTTAGAAGAGACAAGAAGCAATATCACAACACTGAAGATGGAAACAGACATGGAAAAACAAGGAATCAAGAAAAGATCTCTGAACCCAGAAGAACTGGTATGCTAAAGGACGCCAATAGACAGATAGGAGATCAAACAAAGATGGAAGGAGTATATAGTCAGTGTCATTGGGAACCCTAGGTAATATTTTTTAAATAATCTACTAAAATACATAGTATCAAATGTTATAATACAAATATATTGGTGCAGCTGCTACCTGGTCAAGGGAAGAGGCCAGCAAATTATTCTCCTTATATTTTGTATGCCCAAATTCCTACTCCCAAAGTGTAGAGACCTGAACAATTTCATGAAGAAAGAAGGTAAGTAGGAATGGAATTTTGTGGGATTTACATGGTAGAAACTGTTTGCACAGCCAATTTACCTTCCTGATTGATAAATCTTACAATAGGAAGTCTTACAGCAGCAACACCTATTTGTAGAATGCCCCTTGAAGAGACTTATTGGATGCCTACTGTGTACTCTTTTCAGTGCTAATTGAAATTTAGAGGCCTTATACATGCAATCATTGCTTATCCATTAGTAACTTCGGACTTATATGATCTCAGACCATCCTTGGCACAGTATTTGGCAGCCTAACCAATTTATTCCTGGCTTAGCAGTGATGTATCTAGAATTGCTCAAAATGCAGTATTTCCATTTTCAATGCTGAAGCTCTGTAGAACATTGGTAGCTATTTCAATCACCCCATGTCTTGGTTCCTAAAGTCAGGCTAGATTTTCCTGTATTCCCATAGAAATTTAGCTGCTACAGTGTCATGCTGAGATGCTAGAACTAGTATTCAGAAGATACTCTTAAAACGTTACAGAGAGAGGTAGAGACCCTGACAGATTTGGTTCTTTCCCTTAAATCAAACAATATACTTTTAAAAGATGATTGGAGAAATGTGCACCACACAAACTTCAATGAGGAATCTAAGATACAGATTGAATGCCATTCTTCAAATTCTCCTATTGGATAGCTGGAAAAAAGAACCGGTTGGTTCAGTATGTTGAAGATGATGCAGAGAAACAAAAGAGTTATTTTCATTCTGAGGGTCCAAAAAATGAAAACGGAAGAGGCATGGCAGTACCATCAGTTTTCCAAACTTTGCGAGTCTTTGTATATCTTTGGCACCATTTTAAGCTATCCAAAATACTGTTCATACAAGCTAATAATTTAGCGGTAATTTACCCGCTGCATATTCATATTACATTATGATGCAACTGCATATTATAGAGTTGGGCAGCATACAAGTTTATTATTATTATTATTATTATTATTATTATTATTATTATTATTATTGTCAGAATTACATAGCATCAGACTTTTCAAATATAATCCATGGTGGGCATGGACTGAAACTAAATCGACTTAAGTATCATCCCACACTGGCTATTTTGATGTCTTTGTCAAGTCATGATCTCTCAGGTTGGCCTAACAATGTGTACTTAAAGATGACTTATAAATTGAAATTTGAAATTTGATTATTAGAGCAAAATAAAAATAAAGTGACTTAGCTTAGAAAAGTAAGCTTTGTTATATAAATTAAGTCACAAACAACATTGCAGCACACATTCTTCCTATGGATTTTCTTATTACTGGAATTGCATTGATTGCTCACCAGTTTCCAATTTCGTATAGAAATTAGCAACTTTGTTGCAGAGAAAGCTATCCATATAAGGATTGCATGGCAAATGCCACAATAATGCACCACCAATTCAATGTGGTCTGACATCACTGAGGGCAAGGAGTGCAATTGCTAATTAAAGCAAGTGAAAGGACAATTCAAAGCACACATTTTCATAACTGAAATATTGGGGGAGGGGCTAGAAGATCAAGCCCAAGGGAAAAAATGTTGTGACATGGCTGCTAGCAGTCCTATAAGCTTGGAAATTATTTCAGCTCAGCTGTGTTTAATGAACTTGTATTCCAGGTAGCTTCTGAAGCAATTGCCTAACCTAATTCTGGATGAAAGATTAGGCAGCAAGAGGAGAATTGCTCAAAGCTAGCCAGCGATATACTGTACACAGCTGAGTAAGGATGACAACCTGCATTTCTCTTCTTTGGTTAACCATCAGCTATTATAATACAGTATACTCTGTCTTTATAATAATTCTAGTAGATAGGAAATGTCAGTGGAAAAATTCTGGTCTGAAAATGATGATTTATTTTAAAAGAATAACATTTCAGGTTGAAAAGTAGGGTAAACCTGAGGCTAATGACTCTTTAAAGCCATCCTGCTAAACATACCAAATCCTCTGTGATGTTTTTTCCTGCTGCTCCCTTCAAAATCATCATAAGCAATTCTAAGAGCATTGTGAAACTGCTTATATTGGATAAATATTATTTCATAGCTCCAGAAATACACTTATGTACTTTTGTCAAAGCAGAGTGCATACTGCTTCAGGTCAGGACTGACTTCTATCTTCTTCATGCTTCTTGCTTAATAAAGTTGCTGCTGGCTTAAACAGTTCACCAACTGGAAGGCTTCACTGCATAAGCCTCACCAGCCTTCAGGAAAGCCTTCCTTTCTCAGTAAACTCCTGAAACCTCTCATGAAGGCATAAGGAAACAGATGCTCAAAAGAAAAAAATTGATACATAGCAAGTTTTGCATTGGCCCAGACTGAATGAATATTTTGGGTGAGGGCTTCAACCTATTTGCTTCTGATCTGGAGAAAAGGAGGAGCCAGTCTGAAAACTGTATAATTAGTTTGCTGAAAATCAGCAGATAGTACTGATATGGCATGTTCCTGGCATTTTTAAATGCTGTAAAATAAAATATGCCATAACTCCTGTGGCTGATATTCTGAAGTGATGAAGTCTAGAAGTAGTCCCATTTAATTTGGTAGGAAAAAAGAATCCAGATTCAAACTAAAATAGTAGACTTTAAACATATTAAATTATTTAGTTCTTACCTTTGTTTGAGGAAGCAAAAAATACATAGGCCCTTGCTTTCTTATCTTGTGCTTGCCCAAAGGCTTCCGTCAGCCTGTCAAATTGCATAATGTCTCTTGTTAAGCTAAGTGCCTACTGCAAAGGATTGTTTTTTGTTTTTGTTTTGCTAAAACAATGTATGCACAAATCTTGCTTCTTAAAATTTTTACTGCCTGTACCTGAGAGGTGCTAAGGTTTAGTGACGTTGCAAAATGCCCCACATTTGAAAAGGTGGCTCTTAACTGAAAGACATAGATTTTTTTTTCAGTGATTGCTAACTTTTAATTTGAATAACACCAAAAACCTAGAAAATGTGGGGTGTAGAGTCAGATCCAGTATAGATCCAATATAGAAAGAGTGGATTATGAATAACCAAGAAAACAAACATATAGCTCATAGAACAAATCAAGAGTTTTTAGTTGAGGCACAAATGACCAGTCTCAAATTATCATATTTTGGACACATTATGCAAAGTCTCAGATATCAAATATATCAATATATATTCTTTGATAAGTATATAATTCTGAAAAAAGATGGAGGAAAGAGAAGAGGACACAGCAGTAAAGTGGATGGACTCGGTTACATAGCAAGGGGTGTGACATTGGAAGACATTAATGGCCAAGTTGGGGACAGATCATCCTGGAGAATGCCTATCTATCTGGTCACTAACTTGATAGAATATAATCAAACAATCAATTGATAAATATGACATCTCGTGACATATTATTCCTTATCACTATTGATTACCTAGGAGAACCTTAACCTAGAATATCTACTTGTGTTATATTTTGCCCACCACTGCAGTTGGAGTCTTCCTATTATTTATCTGTTCATTATTGGCATCAATATCATGCTGATATAGAATTTTTGTGAGAGATAGAGCAGTACTATAAATGTTTCTGCAGAGTGGTGAAAAATTAGGGACTGCAAAGAGCTCCAAAGGAATATCTGCACATTAGGGGAGTGGACATCAAAATGGCAGATGTCATTCAGCATGAGCAAATGTAAAGTGATGCACATTGGTGCCAAAACTCCTAATTACTCATACAAACTAATGGGATCAGAGAAAGCAGTGACTGATGAGGAAAGAGATCTTAGAGTAATGGTAAACAGTTCAATGAAGGTGCTGACACAGTATGCATCTGCTATAAAAACAAAAGGACAGCAGCATGTTAGGAATAGTAAAAAAATGCTATTGAAAATAGGGATGCTAATATCATAATGCCCTTATACTCTCTCTCTCTCTCTCTGTGTATGTTTGTATGTTTGTATATATGTGTATGTGTGTGTGTGTGTGTGTGTGTATCTATCTATCTATCTATCTATCTATCTATCTATCTATCTATCTATCTATCTATCTATCTATCAATGGCACAACAGTTCTGGTTGCCACACATCAGAAAGGATACAGAAGAACTATAGAAGGTTCAGAGGAGGGCAACTAAGATGACTAGGGCAGGGGCTGGAGCAGCTTCCCAATTAGGAAAGGTTGTGACATTTGGGACTTTTAGTTTAGAAAGGGAATGAATGAAAGGAGAAATGATTGAGGTGTTTATGCATCTTTATGTACTATAGATGAAGTGGTGAGTAGTAGCTCATTTCCCCTTTCTAAAATGCTAGAACCAGAATTCACCCAATGAAATTGAATCTTGGAAGTATCAGGACAGACAAAAGGATTATTATTTTTTTTAACACACATAATTAATCTTTGGAATTTGCTACCGTGGGATGTGGTGCTGGCTATTAACTTGACTGGCTTCAAAAAAGTAATAATCTTAATATTATTTGGTTCCTCACATTCAGCAATATGAGGATAATAAAATTGGCCTAACAAGTGGATTGTTTTAAATTTATGAAAATAATATATAAGATGTATGTTAGCATTTGAATGTAATATCTAGTTCATATATTATAACACAGGGATGGAGGAAAGAAGGAAGAGGAGAAGGAAAGTTCATCAGTGTATATGTGTATGCCCTGTACAATTTGTATATAAATGTGTTTGTATGCATGAATGTGAACACATGTATATGATATGCAACCCCTAACTCCTGCCTCAGCGACTGATGTGGTTTTGTGGGAGCTACCATTTTAATGAAAAGTAGAACAATTGCTATATTTTCTTGGATTTCTATATTTTCTTGAAGTCTACAAGAAGATTTGCTTTTGGAAAAATTGAAGTCTAGTGCATGTACGTTGTATGTAAAAAGACTCAGATTCAGTCCTGTTATGTTCAGGTAGGGATGGTAAAGATTTCTTCCTAAAACACTGAAAAGCAACTGCCAGAACCTGCAGAGAATTCCAGTTAATGGACCAGTGATTTCAGGTGGCATAATGCTGATTCTGATCAAATTATTGAACACTATATAAAGAGATTTTAATAATCTCACCTGATTTTCCTACTTGCACCCTTAGTGGAGACTATGTATTCCAAACTGTTTATAGCTAAATAATACTTTAACACTACTTATATTCAAGTGTCAAACTCAGTCAATCTTCTTTCAATTAAGTTGACAGTATTTTGGAATTAGAGAGCTGGTTTGGTGTAGTGGTCAAGGCACTAGGTAGAAACTGGGAGACTGTGACTTCTAGTCCTGCCTTAGCCACAAAACAAGATGGGTGACCTTGGACCAGTCACTCTCTTTCAATCGTAGGAAGAAGACAATGGCCAACCCACTTCCAAAAATCTTTCCAAGAAAACTGCAGGAACTAGTCCAGGTAGTCATGAGGAGTCAACATGGACTCAAAGCAACCCCCCCCCCCCAAAGAGCATATAAATTAATCCAGCATGGGGTGGATAGATGGATGACTGAATTAATAGACAGAGATAGATAGATAGATAGATATAGACAGACAGACAGACAGATATAGTTAGAGATTTCCTGATTTCTGTCATCTTGTTTGAACTATATAGACACTAATAACTATGACAAGTTACTCCAGAATGGGTCACTCAGTATGATTCTGACATTTTTATAACCTTGTTTGCATTTCCCAAAACTCAAAACATCACCAGTGCTTCTCTGAATACAGCATCTTTATTTGTTAACATATCTTAGTAAGTGCATTTGCTGGAACTATTTGCAATAGAATCTGTTCCTGAAAACTGCAGTAGTCATTTGTCATAATCAACCTTTGTAGTTTGACTTGGGAAGAATGTTTCAGAGGTTAGTGAAGAGTTTAATGATATCCTCAGCCCTACATATGAAAATGTATAAAAGACTTGTTCTGGTGGTATAGTAATCTAGGTAATAGGTAGACTTCTCCTTTTCCCTTAGGTCAGTTGTAAATATATGGTATTTCTTTCTACTTACTCTGACATGGATTGGTGGAATATTTCTAGCATTTTTTAAAATTAATACATACATTCTTCTGAAAACATTGACATTACACATATAGGTGCATTGTATGCAAGTGTTTTAGCTGCTTGGATGTTGCTTGCACTCAGGTGAATGAAAATCTAAAAAAACCTGACTATTTCCTTCCTGAAATTAAGCAGTTCGCAGTATAATTAGGGCATCTTATGCTCCTAAGAATCAGTCTGTCTCACTTTTTGCTAACATCATATACCAAACAGTAACACAAACTCAGAATGTCCCAGTAGAATGAAGTGTATGATTCAGGTAAGTATTTTTGTAATCCTTAATTTCCTTTTATTTATTTGGATCCAGCTGGCTACAATGAAAGTAGCAAGAAAGTAGATTTTTTGTATTTTGACCTTAACAGATTTGATGGAAATGTATAATGGAAGCCAGGAACTGCACTGCAGGGAAAATAATCAACCCACTGTTTTGGATTAACCTTGCTGTCTAGTTTGGCAGAGTACACAGAAGGCGGTGAGAAGAACTGTCTCCTCTTCATAAGAATACACTCACCATTGAATCCATTATAAGAAAACTCTGCATGAAATACAACAATACGTGTCCATAATATTCTACTGTCATTTAAGGTCAGTTTAACCTTCTTGAAGATGAAGCCAAGAACTCCCTAAGTTAATCATCATCTACTGCAGAGCGGGTGGTTATTTGATTTTGAAGTTTTGTCAAAGAAGGAACAAGCATGTAAGAAACTGTTGAAATGTGAGCTTCATTGAAACAAGGTCACAGTGATCCCAGTTTCAGGACAGGGCTTCAATATTATAAGGCCCTGAAAGGGGGCTGGTGGGGGAGAAGCATTCTGTTCCAATTATTAAGACAGTTGTTCAATACTATTCTTGCAGAATAAATCCAGACTGACATCTGCTTACTTTCATTAACAGGTGGTGCCTGGATCATTTGTTGTATTTTTAATTCATATATATTTAAGTATAATAGGGATCAGCAGCATTTCACCCGAAGATGCTATAATAGCTATTAAACAGCAAAAGATGCTCCTCCCTGCCAATAAAATAAAGTAAAATTTTAATGGCTGAAATCTAAGAACACTGAAATAGTGCAAGAGCTTTCATTGAAAGCCCCCCCCCCCTCGAATTTTGGTTGATCTGGTAAAAAAGAAAAAGAAACAAAAAGAAACAAACAAAAAAGAAAAGCACAGAGAAAAAAAATCTGGGTTCTTTTATCAAGCTAGATCTAGTCTGGAAATGCAAAGGCTCGAGACAAAACTTTTCCCCCAAATTTTCTAGAATTATTCAGTATTGCCAAGGTTTTTATTTTATTTTATTTTATTTTATCTAAACTGAATCTAAGCTTGCAAACTGTCTGATTCTTAAAACTGTATTTTCCTGTCCCAAACATGTTTTTGTCCTCTTTGTGATTCCGTCCTACTCTTCAGGTACCATTTCCACTTTATAACCTCTCCACTTTTGTTCTTGATTTATGACAAGCTGGAGACAGTGGAATCTCAATAATGCAAAATTTTAGCCTGGTCTTCAACTTACCTTAAGCCAGGTCTAACATACTCATTATACTGACATCTGGTAGATCAAAGGCTGCAAGTGATATAGGTATATTTCATTTATTGTATTGTGTGCCATCAGCATATGCATAGATGGAATATGAACCACTGGCTTGAAAATTAACAGTTATTGAATTTGGCAGAACAGGAATAGCATAATCAATAGCTTTATCAAACATCATGATTTATGTATCATTTTCATTGTATGTATCAGAGTTGTTGTGCACAAGATGGCCAGAAAAGAAATTTGACAAATAAATAAATTAATTAATTAATTGATCATGAGGTCCTTACCTTTTAAAACAAAGAAATACTCATATTTGGGCAAACTGGTACTTGCAGTGTATTTAGGTTCCAGAGTTTTTTAAATCATATTTTAATACCAGTGTAATCATAAACTATGTCTTTATAATTAGGCTGAGCTTGTGCCCTCCTTCTTAATTTTTATCTTTCCACCTATGAACATTCCAAAAGTTTGTTCAGGAACAGAAAGGCATCCTGGATAGCTGTACCATGGTCCTTCTATGGTGTTATATTTTGTCCGGAAGCTTAATTATTCTATGCCATTAAAAACTCTTAGGCTGTTTGTTTGTTTGTTTGTTTGCTTGAAGTATAGGAGAGAAGAATGCTAACTGATGACACAGGTGGATTTGACAGCAGGAAAGGAATTAATCTTTTTGATCATAGATTTACCAAAAAAATGTGGTATCTTGTGATGAGTTCTTTATGGGTTTAGATGTAACATAGATAAAATAGATCTGAATATACAGTATGTAATGAAGTTTTTTTTTAAACCAGAGATGATGAAATAAGATTTAAAATAACCCCAGTGATCAATTTGAACATAATTCTCACTTACCTTCAATGTTTAGAAAAGATTCATTAGTCTCAAAGGTACTGTTAGGTACCATTTAGCAGAGTAGTTATGAACAAATCTGTGATAACTAAATATAAATCAGAGCAATTCTAAATGTCACCTAACAGGTTGACTCTGAAGGAAATGTTCTATAGAAGTTTAATTTCAAAGCAAGAACATGAGCAGATAAACTTTGACTGGAAATGTGGTGCTATCCAATCCTCATTCTATAGTTTCAGTTATTACTATATTTCAGGTTGTGCTGCTTTCTTAATAGATTTGCTGACAAAGTCTCTTCAGTGAAATCAACTGGGTTTTGTACTTGCAAGAATATTTAGACTGTACTGTCAATGTAGTATAGTTACAAAATAAATATCCAAACAAGCATTAAATAAAAGTTCATTCTTACTTAAAATCAAAACTTTTCTAAGTAAATTAGGCTTTCCAAGCTGTTTCCATCCAAATGAAAAAAATGTACAGTGTGTGGTGATAAGATAATGTGAATAAAGGCTTCTATAATGAAAAATTTGAAATGATTGACTGATAAATGAAATGCAATCTGTTGTGGTCATGTGGTAAGAAATTGGGCTGAGAATGAACATTTGGCTGTGGAGGAAATATAAAAATACACTTTTCTTCAAGCCTGTAAACATAGTGAGTTTGGATGGTTTGTTCTTTCTATCAGTTAGTTTTAGAGCAAATAAACTATTGAAATCAACAAACAGCACACAGTCGATGGAATACTGTAGATCTAATTGTAAATCCTCTGAAAGGCAATCACCAACTCATCTGATTCCTTATTATACCAATTTCAACTAAGTCAGTCAAATGAGTCTTCATGCATCCTAGCAAAAACATGGGCTCTGAGGCTAAAGATGTAACCAATCTCAGGGGAGACAGATTTTGAAATTGTGTGATTTACTCTGTGCTTTTTTTTAATGCTTCATCTGGATCCTGTTGCAGAAAATAGAATGGGATTTGTTTTAAGTACCAATTTTCTTAACCGATACTATTAATACTGTATCCTGGTGTTGGAAGGGAGACACCTTATACAGCAGGCTAACAATTACTTCATCATCTGTCATGGCCATTGGAAGCATTTCATATGCGGTATCTCTTTCTCTGTTCTGTTGTAACACTAAGAGTTGAAATAGGCAGTTGCAGCAGATTTCCCCTGCATTCCACTGCTTCTCCTACCTTCTGTCCCCTTTTGCATCCTAAATAACAAGATGCAGCTGCTTTCCACACAAATATATATTCCCAATAATCTCTTTATTAAAAATAATATTGGGAAGGATAATTTACAATTGGAAGTCAGAATTCCTTTTAAAGAGCAGAACTGATCTGCTAATCTGTTCAAAGTCTGTGGGCTAGCTTTCCTTAAATCTAAACAGATCAGTCTCCAACAGCAGCTACAATGGAAGAAATTGCCTTCAATTCTCCCCAAGCAACCAGCCCAGTAAATTTAAATCTTTGTTATTCACGAGATTACCATTGTTATACCTAACTTACTACATGCTTAATCTTATGTGTGAAATGTTGTTTGTTGTTCCTTCACATGATTTATCATTAGATATTCCCACACAATACTTAAACTTAATGATATTAATTTATTTTTGCCTAAAATCCTTATATTGCTCTAATATTAAAAGATACTACCCACCAAGTGATATCATTTTGTCAACAGCTATGTGATCTTATGCCAAAATTCCAAAATGCATTGTGGCTTTGTAACAATGTTAAGCAATTTCCTTAAATCAGTGGCCCTGGGTAACAAGGCATGCATGAAAATCTTGTCAAAGGACATTGTACAGTGTGAGGGCCAATTAAAATAAAGGTGATCTGAAACTGTGAGCTATGCAACTGCACACAAGAACTGGGCAAATTTCAGGAGTCATTTATAGGCAGATGTATCCCACAATCACACATTACTCTCTTTTATTGTTTGTTACAAAGAACTTCAAGTGTCATACAACGTGAAACTTTGATCCATAGGTCATAAAATACATAATATCCATTCACCTAGGGCAATAGAACCTGCAGATTCTTCTAACTCCAGATTCCCTAACTCTAAATTCTTGGATTCACATCAAGCAACTTATTTACCTCTGACCTTGTCATCTGTAGAGCATGTCAAATTAAAGTTCTATTGGCAATCAACCAACTTTTTCGTGTAAAATAGAAGGCTGATATTCAACGAAGATTCAAAAGTAATACATATATCATTATACTGTACATAATTTGAAGTGGAAACATATACTTGTGAATTAGCTATAAATGTTTAATTTATCTTCTAATGTCTTTTTGAATGTACTGCTTCCAAATAGGAAGAGTTTACACAAATAGACTCTGGAAGTATTTCCCACCTATACGGATTAGTTCCCATCCTCATGTGAATCAGAGCCACTGCATTGGGAGTTTTACTGACCTTCTGACAAATATCATTTATGTGGTGTGTAGGCCAGGAAATTCAGAAAAACTAGCTGCAATTTGTATTGTTAGCTGCAGTAAATTCTAGCGTTATTCATATAGTTGATTTATTATCCAGGTAAACACATATGCTGGCAAAAGGGAAGCTTATAGCTTATCCACTCCAGACATTGTACATGTTTCTGAATACAGAATTCAGTGAATTAAGAACTTGCCAAGATTTATTTAATTTAGATGTAAAACAACATTGAATAAATCTAAAGCGATAAACTTTTTTTTAAAAAAGAACTTCTTAAAAAACATATAGTAATAGAACAAACAGGTCACATGAGCAACAATATATACATATTTTATTAAGCACATTATATATAAGACAATGTACTAGCCCTTACCCTGGATGATTTGTATAGTTACTTGACTGTATGAATATAAAGCAGTTAATTAGATAGACCTTCTTGCTATAAATTAAACTCTGATCCCTGGTTAGTGTTACTAACATATTCTCTTTCATGATTTCTGGAGTACATGTATATATATTTTTTAACTTACTAAGGCAAGCAGTATAACACAGAAAAGCCAGTGCAGGCCTGATCGTACATAACTAACATATCTACAAGTTTGTGCCCAAACTGTTTTGTACCATTCACAGCTTGTAACATCCCTCTTTCCAGCTGATTGATGGCTGAGAAACTCACAGTGGGGAACTATGAAAATTGCAGCATATAGTGTTCTTAGTTTTAGATTCAAAATCCCACACCCACCCACTGTCACCTCCAGACCATATTTGTATGACCTTACTGCATTCATTTATGTTTCACATTTCAGGATACAAATACTTCCAAGGTAGCTTACAGACAGTGGTGACAAGAGCAGGACTAGCCAGCATGATCCTTGATGGCCTCATACTTTTTTTTTATCCAAGCGATCTACTAACACCCTTTCTTTTTATGTTCAGTAACTGAGTGATGAATATATACATATGTGAATTAGTCCTAACTTGATTAAAGAAGCCTTGGCAAGATGGTTTCCTTCTTTTTTTTAATTAATATTTTTGGCAATCTAATACCTCTGAGAGATCATAATGCTAATTACTAGGACAAGGAATTAGTTATTAATTCAAGGACTCAATATGGTGCAGTCTATAATATGCTATACACTGAGATTTCCTCATGCTCCGTAAAATCTATATTTGTACTTCAGAATAAGAAAAACTGAAGAGTATAATAAATACATTAACCACAGTATATTAACCACAGTATTGTATTATTATCTAATGTGCAGAAATTACCCTTTTATAGTGTTTTAGAATATGGAATAGAAGAATAGAATAGAATAGAATAGAATAGAATAGAATAGAATAGAATAGAATAGAATAGAATACTTTATTGATTAGTCAAATGACCATATCAGAAAGTTGGGCATCAGCCACTATAAGATATAAAATATAAAATATGGTACCATAAAACAGCTAAAATACAGTAAAATTAGCTAAAATATACTATGGTGAGATAAAATACGAAAAAATACAGTAGGGTAAAATAGAGATAAAATTGCAAGATAAAAATGCAGGATGTGATAAACAAGTGATAAAACACAGAAACAATGTGAGTTTAAATGTATTCGTCACCTTTACATGCCACCCCAATGTGTTCTATAAATTGCGTTCTCAGTTGGACAGCCCTAACTATAAACTTAACAGTTCTATTGACCACATACGTATTTGTGCCCTGGAGGAAGTAACATAGTCTTTTGTTACGGTCCCAGTATGTGGTTCTGTCAATTAGTGTCTGAAGGTACAGAGCCCTTGCTGGGGCATATAGTTGGCAGTTAAATAGGACATGTGCAATGTCTTCTACTTCGGGTGCTCCACAAACACATGTCCTCTCAAGGTAAGGCACTTAGTGGAATCGTCCGTATTTGACCATAGAATCTAGCTGCTCAAATCTTGCTCTAGTAAGAGCTATCCTATGATATTGCATCAGACCCATTGTCAGGTACTTTTCTATTTGAAAGGACAGTTTATTCTTGGTCAGCCATTTTGACAACCTATTGTGTGCAAGTGACTCAATGTCTGTTTGGGCATTAACATCCAAGACTCTTTGTCTGAATATTGCCTTGGACTGGTCTCCGGCTGAAAGTAAGTATTGTGATGAAAAGCCGAGGAAGGCAATAGTTTGGAGGAGCTGATTGATCCATGTGGTGGGTTGAGGTGTGCCCATCTGTTCTTCAAGGCACGTTTTTGGTAGCCTATCATGTTCCATTGGGAGAATCCTCCACCAGTAGTTGAAGACTTTGGTTACTGATAGACTGTAAATGGAATGGGTGCCTGTTTCAGCTCTTACTGCTGCTGCAGGTGTATTTTATAATTTATAATTATAAAAATATGTAACTTATCAGTATACCAGTTGCATATGATTGCAACACTAGATATATTTTGTTACCTTTTTTGTTCCTGAAGTCTCACCAAATAGTTGACTCTCATTCTTTTCTCAGGATTATTATCAGGGCTACATCCCAAACATCTTTTGCAGTACATATATTTATCCTGGAATTTATGAGAGATTTTGAGACTAGGGAGCTGTCTTTATTGCTAAAAACTTCATGTTTTTTTCTTCTACTGAGCCTTATTTTATCTAGGGATGGAAATGATTCGAAGTAACCACTGTTGTCTGTGTTTTTCAAAAGGCAGTGTTTGTTTACTTCTTCACTGTTGTCCCTCTTTAAATGTGACATGAAATCTTCCCAGCACTCAGTAGAGTCTAGTTTGAAGATCTGAAACTTCCTCCTGCAGTCTTCATCAACTGCAACTAAATGCAGGCTGAGTAATGGTTGCATTGTTCCTATTATTCCTGTTCAGCTGTTATAATCACCTATCTGCCCTGATGTCCACAAAATTCATCAGATATATACAGTATCTGATGAAGTGAGCTGCAGCTCACACAAGCTTATGCATTTTAATAAAATTTATTGGACAAATAAGATGCTACCAGACTCCTCCTGATTTTTTGCACCCATAGACTAAACTAGCTCCCTTCCTACAGTCTCTTCTTGCAGTTACTGTATCTCTTGCTTCTCACTGCTGTAGTTTTTCTTACTGATCGTGCCTCGTGCTTTGTTGTGGCTCTCTATCATATTTCTTGCACCTCTCTGTCAATATCTCTTCTTCCTGCCATCTCTCACTTTTGTCTTTCTATCCTTGCTGTCATCTCCAACTCTTACTTCTGTCTTGTAGTTTCTTTCTGCATCTCACTCCTTGTCACTTCTTTCATATCTTCCTTCTTGCTGTCTCTTTCACCTCTCTTTGTCTTCTTCCTCCCCACTCTTGCCTTCCACTTTCCTTTTATTCTCTTTATCCATCATCTTTCTTCTTTCATTTCTTTCTGCTTTCATTTATCATCTATACCTAAAAACCTCCTCCTTTTCTCATCTCTCTTCCTGCTCAACTCTCTAGCCATGAAACTCTCTCCCCCACACCAACTCTTTGCAACACCCTTACTGGAGTTTAATTTTTTTCTCTCTCTCTCTCTAAGAAAACTTACAGAGCCATTTCTTAGTAGAGTTATTCTTGGAAATAAAAAAAAGTGCCTATAGACAGGAACTTTGTACTGCGACATACTAGAATGAACAAGGGATAGGAAATATTTTTTGTTTTCTGTAAGAAGAGGGGGGGAGAAGGAGAGACAGAGCAAGGTGACAGCAAGGTACAAAAGACAGCAAGACTAAGAGAGTTGAGCTGGAAGAAAGTATAAAGAGTTTACAAAGCAGAGGAAAGTGCAAGTAGAGATCAAGCAAAGAGGAAGATGAGCCAGAAGAGGAAAACGGAGATTGAGGCAAGGAAAATTGATACAAACCTTGCCACATTTACACCCAATCATGGCAAAAATGTGGTTTGGCAACCTCTTCTTTCTGTCGTATCTCTCTGATGTTCCTTCATTTCATTCCTTGCCCAAGACTGAGACAGGTTGTAGGTGTGCTAAAGTAGTGTTTTCTCCACCACCATCCTTATTCTAACCCCATTGAGAGCTCCCTCACTGTGAAAAAAAAAAATGCCACCTCTTACCATGTTAGGAGACTGGCAATGACTGGAAACAGAGGCAATAGAAATTAGGTAGTTACTGTTTAGCAATAAAATAGTTCCAGTAAATCAAGAAATGGTTTCTTTTATTGGTTTTGTGAATTTCCCAGGGAGGGGCTAGAAAGGATTCCTCCTCTTTTACCAAAGCCCTGATTCTGGAGAGAGGCATCCAAGGCACTATTTTTGTTAAGGAATTTGAGAGGGCCTAGTGGGGTCCTTGGGGTAAGTCTTCAAATCATCAGAGGGATGCAGCCCTGGTCATTGTTTGGAATTGTACCACCTATCCAGAAAAGAGCATCCTGTGAAAGGCAGGTGCTGGAAGGGGCAGCAGGTAATGTTCTGTGAATTAATGATTTATAACTGTAATATCCCAGAGCAGCCACTCTGTGAATGGCAAGTCCTCTTCAAGAGATATTTTGCAAGAATGCCCATAACCAAATCCCAATGTCCCAATGCCCCAAGGGACTCCTATTGCTAACAGAAATATATAATAGAATTAAATAATAAATGCCCCCTAATTAAGCAAAAAGAAGAAAAGAAATTCACTAATTAAAATTTTGCGAGTGGCTTGTGATGGAGTTTCTAAAGGTTAATAAAAGAACTCAGAGCAGCTAGCAGCAATCTTGAAGAGTAGAAGCGTGAACCAAAAGGTAACTTGCACATTAAGCTTAATCACATTCAGAAATAAATTCAGTCTTCACACTGTAGTTAGATGACGAAAAAGAGATAGCTTACTTTTATTCAATGTAACCTGTAGATGTGGATACAGGTAGGTTCATAGTAGAAAGCACTTAATTATCACAGGTTGATGAAAAGGGGAGAGCTGCATTATGCCGCTCTTCCTGCTTACATGTCTGCCCATGAGGTAATGGAGGCTGTTAATCCCCAAGCCCAAGAAGAAGGAGTAAGATGAAGTCAGGTGACCCACGTGACATCGCACAAGCACAATAGAGATGTGATTTGCAAGAGCAACCCCATTATGCTTATGAGACAATGCTGAGTTGATCCCTGATAATTCCAATAGCTTGAACGCTACTGGTTCAGTTTTCAAGAACAGGGAGCAAGTAGATTTTGGCCCTAAATATTAAGATCTCCTTGTCATCTCTCTAACTATATAAAAATAGTTGCCATTAATTATTTCACATTTGAAAAGGGAAATTCATGCAGTTGTGGATAATAATGTAATAAAACCCATCCTAACCTCTTCTTTGACTTGTATATATTTTTTCCTATAAAAACTTCACAGAGAGCTGTTTGTGAATGGCTCCCCAAATGCTTACATGTGAAACTGACTCTCTGTTAAATACGTTTTGTGGAACAAAGCTAATAAAACCTTAAAATACACTCACCTGACAAATGGCGTTCCTATACACCATATAAGAATCTTAAATAGAAGCAAAAGAATATATAACACAGGTGAAGAGATGCTATAAGGGTCACATTATCCTTGCCAGCTTGAGACTGTATTCGATTTCTGCACATTTTGGAGAGTATACCTTTGAAGGATGCCATGAACTGTACTCTAAGGTCAGGTTTTTTTGTTCTTGGTAATTAGTTTTGTCAGAGTAAAAGATGTCAGAAAACATCTGAACTACAGAGAGGCTATACCCTGGAATTAAAATAAATGATTAGCAAAAGAGAAGAATCAGTGTTCCAGCTGGGTTTGAACTACAGGACATATTTAATGATCAGCTTTTCTTCAGTTATTATAATGTATTTTTAATTTCATTTCTCAAAACATTCCCTTCATTTTCAACTGCTGACTAAAACATGACTCAGTTTGGTTCCTCCTTTTTTCTTTCATTTTTGCAGAGCAAACAATGTTCTCTTACATGGCAGGTCAGAATGACCTTGGTGATTTAGTTATGTCAAGCTGTATATACAACAGGACTTATCAATCCTTCTGGATTTTTTTAAAAAGAGGCTTTTAATTTGCATATCATACATACTTTGAAAATAGCACATAGCAGTATGATATAAGTCAAAGTATAAATAAAAATATAGATTCCATGAATCAGCAAGGGTTGATAGCAGCTGTGGATACCCTTACAGATGAGACAATTTCAAGATAGGTTTTCTTGTTTTTAATGATAGCAATATCTAATTGTGGATACCCCCTTTCCCCAGACATAAAAGAGAGAGCAGGTACTTTGTATATATAGAGGATAATTGTCTTCACCTCTACTTGTACTCAGAATACCAGATTAGCTGGACCCTTTGCTCTGATGGTAATAAAAGTAGTAAATCTAATTATGTAAGAGTAGTCTTGAGGTCACAGTAGAGCATATGAAGAAAGGAAGAACAAAAGAATGTCTTTGTCCAAGGTTGCACAGCCCATTGTTAGTTATTGACAATTCTTTTAAATAGAAACTCTGACTAGAAGTAGTCCACTATGGATAGATAATAACTGCCTAATACTGTGCACTGACTTTGCTCTCATTGTAATGCATAATCAGTTAATTGAATAGTTGGCCACTACAATTCAAGTTCTTTAACATGTTGAAATGATAGGCTTGAAGGAAAGTTATCAGAAATGTAATAAGACCAAGAAGAGTTATTTATCTATTTATTTAATAATATTTATAGCCCACCCAAACCCAAATAGAATGGGTATGGTATAACAAAGTCAATATAAGAACACTAAAAATCATTCATAACTAAGAGAAACCATTAATAAAAATCTAATACATGTTAGAGACAATTCAATTAAACAATTCTAAGAACCAAATGTCTGTTGGACCAATGCTGCTTTTGCTATTTTTTTTGAATGCCTGTAGAGTAGGAGCTGTTCATATCTTCAACGGGGGAGTATTCAATAAAATAGGGGACATCATTCTGAAAATGCCTGTCACCTGACCCATTCTCCATGAACCTTGTGGAGTAGGAATGTCCAACTGGAACATTCTCTAAATGGCTGAATGGGATAGGCAGATTCAATTTTGGCAAGGCATTGACTGATTCATCTTGGTGTTGCACTGTAAAGTCTTTAAAGGAGATAATCAGCACTTTGAATTGGTCCCAGAAGCTTATTGGAAATTAATGCAGCAACTTCAGAATAGGTATTATTCTCATTGATGGTGTTTTGTATCAACTCTAGCTTCTGAGTTAGCCCTGTGTAGACCACATTATAGTAGTCCAAATGGGTAGTTATCAGGGTATGAATTATATCACCAGGGCATCTTGGTCAAGGTAAGGTCGTAACTGGTGCACCACTCAAGCTGTGCGTAGCCTTCTCTGGCTATGGTCTTCACTTGCTGTTTAAACAGAAGCCTCAAGTCCAGGAAAACCACCAAATCACAAGATAACTAATTTTGGGAACTGTGACCCCAGCCAGGATGCCTACTGGAACAGATATTACAAGATTGCCATGATGTCTCTTGATGACAAGCAACAAGCAACTGTTTTTATCACTGGTGGTTTTACATTCTTTTATTGGTTCTAAGCCACCCAGAATTGTTTTAAGATGAGCAGCTATATAAATATTTAAAAAAATAAATAAATAAAACATAATCTTGGTAGGATTTAATCAGAGTATAATTTGCCCATCTGGGATCCTTCAGCTTCTAGACAGTGATTCAGGATTTTAATAGCATCTCTGGTTCAACCTGGGGTGGCAACATAATGTACTGGATGTCATTAAATGATGCCTCACCCCATACCATTGAATGACCTCCCCCATTAGTTTCATGTAGAAGTTAATAATATGGACAAAGCAGCAAATTAAAAGGGAGCCTGAACTGGGGTTCTCAAAGGTTTGAGCACTGTCCCCTCTGACCACCAACTTGAGATATAACCACTGAGAGAAGAGAAGAACCACCAGAGAACAGTGACCCAACTCCCAAACTATGCAGGCAAACCAGAAGAAACCATGGTTGATGGTACTGAATGCTACTGAAAAAATCTGATAAGACAAAGAGGACCATACTCCCCCTATTAATATCCCAAGGAAAGTCAATAAACCAGAGTGACCAACAGATGATTTGCTACCCCTGATCAACCACTTTTGTAAAGAAGGGAAAGACAGAGCCTTGAGAATTTTGTCAAAACCAGGGAGCGTCTCGTCAGCTGAAGGATTGCTACCATCTCCCTTAAGGCAGACAGCAATATGCCATCCCCAGAGAGATACTGATTACTCCAAAGCTCACGAATGGCTGCTGCTGGGCAGGTGGGAAATTGGTACATACTACAGTTTTAAACCTAAACTATGCTTTGGAGAAAACTTTATTGTGTTACATTTTCTGGCTACTTTTTAAAATAATGTGTATTTCCATGATATATCTCTCCTTCAGTTGTTTATTCATTAACACCAATATTTGTTCATTAAGTTACAACAGCCTTTTCCAACCTGACATTATCCATCTCCAGGAATCCACAGACAATAGAACCAATTACTGTAATGGATGGGACTTGGGAAATAAGCCCAGCCTTCATAGAGGTTAGCAGACTGAGATGCTTCTAAAGGATTTTACAATAATGTAATATATAAGCTACAATAATGTAAATCAACTCCTTCTGGAAGACCCCCAAGTGTAGAGAGTGACTACTAGAGCAGATGTTACAAGAATATCTTGATGACAAGCAACTATAGAAAATGTTGGAAGTCACATTAACATATCTGCATTTTCATTCTAACTTTTCTTGGTTGCAATATACATTTAGACCTAATCTGTTACTGATTTATGCCATATATTGAAAATAAGATTCAGAAAAATACACATACAAAGTTTTTAACCAAGCATATTAAATAAGTCCTTGTTCTCTGGGGCATTTGTGTTTTATACACTGTGGGATAGTTTCGACTGAGTATCTTGAGCTAAACAAAGAACTTGTATGTATCAGTGAGAACCACATAGTGAGATTGGATTAATACAAATTTTTAATGAATAAATTATGGCTTACAGTGACACTTTGATTGGATTGTCAGTACATTAAGCTATCATATAGTCTGTGCCATTGACTATGGTATTATTGTAAGGACTGAAGCTAGTGAAGTAGCCAGCAGTGCTCAGAGAACTGTTTTGTGAACATTAAGCAGATATCTTTGATATTCAAGGGCAGGGGGAAAATGGTCAAAACTCCATTAACTTGAAAAAGAGGAAACAGCCTATAATATAAATTCTAGAGTAGACATATATATAGAGATAAATTTCTATCTTCTCCAGTAGGCAGATCATCTGTGTATATATCATGTTTCTTGTTTTCAAATAAAGCAACTTATCTAGCCATGGTATGTCCATAGAGCTTCTGTTGTGAGCAAGTTCCTGAACAGAGTGGACAACTTCTCCAGGTTATATGAATTCAAGACCCTCATGCACTCTCAATATGACTGCCAGCTCTTTCTAGAATGCTGCAGTAAAGTGAACATACTGGACACAACGTTGTGAGGACCAACTGCCTCATTGCCCATAATAAATAAGATTGTAAGTAGGCTTTTATGACCTATGCTGCCTTTTCTAGTTTACCTTGGCATAGATAGCCAGAATAGCTTCTGCCACACCTTCTGCCATTATTTATTATTGTGCCCTAAAGAATGAGGGTGATGCGTGAACATAACAGCAAAGACTGCTTCTACCACCCCTGTCAAAGGTCAAGTGTATTATTAATGGTTAAGGTATGATAGTAGTAGTAGTTTAGATGTTGGACTAGAACTGGAAATACTAAGGTTCAGGTTCATCCTCTGCCCATGGAAGTTTACTTGGTGACTTCACATAGAGTTGTTATGGGGAAAAATTTAAGGAAAGAACGTTGTATATGCCAACCTGAATTCCTGGACAAAAGGAAGGATTTAAAGGTAACAAACAAATTAATTTAAATCCACCCAAGTAATCTTAGCACATAAACAGAAAATCACACAACATTATCTTCCCACATCTGGGAGTTAGAATATTACAATAGCAAATTAAGTCCTGTATAATCGACTTCCTTTTTATGAGTCCCGACTCATCTGCCTGTGGAATCCAGACCTTGTGCCTTTTTTAGACTAGATCTAAAAAAGCAGTTGGATAGGGACATAAGCAGTCACTTAAGAAGGCTCCTCACTATACTTGTTATAAAGATTTGAAACTGGAGGACACTTAGAACTGAACTTCTGCTGGCACAAGACATACAGAAAGTACTGGAAGACTCTTAGAAACACTGATGAATGTTACAGTGAGAAAATTCAGTTATAAGAACTAATGACTGTCTCACTGACTGTAAAACTCTGAAATTTAAGAGCATTATTTCAAGTTTATTGCAGAAGATTCAAACAATAAATTACAAACCCCTTGTTTTTGAATGGGCATGCTTCTTCCTGATAAATGAACATTTCTGAGTTTATGCACTTTTCAAACCTATTACTATGTGGGGGGTTATAAAAATGGGATTGAACTTTGGTGTGATTTCAATTTCAATATTTATTTTAAAACTTTCATAAAGTGTATGTGCATACTGTCACACATATTTTATGAAATCATCAGGCACCAACAGATACTATATTTTAGTGGACCTTCACCTATTTCAGTCACTTATTGCAACATTATTATTTGTTTCAATAATTTTATCACCTTTCACAAGCAGTCTAATTTTGTTGATGAATGAGGGATGCAATTTTATGAGTGTTAAAATGAAAACATAGGTATTTCTTCGGATTCATTTCTTCCATTACCACAGAAAATGAAAATATCAATGATGCATGCTTTAAACAGTACTACAGAGATCTAGGAACTATATAAATTGGCTCAATGATGCAAGAACCATTTTACACTTCACTTTCAATTAGCTTTCTACCTGTGATTTTGAGAGCCAGTTTGGTCTAGTGGTTAAGGTTCTGGGCTAGAAACCAGGAGTCCATGAGTTCTAGTCCCTGCCTTAGGCATGAAAGCTGGCTGGGTGACCTTGGGCCAGTCACTTTCTCTCAGCCCAACTTGGTGCAATGTAGACTAGCCTCCTCATGGTGCACCCTGGGCAACGTGACTTGTCATGGCTAAATAGTCTACACATCTGGCTGCTGGACTTCACAAGGATTTCCCAGCAAGAAAAAAGCAGCATGAACACCAAACTGCTATGCCACACGATTTAAAAAAAAACAAAACCCTGTGATTTTTACCCATCTGAGAATGCTTTGTTGAAGGTGAATCCCATGCATGCTGGACCCGAGTCTTATGTTTTCAACATAGTTGATTTTCAGTATGCAAAAACTACCCCCAACAAAATTGTCTCTGGCACATTAGACATATATGTTGCCTGGGGGAAAACACATACTGAGCTAACTAATCTGTAGAAAAATAAGAAGTGAGTCTTTAGTTTTAGTTCAAGTTCTGTGTTTTAATCATGGATCACACAGGGTCATGAAACTTCTGTAAGGCTGTTCTATATTTGTGCTGCAAAGCACAGTCACGTAACTTCCCCAAACTGAAGAATTTAGTTCAGGAACTTGCACTATGACAAAATCCCCAGATAAGCCCTTTGAGGATCTTGGCACTCATTTTGTTCTGGTGCCCAAATGTAGAAACAGTATACACAGCCTGGAAACCTACTTCCCCAAAGCTTTCAGAACTATATTCCATTACTGTGTGCACTGTTTTCTTCTTGATAAATAGCCCTGCTTAGACATATGGTAACCATGGTTATTGAATTCAAGAAGCAGTTACTAAAAGCATGTATTCTAGCCAGTTCCTAGACACTGACACTTCACCCACCACATCTCCCACTGAGGGTGTGATTGGAATCAATCTGCTTCAGTCCATTGCCAATCTCATGTCAGGTAGGGGTTAAGAGCATGTCAAATGGACTTTAGAGATCAGAATTAGCCTATTTCTTAATAGAGTCTTCATGAATTCAGAACTTATGGAAACTAAACACCTGTACATTTTGCAGACATTTGCATTTGTGGGAAGACTTTACAGTCTGCTTCTCTCTACAGCTTAAAACTATGCTTCATGGTTTTTGTGGGAATCTTTGTTTCCTAATTTTTGCAAGCTGAATGGCAGACAAAATACATTAGGAAAATTTATTTTAGCTTTATATAGCTGCTCTCCACCCCACCCTCCTCCTTTAGTGTTCTCAGATCTTTAAGGTAAAAGAGGCATAATTTAACACTGCTAAATGTTTGCCTTAGTATATACAACAATTAGACAGAACTTTTCTCAGCCTTTGGCATTGGTAACTGTTTTACCAATGTATTAGGATTGTTTAGCTGTATGAACTGTTGTATTGACATAGGTCATTATAGATTTATATGCTGATTTAGGCATCTTACACATACAACATATATAAAATTCTAAAACCATTTAAAAACACTAAAACTAACATTAAAACTAAGGACTGAAAAACCTATTCAAATTCTTAAAGGCCTAAGTAAAAATGTTGATTTTATCACCCTTCTAAACCCTTTTAAACTGAAGGTCAGAACTTCAAAGCAATTCCTGATGTTGTCCTTGAAAATGGTGGATATATGTTCATAAATTAAAATCAAAATCATAATTAAAAGCTGTTAAAAAGCTCTGAGTTATCCCATTGTACCATACTACCCTGCCCCGGGAATAGGCTGACCATATGTCCTGTTTTGAATGGGACAGTCCTGGTTTTTTTACATTTCCCAACCATCCCGTTGCTTTAATATAAATGTCAATTTTGTCCCGTTTTTTAAAAACGTGGGAGCCGTTATTGGGAAAAGTGGGAAAAAATTGAAATTGAAATCGAAAAGGAAGCTGACTTGGCAGTAGTTCTCAATCCAGTGGGAAACCTAGAGCAGAACCGCAGGAACAGCTGATTGGTGGTGAGCAAGAGGAAGAGTTGCTGCCGCCAATCAGTGCAGTGGAAGACAGTCAGAAAAGCACGCCCAGCAGAAAAGAAGCTGATTGGCTCTCAGGCCAAAATGGCGGGAAGAAAATAAAAGGGCGCACCAGGGATGAACAGGTTGTTGGGGACAACCGTTCACTAGACTCCTCTGTTCCTGTTCTTATGACCCAGCTCGCCGCTGCCCTCAGCCCACCGCTTCTTCACCCTCCTGCCACCTCGTTCCTTTCCTCCTGTCCCAGCACCTCCCCCTCCTGCACCTTCCCAGCTTACTGTCAATAACCTTTTTTATCGTCTTTTTTGTGAATATGGAATATTACATAAGTTTAACCCCATTCCGTTTTGCCATCCCAATGTCCCGTTTTTGTTTCAAGGAAATATGGTCAGCCTACCTGGTGTCATGAGTATGGATGGTGAGCAGGATGGGGCCCCTATCCAGGGGGGGGGGGAATGCATGCATAGTTTAGAGGCTTTGAACTGTCCTTCAAAGAAACTCAGAACAGAACCACCTTGAGTTTTAGGGTTTATCTGTCTGGGTTTCCCATGCTCCTTCAGTTTGGTAGGATTTTCTTTCCACTAGAGCAGTTAATAAACACTAGAAACTAATTTCTTGTGTCAGCGTGGTTTTTTGCTTAAGTCAGGACACCCGGGAAGCTATCAGCCAGTTTTAGTCTGACTTGCAATGGTGGTCACTTTTTACTGCTAGATCTCTTCAATAAAATCAGTTGGCTTCAGCCACTAGGGCCTCTTCAGTAGTCTGCATGGTACCCACTCTGGTCTGACAATGAGCCTTTTCAGTGGGCCTCAATCCCTGTACAATTTACTACTACAGGGCCATCTCTTTACTCAAATGACATCACCAACTCCTAGTCTTTCATGATAAGTCTGATGATGGGTTTCTTTGAAGACTTGCTGTCACTGGGGCATCCTAGACCACATCCTAGTCTTGGTGTTTCCCTTTCCAGCTACTGCAGTTATGTTTTCCTGGGCTGCCATTTTTCTTGCTTTCCAGCTTTCTTCTGGTTCTTTAGTTGCTCAGTGTTAATCTCTATGTAACTTCTCAATTCTATTATGTTCTTCAGCTCAATGAGAAAACTTTCTGTTTTCTCCAGCAACCAAATGTAAGAACAGGATTTCCCTCACTTCATCTCAAAATGAAGAAAAAGTCTTTTCCCACCTTCTTTGCTGAGCTGTGATTGATCCTTTCATTTTGCTGGTGCCACCAACTTCAGTGAGTGGAATCATTTTAAAGGATTGGAGGAAGGAGAGGGCATGAGACATTCCTTTCTCCACACTGCATGCATATGCATGTTCCGCCATAGGATGAAATTGCAATCATAGTCCATTTCGTACCAATATATTCATGGTAACATGCGAAGCAGCTATGTTTCTACACAGAATGTCTCACAAATTCTATCAAATAAAAAACATGTCAAGTTCCTACTTCCCATTCTTCATGCATATTTAGCTTTTGTGTGTAATGTATATATTGATCTATAGAGATTTATGTATGGTTTTCAAATAAAATATATTAACAAAGTCACTATTTCTTTTTACAGAAGAATATCCTGATGTAGAAACAAATACAACAGCTGTCATTGCATCATATTCTGGTGTGGAGATTCCTGGGGTCACACAGTTACCAATGTATCTATATATAATCTCCCTTGGTGACTTCCAGGGTCTTTATTCCACTTGACTTTTTTGTTTCTTTTTAATAAGTAGAGAATACAATATGCTGCAGAGCATTCAGGAGTAGTATGGAGAATCTTGTATGAAGAAAGCTAGGGGTGTTTCAATATTCTGGAAAATCTGTGCTTTATAGCTGGTTAGGTCCCACTTGGCCACCATTTTATAAGCAGGCATGCCTGCCCTACAGCAGCCATTTTTCAGGAGTGCTTATATCACATTTTAAAAATTCCAAATTTGCCCATCATCCCCAAAAAGTCATGGACCCAAGAACTGGTACTGGGTACTCATACAAAACATCATGCACAAAAAAGCATATTCAAAAGGAAAGCATATCAGCAAATGCTAGAAGTTGTAAATAACTACCTTAACTATCACTGCCAATAAATTCAGAGGATGGAAATATTAGCAAGAGCTTGACAGATGTATTCTGATAATATCTTATGGCACAGTTTTCAGAACCATCAATCCTAGTGTGTTTACATTATTTTGGTTCCCAGACCCACTTACCATGAATAACTTGATAGCACAGCACTGAAATTTGACACACTTTCAGGCTCTGATTCAAAATTGCATCAATTATGTGAAGATGTAAAAACAGAGAGATGTCCAACCTCTTCAAACATAAGGACCTAGTTCCTTCTGGGCAACATAATCACAGCTATGCAGGATTAGTAGATGGTCATGAAAATAAAGAACCTTAGGTACTTTATATAAGTAAAAAAATCAGCATTTCCATAAACTGCTATGGGGACAAATAGCACCACTGCGTTATATTCAGGTGATGGGTTGGCAGAAATTAGAAAATAACTATGTCATTCAGGGATAACACAAGCCTCAATATAAGAAATTGAGAAATTGAGTTACGTAGCACCCCTCATTATATAAAGTTTTCCCCTCTTCAATGACTGCTAGGTAAGAAGTGATGTCCTTCAGTATATGTTGGTGTAAGGTTGAGTAAGGAAATTTAGGAGTCCAGTTTCAGAAGAGATTAAATGTACTGTATTTACTGATATGTCTAGAATTCTTCCACAACAATCACATTTCTAGCAATTACAATTATGAAATTTTAAAAAGTAACAAAGCTCTATATTTGTACATTAGATGTATCCTTAGCCAAGGGAAGCTAATCTCACTCATGACATGGAGTATGGTTTTATCAGCAGTGGATGAGAGGGGCAATCCAGCCTATTAGGCCCATACTCAGGTATCCTTTCAATGGGTGGGTGAGTGTATAAACTTCTTTACTTACTTTCATGAATTAGTACTAAAATCCATGCTATGGTGGAGGAGGATAAATCAACTATTGCTTGAGTGATGGATAATTTCTTCTGAGAAGCTAGTTTGTAGGGAGCAGATATTCTTAATTCCAGCATTTCTACTGTAAACAGTAAAAAGGCAATCTTCACCCATTTGACTTAGAAAACCAAACTATTTTACCCAAGCCCAGAATAACTGCACCCCAATGCTTTTTAATGTAAACATTTTAATCCCTCTTTTAAGGCTCCCAAGATTAGGATGTAAAATGTGTAAACAACTTTGAAAGAGGGCTAGAATAACAGTCTGTAAAACATCCAAGTACATCTTGTCAAATGTTCATAAAGCTTATAGAGCATAGGGAATGCATTTTCAAATAACCATTAGGAACACATTATCCAAAACAAGTGAAATGTCAAGTCTATTGATGATCTATATTACAAAAAATCAGTGGTGATTTTTTTGTAAGGTTCTTATGTTGTAGCTCATTATTTAGAGGGATTTGTTTCTTGTGCCGCTTGCCTAATTTATCATATAGGGTATGAATGAATAGCACTAGCTGGGTCTGTAATTATTTCATATGAACTATGTTGGAATAAAATCCACATCCTTTCTGAACCGTCTGTCTTTTTCTCTCTCTTGCATGCTTTTCTCCTTAGTGGACAGAAATTCTCTATTACCCACTAAATTAGTTGGTGCAACACTGGGCTGGGGAAATGGGGAAAATGATTGGTTGTTCTCTCTTCTAATATTAAGACAGAGCAAGATACAGGATGCACTTGAAAAGGGATTGATAGGCTATAGCCAGGATCAGCAACTTTTTGTGCCAGTGAGCACTTTCTTCTTTTAAGTAAAGAATTTTAAGTCTCCTAGGTCTACAGAAAATGTGCTGATGAAAATCATATGATTAGGTATGTGGGGCTGAAGATTTTTAACCTATTTTTGTACATGTGTGTATAACACCAGGACAATTACAGCATGACACAGTATGCTAAGCCTTATGGGGTGTTGACACATCCATTTTGTATTTTTTTGGCTAGACTTGGTTTTACACAACATGAAGAACCATAAAGTAACCACCTATGTTGGATTTATTTTATGTTTTTATATGTTAATGTCTTTTATATTATTCTTTATTCCACCTTTCATACATCTTAATAAATATTTTGCCTTCAGTTCTCAGCCTTGGACCTACACAACTGTTCATTATTGAGGTAACAGTATTTTTTTCCTTGAAAAAAATCTACTTCCCTAAGTAACTCCTATATTATTGATGTCTCCATATATTTGTGGAGGCCACACATTTTGGACTTAAAAAAAAAGAAAAGCTGATTGGTGATAGCCAAATGACTGAATACTAACAAGGGAGCTTTCCCCAATCATGTATCGTTAAAATCTGGTAAATTACAGTTCTGGTTATTCCACATGAGCAAACCCAGAAAAAATAACAAAATTAGCATCTAGCTTGTTGGGATGAGGCAGAGCAGTAGGAATCACCACTTCAAAAATCAGACAGAAACTATATCATGAAAGTAGGATTCATATGCCAGGAGCACATTCTCTCTAGTTTATCTGTGTAACATCTAACACCATATTTTGATATAAGGGATGAAAACTAAGAATCAGAGAATGAGATTAAGTCAGGGCTGGAATTTTGGCTTCAAAACTGCAAAAATTGATTAATAGAATATTTAACACTTCTAGTTAAGAATATAAGAACTGGGAATTACAGTCAATACACCCACAACAGAAAAAGAATTTCTCAAAGTTTTGCCTAAATGGGTAGGTATTTCCATAAGGTATGGTAATACGTGAAGACATATTACAATCCCCAAAAACAATCCAGGAAGAGTTTGATAGCATCATCAAAGCATTCCTTTTGTAATTAATTCTTAATGACACACAGAGATTGATCTAAATAAGATGTTATGCCATATGGAATTAGTCTTTGAATTACTGAGTTCAGATCCTAGTTCCTGATTCCATATTTTTAAGACTTTCAAAAAAAGCCTGTGGCTTTTGATACAAGAGGTTTATATATAGTAGTACTGGAGAGGCTGTTTAAATTTTAAATGATATGACTAGATAACATTCTTGAAATACAGTTGATGTGAGATGTAAGCTGAGAGCCAGCAGTTCTCAGGCCAGAGCTGGCAGTTACATAAACATAACCACTCAGATTCAACACCACAGAGCACCACAAAGACTCTATTAATTTGTAAGAAGGATGGATTTGAACCACAATAGACATAGGAGGCACTTGGTTCTGTAGACTTTATGTAATAAATTATTTCATTTGTCTTGATTTGTGTTGGCAGCTATATTTATTTTCCCCTCCAGCCCATTACATTTCCCAGTACTTTCAGTTGAGATCTGCTTATCTGAGTCTGACTGGGGTAAGCTGGGTGGGGGATGATATAGAAATATGATTTGCATTTTTAAATTATTTTTTCTTATTTAATTTGTTTCTTTTATTCTATTTTTATATGTGATCTTATTAATTGTTTGTGTTTTATGTTCTGTACTTTTATATGGCTTAATGGCTAATCAATAATAATAATAATAATAATAATAAACTAATAATAATAAAAATGTTTGTGTTTTATGTTCTGTACTTTTATATGGCTTAATGGCTAATCAATAATAATAATAATAATAATAATAATAATAATAATAAAATAATAATAATAAAAATATTTGTGTTTTATGTTCTGTACTTTTATATGGCTTAATGGCTAATCAATAATAATAAACTAAACTAAATTTCCCAGTACTTTTGGGAATGAACTGGCTAGAAATTCAATGTCTACCTACCTATTCATTGGGATCATGGTAACATCAGTTTTGTTTTCAGGATATGCAACTCACAGCTGACAGGGTCTCAAACCCCCACTACCTTGTCTCACAGCAAGTACATCTTCCTTCTTTGCTTGCCAAATATTTGGACTATGCCAGTGTGTTTGGAAAGGGGAAAGCCCGACCCTGCCTTCATATAATACATAATCAATCTTGTTTCATCTGCCTCTCTACCTCCTGGCCAGCACTCCTCTTTTTTTTTTGTATACAAGAATGTCTCCCTATAGGTAAACCATATTTACCTGGTTCTGTATCCCTTATGAATCAGGGACCATGACACTTTCCCCCTAATTTCTGAACAGTTGCAGAACTTTACAAAACTGCACAGTGGAGCTAACAATCTGATATGCCTAAAAGAGGAACACAAATATTTAACTTTGATTGTCACTGTGGGAAGTTTGAATGAATGTTCAATCTGCTGTTCAGATTTTGGAACAACCTTTGAGGCTTTCAAATTTAAGAATTGTGTTTTCCATTATTGTCTGGACAATAAATTTAGATGATTTGGCTTTTATTCTTAGGAACCTGTTCTTCACATTGATAAGGCTTAGGCAGTTATTAAATGACTATATCCTCTATTCTAACCTAGGGAAGTGTACCTTTGAATTGCCTGTATTAGACTATTTGGGCCACCATGTTAGATGGATCCAACTAAGGTAGAATCCAGTTTGTGCAATGAACAACTTCCACAATCACATACAGAAAGACATATAGGATATTTGGGGTTTTGCCAATTTTAACTTTAAATTTATTACTAAATTTGCAGCTGTGACCACTCTACTGACATCTTACTAGGAAGGAGATTCCATTTATGTGGGATACTGAAGCCCTACAAATCTTTCTTCACCTCAAATAAATAGGGAGAGATCTTTTCCTCCTATAATCATGTCTTTAATCTTATGAAGTATTCTGTATTTCCCTTCCTTATATTAATCACAGTTATCTATTTATTTAAAACTTGGGTAACCAAGCAAGGGAATAAATAAGATTCACAGGCCATAAATTGTTTCCATCTTTTTCAACCATTTAAAGCAAATTTTAGATGAGAATGTGTTATAGTACATTTCAAGCCTTACTGTTAGGAGAAGATGCTCATGTGTAATGCTCACCCAGGATTTCAGACAATGACTTGTCAAACTAGAAGGTTATTGCTGAAGCAACATACTAAGCCATAATTGGTTAACCACAACCTAATAAGGGAAAAAAATTAAAGGCTCCAACATTATAATTTAGGGAGAGATGTAAACAAGCTTATGCTTTTTTCAATTTTCCTTATACACTTGTGTACTTTCTTCAATTCAGGAATGGGAAACTCATGGTCCACATAAGATATCCAGATGTTTTCCTGAGTCTCCCCAGAAAGCCTTCTGACTATAATTGTTGAAAATTGATAGTATGCAACAAGAATTACTCAGTGAAGGCTGGGATATACCTGGGTGATGTACTTACATTTTGCTGGAAGGATAAAATCTTAAGAAAGAGGGAGGGGCATTAAGAAAAATAACAGAATTTGAAATGCTTATACAGAATCAACATGCTAGGGCACATGTACAAACTCCTATTCAGATATGACCCAGAAACAAAACAAATAAAAAAACTGCATGATAAAATGGACACAAAATTTCAAAGAAACGGTCACAACATAACAAGGGGAAGATTATGGATCAGATCCATAAAATTTATTCCAAGCTACAATCTATAAGAAGACTGGTATAACATGTTCTACAGTTGGTACACAACTCTGACAATAATCTCCAAAATAATTAAATTGTACAGTAACATAGGTTGGAAATGCCATGAAACAGAAGGAACATTTTACCACATGTAATGAACATGTAAAATAACCCTCAAAAATATTGAGAAGATATACATTTTACTGAGGTATATGCTCAGGGCAGCGAGAATAAATATTGTCCAACATTGGAAGAAAGACAGAATATCTATGATATCTGACTGGGAACTTAAACTTGGAGAATATGCAGCAATGGCAAAAATATTCACAACTGAAGATTAAGCATTGATCTTGAGACCTTTATTATATTACAAAATAATTTAATGCATTTTGCAATTGTCTATCAATGCTACACTCAGCTCTAAATTACAATTTAAGCAACTTTATGTTCATTAAAATTTCAGAAACCATCATTAATATTGATATACACTTTTTTTCCCTTAACTTTAAAGGTTTAAGTCATCTAAATCATAACAGGGTTAACAGTCTGTAGTTGATACTGTATAAATATCGCTGTACCCAAATAATATAACATATTACTTCTATCTCATAATACAATAAGCAGTATTAAAAAGAAAGAAAAGGGATAGTATGGTCTGTATTATGTTGATGTATGTAGCCCATCATACAATTAAAAAAGTAACCTTTAAGTCATTCTTTAGTTGGTTGGTTGGTTTTCAATATACTGTAATTTGTGAAGCCAATCACTGCAATTGGTAAACAACATTATTTATAAAACCTGATGTCAGGGTTCTATTAGTGGCAAGAAAATCCCAGATGAACTTTGGCAAATTATCTAATCAGGTAAGCTGGAATGCAGGGAATATAAATGTGCAACTCTTTCCAATGGACAAGAAGAGAGAAAGTGAGAAAAGAAGCTCAAGACTTCTCTTCATAGGGAGCAGCACTGTAAAGAGTGCAAAGGATTTGAAGGATGACTGAGTGTAAATTCTGTAATATCTCTCTTGCCTACTCAGAAACTGTCAGCTGTTTGATCTGGCTGCCACATCCTGTATTAAGTAAGTACTGTAAGTAAGTAAGTGAATCCTATCGAGTGGTCTGAAGGTAGCCTGACAACAAAACATGGCTAAAACAAACCATAGCTTAGCATGGTGTATGAAGCCAATCTAGGCAGAGAACTTCTATGCTTCTCCTTTCCATTTTATATTGTAGTTATTTCATCCATACCCCTAGCAACACTCTGTGGTATTTTATATGATGTGCAGTTTTTGAACAGGAAACTAAGTCTTTTTTCAATGGTTTCTATGTTCTTTTCTCTTGAACATGTTGATGAAAAAAACAAAGTTAATTACAAAATTAATTTTAAAAAAGTAAAAATAAACCAGTTTCCACAGCAACTGTAATTTAGTTAACTCTATGCACAGCCACAGAAAATACCACCAGACTTCTCAGTTTTACATTAATGTAGAATATACAACTACATATGTATACATCTGAATAATATGAGAACATAAAGGAAACATTAATTTTAAAAGGTAATTTAAAAAAAAATAAAAAATAATCATCTTTATGTATGCTGTCTCTTTTTTAAAAAGTAATTTTGTTAAAGATTTTAATTACAATAGTAAAAACTAATACAAACTAAAAGAAATATAGAAAAATAGAAGGAAGGAGTAAAAGGTGCAAAGGGGAAAAAATAAGAAAGACATAAAGAATAGAAAGAAAAAAGAAAAGAAAGAAAAATAAGAATATAGTAAAGAAAAAAAAAGAAATATATAAAGAAGTGATTCCCCACCTTCATCACAAGTATAAACCATTTTAGTAACTTTTCACCTCCTCTTAAATTACAACAAATGATCTCTTCTTCCCATATCCCATCTCTTATCTATAAACAAATCCACAAAGCATTATCATTTTAACCCTGGTGTCAGCTAAAGGGTTACCAGAAATAACAAATGTATTTTTTTTAAACTTGATCAAATAAACCTACTTTGTATTCCTTCCTTTTACTTCTAACAATCTTAATCTTTAGTCCATTCAAATAATCTCATAGAACTTGATTTCTTTTCATTTCTTCTTTGTCCCTTTGTCCTTCTTTGAAGATTCTTCAAAGTTTTAACAAGTCTCTTTTGTAAATCCAATACAGAAAAAATATCCAGGTCATTCTCTTGGTTTATTGTTTGTGTGTCCCTTTTGATTATTGAAACATCGGCCAGTTTATTTTTATATATCCAGTGTAACATATTTTTCTATGTCATTCTTGTAGCCTGTCATTTGTAAATCCACCTTCAACTAAGTCTCTGTCATGCCAGGTAAAACTTATTCCTCTTCCATAACAACTTTTAGACACAGTCTATCTATAGAGGCAGATATCACTCTTGACATTATTATTATTTTTTGATTTTTCGAAAGTATCCTTCAATATTTTCAGTGTTATAATATTTTGTGCCATTCTGTAACTATTAGTCAAGTTTATGTATTCTTCTTCTTTAACTGAAATCTTTAGTTTCCTCTAGTGTCCAATTTTTAAAATCTTGATTTTTTTTTAAGTTCAAAACAAAAGCATTTTCCCACAGGAAGGATTCTTTATAATTAATTCCAAAATCTTATTTCAAATTTATCTGGACACTTAGTCCATTTGTAGCTTTCTAAATACGAAGTTTTGGTCAACCTTTTTCAGGTTTTTTTTTTAAATTAAGTTCTTAAGCTTGTAGTTAAAATTTTCTTTCAAGGATTGAAGGCAAGGATTGAAGGCAGACTCACCCAGTATTTTCAGACTTGTCATTCCAAAGGTTTCTAATAGTTGGAGTTGAAATGTAGTTAATAAGCAAATTCGGAATATGATTAGAAAAGGAAGTATGAGAACTTAGTGTCCTTTTAAAGGTGCTGACCATGGTTTGAGCAAGACAGCTATCCCCTCATCTCCCAATGCTCAAAACCTGCCAGAGACCACAGTCTTGTGGTCTCCCTGTGAGGAGCAACTGTCTGGAGTACTTGTATCTTTGGTCTTCTCTTGTACCTGGAGAGGTTTGGAGAGCTGGTCTATTTGCTAGCTTTTTGTTCTTCACTGTAGTCATCAGCTCCACTTTTCATGGAGCTGTCTTCAGTCTGCCATTCTTTGTCTGGAAGTCCATCCTCATGTATGCTGCTTCCAATTACTGTTTCCATGACTTTAGATATACCATACTATCTTGAGTATTATTATAAACATAAAGGTGAAATGTATATTCAATAATGATTACATGAATGAATAAAATCTTGTATCCACAGTCATTTATATAATTATAACCTTGTCTTCTTCTTTCTTCTTCTCTTTTCTTTTTTACCTTTAAAATGGCACATATTCTAATTTGTGCTAATTTCCAATAGATCCCCTGCTGGTATGTGAGGAATGCTTTGAGTATTTCTACATTATTAACAAGTTTAAAGTTTTAGTTGCATTTTTAATTATCTAACAGAGGTTCTATTTATCACAGTTGGTGGATTAAAAATGATTATTGATTTTATTCATTGTTTCCAAAACCAAAGTGCCTTCACACATTCTTCCACTATTATAATACTGTATATGCCGTCATCTGCCAGCAACAGCCCTCTGCATTCAACATAGGACTATTGACCAGACCTTGTGCAAAGTAATTAATGGGCACATATTTGACATCAGGACTCAAAACAAAGATAAAGTAATAGCAGAGCATGTTATCCTCTCAGGACATTCCATTACAGTAGTCAAAGTAACCATTTTAGAATAAAAAGACAGCTCCAGCACAACTGAGCATTAGACAGCTGAGTACTTTTTAATACATTGCAGTTGTTAATTGACAATGTACTATAATCTGTTCCCCTTAAAACTTCATCTGCATCACCACACTGTGTCTTCCTCCTTTCTGATTTTTGAGAAACCATGTAAAGTGTCTATTAGGAATTCATTGGATGCAACATTGTAGCCTAAACGCTCTTGGAAGGTGGCATCTAGTGAGTCTTTTGGAAGATGTTCATGCTCACCTCCTTCAGCTAAGAGAAAGTACAGGGCTAGCAGCTGAGTGCTTTCCTAAGGTGTTGAAACATTATATCATCCTGAGCCAGACCTGTACAACCAAGAATATTGATTGGGATTTTTTTTTAATTCAACAACTTAAAATGGAGCATTTCTTTTTGTCGAAAAGAGTAGTTAGTAGAATGGCATTATTATTAATAGTAAGAAGTTGGAAAAATAAACAGTCACACACTGTAACCTATCTCTTCTTTGCCTCCTCCTTTGTCTTCTATTTCATTCCAAACCTCCTGGGTTATTATGCCCATCATGGATGATCCTGTGTCACTGATTACCTTCAGAGTTAATAACTTCAATGCATGTCCATATCTCTGAATGGAACTCCCTTTAGCATGTGAATTGAGTCTAACACATGAAAGATATTTAGAAGTGCCATCCCTTGTCTACAACAGCAACAAAATAACCACAAAATTCCAACAAATTAGCAGTCTTTATAGTATGTAACCTCAGTACAAAGTCTTGGAATTGATACAGAGAAGAAAAAGGAAGAGCATATCTGCCTATTTAGAGAGGAGGGTTTTTTTTTTTTTGCTTTTGTAGAGGATTTTCTGGTTTTTTTGTTTTCATTGTGCTGTTATATTCAGTGCTGTGTATATGTTTATTCATTGCTTCCACTCTATTTTATGAGGTTTTTACTGCCACATGTGTACAAGAGTGAAATTCTACCCAACCTGGTTCTTGAGCAGAATATATTTTATGGGTGAAGGCTCTGTCTTTTTCCTACAATAGGTCAAGGGCATGCTTCCTTTCTTCTTCTACTCCCCCACCTTTTTTTTTTAATAATCTATTGCCCAGTTGCCAATAAGTTAGTTTCCTATTAGCTTCTCTTTTCACAGGAAGAAATCATTTTATTTTCATCCCCACCTCTTTAGCATTTAGGTATTTCAGACTGATGTACCTGCTTTTACTATTAATATCACTGTATGCAATTTCCTTGCCTTTGTTAAAGCATCTATAAAAGAACATTATTATTTTTTAAAAAAATTCTGACCTTTCCTAATTATAGTGGGAGTGTAAATGACAAGTAATGCCTACAGCAGTAAACATGTCAATTAACTAAAGAAAAGACTGTGTCAGCAAAAATTGATTTCCCTGCCTTCTGAACCTGGAAGCACTTTCTACTAGCTCAAATGGATATAACAAGACTTACTGAAGATAAGGTTTAGAGTCTGAAGATCTTCACTTCTCCAAGAAAACCTTCTATGTTTTATCTAGTAAGCACTGAGAAATGGCGTCCTGTGATGTAAAAGACCTGTAGAGCACCAGCTCCCATATTTCTAAAATATAAGGAGAAATTATACATAAAAATCAGGAAAGGGCGCATGTTCTATGTTTATTCTTTCTTAGTATGCAGTTCAAGAGGATATTGTAGTAGCCATTCGGCAGTGTTTCTCAAACTTGGCAACTTTAAGTTGTGTAGACTTCAACTCCCAGAATTCTGCAGCCAGCCATGCTGACTTGGGGATTCTGGGAGTTGAAGTCCACACAACTTAAAGTTGCCAAGTTTGAGAAACACTGCTGCAAGGTTCAAATATCTGCTTATGTATCCCTGTTCAAACCAACCATGGCATAGGCAGCTATGACTTGCAGGCGGCACTTATCCTATGGATTGTCTGTCCTGCAGCCCACAGAGATAGCATTGCCATCATGCTTGCTTATGATATTCTTTTTGGTCCAGAAGAAAAGGCTGGTCAGGGATAACCTAAAAATGCAGTTAGCATGCTATCATTTCTGCAATTCTCATGCGGTGATGCTCATATATTTTTCTTCAGTGAATGAACCAAAATATCTAAATAAACTTGCCATGCCAGAATAATAGTTAATGTTCTGTAAGAAAGTAGAAGAGTAGACATCGATAGCAGTGCAGTTTAGGTTTGGAGCCTTATTTGCATGATGGAGTAAAATAAAAGTCTAACAGAAAATGATATCTGAAATTTAGATCACGTTGAGATGTGAAGAAAGAAAGGAATAACAGTAGGGGGTAGTTGTATTCCAATTAAAATTCTTTCACTTCATACAAGCCAGTCTCAGGACAAACTGAAAGTTAATCATATGATTTACTTAAAAAATAACAACAACAACTGAACAATGAAAACTAGAAAAGAAAGAAAAAACAGAAAGGCTCCCTGAGCAGCTCTCAGGGCAAATACAAATATGGGTGGCAAATAAAGTACATCAAATGCTAGGTTTTTCAGAAAATACTGTAGATTTCAATATTCATGAGCATTGTGGATAAAAATGCTGATCCACCAAGAGAACAAAGAGGAGATTTATATAAAAAGAAAAGCCTGACAAATGATATTTTATAAAGAAGAAGACATACTGCCTGTACAATAAGTTGTAAATATAAGATAACAAGTCATTCTATATGAAGAGTATTTTTTTATGTTCTGAAGTTTTCATTTTGTCTGATTTAACTTCAGTAGATGAAGGTAAAAGAAGTAGAGAAATTAAAAGGAGAATTGGATGATAAACCTAACTTTGTCCTCCTCTTCCTCCACAAGAAGACTGTGGCTGCCCACAGCCTTGCAGAAGTCATGGACAACTGGCTGTTCTCCAATGTCACAGCATGACTTCCAGATGGAAGGAGCTACTCGCCACTACTTGTGTAGTGAATTGCTTTGTATTGCCTAACAGAGGCTTGTTTTTCATTTTAGTTTTAAAATTAACTGAACACTACTTAACAACTAGAAGTCTGGCCAGTTCATTAAGAAATATACTCAGAAACTGAATTTATTGTCCAATCTAGGGCAATTAGTCTTCCTCCTGTACTTATATTGCTGGGTTACAGGATCGCCTAATTTTTAAGGAAACTTACCCTTCTCCCAGTATGAAACATCCTGGATGCTTATTAAGAATGCCCAGCTACCAGTTATTAATAATTGTGGGTGGTGGCAGAGTATAGTATGTTGTATATATCTTTGAAATACATGTTGACAAGGAAGAGTCATGGTAGTCTATCCTACCTAACAGAGATAGAGGTGTGGTCTCCTGTTCACTGCAGGCAGCCTGCAAGGGGCAAATATTCCTGAAAAGGAAAAGTGCTTCAATTGCAGATACTACAATCAAATATGACTCATTCCATCACTTTCCTTTGGACAAGCAAACACACAAGGACAGTATATCTTTGTGCTATATCTGACCCTGGTGCTATGGGTTAAAAGCACTAAGCAAGCTAGGGTTTATGAACCATCAGCAAAATTTTCAATGAAGTTGCTTTCAACACCAATTAAATACTTGTTAAAGAGTACTTCAATGCTGCTTCTTACTGGTAATATTTTCTCTTGCCTAGAACGATCAGTCTTTTGAGGTCTCTATCTCCAAAGTTAAAATCAAGATTAATTTATTTATTTATTTTCTACCCCACCTTTATTATTTTTATAAATAACTCAAGGTGGTGAACATACCTAATACTCCTTCCTCCTCCTATTTTCTCCACAACAACCCTGTGAGATGAGTTAGGCTGAGAGATAGTGACTGGCCCAAGGTCACCCAGCCAGCTTTCATGCCTAAGGCAGGACTAGAACTCACAGACTCCTGGTTTCTAGTCTGTTGCCTTAACCACTAATATTATTGGTTTATTCAACTGGTAAAAGGCATAAGATTGGAACCTGACATAGCCATTAGATGCTGTTTGCTTTGGAAAGCAATTGATTAACACAGTTTTCTAATTTTCATAGCCTGACTGCATAAAGTGTTATAATTACACTATATTATATAATAACAATATTTTATAATTATATACCTAACTACATAAATTATTATAAACTTTAAAATGCCTGAACTTTAATAAATCATTCTTTAGTAAGTTGTATGTTGTATTTGTGGTGATTGAACTGTGGTATTTCCAGTTATATGTTTATTAAGTCTGAGTCATGAATGAAAATGTGACTATTTCTCATTCAGGCATCCATTCATACACATCCCTAAAATCTTCACACCGTTAGTCACAACGTCCATTCTCTGCCAAAATTGTGTTTTGGAACCAGAATAACAAGAGTGTTACAGGTCAAGATTAAAGTGCAATGACAGATCTGTGAAGGGAAGTTATAACACCTGCTTGAGTTTTGATTTATTCATGCTCCAATCTTAGATCTTCAATTTCACAAGCACCCAGGTCACTTGGAAAGCTAGTGCTGTGGTATTCAAGCCTTTAAAAATAACCCCAACTGCCTAAAGCCACTGAATGTGATTCTGATGCATCCAGCTTTCTCTGTGCGATTCCTCTGTTCCTGCTTTTTAATTAGGTCAGCTGCTGAGAGTCCAGAAATTTTTCTCAGTTCTGCAATTTTATGCTTTACCTGCAGGCTTGCTCTCACGCTCTCTCTCTCTCTCTCTCTCTCTCACACACACACACACACACAGATTGAAACTATATTTTAGTTAGGAAGTTTCTTATGTGCCTTTCTTATCACAATGGTACAGAGAACTTATGTGGAACCCATAAGAAAGCTGCCAACACAGCCAGTTCATTCAAGGCCACCCTAGTAATGATGTAGCAATCAAGTTCCCCAGCAGTTTTAAAAGGATAGTCAGAAAAGAGGGATGAACTGAATCACAGGCATTACTTGATGAAAGGGAATAACTTACCCTTTCCCTCAGTGATTCACTTTCTGATTCTTTCAAATTCACACTATCTGCTATTTGTGCCATAGAGGAAAACATGCATGAAGTTACAATCTATTTGTGTGTTTTCTTCTGTTGTGGAACTATCTCTCTGGAATGACCATTTTTATTGGGAGCACATTTTAAGGAAAAGGATTAACATGATCATAATCTAGTCTTCTCCCGTAAAGCTAGTATTAAGTTTGGATATTTTTAACAACACAGTCCCAGAAGTGTGCTGAAAAATAACTCCCATTAATTTCAGTGGGGCTTACAGATATCATATGTAATATCCCATTTCATCCTCAATGGAGGAAGATAGAGATTCCTGCTCTATGAACTCTTTTTTATCAGCATAAATCTCTCCTGTTAAGGGAGAAGAACAGAAACACACAGTTGATAGTGTGCAATTGACAATGGCATTGGCAATGCAATTGACAATGGCATTGATCTTGTTGGCTATCTTGTTTGCCATGAAAAGATTTTCAGCAAATCTTTTCCAAGCTTTGAAAAAAAATGGAAATACTCTTTTGATTCTAAAATAGTTTTGTTCTGGTTTTTTTTTTAATGGTGTATCATAGGAGTCATCATTTGAGTGATGATTCTGAAGGTCATACTTTTCCAATTTATAATATATAGTCATAACCCACCACTGTTGAAGATGGAGCTTTAAATATACAATCAGTCAAAAGTGGAAAAGAGATTACTATCAGGAATATAGTGCTTACTGATGATTGTGACATTATGTTTTGGTTTTGGTTTTTGCTTCTTTTAAGTAATTAAAAAATACCCTCCAGAGCAAGATTGGAAACAACATGCCTACATAAAACATATATATAAAACAAATACCCTGTGCTGAATTAGAGGAAGGAATATAATGTTTAGTTCTTTTTATTATAGTCTAACTGAGAACTGGTGTATAAAAAGTATAGAGAACTGTAAAATTATTTGCAGTTAAGGTGTTCTTATTTATTCACAGTACTGTCTTCTTCCATTTGAGGCTCCCCAGAATTTATCCCACTTCTGGAAGTGATAGGGTTTCCCTTGACATGAAGTCCAGTCGTGTCCAACTCTAGGGGGCGGCGCTCATCTCCGTCTCAAAGCCAAAGAGCCAGCGTTTGTCCGTACACACTTCTGTGGTCATGTGGCCGGCATGACTACACGGAATGCCGTTACCTGCCCGTTGAAGCGGTACCTATTAATCTACTCACATTTGCATGTTTTCAAACTGCTAGGTTGGCAGGAGCTGGGACTAGCAACGGGAGCTCACCCTGTCAGGCAGATTCGAACTGCAGACCTTCCAATCGGCAAGCTCAGCAGCTCAGCGGTTTAACCCGCAGCACCACCATGTCCCTTTCTGGAAGTGATAGTCCACCATATTTTGATGACAACAAGTTAGAGAAGCTTGGTTCAATGTGTGTTTTTAACATATACAATACATGGATAAACTGGAATTTACTGTCATCCAATGTAAAGGAGCTCTGGAGAATTTCATGGAATATAAAGTTAATAAATAACCATCTCACTAGTAAAATTTATTATCTCCAGAATCATAGATGGTGTATCTTAAAAACCAGCTGCTGAGGAAGAACAAAGAAAGATGTCTACTCTCTTCCTGCTCATATATAGTATAATAGACTTTCCAAATGCTCATGTCTGGCCATAGTGTGTCATAGAATAAAGAACTTGATCAGCCCTTGGCCTTGGGTTTATGTCGTGGGTCTTCCCACTTCCATGTTTTCTAATTTGCATTATAATTAAAAAGAAAAGCCACATGCAAGACATTTTCACATCATGTGTCCTCTTGGGATTTAATTGAAATGTGGTTGCCTGGGGGGACTCTAGACTATTGGAAATATTTTGCTACAAAAAAAGAGAAGACAGTTCCATGCTCACCAATTGGCTACTTTGTTTCTAAGACAAGTGCAGGAGAGCCATATGTCTCCCATAATAATTTATTTAACATTTCTGTTTGGTTGAGGGGAAAATCTGTCAAATTAAATGATTATTGTTTTAAAAACACAGAAAGGGTTTTCAGCAAACAGCAGCACCATTTAAGAAAAAAGGAGGCAGGCCACCATTTTTCAGAATGAGCTTCATTCCCCTTTTCAATCATCTATCATTCCAGTAGAATAGAGACCCTAAAGTACTAAGAATATCCTTCCATCACCATTGTTCACATACAGATAAATATTTGAACTCTTACTTATACATATTTGCACTCTACATAGAATGTATACAAGCACCCTCAAAATAAATTACTCAGATGCCTAGCCAAGTTCTGCTCTGCAAAGACCTCAGGCACTTTAACTTTGTTAAATGTAGGGCATATTAAATATTTATGCTGACTTGATAAACTAAACTCTAAATACCTTCTGGAATTTCCTTACTAGTGTAAGCAGCTGCTGCAGCACATATCCTTCTAGTTCCTTTCTGGTAATACTGGTAGCACGAGGGGTGTCTATGACGTGGCTACTTCCCACACAATAGCTCATATGAACATAAATGCTTTCAGTGAGTGGAAAGGATCATATTGGCCGGGGAAGGATTGATGTTGCCACTTCATTCTATCTAACCTGACACTTAACATACTGTGAACAGTATGAATGATTCCCAGAGTAACAGAATTACCCATGGCACTACTGTTCTCACATACTAATCATAGCCATGAACAAATTTTCAGTCTGATTATATCTATGAAGAGATAGATGATAGACAGACAGACAGACAAATAAAAAATTCCAGGACACAAAGAAGGATGTTTATTGGGGGAAAAAAGTTTTAAATATATTTTTTTTTAAAATACTAATAAATACTTTGGAAAAGGCTTTTTAGATGTTACTCCTGAAAATTAAGAAAGATGGATGAAATGAGCCTAAAGATGATTAAAATGTATATGATACATAGGAATTTTATTTTGCTATTTTTTAAAAAATAATAATTTGTCTTATTTTTCACAGAAAATTACAAGGATTTTTTTTTCAGTCCAGACCTTGCCAGCTGGGGAATTCTGGGAGTTGAAGTCCACACATCTTAAAGTTGCCAAGGTTGAGGAAGATCGATCCAGACAATTCAACATTAGATGTTATTGTCAAATGTTTCTCTCTCTCTTTTTAAATTAAAACTTTCAATTTCTTATTCAGCTTTATGGCCCTAAAGATGATTAGCAGGGTATTTGTGTGTGTGTGTGTGAGTGAGAGAAATGTATGCCATACTGACAGTAGACACTTTGTTTATTTATTTATTTATTTCAACTCCAACCATATCTGAGTGTCTCCAAGCATAAAAAGAAACATCAATATAGAAAAGTATATTACAATAGCAATAATGGATGGCAGAACCAGTCAACAAGACAAAAATGTCATATACCCATAGGGGCTCCAACCACTCTATCTAATACCTGGAAGAAGACTCAGGTCTTTAAGGCCCTCCAGAATACCATCAGGGTGGAAACCTCCTGGATCTCAAGAGACACCTCATTTCTGCAACAGAGAAGACATGCTCCCAGGGTCCCAAAAGATGGCACTGCTTGATCGAAGGAACCAAGAACACCCCAATCCTGTCAGATCAAACTGGCCAGACTGATACCACGGGAGATAGGCAGCCCTCAATTAATCAGGCCCTATACCATATAGGGATTATCAGCAGCACCTTGAATTGCACTTGGGAACAGAATGACACCTACTGCAACATGCAGAGCAGGGATGTCACATGGGCATACTGAGGCATACCCATCACTGCCCACACTGCTGCATCCTGGACAAGTTGAAGTTCCAAATGGTCTTCAAGGGCAGTCCCATGTGTTGCAGTAGTCAGGCCACGAGGCTAATCCCTGGCCTATATAGGGGTCCTCGAAAGCTTTTGAGGAGAATATATGGAGGCAATATATGGAGAGCCAGTTTGGTCTAGTGGTTAATGCACCAGACTAGAAACCAGGAGACGGGGAGTTCTAGTCCCGCCTGAGCCATGAAAGCCAGCTGGCTAACATTGGGCCAGTCACTCTCTCCCAGCCCAACAACAGGGTTGTTGTTGTGGGAAAAATGGGGGGGGAGGAGTATTAGGTATGTTCCCCACCTTGAGCTATTTATAAAAAATAATAAAGGCGGGGTTAAAAAAAAATCATATATTTATCTCTCTAGACATAGACATAGCATTATGCTGTATATAAAGCAAGTGACTGGGAACTGCTGGAAACAGTTCCATTAATTATTCTTACCAACACAGAAACATGGATTTAATATGACATTACATCAATATAAACATCCTCCATTTAAAAACACACAATTATTATAATACACAAATGACTGATATCTTACGATTAGGCTTATTGTAGTTCAAGTGAGAATACTGACTATGGACTTGTCATCAGTGTGGCCAGAAAAACTATGTTTTATTTCTTTTACCATAAAATTAAATATAACATACAGTAATTAAAACAGGTGGTGGTGAGTTTCATCCTTTAAAAGCTATCATAGGACTCAGCCAATACTGTAACTATTGCCCAGTGTCCAATAGTATAGATTTAGCCAAAGTGTTAGAGAAGGAAGAGGTGCTGCTGTAGCTCCAGGAACTCTTGGGTGAAAAAAAAATGTTTTGATTTTCTTCTCTTTTTTTCAGTTTGGCTTTAGACCTAGGTTTGGCATGGAGACCTCCTTGACTGCCCTGATGATTTTTACCATGAAGAGATTGGTAAAAAAGTGCAGTCCTTTGATACTCCCAAGTCTATCAGTGTATTTTGAAATAATTGACCATTGTATCCTTTTGAAGTGGGTGTTGGAGATATTATTTTCTTATCTCTATAGCTGCTACCAAAAAGTAGTATAGGGAGATTTCTGCTCAATGCCTTAGAACTGTCCTAAAAGATCCTGCAGGATTTCATCTTGTTTCATGTATTATTTAACACCACTTTGGAGCTGTTGGAAAGACAATTCACAGGTTTGAAACTAGTTGTTTTCAATATGCTGCTAATATTTAGCAGTATTTTTCTTCTTCCATTAGTTCAGGGTTGGATATTTCAGGAGCCTCTGCATATTTCCAGGGTGTAAAGACTAGATGAGAAAGAATAGGCTGAAGCTACATCCAGAGAAGTTAGTGGCATTTTGGGGATTTATGAGAATGCCCCGTTCGGATGGGATTGTATTCCACCTTAAAATTAGATTTGGAATCTGGATCCTCCTGGATACTAGACACCCATGTAAGAACTGTAGGAAGGGTGGCCTTTTATCAGCTTCTGCTGGGAAATGAGGTGTGTCCCTACCTAGAAGATGCCTAATTTCAGTAGCTCATTTATGGTAACCTTAAGACAGGATGCATTGCAATGCATTCTTTCTGCAGTAGCCACTGAAGACTGCCTTGAAATCGCCACTGATCCAAAATACAACTCCTTGAGGCCTCACATTACCTCTGTTGAACAGCACATTGGTTGGCAGTTGCTTTTTAAATCATTGTATAAAGCCTTACCATGCTACTAGCTACTTATAGGCTGCTTACTCCTATACAGTCCATCCTGTACTCTTCTATCTTCAATGGGACACTTACTACAGGTCCTGCTACAGCATGTTCAACATTAAGAAGCAATTTGGATTGTTCCATTTTTGCAGGGTCTATATTATGGAATAAATTGCCACTGAACCTGGAGCATGTATCCTCCATACTGAAACTTATTTAAAAAAATTTATTTTTCCAGGCCTTTTAATGTTAATTTATGTTTTAGATTTTGAGTTTTATATCAATTATGATTAATTTTGGTTTTGTGGATGTTTTATACAGGCAGTATGAAAATATTCTAAATATATAAAAACATTTAATATAACTTTTCAGTATATTTTCTTCTGTATCATTACAAATTATTTGACAACCTTTCAGGATTTCTGTATTAGAAGGAAATCCCCCTGGCTCATTGGCCCCATGGCCTTTTAGCCATCAGCTGGATCCTGTCTAATCCAGTTATTATTTTTGTAAGGGTCTATATTTAAATTGCATATGTTATACTGTGTCTATATTTAAATTGCATATGTTATACTGTATTTATAATACTTTTTAAACCATTTTTGTAATTTTATTAGAATTTTAATTTTAATATAGTACAATATATAATCATGTGGAGAGGGTGTCCATGCACATGTAGAAATGTGGGACAAATATTATCAATAATTATCAATGGAGTAATTTTGAAATGCCTTATAAATTTGTTTGCTTCTAGATATGAAAACATCACCCTATTAAAATTGAAATATAATTAAAAGTATCAACAAATAGAAAAATATCATGAAAAGAGGCAGAATGTGCACTCACTTTGTATATGAAAATAGATTATTTATTAAAATAGATTTATTTATAAAGAAGACTTTTTTATTGTGCCATTTTTACTGTTTTATTGTATTTTAATTAATGTTTTACTTCTGTTTTATGTAACCCACCCAGAGTTGCTCTCCTGAGAGATGGGTGGGGAATAAATTTGATGTATAAATAAATAATCCAGGAATATTTTCATTTTCAGACCTTAAAATGGGGGAGGGGGGGCTTATTTATTTATTTATTTATTTAGGCCATTGTGTTAAAGTTTTGGCACAATGGGCACTATTGTTAATGCTACAAGTGTAAGCACTGATAGCTGATATTAAGTCTGATTAAAATAATACTTCTGGGTAAATTAAGAAGACACCCTCTTAATACATTGTAGCATGTCCCTAGCATATTTGTCTGGGAACAAAATCCCACAAATACATGTTAAATTCCTGGAAAGTGTAATCTATACTTTCTTTCATCTTTACTGGGAATCAAATATTTTGAATAAAGTAGAATTTCTTGACAAAGAAAAATACATAGAAATGTGCTACATATGAATTTGAATCACTAATAGAATCTCAGTTTTTCAACAGCTGGAGATGGGATGTCAGTTGGTGGTTCTTTTTCCCATTGGCTTTATCATGTAGCTTAGATTACATATGTTTGTCTCATCTAGAACACAAAGTTACACCTTTTTTATCCATGTCCCATGTGTCTTAAATTGCTGGAAGCTGATGGATGGTGAATCTTAGTTTGGGACAGCCCATAGAACGTGATCTCCTTTCATCTCTGCACAGTCCTCTCCTCTGATGAAATCATTTTTCCACCTGTTCATGGCTATCATATTCCATGACATTTGATTCAACAGGCAGTAAGTTCAAGAGCTGAAATATGTAATGAACATATAGGAGATTTGTGTTTAAAGAAGAGATTCTGATTCAACAACACTAAGCAGACAGACACACCATCTGGACTCAGCAATATGCTGAACAAGCTTCCTTAGGACACCAGTAAATGAAAGGAAACTGAAGGTCACTAGAGGTCATTATTTTCACATACCTTTGAATAATGAGAGGCTCTCACGTCTGCCAGAGGAGAACAAAATGTCACATTCTCTAGCTAAAGGTCATCTCTGGTCATAGGTCAGTAAAGGGAAGCCAGGAAATAACCTAAGAGGTTACAATGAGTGCACAAAGAAAGGGCAACAAAAGTCAATGAAAGTATGCAGCTGTTTTGAGATGAAACAAACTGAGGCAACCTTTATGCTGACACAGATGAAAAACTAATGTTTTTGCCTTTGTTGGTTTAAAAAAAATCTCACAATTTTATAGGATATTGACATTAATGCACACAGTCCCTGAATTAGCAACAGGTTGAAAGTTCAGAGGAGCAGCTTCTAAAAATCAGAACCACATTTTGATTCCAAATGATTTATATTATGTTATAGACTTCAGCATCAAAAACACATTTCAGTCTGAGCCAATATTTAGTGTCATAACAATCTGAAATAAATATATATGACAATTTATCTTTGTAATTGTTATTTAAAGAGATAAATTACAATTTATCTTTGCCTTGCCTAGTCTGGTGCTCAAGTGTTAGAACTATATCTCCTAGAATTCCCAGCAAACATGGCCAAATACTGTCTGACTAGAAATTCAGCACATTTGGAAGTCACCAGACTGGGCAAGCTGCTAACTCTCTCTATTTCTATCTCTCTGTCTGCCTTAATGAAACTGTTTAGATTTTCATCCCATTATTTGAAGAGACTTCAGAAGATTAAATGTTGGGTAATATCTCAAACTATTATGGGAATGCCATGGCACTGTGGAACAAGTAATATGGACATCCTGTAACCAAATGACACATCAACTTTTTATTGTGCTCTGAATGTTCAGAAGAGTAGGACATATATTTCATATATAAGCACATATTTTGAATAAAATAAAATAAAATAAAATGTGAATAGAATATATATTTATATCTGGGCAGCACAGGACCCAAGAAAGTGCTGAAAATGAGAATACTGGAGACAGGGCCAAAGTGTAAATCATGTATTGCTTATACGTGATGACATATACTATTCATGTAACTTCTGAATATGGTCATATGAAGATATTTGTTTACATACATGTGTGGGCATCAGTTCATGACAGTCAGCAAAGTATATTCTTTTCCCTATGGCTGCTGTAGGAAGAAGCCATTGCCTTAATAATAACAATGTTGGGGAAAGGATTTCATATACCCTTATCTAGCTGATGATGTCTCCATCAGCTCCAGAGACCCTGATACTATATGCATGGGAATGCCTAATAAATAACTTGCTGAAAGAAAATCGCATTAGATACATAGGCTTCTGCAGTGAGCCATGATACCAAAATTAGGAAATATGAGCCAGTTTGGTCTAGTGGTTAAGATGTTGGGTTAGAAACCAGAAGACTGTGAGTTCTAGTCCCACCTTGGGCATGAAAGTCATCTAGATGACCTTGGGCCAGTCACTCTCTCTCAGCCCAACTCACCTCACAGGGCTGTTGTTATGGGGAAAATAGCAGGAGAAAGGAGTGGAGTCCTTGGTGCTCTCCAAGCCTTGTTGTTTTCTTGCAGACGTTTCATTGCCAGACTAGGCAACATCTTCAGTGCAAAGAGGGAGTGGGCCTTGCTCTCAGTTTATATACTGCGGCTTGCAAGACCCACTCCCTCTTGCACTGAAGATGTTGCCTAGTCTGGCAATGAAACGTCTGCAAGAAAACAACAAGGCTCAGAGAGCACCAAGAACTCCACAGTTCAACCCTGAGCTACAAATATTTGCTTTGATTGGAGAAAGGAGTATTAGGTATGTTCGCCACCTTGAGTTATTTATAAAAAATAATAAAGGTGGAATAAAAAAAATATGCATCATGATATTTCAATGACGCTCTGCCTTTTCATATAGGCATCATGTATCATGGCAATACTTAAGGAGAAGAGTTTGTGTTGCAACATTGTGATGCACATTTCATCACTTGCCCCCTCTTGTATCTCATGGATGCCTATACAGATAGACATCTGTGAAAATTTACACAATGTTGAATTGTCCAGTGTTATTATTTAATTATAATCATTTTCTAAAAAAGATAATTGAATGTAACCAATTTTGGAAAACAGCTAAAAATGACATTTTGACAGAGCACCAAAATATAATTAAATACCAAGTAATTGCAGGAGAAAAAAATGGCAAAGACTTCTTTCCTATAGTGAAAGAGTCTATCAGAAAACTGGCTGTAAAACTGCCTAGGTTAAACAACAAATCAAGTAAAAAGGTATCTCGCACACCTCTCTCCTAAACAGAAGAGGTGAGTTCAGCCAAATATACAGGTACAAGTCACTAAAATAACAAGATTTCAACACCATTTGTAAAGCACACCTGTCAGCTGCTGGCATTTGAAAAATAGATCTACAAATTATCTTCTGGAATTGTTGAATAAACCCATTCCTTGGATTGTGCAATAATTTTAATTCTGGGAATTGCATCAGAACACACCTGGAAGGTGCTGCATGGGAAAACTAGTATACACAGTTGACTTGGCTCTTCAAAACTTTACTGATAGTTCCATTGTACACGTGTTTACTGAGAAATTAGGCCTATTAAATGCAATGGGGATTTTTTTTTTCAGTTAACTGTGTATCAAATTACAGCATTAGTATTTTAACTAATAGGGCTTTTTTCTTCATACAGGTTATGTGATACATATTCACATTAATTGTGTTGGTTTAATATATCAGTGAGTGATTGAGACTAGTTGAACTTCAAAAGCTCTAAAAGAGACTGTGCTCTCAACTGACAGACTTGTAATAACAAAGAACTTATCCTGCTGATTTTATTCCTGGGGTGTCTGCTAGGTTGCTGAGATGAAACCAGGCTGTAGCAAATCCCTTAGGATAAACAAAGTCATATGAAGGGCATATCCTAGGAGTAGTGAAATCATTGAGTTATTAGGAAGAATAGTGCTCAAAAGTCAACTACCAGTTGCTCAATAACAGAAGAAAGAGAAGCTTTTGTTTTTCCAACAAACTGAATAGCTCAATGCTACCCCCTATGAAATTCTATGATAGTTAGCAGTTGAGCTTATTAATTATTACAGCCAAGTAATCATTCCATTCTGCTGATGTGAACATGCAGGGAAAGCTTTAGAAATAAGTAACTACTAGCCAATGAAATATGTATTTTAATCTTATTAATGAACAATAAAAGAAAGATTCCACATATCTTCCTTTACTGTAAATAAGGGAGTACACCACTGTTCCTTTACCACTGTAGCACTGTTCCTTCATCACTGAGGAACACCTATTATTGGGTATTCCATCACTGATATATTTCTGCTTTTTTCACACCAACTCTTCAAGAAATTTAGCTTATTTTTTCTGCCATCTCTTGCCTACCAAGTCCTGTAAAGAATAGTTAAACACCAAGATGGCGACCGCAGGCAGACGCTATAAAAACCGAGATGGCGACCGCAGGCAGATGCCGTTTGCCACTCTGGGGGGGGGGGTGAGTGTGAGATCACCAGAACTGCAGCCGCAGCCTCCGTTTGAGGTTTGAGGTTTTTCGGGGGGGTTGAAGACAACAATCCAAGCCCAAATTGGGAGTTGGTGAAATCTCCCCCCCCTGGACAGAGTGGTAGGAAGCGGTGGGCCCTGTTGCAAAGACCTCTTATCAGAACTAGAGAGGGAGTCACTCCTCCCTCCCCTCCTGTACTTGCCTCCACCGGAGCCCCTGGTTGAAGCGGGCAAAGCAGCAAGCTGCCGGGCAGCTGGCAGCGAGGTATTTGGGCGACTGGCAACTGGGCGGCTGGCAGCAAGTGGCAGGCAACCGGGTGGCTGGCAACCAGGTGGCTGGCAGCAAGCAGTGGGCAACCTGGTGGCTGGCACTGAGCAGTGGGCAACCAGGCGACTTGCAGCGAGCAGTGGGCAGCCTGGCAGCAAGCAGCAAACCTGGGATGCTACCCCAGCCTTGGCGGGGTGGCAGAACCAGGCAGTGCAATGGACTCTGGTGGCCAGAAGAATTGGGCAGCGGTAGTTCAACCAGCTGGCTGGGGGCATTAGGACACAAGACAACAGACAAGAACAAGAGTCTAGAATTGAGAATTCGGCAGACTGGGGGGTTGAGGCACCGATGTACTGCAGCACGATAAAGCAAGCCGGGCAGTCTTGAGAACATCGAGATATAGATTATAGCAAATTAACTGACCATCCCTTCCTAACCATCCCAGAATATAATTAGGCTATTAGGGATCCCTAAATGGTGAATGCTGGGCCCCTTCAGGTGTGAGAGACGTGAGAGGGTGCCCAGGTTTGGATGGGTAGTGTGAGAATACTCACCTTCTTGAGTGAGAGGCAAGAGGTGAGTAGTGGTTGGGTAGCCCCCCTGCTGACTAGTGAGAGAAGCTGAGGGGGTACACAGGGGGTGAGTGTGGGTTGGGCTCTACCAGTGCCGAGAGCGTGAGCTGGTGCACTGGGGGGGGGGGGCTCACCATTGCCCTGTGATTGAGTTGTGATGTGGTTGTGTGAATGAATGGAAGGTCCCTATCCTTAACCAGCGATCTTAGGAGTCCAGGATTGGGGGCTAATGGACCTCGAGATCCCGGGGGTTGTAGGGCAGGGCAGGTGATTGAGGTGGTGACAGGCAGGGGATGATATGACAGGAGCCAGAGGGCAGGTCATCATAGAGGAAGATGCCCCCGGTGCTTGTTACCTGTGGCGTGTTCCGGCCTTCTGTGCTTGAACCCGGGCCCTAGACAGCAGACTCGTGGTTGTCCTGACTTTCAGCTGCTGCTCTGTAATGCCAGGTCAATAAACAACAAGGCCTCCCTCATATGTGACTTGATCACAGAAGAGGGGGCAGACCTGGCGTGTATTACTGAAACCTGGCTGGGCGCTGAAGGAGGCATTGCTCTTTCGGAGATATGCCCGGCTGGGTTTTGAGTCTGGCATCAGCCGCAACCTCAGGGCAGGGGAGGACGGGTGGCTGTTGTCATCCAAGAATCCCTAGTGGCCATCAGGGGCCCTGCTCCACAAGTGGCCGGGTGTGAGACCCTATTCTTCAAGCTGGGTTCTCAAGAACAGTTGGGACTTCTGCTACTATACCAGCCTCCCTGCTGCATAGTGACCTCCCTGCCTGAGCTGCTGGAGTCCGTCTCAGGTTTGGCACTGGAGTTCCCCAGGCTTATGGTGTTGGGGGACTTCAATCTGCCCTCCTTGGGGTGGACCTCGGAAGCAGCCCGGGAGTTCATGGCTATCATGGCAGCAATGGGCCTTTTCCAGATTATTCAGGACCCGACTAGAGACAGTGGCCTCACCCCGGACCTAGTTTTCTTGTCGGAGCAGTGGCAAGATGATCTGAGGGGAGAATTACATCTTTCCCCTTTGTCATGGTCAGATCATGCCCTGGTGGCCTTGAGATTCTCTCATGCCACCCCCCTCTGCAGGGACGCAGGACCCATTCAATTGGTCTGCCCCTGTCAACTGATGGACCCGGCTGGGTTTCAGAGGGAGCTGGGGGTTATACCTGAGTCTCTCCTGCACGGTCCAGTGGAGGCCCTGGCTGCTGCCTGGAAGAGGGAGGCAGCCGGAGCCTTGGACAGGATTGCACCTGTGCAGCCTCTCTTGCCCACCCAAACCCGGCACTCCCCGTGGTTTACGGAGAAGCTCAGGGTTTTGAAGAGGGTTAAGAGATGCCTAGAGCACCGCTGGAGGAAGACAAAAGCTGAACCTGACCGAACATGAGCTAGAGCGGCGATTAAGGCCTACCTTGGGGCGGTAAGAGCGGCGAAGCCCCAGTACTTCTCTGCTCTTATTGCATCCACAGATTGCTGCCCGGCAGCCCTGTTCAAGATTACCCAATCCCTTTTAGGGAAAGGGGAGTCAGACTTCCATCTACAGGGCCGTGCAGAGGAATTTTTGTGGCACCTGCAAGATAAAATCACTCGGATCCGGACCGAGTTAGACTCCAAGCGTGAGACAGAGTCTGAGAAGATACCCAGGGAACGTACTTACCAGGTTATCTGGGATCAGTTTGATCCTGTTGAACCCAAGGAAGTGGACAGGATCCTTCAGACTATAAATGCTACCATGTGCCAATTAGATCCATGCCCCTCCTGGCTGGTGAAAGCAGCATGGGAGGTGACATGTGTCTGGGTCCAGGCGATGGTAAACACATCCTTGAGAGAGGGGGTATTCCCAGCAGCCTTTAAGGAAGTGCTGGTGTGCCCACTCAAGAAACCATTGCTGGACCCTACTATACTGGACAATTTTCGCCCAGTCTCCCACCTCCCCTTTTTGGGGAAGGTGGCTGAGAAAGTGGTGGTTTTGCAGCTCCAGAGGATTCTGGATAAAATGGATTATCTAGACCCTTTCAGTCAGGTTTCAGACCTGGTTATGGGATGGAAACAGCATTGGTCGCACTTATGGATGACCTCTGGTGGGAGCGAGATGGAGGCAGTGCATCCATCCTTGCTCTTCTTGACCTCTCAGCAGCTTTTGATACCATCGACCATGGTATCCTTCTGGACCGACTTAGGGAGTTAGGGGTGGGCAGCGTAGTTCTGCGCTGGTTCACCTCTTTCCTACAGGGTCGGTCCCAGTCGGTGTTTATAGGGAGCAAGAGATCCAGCCCGCAGCCCCTCCTTTGTGGGGTGCCACAGGGTTTGGTACTCTCTCCGCTCCTTTTTAACACCTACATGAAACCACTGGGTGAGATAATCCGTCACTACGGGGTGAGGTATCATCAATATGGATATGATACCCAATTATACATCTCCATCCTGGGAGAAGTAAGTGATGCTGTGGCCACCCTTTCTGAGTGCCTGGGGGCTGTGGGGGCCTGGATAGGGGACAACAGATTGTGGCTGAACCCAGGGAAGACAGAGTGGCTGTGGATTAATGGCTCCTCGATTTCTGGGAAATTGTCATCTTTAGTTCTGGATGGGGTTGCACTGCCCCAGACAGACCCGATGCGTAACTTGGGGGTCCTCCTGGACTCACAGCCCCTGCTTGAAGAGCAGGTGGAAGCCGTGGCTAGGAGGGCGTTGTGCGCCAGTTATGCCCCTTGCTGGAACGAGAGTCCCTTCGAACAGGCACTCATGCCCTGGTTATCTCCCATATAGACTACTGCAATGCGCTGTACATGGGGCTACCCTTGAAGAGTATCCGGAAGCTACAGCTGATGCAAAACGCAGCTGCCTGGGTGATCTTGGGTCTCCCAAGATCAACACATGTCACTCCTTTGCTCAGCAAGCTGCATTGCTTGCCAGTATGCTTCCGGGTCCAATTCAAGGTGTTGGTTATCACCTTTAAAGCCCTGCATGGCACGGGTCCAGGCTACCTAAGGGACCGTCATCACATCAGCCCGTCCCACCTGGTCATGTAGAGAGGACATGCTACGGACCCCGTTTGCAAGAGAATTCCATCTGGTGGGGTCCAGGAGGCGGGCCTTCTCTGCAATAGCACCCGCCCTTTGGAATATCCTTCCTCTGGAAGTGAGATTAGCTCCCTCCCTCCTGGACTTTAGGAAACAGCTAAAGACCTGGTTTTGTAATTATGCCTGGGGTGGGAGGGAGAGTAGCCATTTCTGGGGATGGTTATATCCTTAGAAGGACCCAGTTCTGCCTGCAAATCATAAAGAACTTTTAACCATCGAGGTTTTTATTATATTTATTATATCTGTATTATAGGGTTTTATAGTTTTATATTTTTATCTATCTTTTATTGTAAACCGCCCAGAGTCCCTTTTGGGAGATGGGCGGTGATAAATTTGATTAATAAATAAATAAATAAATAAAAGAGCTGGCTACATCTTTAATCTGGAAAGATTAAAGAAACAGGTCAGCTGTCATCAGTTATTAGGCCTGTGCAAGGTATCTTAGACTCACCTTGATGAAGTGGTTTGCTTTACCAGAATGAGGGCCAACCTGATTCTCCTTGACAGAATAATTCAGATGGCCTCAAACAGCTTCTGTGGGAGAAGATTCTACTTGGGATTCCTCTCTAGTAAAGGCCATAATCTTTTCAAGTTGAATGGCTTTAGAATTGCCCACTCTGTGTGTCAAAGCTGTCCAGCCTTCAAAAGTAAGTGTGGACTTCTCACTGGAGATTTTAAGCAGAAGTTGAACAATTATCTGTTGTGGAAACGTTGGATTAGTATTTCAGATCCACAGATAAAGCAGGAGGTCCACCTAGGTTTATCCCCAAAAACCCTTCCAACTCCTTTAACTATTATTCTTTATGAAGCACATTATGTTCCAGTGGTATTATTTCACTTGGTACTCACTTACAAACTTGCTTCAATTGTTTAGTGCAATCATGTTCATTTCCACTCATTCCCATTCAGAGAAGTCAGCAAATTATCTTGATTCCTGATTGAGTAGAAGTATAATTTAATGAATCTATGAGTAATACTTGGAAGCTATGATTGAAAATTAATTAATAATTAGGAGACTTCCAGTGAAGACATGATGAGCTAGATGTCCCTGAAGAAGTGGGGATGGCATTACGATGAAGTTCGGCAGCCAGGGACAGATCCTGGCCAGCAAAATCTCTCTGGAGAAAGGAGAGAGCATGGAATTACCCACAAGTACTCCAGACAGCTTCTCCTCATGAGTAGACTTCAGGAACCAAGGTTTTTGCAGTTGGCTGGTGAGTGGAATGCCTGGGAGTCAAGGGATTCCATCTATGCCCACAACTGTAATGTAGCCTAAATGGACACAAAGTTCAGCCAAGCCTCATTTCTTAATCACTTTTGGAAGTAGGAATATATGGGAACAATGGATTCAGAAGTTAATTTTAAGAATGTCTACCATCATAGATAGTGTTATGAAAGAGGAACAGGTTCTACTGGATAAGACTGAAAAAGTTTTGAATGTGGATTTAAAAATGTCAGGCTACAAGAATGATCTGGAAAAAGATGAAATACTGGATATACAAACGAAACCAGCTGACATTTTAATAATTAGAAAGGAACATACAAACAAACAACCAGGAGAGTGACATGATTAATTTCCCTATATTGGATGTACAAAGGAGACCTGTTAAAATTTTGAAAGACTTGCTGAGAAGGGACAAAGAAAAAAAGAAAAGAAATCAAGTTCCAGGACATTATTTGAAGGGATTAAATATCAAGATTGTTAAAAGGAAAGGAAAGGAATATAAAGTTGGTTTACTTGATCAAGGTTAAAATATATGTTGCTATTTCTGGTAACTTTTAATGCACTTTTGCTGACCAGGACTGAATGATGAGGTTTTAAGGATTTGCCTTTAGTAAGGGATGTGATATGGGATGAAGACATAGTTTGTTGTATTTTAAGAGAAAGTGATAAATTGTTAAAATTGTTTATACTTGTTGAGATGAAAGGAGAAGTTACTTCTTCATATTTCTTTTTTCTCTTTTTTGTCATACTGTATTCTTAGTTTTTCTTTCTTCTCTATTCTTTCTTTTATATCATTCTTTTCTTTTCTGCACTTTTTCTTTTTTCTTTCTATTCCTTTATTTTTTTGTAGTTTGTATTAGCTTTTATCTGTACAATTGTAATATTTAATAAAACTATTTTTTTAAAAAGAAAATTAATTAATAAATAGAAGGATATATTTCAGATGCTCAGAGACATCTGGAGCAGAGTAGCATAGAAATATCAGCAATTCCTTCATTAATTACATTTGCTATAATACCTTATATATTAACAGGATTATTTATGACCTTAGGTTTTATAACTATTACATGATTTTATCAGAAACAACCTGTTTGAACTTCAGCATTTTAATATTTCCAAGCTATCTTCCAAATTTCTGCTTTTCTAATTCTTTACAGGACATTTCTGGAAGTCCTGCCTAGTTGCATTCGATCTCAGAATAAGACATTTGGCCAACCAGCCACCCTAGAAAACATGCCTGGTTTTCTGCCACAACAAGCTGGCAAGCTATTCACAGTGTCCAGTGCTAGTGATGCTGTGATCACAATAATGTCTATATACTGTACTTTTAGAAGCATTTTGTCTAATTGGGAAGCTTGGAGTGTTCACTGGCCCTAGAAGCAAAGTAGTTTGCATTTCAGCATCTTTGGGAGAAATGAAAGTCATAAATTTAAATTGGATTAACTTGTACACAGGGGCAAAAGAGAGGGGATGAAAAAATATTCCTTGATGAAGGAAAGCTTAAGGAAATAGCCCAGAGATCAAGGATGCAGGAGAACAGTAGGCAGTAAACTGAAAAAATGGGAACCAGAAGAAAGAGAATATGCAAAGAATGAAGCTTGAAGAAATGGGCTAAATTATGTGGTGACTGTGAAGGAGGTACAGAGAGGGAAGGACATGCTGTGGAGAACTCTGAAATCTTGCTTCAGTGTTTGCCACCCTACATTTTTCAATACTAGATTGGTTTGTTATGTTTTACTTACTTAAATATTTCTTGAGGCAAAGAAATAGTTGTTCTGTTTCTGTTCTTTCCCATGGCATGGATTAATTTATAAATAGTTAAATAGATGTAGAGCAGAGAGTTGTTTGGTAATTGTCTGATCCCTCAAGCTATGTTTTTAAGATTCACAGTCCACAGGACTTACTGGAAACAGCCTGAATGGGTTTAATTGTTCTTTTCTCAGGGTGCTAAATCAGCAGCTATAGGAATGCAGTAAAATTCTGATGATGACTTAAAGTGCAATAAGGCTCATTATATTTATAAATTTTAGGACACTTCAGGCCTTTTGGTACGTAGGTGTTTTGTTAGTTACTTTCCATATACATACTCTTGCACAATCCATATTGGAAATAACTTGGTTTAAACCCATGTTCAGTAGCAATATTCACATTAAGCATTGGCATCATTTCATATTCAATGAAAAATAGGTATCCAGTTATGCCTAGTGTGATGCACTGGACTATCTCCAGAGAAATTAGGCATCTTGAAATTGTAATGAAATAAATGGGGTTTAACTACACACATACTTCATGTATTTTTTGAACTTTCACTCATTGTATATTTAGACATATAATTCAAAACAAACTTTAAATACACCACATGACAGTTAATCTTGCTTGGATCATCACCGCTATAGTAATGAAATGCAAAGAGGAAGATAACTCTTTAGTTGAATTGAACCATTATTATAAAGCACACAAGACTCTGGAATCATCTACAGGTGAGGTTGCAATATTTCATAGCCAGTTTGTAAGCAAATATATTGGATGAATCTGGCTGGTGAGCAGAATCCTAGAATAATTAGGCATTGGGTAAAACTATCAATAATACACTTGACATCAGAGGTTGCTCATAATATTGCACAAGTCAAATTTTAAATGATCAATGGATAGCAGACATTTGTTCTTGATGTGATTGGGTAGATGTGACTGAACAACATTTTGTTTGTTTGTTTTAAAACTTGGCTGAATAAAATTGCATGTCATATTTATTTAATGTCATTTTCAGACTGATGTCATAGTTTCAAAATACTGCCAGCACCTAAAGCTTCAGGGCCATATATAAACTCAGTATCTTGATTCTGATGGCTTTTATAAGATCAACAAAAACAACAAAAATATTATTTCTGTAAGGGGGAAAGTACAGGTGGTCCTCGCTTAGCAACCACTCATTCAGTGACCATATGAACTTACGATGGTGCTGAGCAAGTGGTACTTATAACTGGTCCTCATACTTACATTGATCATAGAGTCCTGCAGTCATGTGATCACCATTTGCAACCTTCTTTGCCAGCTTCCTACAAGCAAAGTCAATGGGGAAACCAGCAGAGGTCACAAATGACTTACAGTGATTTGCTTAATGGCAGCAACTGGAAATGCCAGAATTTTTATTAGTAAGTGGCATGGTTATGAGATGCTGCACTTACAACTGTGTCATTTAGCTATGAAAATTCTGGTCCCAATTATCACTGTTAAGTGAGGACTTCCTGTATTGTTTTTCAACTGGTTGACATGCTTGGGTCTACAGTTAAGGAGTTAAATAAGCTTAGATCCAAATCTTAAGCACACTTTAAGCAAGAATGTTTCATCTCTTAATAAATGAGTAAATAAACCTGCAATATTGCATAATCGGTGCAATAATCATCCGATCGATGGCGACCAGACGCTGGACGCTGCTCTAAGGTGGGAGACTCCTGAGGTTTCCCAGATCTCTACCCCTAACTCTGGCCTCACAAGTGGCTATATTGGGGGGGGAGACTGGAACAGCTTGGCCCCCATACCTGACATGTGGATGGTGAGACTGGGGGAAGCCCCTGGGCAAAGTGGCGGTGAATGGCAGTAAGCGGCAGGGAACGGGAGCCCTGGTTGAGTCTCAGTGGCTACAATGATGGCTGCTAACTCCAACAGCACTTTTGTGCTGAGACCTCCTCCCTTGCCAGAGTTCTCTCCTCCTTTGTGGGGAGGCACTGGGGTGGGACGGTGGACTGGAGTGACGCGGAAGCGAACCCTGATGAAGCAGATGGACCCTTTGCTAACTTTAGTGCAGCACCCCAGTGAGGCAGACGGGCCCGGCATGGGGGCAAGTCCCGGTGAAGCCCAGGCAGAAGACCAGCCCCAGCACAAGCAAGTCCCACAGGAACTTCAGTGTGGCAGACGGGCATGGCGCAGGGGCAAGTCCCACCCAGTGAAGTCTGGCGGAAGACCAGCCCCAGCACAAGCGAGTCCTGCATGAACCCCAGTACGGCAGATGGGCCTTGCAGGGGGATGAGTCCCCAGCGCGGCGAGGGGTGGAGCAGTGGATCAGTCCTTGGTGGCAGATCAATAGACCTGCCTCGACCTGGGTATTGCCTAGGACAGCTGACTTCTACAGAGGGACCTTTGAGATCTTGGGACTTGTTTACCAACATTTTATACCAACAAGGTTAGGTTGAGGGGGGACTCCTGGAGCCTCTTCACCCCAGGACTGTAAAATCTTTGAAGTAGCCAGACATTGTGAGACCCGAATTAAGCCTTGGCTATCTCCTCCTAATCCTCTTAATTCTCACAATATCTGGATATAAGGGTCAATAAGTTCCCTCCAATATGAATGGGGGCTTCTTCTCTACGTGTGACAGATAAGGGAAGAGTCTGGGTGTGAATGTGGTGTGTTAGAGTACTCACCCCCTGAGTGAGAGACAGTGAGTGCGGGGTAGTGGCTCTGATGTCCCCTGGTGTCCAGTGAGAGAGGTTTGGGGGGCATAGCGAGTGAGTATATAGGTGATGGTGGGGCCTATCAGTGCTGAGAGAGAGAGCTGGTGCTCTGGGGGTCCCCCATCCCCCTGTGGTTGTTAGTATGTGTGCATGGCTATATGAAATGACAGAGGGAACCTTACTTCAAACCAGGAATTCTAGAAGTCCAGGAATGGAGGCAACTGGACTGGAATATTCTGGGGGATGTAGGGCGGGACATTCTATTGAGGTAGTGACGGACAGGGGATGTTATGACAGAAGCCACAGGGTGAGTCATCATAGAGGAAGATGCTCCAGGTGTTTATTACCTGTGGTGTGTTCCGACCCTCTGGACTTAAACCTAGGCCCTGGACAACATTCTCATGGGGGCCCTGGCCTCCGGCTGCTGCTTCTTAATGCCAGGTCAGTCAACAACAAGGCCCCGCTCATATGTGACTTGATCATGGAAGAGGGGGCAGACCTGGTGTGTATTACAGAAACCTGGCTGGGCCCTGAAGGAGGAGTAGCTTTGTCAGAGATGTGCCTGGTCAGGTTTTGGGTGTGGCACCAGCTGAGATGCCAGGGCAGGGGAGGAGGGGTGGCAGTTGTCATCAGAGAGTCTCTAGTGGCCTTCAGGGGCCCGGCTCCACAAGTGGCTGGTTGTGAGACCCTGTTCTTCAAGTTGGGTGCCTGAGAGCAGTTGGGAGTGTTGCTGTTGTACCAGCCTCCCTGCTGCGTGGCAACCTCCCTGCCTGAGCTCCTGGAGGCCATCTCGGGGTTGGTGGTGGAGTTCCCCAGGCTTATGGTGCTGGGGGACTTCAATCTGCCATCCCTGTGGCGTGCCTCATAGGTAGCTCGGGAGTTCATGGCCACCATGGCGGCCATCTGCCTGACTCAGATTATTCAGGACTCAACTTGACACAGTGGCCTCACACCAGACTTAGTTTTCTTGTCAGAGCAGTGGCAATGCAATCTGAGGGGAGAATTACAGCTGTCCCCACTGTCATGGTCAGACCACACCCTGGTGGCCCTGAGTTTCTCCTATGCCACTCCCCTCTGCAGGGAGGCAGGACCTGTTTGATCGGTCCGCCCCCGGCAACTAATGGACCCAGTGGGGTTTCAGAGGGAGCTGGGAGTTATACCCAAGGACTTGCTGCATGGTCCAGCAGAGGCTGTGGCCACTGCCTGGAATAGGGAGGCAGCTGGGGCCTTGGACAGGATCGTGCCTGTGCTGCCTCTCTTATCCCATCAGACCCAATACTCCTTGTGGTTCACGGAGGAGCTGAGGGTTCTGAGGAGGATTAAGAGACGCCTAGGGCACCGCTGGAGAAAGACAAAGACTGAACCCAACCAGACATAAGCTAGAGCTGCAATTAAGGCCTACCTTGTGGCAGTAAAAGTGGCGAAATGTCAGTACTTCTCTACTCTTATTGCACCTGCAGAATGCTACCCAGAGGCCCTGTTTAGGATCACCCAATCCCTGCTGGGGAAAGGGGGTCTGGAAAATCATCTACAGGGCTGTGCTGAGGAGTTTTCAGAGCGTCTGCAGGATAAAATCACTCAGATTCGTGCTAAGCTGGACTCCGAGCATGAGACAGGGTCTCAGGAGATGCCTGGGGAACATATTTACCCAGTTATCTGGGAACAGTTTGATCCTGTTGGGCCTGAGGAAGTGGACAAGATCCTCTGGACTGTAAATGCCACCACCTGTTAATTAGATCCATGTCCCTCCTGGCTAGTAAAGGCAGCCCGGAAGGTGACATGTGGTTGGGCCCAGTTGATGGTAAATACATCCTTGCAGGAGGGTGTGTTTCTGGTGGCCTTTAAGGAGGCGCTGGTGCGCCCTCTCCTCGAGAAACCATCACTGGACCCTACTGTACTGGGTAATTTTCGTCCAGTCTCCCACCTCCCCTTTATGGGGAAGGTGGTTGAGAAGGTGGAGTCATTGCAACTCCAGAGGATCTTGGATGAAGCAGATTATCTGGACTCCTTTCAGTCAGGTTTCAGGCCCGGATATGGAACAGAAACAGCATTGGTCGCACTTATGGAAGATCTCTGGCGTGAGCGGGATGGAGGCAGTGCATCCATCCTGGCTCTCCTTGACCTCTCAGCGGCTTTTGATACCATCGACCATGGGATCCTTTTGGGTCGTCTCAGGGAGTTGGGGGTGGGTGGCGTAGTTTTGCGCTGGTTCACCTCCTTCATCCAGGGCCGATCCCAGTCGGTGTTAATAGGGGAGGAGAGATCGGGCTCACGGCCCCTCCTTTGTGGGGTGCCGCAGGGTTCAGTACTCTCTCCTCTCCTTTTTAATATCTACATGAAACTGCTGGGTGAGATCATCCATCTCCACGGGATGAGGTACCATCAATATGCTGATGATACTCAGCTATACATTTCCATCCTGGGGGAAGTAAGTGATGCTGTGGCTGCCCTTTCCAGGTGCCTGGGGGCTGTCGGGGTCTGGATGGGGAACAACAGGCTTCAGCTGAACCCTGGTAAGATGGAGTGGCTGTGAGTTAATGGCCTCTCGGTTCCCAGGAATTTGCCATCTTTAGTTCTGGATGGGGTTGCACTGCTGCAGACAGACCCAGTGCATAACTTGGGGGTTCTTGTGGACTCACGACTCCTGCTCAAAGAGCAGGTGGCAGTCGTGGCCAGAAGGGCTTTGCGCAACTTCGTGTTGTGCACCAGTTACGCCCCTTCCTGTAGCAAGAGGCCCTTCAAATGGTCACCCATGCCCTGGTCATTTCCCATATAGACTACTGTAATGTGCTCTACATGGGGCTACACTTGAAGAGTATCCGGAACCTACAGCTGGTTCAAAATGCGGCTGCGTGGATGATTTTAGGTGCTTCAAGATCAGCACATATAACTCTGCTGCTCCGCGAGGTGCATTGGGTGCCAGTTTGCTTCCAGGTCCAATTCAAGGTGTTGGTTATCACCTTTAAAGCCCTACATGGCATGGGTCCAGGTTACCTAAGGGACCATCTCACCCCCATCACATCAACCCATCCCACCCAGTCATGCAGAGAGGGCATGCTATGGACCCCGTCTGCCAGAGAATTCCATCTGGCGGGGTCCAGGAGGTGAGCCTTCTCTGCAGTAGCTCCTGCCCTTTGGAACATCCTTCCCCCAGAAATGCAGTTAGCCCCCTCTCTTCTGGACTTCAGAAAACAGCTGAAAACCTGGTTTTGTCACCATGCTTGGAGCGGGGAGAGGAAGAGCCATTCCTGGGACTGGTTAGTTCCCTAGCCCTGCAGGGACCAGCCTTATCCCTTATGGGCTGAATTGATCTGCCCTTATTTGGATTTTATTGTATTTTATATTATATTTTATATTTATTGAAATATTAGTATTATTTATAATTTTATTGAATTTTAAATTGTTTTTACTGTGAACTTCCCAGGGTTCCCCATGTGGGGGAGATGGGCAGTGATAAAAATATGATAAATAAAATGAATGAATGAATAAATAAATAAATAAATAAATAATCACAATTCCTATTATCTAAGAGAATCTTCCCTTACTAAATATGTTTTCAACATCTTTGCCTTCAGGCAATATTTTCCAACTTGTCACCTCAGCCAGTCCCTTACAATCAAGCTAGATACCATATAGATGTTTCCCAAGTCTTCAACCTAAGTCTCTAGGTTTTAGGATGTTTTAGATGTCTGAAGGGGTAACTGTTGAACTTCCTCAGATCAAACCACTGCTTAATTCTTTTGGTACTAGGTTTTGTGCCTTACTGCCACTTCATCACTATTTCACAACACAGCTTTCTGCTCTACTTACCCTTTTATTATGGTCTTAGACTTTCAGGATGGAAAAGCTTACTTTTTCATCAGTTTTGAGTTATGCTTCTTTCAGCCACCATCTCCAACTTATTACTAGGTATCTCCAATTGATCTCACCCTATTTGATTTTGAAACTATCAATTTTAAGCTTCCTCATATAGGAACTAAAGGTAAGTCTCACACGCAGTGAAAAAGGGAAGCATCCGTCTTACTAGTTTGCATTATAGCCTTAGACAGAGTTTATTCACAGAATAAATTATTTTAGATAAAATTAGTTCATCAGAGTATTGACCAAATTAGACTTGACTTTGTAAAACAAATAGCTGCTGGGGTGGGCAGAACAATACCACAGAAATGTGGCATGAGGAAAGTGATATTTTGTCTTTATATGATCAAACTGCCCCTATATCTGCAAGGTGAAGAAAACAAACTAGCATATTAAACAGTTATTCCATGCTAATTATACAACTAACATAGCATTTAATCTTTAGCAACTGGGAAATGATAGACAATGGTGATTAAAATCTACAGGTTTGATTCTGTTATGCCATGGAAATTATGAATGCCATGGCTTTGAAAGAATTGCATTGTAAAATAACAACTTAGCTAAAATAGGCTACAATTGCCAGTAATATATTGATTTGTTATGTAAGTGGTCCTATCTAAAGGAAGTACAATAGGTGGAAGTAAAAGCATCATTTTGTTTTATAGTGGAATTAAAAGAAAATATTATTGATTTAAATATGTTCCCTTTCCATTTTAATTCATATATCAAAGAATTAATTAGAAATCATTCAATTACCAAAGTACAGTTAGCTGTTCCATTGAAGAGTGAACATTTTTATCATAAACAATTTCAGTAGTTAATAAAAGTATGTCTGAGGGAACATATTCATGAAGATTCTTTTTGTACTGACAATAGATGAAATTATATGTAAGCAGAAATTTATATTTAATATTAGTGCTTGTATGAGTATCACCTGAAATCATTGATAATGTCAGGTTCCAGCCAAGTGCAGGTTCACTATGAACATTTAGTTACCCTTATCTTTTTCTTTGTGCCAGAATGCTGGAAAGTGTTTAGCCCAAGAGATCGGAAAAATCACACACCAGGCATTTCTATAAAAATAAATGTATTTACAGAAAGCACAAAAACATTTTTTTACAAGCTGTGCATTCACACATGCTCAGAGAGGACAGGAGGAGGCTATGTAGAAAGAAGGAAACTGAAACTAAAACAAGTCCAAGCAAGGTTACTCCCCCAGGCACTGCAGCTTTTAACACCCAAATTGAGACAATTAAGTTTGACCTCTTTACCCTGCTGATACTTAAGGAAGTACTCAATTACCATGGTAACCTAGTGGATTGGTCTGAGCAAAAACAAAGAAATGCCAACACTCCCCTTTGTTTTGCTAAGGAGTAAGACACAAACCAATTTTCTTTGTCAACTCTGTATGTCTTGGTAGAGCACAAGGTTTGGTTAAAATATCAGCAATCATGTCTTTTGATTCACAATATTTTAACATTATTTTCCCTTTAGCTATCATGTCTTTGATATATTGATATCTAATATCTATATGTTTTGTCCTATTTTTGCAAGCTTCAGATTTTGCCATTGCAATGCAAGCTTGATTATCCTCATAAACAGTTATAGGCTGGTTCACTTCCATGCCTATGTCTTTTAACAACTGTTTAAACCATATAACCTCATTACAGGTTTGTGCTAGAGAATAAAAGTCTGCTTCTGCAGTGGAAAGAGCAACAAGTGTTTGCTTTCTAGAATGCCAGCCTAAGCTTGACCCAGCAAATTGAATTAAAATCCCAGAAGTGGATTTCCTTTCACTGACATCTGCTCCCCAATCAGAATTGGCAAAAGCCTGCAATTTCTCTGTTCCACAGGCATTTAGCTTCAGGCAGTAATTCTTTGTTCCTTGTAAATATCTCATTAACCTCTTCAATGCTGCTTTTCCAGTAGATGTAGGTTTCTCTACCTGTCTACTTAAAATTGCCACAGAATTTGAGATACCTGGGCGAGAGTGATTTGCAATGTACAGTAAACTTCCAATTGCAGATCCATATTTCTCTGCCTCAGTTAATTGAGTTTCTCCTATATCTTTCTGAAAATCTGGTATCATCAGAGTAGAGACTGGTTTACAATCTTGCATGTTAAAATCCTCTAGGAGCTTTTGAATTTTACTACTTTGGCTTAACAGAAAGCTATATTCTACCTTTATTCCAGGAACTAAAGACAATGCACATAGCATTGCCATCTCTATTTTTTCCCTGTGAGGGAGTTTGGGTTGAGAGATAGTGACTAGCCCAGAGTAACTAGTGACTTTCTATGGCAGATTTTGGACTTGAACCTGCAGCATTACATCTAACACCCTAATCACTACTCTTCATTGGTTCTCCTAAATTACTAAATCTATTGATTTATTTTATGGGCAATGCCTGTGAATTGTGTTTTTTTTTTTTCAACCCTAAAATAATCTCCACTGCTTTTCAGAATCTCTGTTGGATTTCATTCTCTTTGCACAACATCCCTTAGATTTAAGTTTCTGAAATAAAGGCACAGGTGTTCCCCATTGTAGGGACTTCTGTGGCTGCAAACTTAATATTGTCCAAAAGTCTACACAATGTCTGTGGCTGAATCTGATTTGAATTATCAATTTGATTTAAAGCACTGAATTGATTCAATTTTACTTTTCTATTTATTATGACTTTTATGCCACTTGAATCTTGTTCACTCTAAGCATTATAAAAGTCAACACCACAATCATTAACAGCACTAAGATAAAGCAATTACAATAAGTATAAATACATCAGTTCAAAATGTAAACAGCTATCAATGTCATTAAACTTCTGCTATTTAATTTTTTTTTTATTCTTAGTATTATTTAGTCCTTCTGACATTGCATAAAATTATGTAGTGAAGCCTACCATTTGAAAAAGTTTTTGATACCTGAGTGATGTCATATGTAATTCTTTGGGGTTATGGATAGACCCTCGCAGTGAAGTAACTTTCTAATGACCTTGGGACAGGTCATTAGACAACCTTCAACAACACTTAATGGAAGACTGGGAGAACAATAATTATCAACAAAAATAGTTCTCATGGTGACACTCATCTATATTACCACAAAAAAATATGGTCAAAATACCACACAATTACAGAGTGCCACATTCACTATATAAAGTACACTCAGGCAACCATACTTTTGAAGATAGGCATGTGGCTTGGGATTTTACATCTTCAGTTGCCATGCAATTAAAGTATTCAAAGAACAACTGTAATAAAGAATATTATTGAGAAAAAGCACTTACTTAAAAAAACCCACAATTTTATATAAACAGCTAAGCTTTTCTATCTGTGACCTGGAAAGAGACTGCAGTCATCCTGACAACAGGACCTGATGAATGGGCATTGGCAGTATTGGATGGACACTGGCTGATCTGGACTTACATTTTACCCTCATCTTCTAAGCTGAGCAAATATATGGCACTGATAGCACTATAGATGTAAAGACAGTACATTTTTTACTCTACCCAGTAAAACCACCTTCTGGGATGGTTTAGATAAAATCAATAGAATTTTATCATCTCCATCTATAGCAGTGACCATATTTAAAATCAGGCCAGATGACTAGCAAATATACAGTGCCTGCTTCTAAAGAAAGAAACATTAATGAATTATGGGATGGTTAGTTTACATCATATGTTAAAACAAAACAATTATGTGTAGGAGATATGAAATTATTGTTATTCAACAGACAAGGTTTATTAAGACAAAACTATACCATATTGGCTGTCATGAAAACCATTGCAATGCTTGTGACATCGCAACGGCTCGCATGACAATGTAGGGAAATGGGTCCCGGGCGGATTAAGGGAAAAGGCAACTAGGTAACAAAAGAGAGCAAAAGGTGCTGGCAACAAAGTATCAACTCTAGCCAGAGGCACAGAAGAGAAAGATACAATGTTGCAAAGAAAGCAATTGACAAGACCAGACCACGAGGCGCGCTCAAGCTGTCAAAGAGATTACGAACCTGATCGCCCGGCAATGAACCATCACCAGCCAGGGAAGCAATCAAGGAAATGCCCGGAGCACAGGAGGGGCTCCACGACCCCTCACTTACTGATGACGGAACCGACGGGGCTCAGGGGCGCACCCAGAGTAAGAAGGGTGGAGCGCTGACCAGCGCAGGCTATTTAAATCCCATTCCGGCATGCTCCACTCACTCTCAGCTTTCTTAAAGGGCATGCATACTGTTACTCAAATAAAACCAGAACCTAAGCCTACACTAGCGTCTGTGTTTTTACTGGGTAGCAGGCAGAGCCTGACATAAAGCTGAGAGTCACCAAACCAAAGTCGCCAAGCTCCACCGGACAAAAATTTTCCGCAGGAGAGATCAACTGGCGAAAACGGAACTGGGGACAGCAATGGAGCCAGCACTTCTCACCAGAGGCATGAAGGACAGCCCGCAAGAGGCAGAGGCGACCCGACAGCTGCTGGAGGTGGCGCACCCAAAATGGGACACGGACACCCTCCCTGCCCACACCGCACCCCAGTTCCAGACCTGGAGCTCCAACCCAGACGGGAGAGCCCCGATGGAAGACGAAGTCAGGGACCAACAACTCCTCACATGGGCCGGCGGAGCAGGACCCTGGACGGGAACACCCTACTCCACCTGGAGGCTCCGCTACCCCCAAACGCCCGAGCAGGAAGGCGCAAGACTACAGACCGAACAGCATCCGGCAGCACTGACGTCGGACGACCAGGGCACGCCAGACAGGGTCATGGCCCTGGAAGCCAGGGTATGAGACCTGGAACACCTGCTCCAGTCCCTGACATCAGCAGACCAGGGCACGCCAGACAAGGTCACGACCCTGGAAGCTAAGGTACAAGACCTGGAACACATGCTCCAGTCCCTGGCAACGATCATAGGTGAGCGCTCCAAGACTGAGGCGGCACAGGGGGCAAGAGGGGATTGGGGCACCCTACCCACCCCACCAACAACCCCGAGTGGAAGGGGCCAAGCACGAGACTCTGTCGCAGGGCTTCATGGCCCCAGGCCAGTGGGAGCCATCCCTCACCACCCACAGGTAAGGGTCCTGCAAATTGGGGGGTTCGTCAAAGACTTCCCCGTACAATTTGACAGGGACCCTACGAAACTGTCCTTCCTTCTCACGAATGTGAGGGACTACATGGCCAAATATGGCCATTACTTCAGCACAGAAGCAGCCCAAATCTCAGCAGTGGCCACCAAGCTCCAAGGCAGGGCTGCGGACTGGTACGTGCAGATGTCTGAGTCCGGAGCCCCAGCCTTGGCCAATTTCCACGACTTCCTAGCCAAGCTGAAGCATTACTTTGAGGACCCCCTAGCGAAAGAAAAGGCCAAGTGCACACTTCAAGCACTTTGCCAGGGAAGAAAAATGGTGTCTGACTACGCCCTCGAGTTCAAGGTCCTTGCAGGCAAAATCACGGAATGGTCTGAGGCCACCCTGATCGATATGTTCAAGCGTGGCCTCAACCGGGAGGTACTACAATGGACACTCTACAAGGACAACCCAGCCTCCCTTCACGGGTGGATCTGCCTAGCCGGAAAAGCGGAGCATGCTCAGCGCACGTTCCTGCTCGCAACTGCGGACTCAGACATCTGCACGTACCAGTCCGCAGCCCTGCCTTGGAGCTTGGTGGCCACTGCTGAGATTTGGGCTGCTTCTGTGCTGAAGTAATGGCCATATTTGGCCATGTAGTCCCTCACATTCGTGAGAAGGAAGGACAGTTTCGTAGGGTCCCTGTCAAATTGTACGGGGAAGTCTTTGACGAACCCCCCAATTTGCAGGACCCTTACCTGTGGGTGGTGAGGGATGACAAAGTCCCTCCCAGCACAAGAGGACCAGTCCGACAGTCGGGCCCAACCTGGCACGCAGACCAACAACGGAGGCTTGCCCGTGGGCAATGTACCAGGTGTGGGAAGACAGGCCACTGAGCGGCGGACTATTTCAAGAACAGGACAACGGATCGCCCGCCCAGACCAACACCGAAGATGCCGCACAAGCCATCCAACCCCCCCAGACGTCTGACAGGAGCGCTAGCAACCCCGGACGAGGATGCGGATGCCTACCTCGCAGGGGATGTGATCGACGCCCAAGAACAGCCAGTGGAAAACGCCCCCCACCTGCTCTAAGCAGCGCCGCTGGGCAGGTGGTGAAGAAGGGGCACAACAACCCCAGGGTGAGTGACGATTGCTCCATCCTGGCAGGGACAATTGAACTCTCATACGGCCCTAGAGCCATCATGGTCGAGGCTCTGGTGGACTCTGGATGCTTCAGAAATCTGATCTACCCAGACATTGTCACCACATTAAAACTGCCCTGCTCCCCCCACTCCCTAAACCACTGGCGTTCCAACAACTCGACGGCTCTACAGCGGGGGGGGGGGGACCGGCCACCCAGAGGACTGGAGAGGTCACCCGGACAATGGGCACCCACAAGGAATCCATAGACTTTGTGGTAACCCAGGTGGGGAAACCCATAGTAGTGCTGGGGATCCCCTGGCTAGCACGCCACAAGCCACACATAGATTGGAGGACACGCTCCATCAAGTTCAAAGACAGGGTCTACCAGGCACCGACACCAGACAAACCATCTGCTCTGATGGTGGGGAGGGCAGAGGTCGTCGACCAAACCCACGACCGCCCCTCCCCCGAAGCAATACGTGGCCTTTGCAGATGTCTTCGGAGAAGAGGAGGCGGACCAATCACCCCCCCCACCGCAAGACGGACTGCACAATTGAACTGTTCCCAGACGTCCCATTACCCAAGCCCAAGATCTACCCCATGACCCAGAGAGAATTAGCGGCGCTGCGGGAATTCTTGGACAAAAACCTCTCCAAGGGCTTCATAGAACCAGCGAACTCGCCGGTTGGAGCACCCGTCCTATTTCGTGAAAAGAAGGACGGCACCCTGAGACTATGCACCGATTACCGCGGATTAAATTCCACTTCCCTATCCAACAAATACCCCCTACCCCTCGTAAAGGACAAGGATGCTGGCACACTTGTCAAAGGGAAGAGCGTTTCCCAAACTCGACCTCCGCGAGGTGTATTACAGAATCCGCATCAGGGAGGGGGATGAGTGGAAAATGGCGTTAAACTGCCCCTTGGGCTCCTTCCAATACAAGGTACTGCCATTTGGTCATGTGGGGGCCCCGGGGGTCTTCATGCAACTCATCAATGAGGTACTGCATGGACATCTATTCAAGGGCATACTGGTTTACCTGGATGATGTCCTCATCTAAACGAGGATGCAGAGGGGACATGAGAGGTTAGTGAGGCAAGTTCTCATTAAGCTCCGGAAAGCCAAACTCTACACTAAGCTGTCCAAGTGCGAATTCCACAAGTCGTGCTTGGACTACTTAGGGTACAGAATCTCTGACAAAGGCGTAGAGATGGACCCCGTGAAGGTTCAGGCAGTTTTGAGCTGGGAACGCCCACGCACCAGGCACCAGCTTCAAAGCTTCCTTGGGTTCGCGAACTTCTATAGGTCCTTCGCGAGGGGGTTCGTGGAAATTGCCCTGCCCTTAACCAATTTGCTCAAGACCAAAGGCGTCGGGGAGACGCGCAAGGTCAAAAACCCAGGGGCCGTACTTAATTGGACTCCTGTCTGTCAAACCACGTTTGACAGGCTAAAAGCGTCTAGGGGCGGGTTGCACAGTAGTTGGTGGACGCCTCTGACTTCTCAATAGGCACCATCCTGCTGCAAAAGGATGCCGCTGGAATCCTGAAGCCATGCGCCTATCTCTCGAAATTCTCAGAGACAGAGAGGCACTGGCACGTGTGGGAAAAGGAAGCATTTGTGGTTAAAGCAGCACTGGAGGCTTGGCGTCACCTTTTGGAAGGGACAACTTGCCCGTTTGAGGTCTGGACAGACCACCGCAACCTCGAGGCCCTCCGTACGCCCCGGCGCCTCAGCCCCAAACAGATACGCTGGGCTCAGTTCTTCAGCCGGTTCAACTTCCAGCTGAAGTTCATACCAGGAAAAAATATTTTCCTAGCAGACGCACTCTCCTGACTGCCCCAGGATGCGGAGCCTATCTCCAACATCGTAGGGACGGTGCTCTCCGATTCCCAACTGGGTATGGCAGCTGTCACCCGGGGACGTGCTCGAGGACAACCTGCCCCCCCTCGCAAACAACTACTGTGCAACCCGCCCCTAGACGCAGGCAACCTCAAATGCCAGGTGGGTTACGGGCAGATTTTACAACGGTGTTAAAATCTGACCCCTGGCTTCTGGCCAACTCCAACAAGGTCACTATGGCACAGGACCTCGCATGGGCGGAGGGAAGGTTATATATACCCGACTCACAATGGCAGGCAATCCTCAACAGATCGCATGACAGCAAACAGGCTGGTCACTTTGGGTTTTTGAAAACCCTACACCTAACTCGGAGACAGTTTTGGTGGCCCTCGCTGAGGAAGGACGTCAAGACGTATGTGGCGTCCTGCCCAGTGTGCGCTATGGCCAAGCGACTGGCTGGCAAATCCCAGGGGTTGCTGCAACCCGTGGCTGAACCCTCCCGCCCTTGGGATGAAATCCCAATGGACTTCATAGTAGACTGACCATCCAGCCAAAAGAAAACAGTCATTTGGGTTGTAAAAGGCTACTTTTCAAAACAAGCCCATTTCATCCCCTGCGCCTCAATCCCATCAGCCCAACAGCTGGCGAAACTGTTCCTAGTCCACGTGTACCACGTACACGGCTGCCCCTCCTGCTTGGTGACCGATAGGGGCACACAATTTACCTCGAGGTTTTGGCGGGCTTTTTTGAAACTGATAGGTACCCAGCAAGCCCTGTCAACCTCCTGGCATCCCCAGATGGACGGATCCACAGAGATCCTTAATGCCACACTGGAGCAATTCCTCCGCTACTACATAAACTACCACCAGGACGACTGGGTGGACCTCCTCCGGTTTGCAGAGGTCGCATACAACAATGCAATACACCAAAGCACAGGAAAAAACCCTTTGGGGTGGTGTTGGGTCAGGAGTCCGTCCCCATCCCTGAACTACCTCAGCCTCCGTCCCCAGCAGTGGTCACCTGTGATTGGGGTGAGAAACTTGCAGATTCCTGGCCGGTCATCAAGGACCCACTTAAAGAGGCACAAACCGCATACAAATTGCAAGCGGACAAACACTGGCGCCAGCAACCAACGTTTCAGGTGGGGGTCATGGTCTATCTATCCACCAGATTCATAAAATCGCCACAACCATCAAAGAAGCTGGCCCCCAAGTTTATTGGACCATTCCAGGTGACACAAATCGTGAACCCAGTCACGGTGCACTTGAACCTGCCCCATAATTTAAAGAGACTGCACCCAGTATTTCACTGCAGTTTACTCAAGCCGGCAAGTGATCCCTCCCGTTGGCACCCACGCACCCCCCCCCCCCAGTGATGATAGACGGGCAACAACATTTTGAAGTGAAGGAGGTACTTGACTCCTGCAAGTGGCGGGGCTCCCTCCAATACCTATTAAAGTGGAAACACTTTCCACACCCTGAGTGGGTCGCTGCCCATGACGTCCAGGCCCCCGACCTGCTCTGCACCTTCCATACCACCTATCCCTCCAAACCTGTGGCTTAACCTTCTCAAAGGGGGGCAGTATGTCATGATCACCATTGCAATGCTTGTGACATCACAACAGCTCACATGACAATGCAGGGAAATGGGTCCCAGGTGGATTAAGGGAAAAGGCAACTAGGTAACAAAAGAGAGCAACAGGTGCTGGCAACAAAGTATCAACTCTAGCCGGAGGCACAGAAGAGAAAGATACAATGTTGCAAAGAAAGCAATTGACAAGACCAGACCATGAGGCGCGCCCGAGCTGTCAAAGAGATTACGAACCTGATCGCCCGGCAATGAACCATCACCGGCCAGGGAAGCAATCAAGGAAATGCCCGGAGCACAGGAGGGGCTCCACGACCCCTCACCTACCGAAGATGGAACCGACGGGGCTCGGGGGCACACCCAGAGTAAGAAGGGGTGGAGCGCTGACCGGCGTGGGCTATTTAAATCTTGTTCCGGCGCACTCCACTCACTCTCAGCTTTCTTAAAGGGCACGCATACTGTTACTCAAATAAAACCAGAACCTAAGCCTACACTAGCGTCTGTGTTTTTACTGGGTAGCAGGCAGAGCCTGACATTGGCCTAGTTTCTTCTTTGATCAAGAACTGAATTAGTAAACAAGAAAACCCCAGCCAACATATCATTTGCAAGGTTTTGATGTATGACAGCCTCATAAAGGTACTTGAGAAAACCTGACTACAAGGAATTATCATTAAATGAGTACTCAGTTGAAAACTACACTCAAGGATAATTAAAGGATCAGCATTAAATTTGGAAAGTATTTCCAGCTCAGTGCTAGGCATAGTGCTGTTCAGCATTTTAATTAATGAAGTGAATGAAGGCATGTAGTAGATATATATGAAATTTGTGAATAGTACGAAACTGTAAGATGAAGGGGTTGCTAATGTTTGAAAGAATAACTCTGAATTGTCATAACAAAACAAGAGAGATGGGCTGCTAGGAACAAAATAAAATGAACAAAGACAAATGCAAAACATCACACGTAAGAAATGATAATTAATTCCATGAAATAAAGTGCAGTAATTAGAGCAGATAGTAATGAGAATAAGCAATGGCTTAAAATAATTAGCACTGAGAACTGAGTACAGGTAGTCCTCAAGTTATGACCATTCATTCAGTGACTATTCGAAGTTCCGACAGCCCTGAGTGAAGGGGCTTACAACTGCTTCTCAATGTTCTGGCTGTTGCAGTGCCCCGGCAGTCACATGGACAAAATTCAAGCACTTGGCAGCCAGCTCGCACTGGTAGCACTGTCTCGTGGTCACATGATTGCCATTTGTGACTTTTCTTGCTGGCTTACCACAAGCAAAATCAATGGGGAAGCCAGCAGAGAAGGTCGCAAGTTGCTGAGGTAAGTCTCCCCTACCCCAGCCTTTCTTTGCTTGCATGCCCAACACCTTCCTTGCCCCCTTTGCTCATATGCACCTTGTGCCTTCTTTCCTCAGCCTCCCTGTACTCGTACGCACCCTGTTCCCTCTTTCCCTGGCCCCCCTGCACTCTCATGCACCCTGCATGTTCTTTCCCCAGCCTCCCTGTGCTCAAACTTACCCCACACCCTCTTTCCTTGGCATCCTTGTGCTTTCACACACCCTCACTTATCTCCTTGTCTTGTGAAGTCCACCAATTATATTTTCCTTTTGAAGTCAAACAATAAAATTCCCAAGAAGGTCTTGCCTATTTGTTTAATTAATTTACACATAATACCAAAGCACTTTCACCAAAATCTTTATCTTTCAAATTAATACTGTCCCTTTTATCTGTTTATAACTTTATTAGTCAAAATCTTGATTAAGCTCTTTGCTGTTGTTTCAAAGTCTTTTCAAAGTATTATTTTCTTCTTTATTTTACTTTCTGTAATTCAGAAGTTTTCTTTGTCCCACTGTTTGTAAAGACCTCTGTTCAACTGTAAATTGATTATATCCCAAAGTGATTAAGAAAGTGAGGATTGGTCATACTTAGTGTCCTTTACAAGGCTGTGTGGCTAGTGTGAGTGAGCTGTTTCTCCCATGACACCCAGTCTATACAAGACTTCCATCCCATAGTCCCCTCCTGAGGAGGGGACTGTCCAGAGTCAGCAGTCCAGAGCACAGGTGAGCAATCTCTCATTCTCTCCTTCATTCAGAAGGAGAGAACCAGCCAGAAATCACCACTGGCCAGCATTCACTTTGCTATGCCATCTCTACTACTTTGGAGATGCCTGGTATACCACAGAACCTCACCTGGAAGCAAACAATTAATTTGTTATATAAACACTACATTTTTTACTAACAAGAATAGCAAGAATATGAATAATTTCAAAAGACAAGTTTTGACAATTTATACACTGGTCCCATCCCTGATCAATAATAGGCTTTTTCTGCAGCCAAGTTCATGTGCCATTTCCACAACCTTCTTATGCCTTTCAAATTGCATTTTCCCCCTTTGATAGTGCACATGTCCATATTTAGAAACAGCAACCTATTCATTTAAGTCAATGAGTTCCAACTTTGCAGGCTGTTGGGCACTTCTGGACTTCTGAGAGCAGACTATGGCCATTCTCAAAAATGAGATCCTCCACTAACAAATCCCCTTATTTTTTAAACTGGAGTAAGATGGTGAGATCCAGGCTAAAAAATCCAGATGACTACTAGATGGCAGCAAAGATACAAAGTTTTATGGATTTTTGGGCCCAGATCTGGTAGCTCTAGGCTAGAGCTTCCAATAATTTTTATTTTCTAAAAGTCTGTCTGGGGCCCAGAAGCATTCTTGGCAATAAGGTTATGCTTGAAGCTGGTTCTTTGTTTTAAAGCTCCCCTAGTTATACTGGGAAATGCAAGGTTGGATAGTATCCCAGTGTCATTTGCTGAGGCATTTTGCTTTTTTATGTTTCTTGATAATTGATGGAAGGAAAGGGAAGGGAAGGGAAGGGAAGGGAAGGGAAGGGAAGGGAAGGGAAGGGAAGGGAAGGGAAGGGAAGGGAAGGGAAGACAAGACTTTGGAATTGGAGCCTTCATGGATGGGTTGGTAGGGGAACTTAATTTGACTTTTTCATGTACTCACAGGATAAAAATAACAAACCCAAAGGGATGGAGTGCCTAGAGTAGTGTTTCTGAACCTTAGCAACTTTAAGATATGTGGCTGGCTGGGGATTCTGGGAGTTGAAGTCCACATATCTTAAAGTTGCCAAGGTTGAGAAACACTGGCCTAGAGAAATTCGGTAAGCTGCTATAAGAGAGAGCTAACTCTGTCAATTCTCTGTTCTTCATTGTGATGTGAGCTGACTAGGCAAGGAAAGTAATCTAAGCCTGACTCTCTTCTGGCCCACTGGTGGCTGAAATTCATATTCAGACATTGCTTGACCCAGCTAAGAATTTTGTGGAGACCAACTGCAATATTTCCCTCTTCAATTTTGTTTTGCTGCAGTGCATGGATAAAGAAATAAAGTTTTTTTATTACTTTGACAAGCCACACAAATAATTAACGAAAAAGGAATTGTGGGAAAGCAGATGATAGGCTAACACAAAAACTCTCTTAGGATAATATCATATATCCCACTGGGTCTTCCTGCCATATGGAACCACATTTATTATTGAGCTTTGCTCCTTCTGAAGGATTAGTTTGTGCAATAAAATTAATCATCCCATAGATCCTCAGTGAAATGACCACTCCCCTCAAGAATACAGGTATCATTCATTAGCTGTCATTATTTGCTGATTGCAGTTCTAATGAAATGTTTGCTGAAAAATATTATAAAATGTCCAACTACTCTCCTCCCACACTTGACTGTTTTAGATTCTCCTGCCACTTGGACTTTTTTTACTTTTTTACTCTTATTTATATCTATTTATTAGAGTAATTTTATATTTGTATATTTTATTTATTGTATGGTTGTTGTTTTAATTAATTATTGTAAACCACCCAGAGTCCCCTGATGGGAAGAGATGGGTGGGGACAAATTGAATAAATAAATAAATAAACTTTCAATATTGTCCATAATTAAATGGCTTGTAAGTAATATTCTGCCTTTGACAGGTAACAATCACTTCCTGGTAAGTTTTGAAATGCTGTTTGTGGTGGCTTTTAAAGAAAAGTAAAACAAAGTGGAATGAAGAGATGTATAATCAGTGAGTTTACAGCCAGTCAGAGAGTCAACATGAGGTCACTATTAGTCAAAGAGATGATAAATTTTAGGAGGGATGTTTAATACTGCAACCTTTTGACTTTTCAAGAAATCAAATAGCAGGCAATCAGGAGTTTCATCAAATAAGTGAAATGGGGAAAGCAGAAAACAAGGCTTCTTGCTTGACCTATTTGTTAAGGGCTCTTTCCCTTTGCACAGATGGCATGGCAGAAGCCTTGAAATGAGATTATTTGCTTTGTAAATACAGCCAGCATCTTGTTGTGCCCATCAAAAGGGCTTGATAAATATATTGAGATTATGTAGGAGACACATCATTTGACCAGGAAATTACCTATGAGGTAATGTACAGTAAGTAGAGCAAAGATGTTAGGGAAGAGGACTTTATTAAAGGGAATAATGTGATTCAGTGTTCAGTGATTCAGCATTTTATAAAGTGTTCCTCAGAGAGACAGAAATTTTCAGTACAATGAGGGACAGCTGTATTGCCTCATCACCAATTCCCAGCTATGAAACACTGTTTTCTGATAGTTTTTTAAGGGGAGGGGAGACACCTTTCCAGTACAATTATGAAGTAGCCTTTAACCAAGAATGATAATATATAGAAATTAAAAAGCTCCATGCATGGCACTTAGTTATTTAATTTGTAGTCATAAATGGCAAACCACTTCTGAAATCTTGCCAATAAAACTGCAGGGACTAGTCCAGGCAGTCACCCAGAGTCAAGACTGACTTGAAGGCATCAAAAAATAAAGTCTGGATTGTAATGAAATTTCAGTGATCAGACATGGAACGTTGTTTCTTAAAAAAACAACAACTTGCTTGTTTTTCTTCTTTGAACATACATAAGCTTGTGTTTGAACCATCTCTGTACCTCCATTAAACATACTGTGCATATGTCTATTTGTGTATGCTGGTACTGACAGTTTTAACACTGAAGTCAAATGGAAATAGTTGCCAAATTTTTTGGCTCTAAGTTATGGTCACAAATGAAAAGAACAATTCATTTTTAAATGTATAATGAAAAGGTGTGGGAAACACTATATACATTATTGAGTATGAAGTAAAAGGAGGCAGAGCAGAAATAGGTAACCTGGTGAACCACAGCTCCCTCAATTCCTTACCATTTATTATGCTAAATAAAGTTGATAGGATCTGAATAACTTAGTAATATCAAGTTTGTCTTGGTGGAGACAACATGCTTTTACAAGAAATGCAGTACTAAGTGGATTATTTGTTTGTTTGTTTGTTTGTCGTATTTCTTTACTGCCCATCTCGTAACAATGACTCCATAAAGAAATTGTATATTTATTTACCAAAGATGTGGAATATACATGATACAATATACAGAGTATATTCCTGTTCAGAACTCATGAACCCCAGTTTATGGACTAGAAAGAAAATTAGCATAAGTAATATCCTATTTTCTTTATATATCAATTTACTGTTCTATGTGTCAGCACATATTTCTTCTCAAAGCTTTTAGGGCAGCTAAAAGTAGCTGAGTATATAGATAACAGAATATTATATTCTTGGAACAGAGCTGGGAATTTTTGACCTTGTGTACAAGATGTATACTACCATCATTCATAAATAGGTTCTCTGTGCTTCTTATAGTTAAATTTGTAAAAAATGTTAAGCAAAAGGATTTTCTTTCAATAGTTTGATGTGATTTCATTTCCAGAAGAGAACTGGGAGAAGCTTGATGATGTGTTCCGCTCAGTATTTAGATGCACATGGTTTGAAGAAACCAGGCTTGGATTATTGTTATGCAGTGTTTTTACAATAGAATTCATTAGAGTTTTCTTGCTTTGTAGTTCTAGGTTTGCTATAGATTACGTACTTCAGTTCCTAGAGCTATACTTGTCCATTAATTTTTTCTTAAATCAGGAGTAGGGAAGACGTAGTCTTATATATCTGATAGAATTAAAATTCCCAGGAGCCTTCGGAAGCATGGCCAACAGTGATGGATGCTGGGAGTTCTGGAAGGTCAGTGCTTACATATCCCTGTCTTAAAAGATCTATTTCTTTTTACTACTTTCCCTATTGAAAATGATAAAAAGAAAGGAAAGGGAGGCTGACAAGCTGAGAAAGAGGGACAAAAAGTTTCAAGTTCTCATGCCCCTGTCATTTTAATATTTGGTTTGGCCATTTTCCACTAAAAATTCTGATGATCATGAATTCGTTTGCATATGACATTATTCTCCTCCACAGTGATAGAAAGATTTGTTCAGTCTGGCTGGAGTTTGATCTTTAGAGTTCCAAAAAGGATTGTGAGAGATGAGAGAATGTGAAGAGCTCATTGCCAATGACTCTTGATAGAACAGAATCAAAGTACAGTCTGATCTCTGATTCACGGTCAGCAAGGAGCGTGCTGTTCAGCATATACTGCACACTACAGACATTTTAAACATTCAGTGTTGCAAAGGGAGGAAAATAGAACTTACTCAATTGTATAAAGTGCATTAGTACTCATGCATCTTCTACATGTTTATTTCTAGATGTGTTGGAGAATTCTTAGAGCAGATTTGGTGGTGTGAAATGAGAGGAGAAAGGGTGTGTCTCTTGGAGGAACTGCTTGCGCAACTGCTTGTGCAACTTGAGATGTCTCAGCCCTCACACCATACACCATTCAGTGCTATTTGTGTGTGTGTGTGTGCAATGACATTAGCATTTTACCTGCTGATAGTATAAGATAGCTATATTTTTAAATCTGGAAACTTTGAATTAAAATGGCCTCCTAAAGATCATGTGTGGGTGTATTAGGCTACATTTGATCTTTGATGTTGAAAGTTACTTCAGCTTTACCAGAACTGGTTTTGTATGTGCCTCTTTAAATTAAATTTAAAATTGTTTAATTACATAATGAAACATATTAAAGTTAATATGTTTGATATGTTTAATATGTTTCATTATGTAATTAATTATACATTATATGCTTCATTATATAAGTCTGCTTTGTAAAACAGCTTGTATGCTACAAGTGGAAAGAGAAGACAGTTTAGACTTTTATATCAATAAATAAACTTTTGGGTAGCCTGCTTCTGATTTCTTCAGTTTCCTAATATGTAAGAGGTAACAATGTGAAAAAATTACCCTAAACTGTTGCTCCTTTGAGACATTGTCCTGCTTGCCCTTTAATTGTGATTATAAACAGCAGGCAAATACTACAATGAAAGACTAACATCTACCTGTCCAATATGAACCGTAAAACCCATGTGAAAGAATCCTCTCAATTTATTTATGAATGCTGTAAATAAAATTAGAGTATGTTTTTGAAATCCAGTTCTAATTCAGAAACATAAAACTGGAAGCATAGTCATTCCATACTTCTGTACAGATACTCACAGAGTTTAAGAACTGCAGAAATAGATCGTATATGAATGGTTATATTATCTACATTAAACTGGAATGGACAACTGTTCCTAGCAAGAGATAAAAGACTGTGACAAAGGTCACAAAATTTTGCTTACAACAAAGTCCAGTGGAATACATAAGAATAAATTACCTCAATAATTTTAACAAGTTTGCTAAAATTAGTGAGATTTTTCAAGGGGCAAACAGTGGAAACAGCTTCGAAACCCCCATACAGGTTCTTTATTAGGATTTTATAAGAATTAGGCTAGTAGTGGTTCTGAATAAAGCTTGTTGCCTATAGGTTTACATCTGAGTAGACATAACTAACATTGCCCTGTTTTCTTATTAAAAGTGTATGTTGTTTCCTTCTGAACATTATGAACTACCCAACTCCTTTTTAGAAAATCCTGCTCAGAAAATCAATTAGTGAATGGTTTTGGAATCTGATATATAAAGCAGAAACATAGTAACTAGAAGAAAGCAAGGGGAGGAAGGAATAGAATTCTCCTCTCTCTCTCTCTCTCTCTGTCTCTCCCTCTCTCTCTCACACACACACATGCACACACGCAAACAGACACACATAGAACAAGAGGCCAGACACATGGAAAATTTTAAAACCTGTAGAGAAAGACATGTTAAATACCTAATTAAAATGTGCATCTAAAATCATAAATAACGTGGACTATACATAGGGTATAGGTCAAATTTCTCCAAATGTGCTGATTTCCTTTTGGGGAAGAGTCAAACATACAAGATACTTTCCCTGTTTAGTTCAGTTTGCTTTTCCTAATTAGAAGCCATATTATATTTTCATTGCAGCAATTAACAGTGGAGGATCCTGCCAGACAACCTTGTAATGATTCAGAATAACCATCCAACTTTGCAGAAGGCAAGGGTGTTCTAGTATCTCTTTGTTATTGATGAAAGTTCATGTTTCAGCCAAGAACAAATTACTCCCTGATGCCATTATTCTAGCCTTATTTAGAGAACATATTGTGCAGTATATTATTATCCTAGCAATAAACAAAACGATGGCTCTCACTCAAATGTGTTTGAAATAAAAGATAGGCAGCTAGCTGCTAACAGTATGAATAAACTTACAGTGACATCAACATAATCAGTATAGAGTATCACACTCTTTAGCTCTAGGAACAGGATTATTTTCTGATAGTATAATCTGCTTATGTTTTTAAAATTCATCATTTCATTAATATGGCAAAATTATTTATATTTTTATCACTGCCCATCTCCCTCACACGGGGGACCCTGGGCGGTACACAATAAAACAATTTAAAATTCAATAAAAGCCTAAATAATATCAGTAATTGACAAATAAATACAGTCAAGTCCAAGTAACGGCAGATCTAATTCAGCCCATAAGGCAATAAGACCAGTCCCAGACAGGACTAGGGAACCAACCAGCCCCAAAAATGGCTCTCTCTCTCCCCACTCCAAGTGTGGTGGCAAAACCAGGTCTTCAATTGTTTTCTGAAGTCCAGGAGGGAGGAGGCCAACCTCACTTCTGGGGGAAGGATGTTCCAAAAGGTGGGAGCTACTGCAGAGAAGGCCCACCTCCTGGACCCCTCCAGATGGACTTCTCTAACAGACAGGGTCCATAGCATGCCCTCTCTGCATGACCAGGTGGGACGGGTTGATGTAACGGGGATGAGACGGTCCCTTAGGTAACCTGGACCCATGCTATGTAGGGCTTTAAAGGTGATAACCAACACCTTGAATTGGACCTGGAAGCAAATTGGCACCCAATGCAGCTCGCAGAGCAAAGGTATGTGTGCTGATCTTGAAGCACCTAAAATCGCCCGCACAGCCACATACTCTACCAGCTGAAGCTTCTGGATACTCTTCAAGGATAGCCCCATGTAGAGTGCATTACAATAGTCTATATGGGAGATGACCAGGGCATGAGTGACCATTCAAAGGGCCTCTCACTCCAGAAAGGGGAGTAACTGTTCAGACTATGCAACCAGGCAGAATAATATCAAAAATACTCTTTATTAAATAACTATTTACAATAAATAAGTCCTTGATATACGAAGACTTGGGTTCAACGAGCCCAACTGGGCCACAACAAGGCAGCAGAACAGGACTTCTAACTGAAACTGTTGGCTGGATGAGACTGGAACACAATGTCCTGATGAAGCTGAAGGCAACAGGTCTTGAACTGGAACAATACTGGAGCTGCTCTGGCTATGGATTACTGGATCACTGAAGACTTATGTTGGACTGAAAACAGCGCCTCCTTAAAGGCCGCTGGAAACACCCCCTCCTGCAGGATGTATTTACCATCGAGTGGACCCAACCACACATCACGTCCTGAGCTTCCTTCACCAGCCAGGAGGGACATGGATCTAATTGACAGGTGGTGGCATTTACAGTCTGGAGGATCCTGTCCACTTCCTCAGGTACAACAGGATCAAACTGTTCCCAGATAACTGGGTATGTTCCCCAGGCATCTCCACAGACCCTGTCTCATGCTTAATCATGGCTCTAGTTTGTGTCTGGTCATATTCAGTCTTTGTCTTTCTCCAGCAGTGCTCTAGACATCTCTTAACCCTCCTCAGAACCCTTAACACCTCTGTGAACCACAGGGAGTATCAGGTTTGATGGGATAAGAGAGGCCACACAGGCGTGATTCTGTCCAAGGCCCCAGCTGCCTACCTATTCCAGGCAGCAGCCAAGGCCTCCGCTGGACCATGCTGCAGGTCCTCAGGTATAACCCCCAGCTTCCTCTGAGACCCCATAGGGTCCATCAGTCACCAGGGGTGGACAGATCAAATAGGTCCTGCTTCCTTGAGACCTGTTAGAAAATATACATACTGCCAATTTTCAAAACCTTGCCTTACAAAAATAATGTTTTGGTGCCCATGGGCATTTTCTATCACATCTGTTAGAGGATCAGAATGGGACCTTCTTTCATTATCCACTAAACCTTTTTGGGGTAATTGAAATTCTGTAATTCCAGGGGAGGGTACTGCATCAAAATACATTAGCATACTACCTAAGCTAATCAGGGTATCTTGACTGTTTTGTGCACAAAGTCTAATGTACAAGAGATAGTGACTATTTCAGAATAGAGTATTCTACACAAAAATATGACTACAGTTAAAATAATTGCTTCACTGATTAAACACAAGGGTGAAAAAAGTGTGCCATACACTCCATGTGGTCCACCAACACCACTTTTGAAGCCCACAGAGCTCCTCCAACTTAAGTGGGATAAAAATATTGGCCTTTTTTTGTATTTTGGTGATACTGGAAACATTTAAGTAGTAAAATGGAAATCCTAAATTTTGCAGGAGCTTCAGAGATCTATTTTAGATCTTAAAAACTCCAACCTACCACCAAAGAAAAGCAGATCTGCCTCTTTCAGTTTTGGGATTATGTCCCTCAATGTGCCATATGACTCTGATGTGACCCTTTACCTGATGGAAATTGTACACTCTTGCCCAGAGAGGAGACCTATACTAAATATCATGAGCCAATTTCAACATGCTGTGCCTGGGGATAATCTTGAAACCTGTCTGGAAATTGCACTTGATACAAAATATGGCAGCTAGGATGCTGTTTTAAGTCATTTGGATCATATAAAGCTTGTACTGAAAAGTGGATTGTTTGCCAACCGCTTACCAGGTACAACTTAGGTGTTCATCTGGACTTTAAAGTCTGATTGCTGACTATCTACATGATTACCTCTCACATTATAAATCAGATTTAAGGGAGTCTCTTTTGAAGAAGACCCTGCTATCAGAGGTCCATCTTTCTAGTATGCAGGATAGGCCTTCTCCCCTAGTACGGAATGCACTGTTTTGATCTCTACTGTCTTACTGTTTAGTTGCTAGGCTTTTCACTGTTAAATAATTTTAGTACCGTGAATTTTAAGCTGTATATAAAACTTTTTACATTTTGTTATTGCTTTTAATTATTATGAGCCACCTTGAGTACTCAGCAGAGCGGAAAGGCAGGTTATAAACCAATAAACAAGCAGGCAAGCATTCTGTCTTAGAGATCACATCCAATATTGTTCATTCCTAAGGATCTTGTGTAAGAAGATTCTTTTCCCAGTCAGTATAAATCCATAGCCGTCTCTGTGACAAAATCTCAGGTTTTGTAAGAATAATTAAAATGATCCATTTATTTAGAATACTGTTTTTAAATACAAAGACTGAAGGAAATAGCCTTAAGGACAATTACAGACTCAAAAAAAGGAGGAAAAAATAAAAGAAAATGGATTAAAAGTTTTAACAAGTGGGCTAGAAAGAGCATAGGTCTCAGTATGGCAAGATTCCAAAGATGGTAGTAAGACACTTTAATTACATGATTGATGTGGACTTCAAAAGAAAGCACAGAATCCACAATGACCCTCAGGTCACAAGCATTAACTGAAGAATAAAAAGAACCACCACAAATGGAAACTACCAGTGATGACACCTGAGACCTCTGCCTCAGTGAACTAATCGATAACTACTCTGTTTTGTCTATATTAAGTTTAACAAAATCTGAAGCTATCCATTACTGAATATCACAGAAGCAATTATGCAAAACATTACACTTCTTTAAGCTCTGCAAGGACCTGGCGGGTATGGAAATAACTGCTGCATAAAAATGGCCTTGCAGACAATTGTCTATGATCCATGACCCATTTACGTACACTGAAGCTTACTCTCCAAAGCCAATATAACTATTTTAGAATAAAGGGGTTTTAAATTGGATCTTCTGAGGCTGCTGAAAAGTTTGTTTTTTTAAATAATAAAAACACATGAAGTCAGTAGATAACAATTGATACAATATCACAGGTAACATAGAAATCTTAAGAGGCAACATCAGTTAAGAATAAAAATGCAATAATTTTTTAAAATAAAAATCTCAGTTTGTAGATCATATTAAATTCATATGTTTCTGCCTATACTATATACTGCCATGCTCCTATTCCCTTCTACTGGAAGGAAGGGAACATTAAAATGAATGTGAGCTGTATCCTTGAGGAAACACATGGACCTTTGAATGCCTTCCATGAATGAGGCTGTCTCAAGAACAGAGGTACCATATCTGCAAAAAATCTGCATACCCAGATGAATTGTTGCTATATTTTTCTGCATTTCTTTGCTGCCATATAATGTTTCTATGGATTTTTGCAGCCCAGAGCTCATAGTCCTACCCAAGAACCAAGAATCTGCAAGGGAGGTTGTGCCCTTTGATAAAATGACAGGAATTCCTTTAGCTAGTCCTCATTCAGAGGCTTTGCTGAGCCTTTATGATTGACCTCAGGACCCATAGCCAAGGTATAGAGTACATTTTTGCAAAGGAAAATTCCTTGGCAGTAAAGTCTTCTTAAGAACAATTGGAAATATCTTTGAAATTGCTCTGTTACAGGAGACTTGTAGTAATTGACAGACGAAAAGACATGAAAGGGAAGTTCTGATTAGACTTTACAGGTTATACAGAACTCGGTATGGAGCTTTTAATTCAGATGGAGATCCATGTCAAACCTCTCATAGAATGAAGGCCTCCTGAAATGTAGATTAAGAGTGTTTCAGATTAAGGATTACACCCTGATTAAATGGGAAATATACGCAGAGTTATTTTAACTCTTGCAAGTGAGTAATTTTGACATTTTGGGCAAGTTTCCAGCAATAAACTTTTACATTTCAGAATAGGCTGATGAAGTTGATAAGATGGAGAAAATATATGGCATTCAGAAAAAGAACAAGACACTGAGGCAAATGCAAAATTGCACCTTAAGCTACTCATGGCCCCCCTCCCCCCAAAAAAGATACAAAAAGTGGCTGGCCTGCAAAAGCTCTGGACTAGATCCAGTGTTAAGCAAGTAGAAAAAAAATGTCTGTTTAATTTTGCTTATCTAGAACATAACAAAATTTGACCAAAGCATAGCAAAATGTTGTCAGGACCTGTTTCAGATAGACTGTGCTAATTTTCTGCTTGGTGGATGTACATCTTCACAATCTGTTGTAATTGATTCTCTTCAAAAGCCTGATCATGACCATGTGCTGCCAGCAACCAGGAATGTAAAAGCTCAGGAATATAAACATGGTCATTTTCATATTATTCCCAGATCTACCTTCCAGGTCGGCACACATGCATCAAAAGGGTTTATCCCTTGATACTGATGTGAGGAAAGTCTGTGACCTAGAAATGGCTATTAACTATCTCAAGCAATGGATAGATACTTAGCTTGCTGCAGATGTTCTATGGCAGTCCCAAAAGAAATGATTTATTGGTCTGGTGGGTTGTTAGGAAGATATTAGCAGGGTGCCACTCTCTCCCTTCATTTTTATCCCCCCTTTTTTATCTTCATGCCTCCCCCTTTTTAAAATGTTGCTCTTAGAAGGGAGTGAGAGTGAGATACAGTATCTGTGATTTTGGCATGCCCCCTCCCAGAATCTGATTCACAGTTTTTTTTTTAACGTTAGCTTTAATGAGATTTTTTTTTCTTTTGTGTTTTCTAGCTTTTTTATTGGTTTCTTTTGAGTTGGAATAGATACTTTAGTTTATATTTATAACTATGGTACTTTTCCTTAGAATTCTGCTCATTTTAGTTTTTTGCTTTTGACATTAATTATTATATGGTTTTTATAAGTTACTGATTGAGTTCTTTAATTAACAATAAATATAATAGCTTAACATCAAGTTTTTTTTTCCGTTTTTGAATGCTTGCAGTTAGACCTCAGTTCCACTCTGATCACTATTTTGAGAAACAATTATTTATTCTTAAATAATAATCATGTACGTGACTAAAACATTAAACTCTGAAAGCATAACTAAATGCAGGAATGTTTTGATTGCTGAACAAGAGATTTTGGTTTTTGAAGGATGAGAAAGAAAGAGATGTTTATGGCCTAACCAAGGATAAAGCTTGTATTTTACTTAATTGTTTTGCTAATCCCTGTATGACATAGGGCCTGGATATCTGAGAGACTGCTTGTCTCCAATAAGTTCTGTCCTCCCAGTATGTTCCAGCAGAGTGGCTGCTTTCCATGCCCCCTCCATTAAATTTGGTCATCTTGTGGGACCCAGGAAGTGTGCCTTCTCTGTTGCAGCCCCCACCCTCTGAAATAGCATCCCCCCCAAAGATAAGGATGACACTCTCTCACCTGGGGTTCCGTAAAGCTTTGAAAACCTGGCTTTGGTCCCAGGCCTAGGGTTGATGTTTATGATTCTTTTAAGGGCCCTGTTTTGTTTTGTTCATGTTGTTATTTATCAGATCATTTTAGTCTGGGCTGTCTGTCCAATTTTGTTTTTAGCTGTTTTTATGTTTTTTTCTTGTTTTGTACATTACCCAGAGTCCACTGGAGTTGGGCAGCCAATAAATTTAAACAAGCAAACAAACAAACAAATAATAACCAGACTTTTAGCCATGGCTGGCTCTACCATTAGGCTCTACCAAGATAGCAAATACTAAAGAGCTTTATTATTTGCTGTGTTAGCCATACCTCTTGACCTCAGTCATTCCCTTCTGATGGAGAACAAGACTTGGCCTGTTTGCTACCTTCTAAATTTACCTGCTGTCCCCTATCCAACATGGAAGAAAAATTAATCTGATTATTCTGAATGTAGAAATATTTGTCCCTTAATGACATTTCAACCAGTGCCTTTGCAATCAGTTTCTTCCTTCTTCCTTCAGTACAGCTGCCAAAAAAACTGACAACACAAACAGTATGCAGTAGATTTTAATTTAGAAATGGTAGATTCCACCAAGTGTAGGTATTTAACTAAATTTAATGGATTTACTATCATTGCCACTGGAATTTTCATCCAAAATAATTAACAGATAATCCAAAATAATTAATAATGTCATACTAAAAATTCATACTGACATTTCATTAGTATTATGAAAATAATGAGGTATCTTTATTTATTGCAATTATAGAATTGTTGGATTTTTTTAAAAAAAGTATTTGTAGGTACATGATTTAAAGCACACCAATAGCATATTGTCTGGTTCATAAGAAACTGGATGTACTTCCATTGTAGATCAACATCTTTCTGAAACTCTCAGAAAGATGGTAAATCCCAGAAAGCCAGATAAAAACTCAACTGAAAAGCTAAAAACAGAAAAAAAAATAATAATAAGACAGCATCCCATAGGTGGGACAATTTCCAGCCATAATTGTCAGGCAAAAAGAGTGAGCCATTAGAAACAATGTTAAACTTGAGAATTAATAGTGATTTGTTACTGAAAGAACTGACATTACTTAAAATGATTTAGCAGCATTCTTAGCATCTGAAGTTGATGTTACTGCAGAAAGCTGAAAATAGAATTCAAATTATACAAATATGTCTGTCTGTTCACAGTTCTTTCAGTAAAAGAGTGCTAGTGCTTCTTTTATATGTGGGCTGCTAGAACATTGTATCATTTGCACTGTACCATTTGTTAGAGAAGTAACATCCAGCATGTTTTAATAATCTAAGTATAAAAATTGTTTGCAACTGATTCATGGCTTCATAAGGTCAAAAGGCCTAGCTAAATGATATTCTGTGTCACAAGGTACATATCTGTGGCATTGGCACATGAGCATTCTCCTTTTCCGCAGCTACCAATTGGTATTTCAGGCATTTTTTTAAAAAAAAATAATTGGAACTAATGTACTGAAAAGGAGAGGTGAGTTGCATTGTACCCCACAACCAATGACTATACAATGAAGTGGATACTGAACTTGGGATGCCTATGCACAGAGATTTCTGTATATGTTGGCTTCTCTATATTCAACAAATGGATTGCAAAAGAGAAACTGCATGATGTCAAGGATAGAGCAAGTGTCAAAGCTGTCCTGCCCCTTGAATACATAGTTTCCCTTGGTTTGTAGAAAGTATGAAAGAGGCTAGTAAGTGTTTAATGTTAGGCACAATAAAATTACAACTTGAATAAGTTAGACATTTGCAGAGACAAAATGTGTGCAATATTCCTTTCTTTTTAATTCCTGTGGGATATTCATAAAACCACTGTCAATGCTTTTCTGAAAGTTCAGTTTGAACAATAATGTGACATGTTTACATCACACAAAATATCACTAAGAATAGCAAAACAGATATTACTCTCATTACCGTGTGGTGCCTGGTGATCTGCAGGACCGCATCTCCTCACTAGGGTTGGCCCAACCACTCCATTCATGCAAGGAGAAGCAGCTGGTTGTCCCCCGTTTTGGGGAGGTTAAGGGGGCAAAGCACAGAAGTGCTGTTTTTCAGACCTCAGGAATGACCTCCCATTGCAGATTCATTTGTACCCAATATTGTCTGCCTTTTGGAAACAGTTGAAGACAGTAGAAAGTAAGCTAAAAAAGAAAAATCCCTGGCAATTTCTCTGTTGCAAGTATTTCCATTTATTTTAAAAAATCCTCTTAGGTGTGCTAATTGCTAAAGGTTTGTTTGTTTGTTTGTTTGTTTTAATAGTCCCATGTTTGTAATTTGACTTCCTTATGCATAGCATCATTGAAAAAATGTGGCACATGAATAATAGAATAAAGACGATTTATGCAGCCATTCTTTTCTTATGAGTCCTACAAACAAAACAAAACCTTGAAGGGACTTAATTTTGTTATAGCAAACCAACTATTTGGCTGACTGGATTTTAGCTGATGCACAGATTCTTTCAAACAGTGGTAAGAGGCTTTTGGCATGACTTACCTACAAGCTTTGTTCATGACTTACCTACAAGCTTCTGAGCTATATATAATATACCCTGTTCTTATCTCCAGTGCTTCTCTGTCTAACACAACCTTTTATCATGAAGCAGGTTTAGACATCACACCAGATGCAAGACCGGTTCATAGCTTACATGGTTTATATGATCGCTTTCATAGTTTACTCAATAAGGTAAGCTAAAATCAAATAAAACAAATTATGGCTTAGGGTGATATGTGAACTCAATTCTGAGCTTACTCCTCTCTGTGGTCATAACTAATCTTCAGTTACACTATTTATTTTCACTTGTATTACTAATATTGATATTGATGGCCAATGTCTACATGAAAGCTGAATCATGACAAATGTCTTGACATGTTCAGAAGCTAAAAAAGATTCACATTGCAGACACCTCTGCATTCTTTTCTTATCAGTTAATGGAATGGCATTATCACCAGTTCACCCAGGGACTGTAAGAGCCTGATCAATTCTCCATCTTAATTAGCTGGAAAGTAAGTTGGATTCTGAAAGTGAAAGCTACCAAGTTGCTGAGATTTTTTAACTTTACCCTGTTGTCTGTTAATAAATCTTGTTAAAAATAAAGCTAGGAAATTCCTGCTTTCTTCTTAGAAGTCTGCCAAGGTCTTGAGATCAAACCCTTTTCCAAACCATAAAATACTGGTTTATGCAGTAGGACTATCTGTGGGCTGCAAAAATCCAGATGTCAACTAGATAGCAACACAGAATACAGGAATGCCTTTGTTCTTATCTTTTGGTCATTTGGATTTTAACAGCCCAGATTTGGTAGCCCTATTTTTATTTGTTTTTGCTTGCTTTGGATTGTACGATAATACCTGAAGTTTCCTGGTAATTAACAACTGAGTTAAAACATCCACAGCAACTCATACACAGGAGGTTGCTCACAGAACAAATTCCTTGCAGGATCATCTCCTCCTCAGAGCCATTTGCTCTGAGGTAATTGCACTATTGAAAGAATACACTCAAATACACTGCTGAACAAAGACATTCCCTGCAAAGGTTCATCACATAGGCTAGCACACATTTTGTGTTTGTCCTAAAGTTTATATGGGAAATACTATTAGAACTCTTTTAAGTCCAAAATTTGGGAACATTCAGATGATATAAGAAAACACAGAGTAGGAGATGTTCTAGGAAAGAAACATTGCATCTCAGAATTGCATTTTTGAGTCAAAGAACACTATGGAAGTCTTACCAGAAAGCATGATATTCATATTCTTTATCTTATCCTAATGGGATTGTCTTAGCTTTCACATTTTATTTCTTTTATAATTCTATGGATGTAAAATGTTCTAACAACGTTCATGTCTTTTGTAGTTATTTTTGTGCTCAGTATAGCAATATTCTTGTCTGTGACAAATAAGCCAAACATAGTGACATACCAACACTGCTACTCATAAATACATCTGTAGTGATATACCAGCATTGTTTCTCATAAATACATCTGTTTGTTTGCAAAGTTAAACAGAATTTAAACATCCACAGTGAATAATACAGAATAAGATAGACAGCAAGAAAACTATTTGATCAATAATAAAAAGTGATGGTGTTCCCTAATTAATCCCCAAATACACTCTGGAAAAACTCCATTTTAAACAATTTCCAGAGGGCTAATTGGGTTGGAGCTAATATAAATTCCAAAGGAATTTATTCCACAACATAGGCCCATTATTGGCAAGCTGGGGCAATGTAAACTAAGGTGTTTCCTCAGACTTGCTAACAGAAGAAGCCTCTTACAAACAATCATATCAAGTGCCTGAGTTACAGAATTAAGTCAGGCACTCAGTGTGGCATTGATAGTCCTGTAAGACATTAGAAACGGGCTATTTTTTTTAAACAAAAAAGCTACTGCATTTTGAAGTTAACTATGCTTGAAGCAATCATTATGATAATGTTTCCTTCTCCTGTGTTTTAACTTAGAACATTTCCACAAAAGAACTGCATTAATTCCAAGTCTCTGAGATCCCACAGTGTTGGCTGTATTTGACAGTTGAACCTATACATTTCTGATTCAGCAGTCCTGTGTCTGGAACCATAATATAAGTCTTTTTGTTTTTTTAAAAAGGATACAGCTTTGTGAAGCTAATAGCTTCATTTGGAAGAATGTTTGCCTCACCTCAGCTTCTGGCTCTTGGGCTTGATCTTTTCTAGCAGGTTTTTCAAGGGAAAAGGAACTTGATAGGTTTGTATTTATTCATTCATTCATTCATTCATTCGTTCATTTTCTATAGCCACCCATCTCAGCAAGTGACTCTGGGTGGCTTACAACGATGAAAACCATAAAACAATTAAACAATTACAATTAAAACGTAGGTTCCACTACTCGTAGGTTCCACTACTAACAATTGTTTCTTCTTGTTGTTTTATATTACCAAATAAAAGTGTACATGAAGCAAGGATGTGGATAGGATGTATATAGTAGAATATAGATTCTTTGCTCCATGTCCTCAGTACTGTCAGATCAGCATAAGAGAAGGTAATTGCAAATCATCTTCAAACTGATTTTAAAAACTGGAGAGTAAAATTGGTGGTGGTGTGGAAGTCCAAGTTATGCCATATTTTGCAGCTGTGAAATTTGCAGAGTTTTAATCTGAAAAAGGAACCAAAGACTGAATGAATTTATCACTGGTGCAAATTCAAATCATATATAGCAACAAAGAGATAAAAAAGTAATAGTTGACTTCCTATTTTTGGAAACATTAAGGCCACTTGTTTCTCACATATTTCTCTTTCTTGGACAAATCTCATAGATGACATATAGGAAAAGGTGTGAGAGGAGACCTAATGGCTGCCACATGGGAGAAGCGCACATGCCACCATTGTGTGTAATCAATTGTGGAAGACCCCATGTTGTCTTTGTGGATTGGAAGTATTTTTGATTTTTATATCTAAGACCTTTTTTATTTATGTCTTATGAGTTATAGTGCTGGATTAGGTCTATTCATATGTATTGCTTTGTTGAAGTTCATATTAAGTGATCCCTGTTTACGTATGCATTTACCCCTTGCCACTATGAGGATTTGTAACTCTTTTGTATGCATTTGTGTTTTAACTTGTTATAGTTGTTGCTGTTCATCTGATATGTCTGAACAGTGTAAGGAAGAAGTTGCATACACAGAAATGTTTATATAACAATTAACCTTCAATGCCAAACATTTTTAGGAAGTCCTATAACAGTGTGACTTACTGCCTAATAAACACACATAATAAACACAGTCCATGAAGTAATTATCAGCTGCATTAAAATGAACAATCAGCATAATAAAATAAAGTTGCTTCATTATAGCTATACCACCCATAAAATGGGGCTGCATATTATTCATTTTCAGTGCTTTAAAGAGAACCCAATATATGATATTTTGGCTCTACAGCTGCAAAAGCAGAACACTTTGTAGAAACCAGCTTGACTTAAACAAATAAGATTAATGGGATGCCTTTTATCATTTTGGTTAAATTAACAACTGCACTACTTGAGGAATGATGGCCAAGTGGCTGAACTCGTTAAAAATAAATCATTGATTTCACTTTTAATAATACTCAGCCTACTTACTGTAACCCATAACTCAATTATCCCTTTAGTCAGCAGTATTTATTTAATGTATATATCTGGCATGCTGTTGTTTTTTATTACTTACGTAAGAAGCCTGTTCATAGTGTAAAAATACTGGCTCAAAATTACATTTTTTAAAAAAAGCTAAACTTGCCATAAAAGAGGAAATATTTTGTTATGTAAATCAATTTATGTTCTGAAAGTACCACCTAATATGCCCCCAACTGGAATTTCAACAATCAATATTTTGATTCATTTTGAATATTTGTCCCATTATTCTGAGCCTCTAAACTGTACTAAGTTGAATGAAGGATCTAAGAGGTTTTAGGTGATCAAATCACCAGAGTTGTTTAAGATAGGCAGCCATACAAATCTTTTAAACAAATAAATAAATAAATATCAGAGACAGCATCCATCAGTGGCCATTATCTTCTGTCAGCAAGTAAAGACATTTTTATTCATGCAAGCTCTTGAAGGCTAGAGCTGATTTGGCTGTTCAGATTAATTTTAAGTGGATGCTACCTTTAATTGTTTAATATTTGCATGTTAATTTTCTTTTACCTCCATTTTAAATTAATCAATATAATAATTATTCTATTTTCTACTGTCTTGAATGCCATTTTGGTGGAAAGGTAGCATACAGGTTTACAAACTTCAGGCATGTTAAAATAGTTCACAGTGCCAGTCAGTGTAAATTATTAATCTTTGTTTTGCTTAGCCCAGGAAGAAAAAAATAACAGCCATCTTGTTTTTATTTATACCAGGGGGCCCCAAACTCTTCAGCTCATCAACCCCTTCATGAAGTTTCAGATTGTTTATTGACCCTCAAACATTTATTATATGAAAATAATTTAATAAATACTATTTTAACTAATAGTACTACAAATAATGATAATAGATAATAATGATGACTTCATAAAAATAGGTAATATTTAAGATACGAAAAATATATAAGATTTTACATATTTACTGAAACTATTGATATCATTAATGGGAAGGATGCATCTGATGGGCATCAAGAGCACTGATATTTGGTTGGAGATTGGTGAGTTTTAGTTGTAAGTCAACATACTCTTCCAGGTTCAGCCTGTTCCTATTGACCCCCAGACTTTTATCAACCCCTTGCATAGCCCCGTCGACCCTTGGGGATCGATACTGACCACTTTGGTGAACCCTGATTTATACTAAGTTAGGAGCTCCAGTGATGCTACTTTTAGAATAGAATGTTGTTTCATTGTGGAAAGAGGAGTAGTGTTTGGAACTGTTGAAATCACCTTTTTAAAGAAGCCCAGAGGAAAGATCACATACTCTTTTAGTATTGTAGAATAATTTAAAACTGATGTGTTGACCAAGTAGAGTGCAAAGCAAAGTAGCAGTAAGGTATCAGCCAAATGCATTTCTAATATTTACTTTTTAACATAATTTCTCTTAGATAGAGAAGTAGATTCTGTTTTGAGTACCCAAACCATCAGACCTCTGGCTTTTTTTTTTTCCATTTCCAACTTCTTATTTGATACCATTTGCTGAAAATCTCCTGAAGTTTCCTTAATCGCTAAACATTTCCTTTAAATTATTTGGATCAGAGTTGCTGGTAAAAGAATTATCCAATTTGGAAAGAAAAGCTTCTTGGCTTGCTACTGTGGATATCTTCTATGTTTGTGCCAGCTGAACAATAAACCTTTCAGAAGTGTGCAAGTGATTATAAAGGGCTCAGCATAATCTTAAAGCCAATATTAGCTCAGATCATGGTTTGGCAGGGAAGTCAAATATGAAATTAAAATTCCTGGTATTAGAAATACTTTCCCAGCTTTTCATAAGACCAAGCAAAAGATTTCTGGCCATATTAGACATCCTGTATCCTCATTAATATCTTGTGCTATATAGTACAAAGTGGGTGCTACCTTTTCAATTTTAATTGCTTAATAATGTGTTTGAAGCCTGGTGTCCTTAGCCAGAATTGCACAGCCTCTTGCATCAGACAATAAGTTTGCAACTTTGCAGAAAATATTGGTAACCAGTTTTACCAAAATACAAGTTTATTTCTGAGACAGAATAGACACATGGAAAGAAGCAGTGATGTTTTCATAATGTCAATGTCTATTCATTCAAAATGTTTAAAATTGGCAAAAAGCAGGAGAATAGTTTAATATCTTGAGTGGCTAACCATTATGAACAGGTAAAAGGATGTTTTGCCACAGCCCATAGGGTGAAAGATGAGAAGTCTCAGCCTTCCTTTCCCCAAAGCCTATTGGTTTTCAGATACCCTGGCCTGCCTTCTTCCTTTGTGTAGCTGCTTTGTAACTGCCATCTTCTTGAGAAATACTTTACTTGGTGTCTTCCCTCTTAATCTTGGTGTATAAGAGAGCTATGATTCCCATAGCCTACAGTCTTTCTTGTGGGGAAAAAAGAAAACAAAAGGATTATTAAAAAAAAAAAACTCAGATAGGTAGACTCACATAAGAAATAATCAGTGGGGATGTAAAAATATAGAATTGTCCCAAAACACAGCAATTTTAAAAAGAATTTCCCATAGAAAAATATACAGAACAATATAATCTAAAGAAACCCTGAGATGATGCTGGTTTTTTTCCTCTGTGAAAGCACTCTGGTGTAAAAAGGTTTAATTTGCATAAATCATGCAAGGATTCAGCATGTACAGAGAACATCAGAGACAAGAAATTAACCTTAAATATGCAGAGAACCAAAGAATAACCTAGTGCAATGTTAACTAGACATTTATCTCTGCCTAGCCAAGTAACAGTTCCTGGAATCTGAAGTCCCTTTCTGATTCAGTTTTATCTATACTTGCTTTCTGGTTTTCTGGAAATTTAAAGCTAGAATCTGAGGTTAGATTGGCTCTTTGTCTTTCTCCCCCACCTCAGCACTCAGCTTCTTCCTCTTCTTTCCCTAAGTTATCTCTTTGTAAGACTTGGGTTTAAAAGGTCCAAAAACCTATTTATCTAGAGAAGGGTGTAAGGGCTCTTCCTGTATATGTACAGCAGAGCAAGCATCCTCTTTCCCCCTCAGTGAGGTACATTCAAGCCTGGATGAATGTGGATTTCCTATCTGGGACACATCTTTTAATCCTGCGATTGCATAATTGAGGTGTCATTATACCAGCTGATTTTTTTAAAGAAAGAAAGGAAAAGTAGATACCTTGTGTGTATGCTCCATCTGCTATGCAGCTGTGAAGAACTGATGCATAACTTAAAAGCCTCCACTCTCCCTCCAGAAATCCTTTACGTTTAGATGTGATTGGATTATACAAAAGTTGAAATACTGGAATATCCTCTGATCTCATTTAAATTAAAGAACTATTATTTATAAAGCAAGATATAAGGCCATCATAATGAGAGCTAGACAAGGTATTAAATTAAATAAAAGGTATTAAATTAAATTTGGGGGAGGGGCACATCCAAAATCATGGCATAAATTGATACATTATACTTTTTTTAAAAGTAATTTTTATTAAAGAAGTTTTCAGCAGAATAAAAACAATTCAAATTTTGAATTGAAGAAAAGAATAGGGAAAAGTAATAAGAAAAAGAAATAGAAAGAAAAAGAAAAAGAATAAAGAAGTGGCTTTCAATCTTCTTAACAGCAGTTATAATATTTACATTTATATTTTACCCTCTCTGTCTATGGTTACATCATACTTTCATTCTTTCCATAATCTACCCTTTCTAACCATTAAATCTGTAAATCACCAGTTCATTTATTTTCTTTTTCAGCAAAAAGTCCACAAGGGGTTTCCAATCACATGGTACATTTTTAAAGAATTAACTAAATGATTATCAATATCTGATCTATAATTCCTGTACAAACTACAACAACTCATGAAATGTATTTCCATAAACAGTACTGGGGGGATAAATGTTTGGATAGATATATGGCTTTCTAGGTCTAATCCAAAATAAATCTTCTATCATTAGAGGAGAAGCAAAGGAGGAGATGCAGAGCCATTGTTTATAAATGACCTGAGTTCAAGATTATCAAGCAGCTATATGTATTTTTAATAGGGAAGCAGTAGTTTCAGTTAATTTCAGTACAGATTTTATACGAGATATGAAGATACCTGGTTATGTTATGAAAGTTAAACATGTTTGTCAGTTTGTCTATAATACATAACTCTTCTGTCAAAAGTTTTTAGGTTGGTAAAATTCAATACTGCATTCTTCTGTACGCAAATATTGGTAACATACAATGAAGAATTTTTAATTAAATTATATTATCACTGTTATTGTTAATCAGGTTTTATTCACTGCAGTAGGATGCCTTCAGATGTTGCAACACACTAGAGATTACTGTGACTCATACTTTTATTTTTGTGCTTCTAATTGAACATTCCAAAACAAATAAATAAATAAAAAAAGACTCCTCACATCTGTAGGGTTGCTGTGAAAATAGCTTGCACATCTTCATTTATAATATAGTGTAATGTAATCTTGACTCGGTGCTCGCACAGGGGACTTTTTACTTCACACAGTCTTAGAGCCAGTTCAGTGTAGTGCTTAAGGCATCAGGCTAGAAACTGGGAGACCACAAGTTCTAGTCCCGCTTTAGGCCCACAGCCACTGGATGACCTTGGGCCAGTCACTTTCTCTCAGCCCTAGGAAGAAGGCAATGGCAAACTGCTTCTGAAAAACCTTGCCAGGAAAACTGCAGGGACTTGTCCAGGCAGTCTCCAAGAACTGGACATGACTGAATGGATGTTTTTTAAAAATGTAATCTTATACAATGCATAGCAGAAGACTAGCTGTGTATGCAAGAAGAAATGTTTTGTTAGAATCCAAGTAAGAACATTCCATTCCAGGAGTTTTTGTCAGCCATTGCACAGATTGCCTGTGCCATGGCAGAAACAAAATCCCAAGCATTTTGCCTATTTCAAACTTCAGCATAAATAAAAACCTGAAATCACTTTGAAGGTTTCAGCCATGTTTTTATTTTCCAGTTTCTATATTATTTCAGTGCCTCGGTTTTCTGATATAGGTTTTATTTTCGAACTCTTATTGTTGTACTGTGTCTAAATAGAAACCCCAGCAAAAATATTCTGAAACCTCACTCTGCTCCTCATGTCCTGCAGAGGCAGGTACAAAAATGAAATAAAACATGTATGCCTATTCATGGGGAATTCATAATGCAAACATAGGACAAATATGGAAAATCAGGAAAGTTTAAATTCCTTCTGATTGCTCATGAGTGTTTAATCCAATTTGCACAGGTTCATGCAAGTGCAATGGATGCACAATTATTTTTTTCTAGATCTGCACTGGAACAGATTTTGCAATTTTTGATGACTGAAAGTTTCAGTAAATCAGCAGTTAGTTCTGTTACTGACATGTATTTCTTTGTTGGGTTTATACAAAGACTTGTTCCATAATGGGTAAGATTGCTTTAGATTCTATTATTCATGTCTTCTCCTAAGGGAATTCTCCTCTCAATGCCTGAAAGAAAGAATATGTGCAAGGGAGGAGAAATAAATAATAAAGTGTACCACATGAAGAACGGCTGCATGATCAAAATGTGCTGATGCAAGCACAGGCCGCTAATAATTTCTCAAGATCAGGAATAATGACATCATCTTCTACCCATCCCCAGCCTACTTGGAAGGAAATTTTTGCCTATTTGTTCTTGCCACAGATTAAAAGTCGTGTTTTCTGGCTTGTGCTGACCACAAGCAGTGCTCTTTGGCTGTGGTCTACTGCACTTGTTTCACTGTAGGCAGATATCTCCACTTCAGTTAATTATAGTGCACTGCAGCAGGAACCATCTCCAGTCATTGGTTGCTGTCCTCTGTAGTCATTGCATTCTGGATGCTGGGCTACCTGCCTCATTCTGAAGGGACCTTGACAGGTGAACCTTCCCCCTCCCCACACATTTTTTTTCAAGTTCCCTGATGGAACAGTGAAAGGCTGTTTTGTTTTTAAAAAATATAGGTAAAATTGACAAGAGCTCTGTTAGTTTCACTCCTCTAGTTCAAGTGATATGAAGAATAGTGGTATATCTTTCTTTATTGGTCTACTGGTGAACCAAAAGTCCAAAGTTTAAGAGAGAGTCAATGAGAAAGAATTATACAAAAAGTCAACCAGTGGAAACTATGTGTCCTCAAACATCTGTTCAGAGAAAGAAAAGTGATTAGTGCTTGCTTTGCCAACATGGATTGAGTTTTTAAAGTTGTCTTTAAAAGACAGTTTACACATGAGAGTCAAGCAGTTTACACATTTAGACAATTTACACATGAGAGTCAAGCAGTTTAAAGCTGCAGTGCAGAAAAACCCATTGTTTGATATATTGGATAAATCACATGATTGACAATTTATGGCAAAAATAGCAACCAAGCATCAAAACCATAAATAGCTCATTGCAGTGCTGAATGAAAATCAAAGACCAATAGAAGAGTTGGCTTTCAAAGCAGGTGTCTTGGCATTTTATCCTAGCACTGGTTTTGAGCTGATTGAGAATTTTAAAATTCTATAAGAATATGAATTTCCAGAGTCCACTTTATCACAAAAAATGCTTGAGATTAAACGACCTATAGTCATTCTTTGATCATGTGTGGGCAAGCATGTGTCCTACAACTCTTGAAGTTATTATAGATGCCCTTATCAATCAAAAATTAATCTTATGAAGAATAATTCAATCAAATAATATATGCTGGGCCACTTTGTAGTGAGCAGAAGATTTGGGTGATATTATCTCCTTGCTGAAATCCATCAGATGGATTGCTGTTACAGCTACTTCTTGACATAGGGTATGGACCCACCGCTTCTTGACCTCTTGGCTAAGATCAAATGTGTGTGTAGGGTATGAATCCAGTGTTTTTCTGTGTCTTCAGATCTTTGAAGTCTACAGGTTCCCTGCATCCCCCACTTCCCCATAGCATTATGCATGTTAGAGAAAAAAAGCTTCTTTTAGTGTGGGATTGCTTTTATTGGATTGGAACAATAATAGTAAGAGAATGCAGCATTTTTAATTTCACTTCTCTAGTTGCTTAAATAGCAGCGTTATATACACACAGAAAATTTAAGAACTCCGCAATTCCCTAGAAGAGTATATTTCATAATTAAGTGACATTCAGGTTTAATTTGAAACCTAATCTCTATATAGCTAAATTAGAAGAAACTGCTGGTAGGCATACTAAAAAAAATAGAGTTGATTATATACTTCATTGGTGTCTGATTAACATTTGCTTTCTGGGAATGGCAAATATTACATATTTCAATTGCATTTCATTTTTTATTCATTTCATAAGTGTTCCTGCTTTTTCTTATTTCCTACATAACATTGAGATGTTTACTGTGTTCTCGAATAGTACAGAGGTGAAATAGATTTTGTTTAAAACATTATAATGACATTACAAAAATGGTATTTCTTTATATAGCGTTTTAATTTTATTTTTCCAGTTTCATCCATTGCCCTGCCATAATGAGGCATTGAAAAGCAAATAATTAGGTACTATACAGTAATAATAAAAATATATATCAAGGAAGAGTGAATGGGTCAAGAGATAGGGAAAGGCTGAGAAAATCATGGTTGTTTAGAGTTAATGAGATCCCCAAAAAGAGAGAAGTGAAAAGTTTTAAAGAACAAAAGACAATGTATGAAAATGGTATATGGACATGGTGAAAGCAAGGATAGAAAGGTATGGAGAGGTAAGTGAATAATATTGATATAAATTATTTGTATCTGTTTCATTTTCTTTTCTTTTTTATCTCAGGCCTTTAATTTCTCTGGCTTAGCATGTCCTACACATTTTCTGTACTCTGAAGAAACTTGCTTATTCTGAAGGGAAACAGTGGAATTAGTATGCCTGTGTCAACACAAAATATTAATTAATTGGATCAACATCATTATTTTATGATTTGCAAAATGTTCTTGAGAAAAATAATAATCATTTGGTGTGGTTTTTTTTAAATAGTGCTGTGCAAAAAAAAACCCAACAACCCTCCTCTTGCTTTTTTTCAAAGAAGGTCTCATTCAATTAGGGACAAGATCATTTGTTTCAAAATGTGTTTCAAAAAAGAACAGAAAGTCATTGTGGACAGCAGTGTTCTTGCATTTATTTAGTTGTAAGGTGGCCAAGAGGTGCATATCTTCTTATCCACAGCAGAATGATCTTGTGAGCAGTCTGCAGTCTCTTGATTTTTCATACTTCTGCTTAGTCCTGAAAAGACATCATACAGTAAATAATTCCTCTCACTGGAAGTGTGAGCAGCCACTGACTTAAGTGTGATCAAAAGATGTGCAACACAAAACAGTAGCAGTTATATGTGTCCTGATAAGGATCAGTAATTCACATAAGTGGCTGAACTGATGGTTGTCCTCTTACAAGTAGGTTAGTTTTAATATCTACCTTTATCAAAGACATTGCCTCGAAACTGAGCAGCCAAAATTTAGAATATCAGTTGGGCAAAGCAGACTATGTGATAAAATTTAAACACGTTGTGTAGTGGTTAAAACCTCAGAGAGATGGGAGACTGTGAATTCTAGTCCTGCCTTGAGCACAAAGCCAGCTGGGTTACCTTGGGCCAGTTACTCTCTCTCAGCCCTAGGAAGCAGGCAATGGCAAACAACTTCTGAAAAACCTTGCCAAGAAAACTGCAGGGACTAGTCCAGGCAGTCGCCAAGAATTGGACATGACTGACAGAAAAAAAAAAAAAGGTGTAAGACCTGTTCCCAGAAGTCCAAACCAGAATGGTAATGGTAGTGGAATCTGGGATCTGAAGTTGAACAGCCTGTGGGTCACAGGTCTCCTCTCTGCTATAAAAGCCTTGAAGTTAAGGTTGTTCTTTCCCCTAAAAAGTACATGTGCAGTGTGGAAACCCTTGGGCTCCCAGCCAAGAAGATCAGAAAAGAACCGCTTTAGTGTTCTGGAGTTTTTCCATTAGAGTTTAGTAGTTTGGTTTCAGTTTGGCAGGATTCTGTCTATAGGGTAGAACAATAAATACTATGGGAACCATAGACATTACTAAAATCAAGGACCTGATATATAATGGAAGTCATGGGTTGGATCTCATTTTTGTCTCCGGGCACTAGCAATGTGATCTGGAGTTAGAGGAATAGGTTTATTTCTCTTGTTATGCACAGATCATGCTTTGATTGCATTGAAGTTCCCTGCCATAGGGTAAAAGAACCCATTTGAATTACCCATATCAGATGCCTGAAACATCCACAGGGTTTTATGTGGCACTTGGCCAAATTCCTGAGGATCTGATGCACAATTTGACAGAGGATTTAGCCTCCTTTTATGAGAAGGTGGTTCCAGCCTTGAATCAGATTGTGTCTGTTCAGCCTCTCTTGGTATGTGGATCCCAGAAGGTCACCTAGTTTTCAGAGGAACTTTGAGAGATAAACTGCAGAAGAGACGTGTATAGCACCACTGAAGGAAGGCAAAGAGTGAATCTGACTAAACAGTTCACCATAATGTAGGTATTTTTCTGCTCTTATTGTATCCATAAACTGTTATCTTGTAACCTGTTCCTCCTAGGGAGGATGGGTCAGAGTGTCATCCTGTGAGTGCTGTGGGAATTTTTCAAGGCATCTTTTATTTGTCTTGAGTTGGACTCCAGGTGTTGAGGTTCTTTTGAATTGAATAAGGCATGGTCTGACCTAGTTATTTGGGTAGAGTTTGACCTTGACCCTCTTGGTCGACAGGAAGTGGACATGGTCCTTGGAGCTGTGAGCATGACTACCTGTTTATTAGATCCATGTCTATCCTGATCGGTTATGGTTTCCAGGGAATGAAGTGTGGCTGGGTCCATGTGGGGGTGAATTTATCCTTGAGGGAGGTAGTGGTTCCACATGCACTTAAGGAAGCAATTTGTTCTCTCCTCAAAAAGCCATCACTGGACCTTAGAGTTGGATAATTTCTAACCTGCTTTCAACCTTCTCTTTCAGGGAAAGATTGTGGATAATGTTGTGGAGAAGGGAGTCAGACTGCAGCTTCAGAAAGTTTGGAAAAATGGATAATTCCAATCCTTTCAATAAGGTTTTAGGCCTGAGTATAGTGCTAAGACAGCAGTGATTGTGCTTATGAATGATTTGTGACAGGACTGGTATTGGGGTGGTGCACCCATCCTGGCCATGTTTGGCAGCTTTTGATACCATCAATCATGGTATTTTTCTCAACCAGCTCAAAGATGGGAATTGGAGGCATGGTGTTGTAGTCATTCTTCTCCTTCCTCTAGGGCCAGTTTCAGTAGTTGTTGATAGGATGCAAGAGGTCCAGCCCTTAACCTTTGCTTTGCGGAATGCCTCAGGGCTTAATTTTCTCCCTGTCCTGTTTAACATCTCTATAAGGCCATTGAATGAATCATGTTTTCAGCATGGGGTTAGATATCATCAGCACACTGATGATATCCACTTATATATCTCATCCCTACTTGCCCAAGCAAGCTGTCAGAGTTCTGATTCTGTGTCTTGAGGCTGTGGGGATTAGATGTGGAGGGACAGACTCAGTGTCAACCATAGCAAGACTGAGTGGCTGTTGATTCTGAGGCCTCCTGGACACAGTGATAATCCATGTTTGGTTCTGAATGGAGTTACCCTCCCTCAGACAAATCCAATGAGAAATTTGGAAGTTCTATATTCATGACTCCTGCTTGTAGAGCAGATGGCAACCATGGATCACAGAGCCTTTGCACGAATCTATCCTGTTGTAATGGTTGCCTAATCCCAAATACTCAGTCTCACAAGCTCGGGCTTAAAGATAACTGATTTATTAAAGGAATAGTATGCAAATACAGAGAAAGCTGAGAATGAGCAAAAGCGCGCCAAATACAAACTTAAAAGCATTGCCTGTGAGCAAGTTCCGCCCCCATCCCTTGTCAGTGCATACCCCCTCCCAGGTGCTAGGAACCGTTAGACGCGCCTGGGAAAGTAACCTTGAGCAGGAGCGCAAACCCAAACATACATTCCAAACCCTCAAAACAACGGAGGGCGGAGGAATGGAAAAAGCCTGCATGGGCGAAGTAACACGGAACAGAAGATGACATGTGAAACGTTACAATGTTAACAGAACACTGAAATGGGTAACATGACATATCGCCCCCTCTCCAAAAGAATGCTATGGAGCAGGTTTATCAGGATAGGCAGAGTGAAATTGGGCTACTAGGCGAGGTGAGAGTACGTCAGGAGCAGCGACCCATTCAGGATGAGGGAAATGTTTCCAACGAACGAGGTACTGCAAAGTGGAGCGCTGGCGGCGAGAGGCTAGGATAGATGTCACCTCGAAATGTTGCTGGTTATCAATCATGAGAGGAGGTGGTGGAACGGGTTGAGGATGCCAGCGGTCCGACGGCAGGTAGGGCTTGAGTAAACTACAATGGAAAACAGGATGTAAACGTTTGAGGTTGTGAGGCAAAGCAAGTTTAAAAGTAACAGGGTTAATTTGTGCCACAATTGGAAAAGGACCCATGAACTTAGGGCCAAGTTTTTTAAAAGGTTGTGGGAACTTGAGAAATTTGGTTGATAAGTAGACTCTATCCCCGACAGTAAACGATGGTTCAGGCGAGTGCTTGGCATCGGCATGGCATTTGTAAGTAGTCTGGGCATGGAGGAGAGCTTGTTGAATGTTAAGCCATGAGTGTTTGAGAGAGTCGGCCCAGTCAGTGAGGGAAGCTGGCAGAGGTTGTGGATGGGGAAGGTCCGGAATAGGAACGAAATCGCGGCCGAAAACTGTTTTAAAAGGAACTTGACCAGTGCTTTGATGAACAGCATTGTTATAGGCGACTTCTGCAAAAGGGAGTAAGTCGACCCAATTGTCTTGCTGGTAATTAACAAAAGCTCGGAGATATTGTTCCAGTGTAGAGTTAACCACCTCTGTAGAGCCGTCCGTCTCTGGATGCCATGCGGTGGATAGGGCTTGCTTGGTGCCCAGGAGTTTCAAAAATGCCCGCCAGAACTGTGACGTAAATTGTGTGCCTCTGTCACTCACCAAACGGGCAGGGATACCGTGGAGGCGGTACATGTGGACAAGGAAGAGGCGTGCCAGCTGTTGTGCGGTGGGGATAGAAGCGCATGGGATGAAATGGGCTTGCTTCGAGAAAAAATCTTTGACCACCCAAATGACTGTTTTAGGTTGACTAGGAGGTAGATCAACGATAAAATCCATGGATATGTCCTGCCAGGGGACAGATGGGGTGGCGACGGGTTGAAGGAGACCCTGAGGTTTGCCCGTTTTGCGCTTTGTTGCTGCACAAACAGGGCACGATGTGACATAAGCTTTAATGTCTTTAAGCAATGTTGGCCACCAGAATTGCCGGCGAACAAGGTGAAGAGTTTTTAAATAGCCAAAATGTCCAGCCAGCTTGTCATCGTGGCAGCGCTGGAGTATAATTTTTCGCAAAGCATCGGGTACATAGAGACGATCGTTGTGCCAGGCCAGATCGTCGGTGAAAGTTAGAGTGTTTCGATTAGTTTGTAACCAAGTATCTGTTTTAAGGTGGAGAAGCAACTGTTGTTGCAAATCTGAGGGAATTGACAAGCTTGGCGAGCGGCTGGGAGGTGGAGCGGCTGGAGGCTATGTTTGCTGCGCTTGCGTCTGACTGCGCGTCACCGCTGCCAAACTTAATTGTTTTTCGGTCCAGACGGTTCCTTGGACCGTTGGCCCTGGGCCAGCATCTTGGGGTCGGCGGGAGAGCGCATCAGCTAAGAAGTTTTTCTTGCCTGGTATGAATTTAAGGGTGAAGTCAAAGCGGCTGAAAAACTCAGCCCAGCGAAGCTGTTTGGGGCTAAGTTTGCGACTGGTGCTTAGGGCTTCCAGGTTTTTGTGGTCAGTCCAGACTTCAAAAGGGTTGGAAGTCCCTTCTAATAAGTGTCGCCACGTTTCTAAAGCAGTTTTTACAGCAAAAGCCTCTTTTTCCCAAACATGCCATCTCCTCTCTGTTTCGGTGAATTTGCGGGAGAGGTAAGCACAGGGTTTTAAGGCGCCAGAGTGGTCAGATTGTAGCAAGAGTGCTCCAATGGAAAAATCAGAGGCATCCACTTGTACAACGAATGGTTTAGAGGGGTCTGGATGCTGTAAAATTGGCTCTGTGGTGAAGATTTGTTTGAGCACTTCGAACGCCTGTTGACAGGTCGGAGTCCATTTAAGGAGCGCTCCTGGGTTCTTTGAACGTCGCGTATCCCCCTGTCCTTTGGTTTTTAACAGTTCAGTAAGGGGGAGGGCGATTTCGGCAAAATTTTGGGCAAATGCCCGGTAAAAATTGGCGAATCCGAGGAAACTTTGTAATTGTCTCCTGGTACGGGGAGGCTCCCATGCCACAATAGCTTCCACTTTTGCAGGGTCCATTTCAATGCCCTTAGCGGAAATTCGATACCCTAGATAATCAATTTGTGACTGATGGAAGGCACATTTTGATAGTTTAGCATACAACTCTGCTTTTTTCAATTTAGCCAGCACCTGACGCACCAAGTGGATATGTTCTGACATGGTTTCAGTATAAATCAATACATCATCCAAATATACCAGTACCCCCTTAAATAGGTGGTCATGCAAGACCTCATTGATTAGTTGCATAAAAACCCCAGGTGCTCCCGATAAACCAAAGGGTAAGACTTTGTATTGGAAAGCCCCGAGAGGACAGTTAAACGCTGTTTTCCACTCATCCCCTTCCCTTATACGAATACGAAAATAGGCTTCTCTCAAATCCAGTTTTGAGAAGATTTTGCCTCTGGCCAGATGTGATAACATATCTTTGATCAGGGGCAAAGGATATTTATTTAATATTGAGACCGCATTGAGCCCGCGAAAATCGGTACAAAGCCTTAATGACCCATCCTTTTTTGGCCTGAATAGGACAGGGGCTCCTACCGGGGAGTTAGCAGGCTCAATGAAACCTCTAGCCAGGTTTTTGTCAATGAACTCCCTTAGCGTAGTGAGCTCTTTGGGAGACATGGGGTATATTTTTGGGTGAGGTAACTTTACATTTGGTAAGAATTCAATGGCACAGTCCGTTTTTCAGTTGGGTGGCAAGCGATCTGCTTCCTTTTCCCCAAATACCTCAGCAAGATCCTGATACTGACTGGGCAGTCCCTCAAGTGGTTGAAGCATTTGTACAGTAGTATACGCTACCCCTCCACCCTCCATGTCGTCCAGTAGATCTTTTTCGGGTACCTTGTAAAATCCATCCGCAAAAGTCACAGTTCTATGTAGCCAGTTGATAAAAGGATTTTGTTGTACAAACCAGGGCATACCTAATATAACCAGAGGACCCCCCACTGGAGCTACAACAAAGGGCAGTTTTTCCTGATGGGATTCCATCTGCAAGGCGACTAGCCCCGTGGAATGAGTGACTGCTTTCCCTCCCGCCGTAGTTCCATCCAATTGGGTGAAGATCATAGGTCTTGGCAAAGGAAACGTGGGCAGTTCCAGAGCCGCTACGACATCAGGGTGCATAAGGGAATGGGAGCAGCCTGAGTCGAGCATGGCCCAAACTTCTACAGTTTTGGTTTTTGATCCCAGTTTAACTTTTACAGTCAGTGTAGGGAAGTTTCCACTCACCGAATCATGGTTACGCCCGGTTTCTTCCACCTGCCCTAGGGCGCCCTTCAGGGCAGGTGGTAGGCTTTTCCCGCCGGCTGTTCAAATTGCAATTCTTCTTCCTCTTCTCCGAAGGGTAGTCCTGGTGGGTCCAGTTCTGTGACGGCAGCTTTCAGTTTCCACGGCAGAGCAGGCGACTTCCCTGCAGGTTTCGTCTGTCGTTCTTCTGGACGGCGTCTGGGGCACGACGTGGCTCGATGCCCTTCTTTTCCACATCTCAGGCATTGATCTTTGGAGAACCGTCGTTCCCTTTCCTCTTCCCAGGCTTTTGGTTTGGGGCGGCTGGCAAGTCCAGTCGTGCGCGCTCCTCTGGCAAGTCAGGATTGTCTAAGCTCTTTGGTATGGGCATAGGTTTGCAGGGCATTTTCTGCGCTGCCTGCCAACTGAATCCACCCGTATAGCGTCTTAGGATCGTCTCTTCCTAGTGCCCAATGAAGGATTTCTGGTTCTAGCCCCTGCTTAAACATTTCAATTAAAGTTGGCTCAGACCAGTCTTCTACCTTCCCTGATAAAGCTTTAAATTCCAGTGCATAATTGGCAACTGAGAGGGACCCTTGGTAGAGCTTCCTCAGGGCGTTTTTAGCTGTCTCTTGGGCTAGAGGGTCTTCGAAATGCTGTTTAAGTGCCCACAAAAAGTCATCGAAGTCCTCTAACTCTGTTGCCTTGGTCTGGCACAGTTGCACATACCAATCAGCTGCCCTCCCTCTCAGTTTGTTGGCAATAAAATTGATTTTGCCGTGTTCTGACCGAAAGTTCCGGCCCCAATCCTCCATATAATGCTTAGCATTAGTGATAAAGAAGGAGAGTGTAGTGGGATCCCCATCGAACTTCACTCCAAACGGTGGGAAGTTTCTTACCGGCTCAGCTGGCTGTGGCGGTTCCATGAATGTCAGCGTACGCCGAGCCCCCATGGGTGGCCGATCCCTAGGAGGTCTTGCCTCTCGCGCCCCCACCTGATGGGATGATCGAGTCTTGCTTCTTCCCCTGGGTGGCAGGGTGCTATGCCTTGGGTACTGTGGCGGCTCTTCCTCCCAATCTTCCGGGGTGGGCTCTGCACCCCTGGGGAGATCCTTAAGGATTGTCACTATTAGATCCATTTTGTCCTCTAATGCTCTCATACGAGCAGGAGTGACCGGCTCTTCCAGGGGTTGGTTGGTTACCACCACCCTCGGTGACAAGGGGATTTCGGGCTCCCAGGATAGTTGTGGAGACCCCCTCCCAGGTGCTCTTTCCATTACAGTTTTGTGTTCACTCCTGAGGCTCTCCTGCATGGATATCAGCAACTTATCTAATTGGACATCCCGCATCTCCCGACGTGCCGCTCTTTGCGCTCTCGAGGTTAGAGCTGGCTGGATCCTTGCTGACTCCTGCTCTTCCTCGCTCCCTTCACTTGCGCGAAGCTGATGTTCGGTCATCGCTAGTGTTCCCTCTTATCCAACGATTGGATGGGGCTAGCGGAAGATGGTTGAAATGATTCTCAGCTTTATGTAATGGTTGCCTAATTCCAAATACTCAGTCTCACAAGCTCGGGCTTAAAGATAACTGATTTATTAAAGGAATAGTATGCAAATACAGAGAAAGCTGAGAATGAGCAAAAGCGCGCCAAATACAAACTTAAAAGCATTGCCTGTGAGCAAGTTCCGCCCCCATCCCTTGTCAGTGCATACCCCCTCCCAGGTGCTAGGAACCGTTAGACGCGCCTGGGAAAGTAACCTTGAGCAGGAGCGCAAACCCAAACATACATTCCAAACCCTCAAAACAACGGAGGGCGGAGGAATGGAAAAAGCCTGCATGGGCGAAGTAACACGGAACAGAAGATGACATGTGAAACATTACAATGTTAACAGAACACTGAAATGGGTAACATGACACCTGTGTGCTAATTACATTCCTGGATTGGGTGGCCCTAGTCACTGTCACTGTCACTTATGTGTTGGTCATTATCATTGGGATTACTGCAATGAGTTCTACATGGGGCTGCCCATGAAGACAACTCAGAAGCTACAACTGGTCCAGAATCCAATGAAGGTAGTTATGGCCACTCCATGGAATGCCCATGTAACACCACTACTTTGTGAGTTGCACTGATCACCAGTGAACTTTTGCATGCAATTCAAGATGCTGGTTACCCAGCAGGGGGGTAACAAAGGGATTGATGATTTGGAGAACCACCTGTTGCTGGTTATCTCTACCCATCTGATAATATCTGACATGTTAGCATGCTCTGGGATCCATCACTCTGCAGTGTCATGTGGTAGGATCCTTCTCTGTTGCTATCTATGTCTGCTGTTTACTGTCCTATGGAATAGTATTTCCCTGATATTTGGATGGCCTGACTCTGCCAGGTCTGTCTTGAAGACCTGGCTGTTTCTCCAGCCATTCAGCCAGGAGATTTTGTGAACCTATCTGGATTTACTGTTCTTGGTTGTTGAATTGCTTCTGGCATAATATGCATTATGTCTTCTTACATGTTATGATATTTTATTTTTATATTGTTATCTGCTGTTTTAACTGTATGTCACCCTGAGTCACATGTCAAGTGGGTGGATATATAAACTGACTAAAGAAATAAATGTGACTCCAGTACTAAAAAGAGAGTTTTCAGGAGCAATTCCTAGCAATCATTTCCCTTCTTTTAATGCATTGTCTTATAATGAGTTTTATCACATTCTTTCTTTAACAAGATTATTTTAGGTCATTGCCACCTCCTTGTTTGACATGTCTACTAATAAATGTGATAATGAGTGAGAGCATCTATTCAAGGTATGTGTGAAAGTAGGCCTGAAATGACATTATTTCTAACTGGAAAATGTGTCTTAGCATAGAGTCATACTCACTAAAAAAACCCTACCCAAATCTTATGAACAGAAAATCTCTCTCTTTTGTTGGTAATCTATTCTTATCCTAAACCATATCTGGCTGTGCATTCTAACTGAAGATGCTAGAAGGAAAACCTAAGGCAGAAGAGTCAAATATTCAGAGACATACTCAGTCCATTACTGGCAGGGCAGAGTATGGAAAGTTGATATTTTTTCACTTTTCAAAATCTGATAATTCTAGGGCTTACATGCTGTCCCTCTGTCATTCTGGGATCTTACTGGGTAAATGGGAGCATTTGGAATCTTTTATTCCTAAAATCAGTACCAATCCCTGGTCCAAGATCCACATAAGCATGCCCTGATTTTGACCATCAGAGCATCCAGGTAGCCTAGAAATTTCAGTATTTCCCAACCAAGTACCTTGGGAATTGTAATTCCCAATATATCTGGAGGGCTCTAGATTGCACAAGTCTCTCTTGCCTCAGACATCTTTCTAGATACCTGTGGGTTTAGTGGCCAGACTAGCTGCCGCATGCTGGTGTGACTCAGGAAAAGAAGAACCAATGGGAGCAGCAGCTCAGGTATGGCCTTGGAGTGCAGCTGTGCTATCACGAGGGTAGATGAACTGTTCTGGCAGTTAGCCAGGCCTGTTGTGGCATGGATGGAGGCAGCATTTTATTTATTTATTTATTTATTTATTTTTCGATTTTTTATCACCGACCATCTCCCCCCAAAATTTTGATTAATAAAGCCTAGTATACAGGTATTGGGGTCTTAATCCTGTGAGGGAAACTCACCACCACAATTGCTGGGGGGAATTGCTGCTATTACTGTAAATAAGCCATAAAGGAGAGATAGATAGAGAGAAGAAAAATTAAGACACATATTGCCACATTTGTGTGGTGCTTTGAGACATTGAGGCCATAAGTGCCTTTGGAGAGACTATGCAGGAAGTTGGTGGTTAGAGAGAGACATCACTGTGAGTGTCCTGGGCCATTGGAGTGTGCAGGTGCTGATCTTGGCCCCAGAGGGAGGTGAGGGTGAAGACTTTGGCTGGAGGCTTCCCTGGAAGAGGCAACTGGAGACCCAGACAGAGGGTCAGGTTTCATCCCAAACTTAACAGATGGGACAGAGGAAGGTGACTGCCTGCAGAGGGATACCTGGAGACCTCAGGGAAGCCCCAGTCCAAGAAGGGCTGGGCAGAAAACCCAGAGGGAGGTGCATCATGCAATGTCAATGTAGAGGAATGACTGTTGAGGTCCAAAAAAGTACAAACAAAGCCTTTGAGCACACAACAGATTAAATCAGCCAATTCCCTTCTTATCTCTCTCTTTGTGAAAAACTGAGGGGAGAGAAGAGGAAAAAGGGGATGCTGGTGGCTACAAGATGGAGCAGGTGGTTGCTAATCAGTAGCTTTGGGACCGGGAGAGAAAGTTGGTAGTTTGAGAGACAGGATGGAGAAAGAAACTTTCTACTGGGAAGTTTGGACATACTGCTGTAAATTGTCCTGTTTTTCCCTAATTCCTGTAAATGTACTTGTACATAGTAAAGGAAACAAAAAAGCCTCCATAGTCTTTCTCTGTGAAGCAGTTGTTCTTCTTAAAGTCACACATATCCTCAGCCATAAAAGAACCATCAGTCATGTTGTGACAGAACCAGAGGAGTGCAGTTGTACTGTCATTTTAAGCAGGTACAGTATATTAAATCCCTGGAGTTTCTCACTCAACTACTTATATATTTCAACTAATGGCAATAATCAGTGGAGCTACTCTATGATTGTTCAGGGACAAGTTGGTTTAAGAATCAAAGGAAATAAACCAGGATAGCTTTTCATCTGAGTAAGTTTGTTATTTTAAGAAAAGGATCCTTTCAGTCAAAAGGACACACTGATACTGTATTGTTGCCATGAAACTGGGCACTGTCCACCAAAACAATTATGGTTATCACTTGCTGTTTGTACCATAACAGAAACAAATATCTGAAAAATAGAAATAAGTTTTGAGATCTTCTCAGCCTCATAATAATCTGTAAAATCAACTGGTGTTTTAGCTTTTTTTCCCCCTCCAACAGCCATTATAGTTAGTTTGATGGAGACAAATCTTGGTGAAATTCTTGCATTTGTTTTATCTCCAGTCTTTCACTGTACAATGATCTCACCAAAGGTCTTCAGCTTTGGTGGCTTTCAATGAATCAGTTTAATTCCAAGAGAGAGCCTTACATCACAACTCTCTCATGAGATGAGTTCAAATCAGGAAGTAGGTGGGCCAGGCTGCTGCAAAGAACTGGGAAGATGTATTAAGAGAAAACTGAAAACAACACCTACCCTCTGTACCACTTCACACAATGGAAAAGTAAGCTCAAAAAGAGCATTAAAAATTGATGGTAGTATTCTCCTCCTTCAAGGGCTGGCTCTACCTTTGCTCTGTGGACTGCCTCAGGCCTTGATTCACTACCTGCTCCTGGATTGGGAGACTCTCTCCTCTAAACTCCAGGGCTTGATTCTCTGCCCTTTCAGAATCAATTCCAACACCTGAAGAGGAGCCATTGTAGACTGGACTATGAATGTGAAAGTCCACCAGTGATTGAACCAGCAGTAGGAGCAGGATAAGGCCATTATGGAGAGGAACTTGTAGTAGCTGGGGCAAGATCTGGGAGGCAACAGGATTTTTGTCTTTTATTTTGCCCCGGTGGGAGTCAGTTAATCTTAGATGTATTTGAACATTTAATGGGTAGTTTCTTAGTACTGATAATGGTGGAGCAGAGACTTGAATATCTTCTGTAGGTAATGGACAATTTGATCAATCTCTCAAAGAAATGAACAGGTGGTCAGACCATTTTTGGTTATAGTAGGAAGCCTTGAGGAACCAAGGGAAGGGGGTAGAGGGTGAGTTACAACCATTTAAGAATCTGCCATCTTTAACTCTTCCTCCCAGAAAGAAGTACATGAATAAAAAGAAACACTGCAATGGGACTGCTTAGTAAATGCCTCTCAGTGCTCTAGGGCATGACCTTCACAAAGGCAAAAGAGACAAAGTATGTGGCTATCCAAGGGCAAACGTTTGCTCTTGCATTGTTGGCATTTCCCAATGGGAACCTTAGAATCATTAGGATAAAAGCCAAATGCTTGAAACAGGAGGATAAAATGTCCTGACAAACAATTCTAAGGAGTTCTGAGGAAGAGAGAGGTTGAGGCAAGATTTTAAAAGTAAAATTAAGAGTTTTATTAAAGCAGAAAGATGAGTAGCTTATCAGCCAATGCACTAATGAAAATGTGGAAATGGAAAATAAACTAAAGGGGATTGGCAGGAACTGCACTTAATTGTGTAATGTTTGTCGAGGGGGAAGGGCCCCCACAAAATAATCATAATCCTGAAGTTGTAATGTCTGTATCAGTTGAAGTTCTGACTGCACAATCTTAAAAGGTGAACATCCATGAAACTATTTTTCCCTAGTTAGAAATGTGGATTTGTTTAATGCCTACCGTGTCTGTCAGATGTTTATGGATTTACTTCACAACTCTCTTAAAACTACCTTGACTCTGAAGGTGTTTTGCTATCTGGTGGAGAAAGTGGTATTTTTCCTTTTCAATTAAACACTGAAAGGCAAGCTTTCTCTGCAACTCCTCTCTAGCACTAGATAGTTTTACCTCTGAAATAAACTTTTACTTGGTCATCTTAGAAACTTTTCACTATACAATATCTGATTTTTTTTAGACTTCTTTTTTACTCAGATTGTTGGGTAAGGCACAAATACACTAAAGATAGTGTGGGAGGCCACGTGCAAAGGCTCTGCTTACATTCACATTGCTAGCCCTTTGCTATGAAGAGCAAAGCCAAGAACACTAGATTTTGAAATGAATACCCTTTCCCTTGGGCAAGCATGATCTAATACTTGATCTTTTAGATAGCTGTACCCAAGACTAAAACTGATAGCACTAAAGCATATGGCATAGAAACATATGCTCACAATTCCATTAATCAAGAAGTACCATTGTGTCCTCTGGCTTGTAGTTCCTGTTCTCTGCTTTCCAAGTAAAGATAGAGTGTTCTGTTCTTTAGACAAATATTTTGTGTGCTACTTCAAAAAGATTCCATTATGTGAACATTCATCTAAATAAGAAATCCCTCAGTACTCTGAAATAGCACAATTTGAATGAACTATTAATGCAGCCTTCCCCAGACTGGAACCCTTCAGATGTGTTGAATTCCTGGATTTTCAAGCCAGCATGTTGGCTAGGAGTTGTAGCTCCATCCTATTCAGATGGTACCAAGCTGAGGAATGCTGCATAATCTTATTTTATGAGCAAACAATATTATTACTATTACTATTACTACTACTATTGTTATTAGGCTTCCCAGTCATCCCAGACTCTGTTGCTGGCAAAAAGATTCTGTAATTCCTTCTACCCTGTTATCATATTTAGTTTAGTTTGCCAAGTTACAAAGAGAACACATCTGCCAACCAAACATTTTAACCTGATCCTAAGATTGTTGTTGTTGTTTATTCATTTAGTCGCTTCCGACTCTTCGTGACTTCATGGACCAGCCCACGCCAGAGCTTCCTGTCGGTCGTCAACACTCCCAGGTCCCCCAGGGACAAGTCCGTCACCTCTAGAATATCATCCATCCACCTTGCCCTTGGTCGGCCCCTTTTCCTTTTGCCTTCCACTCTCCCGAGCATCAGCATCTTCTCCAGGGTATCCTGTCTTCTCATTATGTGGCCAAAGTATTTCAGTTTTGCCTTTAATATCATTTCCTCAAGTGAGCAGTCTGGCTTTATTTCCTGGAGGATGGACTGGTTTGATCTTCTTGCAGTCCAAGGCACTCTCAGAATTTTCCTCCAACACCACAGTGTCATGTTCTCTCAGCCTTCCTTATGGTCCAGCTCTTGCAGCCATATGTTACTACGGGGAACACCATTGCTTTAACTATGCGGACCTTTGTTGCCAGTGTGATGTCTCTGCTGTTGACTATTTTATCGAGATTTGTCATTGCTCTTCTCCCAAGGATTAAGTGTCTTCTGATTTCCTGACTGCAGTCAGCATCTGCAGTAATCTTCGCACCTAGAAATACAAAGTCTTTCACTGCTTCTACATTTTCTCCCTCTATTTGCCAGTTATCAATCAAGCTGGTTACCATAATCTTGGTTTTTTTGAGGTTTAGCTGCAAGCCAGCTTTTGCACTTTCTTCTTTCACCTTCATCATAAGGCTCCTCAGTTCCTCTTTGCTTTCAGCCATCAAAGTGGTATCATCTGCATATCTGAGATTGTTAATGTTTCTTCCAGCAATTTTAACTCCAGCCATGGATTCCTCAAGCCCAGCACCTCACATGATGTGTTCTGCATACAAGTTGAATAGGTAGGGTGAGAGTATACAGCCCTGCCATACTCCTTTCCCAATCTTAAACCAGTCTGTTATTCCATGGTCTGTTCTCACTGTTGCTACTTGGTCATTATACAGATTCCTCAGGAGGCATACAAGATGACTTGGTATCCCATACCACTGAGAACTTGCCACAAATTGTTATGGTCCACACAGTCAAAGGCTTTAGAATAGTCAATAAAACAGAAATAGATGTTTTTCTGAAACTCCCTGGCTTTTTCCATTATCCATCAGATATTGGCAATTTGGTCCCTGGTTCCTCTGCCTTTTCTAAACCCAGCTTGTGCATCTGGCAATTCTCGCTCCATGAATTGCTGAAGTCTACCTTGCAGGATCTTGAGCATTACCTTACTGGCATGTGAAATGAGTGCCACTGTTCGATAGTTTGAACATTCTTTAGTGTTTCCCTTTTTTGGTATGGGGATATAAGTTGATTTTTTCCAATCAGATGGCCATTCTTGTGTTTTCCAAATTTGCTGGCATATAGCATGCATTACCTTGACAGCATCATCTTGCAAGATTTTGAACAGTTCTGCTGGGATGCTGTCGTCTCCTGCTACCTTGTTATTAGCAATGCTTCTTAAGGCCCATTCAACCTCACTCTTCAGGATGTCTGGCTCTAGCTCACTGACCACACCGTCAAAGCTATCCCCAATATTGTTATCCTTCCTATACAGGTTGTCTGTATATTCTTGCCACCTTTTCTTGATCTCTTCTTCTTCTGTTAGGTCCTTGCCATCTTTGTTTTTGATCATACCCATTTTGGCCTGGAATTTACCTCCAATGTTTCTAATTTTCTGGAAGAGGTCTCTTGTCCTTCCTTTCTATTGTCTTCTTCCACTTCCGCGCATTGCTTGTTTAAAAATAATTCCTCATCTCTTCTGGCTAACCTCTGGAATTTTGCATTTAATTGGGTATATCTCCCCCTATCACTGTTGCCTTTTGCTTTCCTTCTTTCTTGGGCTACTTCTAGTGTCTCAGCAGACAGCCATTTTGCCTTCTTGGTTTTCTCTTTCTTTGGGATGTATTTTGTTGCCGCCTCCTGAACAATGTTGCGAACTTCTGTCCATAGTTCTTCCGGGACCCTATCTACTAAGTCCAGTCCCTTAAATCGATTCTTCACCTCCACTGCATATTCCTTAGGAATATTAGTGAGCTCATATCTAGCTGATCTGTGGGTGTTCCCTAGTCTCTTTAGTCTGATCCTAAATTGTGCAATAAGAAGTTCGTGATCGGAACTACAGTCAGCTCCAGGTCTTGTTTTTACCAACTGTATAGATGTCCGCCACCTTTGGCTGCAAAGGATGTAGTCAATCTGATTTCGGTGTTGTCCATCTGGTGAAGTCCATGTATAAAGCCGTCTCTTAGGTTGCTGGAAGAGTGTTTGTTATGCAGAGTGAGTTGTCTTGGCAAAATTCTATCAGCCTGTGTCCTGCTTCATTTTGTTCTCCCAGGCATTGCTTACCTGTCATTCTAGGTGTCATTTGGCTGCCCACCTTAGCATTCCAGTCTCCCGTGATGAAAATAACATCTGTTAGGCATGTTGTCCAGTAGGTGCTGCAGATCCTCATAGAACTGCTCTACTTCAGCTTCTTCAGCATCTGTGGTTGGGGCGTATATTTGGATCACTGTGATGTTAGATGGTTTGCCCTGAATTCAAATTGAGATCATTCTATAATTTTTTGGATTGTATCCAAGCACTGCTTTAGCCACTTCACTATTAATTATGAAGGCTACTCCATTGCTTCTGTGGTCCTCTTGTCCACAGTAGTAGATCTGGTGGTCATTTGATGTGAAGTGGCCCATTCCAGTCCATTTCAGTTTGCTGATGCCCAAAATGTCTATCTTTAATCTTGACATCTCACCAATAACCACATCCAATTTGCCCTGGCTCATAGATCTTACATTCCAGGTTCCAATGGTGTGTTGATCCTCAGAACATCGGATTCGCCGTTCACCACCAGCACCGTCGGCCGCTAGCCATCCTTTCGGCTTTGAGCTAGCTGAGTCATCACGTCTGGGGCTAGTTGAACTCATCCTCTGTTCCTCCCCAGTAGCATTTTGACCATCTTCCGACCTGGAGGTCTCATCTTCCGATGGTATACCGACATATCTCTGGTTGTACTGATCCATTTAGTGTTCACGCAAGAATACTGGGGTGGGTTGCCATTACCATCATCCTAAGATATTTACCACAATCATGCAAACAACGATAAACACATGACAATGTACTGATATATGCATCACAATATTATACCACTCTTTGTTATTACTGTCTTAGGAATACATTAAATACTTCCTTTCTGCATTTCATTACTCATCTGATGTTCTGAGCCATTTTAATTTTTATATCTACTTTCCTTTCTGAACGTTTACATACGTTTATCACATTTAAAGCCCTATATGGAAGGGGGCCAGGTTTTTGCAGGGCCTGCCTCTCCCTGACATATCTGCCCATCCCACTAGGTCAGATAGGGTGGGCACACTCCAAGTCCCTTCCCTAAAGTACTGTCATTCTGCAGGAGTTAGGAAGTGTGACTTTTCTGCCCTTTGGAATATCCTCCTGCTTGAAATCCAGCAGGCCCTATCTCTTAGCCTTCTGGAAGGCTTTAAAAAGCTGGATCTTTCCCCAAGCTTTGGGCTAAAGAAAGCTAAGAGCCAAGATATGAATATTCAGGTATGGAGGAGTCTTGTTTTGGGTTGCCAAGGGTTGCTTTTACATTGGTTGTTTGGTTATGTTTTGTTATGTTTCATTTTGCCCTTGTGAGCCACCCAGGGTAACTGTTCATAAGATGGGCAGTCATATAAGTCTTCTAAAATAAATAAACAAACAATTTGAACAGTATATAGCTTTGATTCATTGAGGTAAGTGTGTGTTTGTATGTGTGCGTGTGTGTATCTTGTCTCTTCAGAGAGAGATAAAAATAGATTAGATCCAGACAGACTGGCAGGTACTAGCCAATCAACCAGACATTGTGGTAGTAGACAAGGACCAGAAGACAGTGGTGGTGATAGATGTAGTAGTGCCAAGTGACCGCAACATCAGGAAGAAGGAGTATGAGAAGCTGGAGAAGTACCTGAAGGAGGAATTAGAGAGAATGTGGAAAGTAAAGGCCAAAGTGGTCCCAGTGGTGGTAGAAGCACTTAGGGCTGTGACTCCTAAGCTGGTAGAGTGGCTCCAGTGGATCCCAGGAATAACCTCAGAGCTCTCTGTCTAGAAGAGTACAGTGCTAGGAACAGCTAAGATACTGTGCAGAACCCTCAAACTCCCAGACCTCTGGTAGAGGACCTGAAACTGTGGAAGACACATACCACCCATAGGGGAGAGAGAGGATGGAGGATGGATAGATGGATGGATAGATCTACAATATAGGGAAAATGCCCATTCTATCAGACATATATAATTTTCTCTCACACTCTTCTTTTGCTTATAGTAGCTAATATGGGCTATATCTATGGATGAGCAGAACAGCATAAGAACCAAATTTCTTTGCTTCATTTATATCCAATGTTACACTGATGATGAGACGTAGCAAGCAAGCCTTCACGCTAAAGAAAAATCAGCTCCTAGGTATTATTAGTGGAACGATGTTATCTCCAGGAAAAAACAACAACAACTGGAGTATATTATAAGAAAAGAGGTAAGGGATCATCAGTGAAGTTGTAATCCTATTCTCCCCATGTATTGCACTTCCTTCTCCAGTAATACAAAGATGAACACATAAAAGAGGCATTGTTAATTAAAAATAAGCCATTAATGCAAGCATGGCTACAAACAGTGCATATAAAAAAAGCAGAGAAGAAAAATCTCAGGGAATCTTTAATGAAAGTTCTTTGCCTGCTTATCTAAGTATCTCAGGACTGTAGGGCAGTCCAATACTTATTACTGTTCCCTTGGAACAGTCAAAACTATATGTTGTGTTATTTCTTAGAGGGTTCTTACCACAAACTCAAAAGCAAGTTGCAAATTAGAATTCTTTATTATAAAATATTTTTAGGCACAGCACTCTCACAGTTCTCCATTTTGACTTACACTCCACTCCTCTCTTAAGTCCTTCCTATTCTAATCTGCTTCAATGTCTCCTAGGACTTGTAATCCTACACTACGCTATATACTGGCTTAACTAACACACACATATACATAGCTCCATATATATTTGTAGAATATTTTCATTCAATTATTGCCACAAGAAAAGAGTATAGTGTGGCATTTTTGCTTACCTATATTGAATTAGAACAACAACAAAAAATGGCTTCTCCAAATAAAGTACTACTAAAGTTCCTATAGTTTAAAATTTGACTAAATTTATTGATTATCTGTTATAGTTATTAATACTTGTTTCAAACTGTCTTTTAAACTGCTATCTACTGCCAATAAAGTTAAAATGTAACTCAGGATAGACAAAGCTTTAACAACTATCACAAGAACCGAGTGTTTGAATAAAGAAGCCAGAATAACCCTGAAGTTAATTTCTTACAGTATATTCTGTGTAATTCAATCTTATCACATTCAACATTTTTTTTAACAGTAACATTATCAGTGCATAAATGTTTGGTAAGACAGATTAGTTAATTGAACCAAAAACATCTACATTCAAAATTCATTAAGAAATGCATTAATTCGGATCTGCCCATATTTAAATGGTTTTCCGTACCTTTTTCTTTCCAATTTTGAAATTGCTTTAAGTACGTAGCATTTCTTCCTAAAAATCTTGTTTTAATCTTTTAAGATGCGGGGGACACCTAGCGGTGAATTGCATATGTATTTTTGATATGTGGGAAAAATATAAATCCAAGATATTGGATTGGTTTCATATATCAGAGATAATTATCTTTGCTAATTGTACTTTTAATAGTTCCTTTAAATTTCAGTGAATATAAATGCACATATTTTAGAGCTGAAGAGCTAGTTCTGGACTTTGTTCACCATAATAAAATTGCATATACTTTTAAGAACTTCTTTCAAAATTTGTACGGCTTGACTAGTGTTCAAATCAGAACACTATTGCTGAATGTCCAGAAGATGTCAGCATTCACCTGCAAAACAGACCTTTTAATATTTAATCATGCTGTGCTAATGATGTTTTTTGAACAAAAGTTCCCCTTTGCTAATCTATCCTAACCTGATGCTTCTAAAAGATCTGAGACTGCAAATCTGAGGATTTCTAGCTAATGTCCCTGAAGTCCTAAAACATATGACAGGTGCCAAGGTAGGGAAGACTATGTACCAAAAACAATTTCTCAGCTTTGCTCTTGCCCTTTAAAATTGCTCCTTATGGTGTTCCATGGAAGAAAACAACAACAGTATTTTTGTGGCTTCTAAAAGATGTTAGGTGCATTCAGCCTTTATTAGTGCTCACTCTAATTGAAAGTGTTCACTTTAGTTAAAAGAGTCAAAACAAATTTCAGGGAGACCAGCCAGAACAGGAAGATTCTTAATAATATGAAATGGGATAGTCCCTATAAAGCAAGGTTGGGAAACCTATAGTTCTCAAAACATTCCTAAACTACATTTTTTCTGAGCACACAATTAAGAGTGACAAAAAGTCTAGACCATAGCTTTGCCCCTTGCTACAACTATTAAGGCTACCCAGATAATCTGTTTACCGGCTTGACGTATCAGATTTTCTTTCTCTATGTTGAAGTATCTACCTTTTCACTCCCCCTTTTCATCCACCCACTGGCTCTTACTTCCCACAACTGGACCTGAAAATTTCTCTAGTTTAAATGGTATGTATTTTCATACACCAATAGAAAATTTATATTTACTGTGTACTTAGAAAAGCCAGTTTTAGAAGATGGTTTCAAACATAGTTTTACTGATATTTCAATAGATTTTTCCCAAGTACTTGATTATTTCTCTAAACCAGTGTTTCTCAATCTCAGCAACTTTAAGATGGCTGGCATGGGAATTCTGGGAGTTGAAGTTCACACATCTTAAAGTTGCTGAGGTTGAGAAACACTGCTCTAAACAATAGATATGAAATATAGAATCTTGCTGATTTTGTCATTGAATGTCATTTATTGAAATGTCTTCTTCTTGGATTGTATATAATTAACAGTTTGAAAATGTTCCATTGTCTTATTGTAATTGTGGAATTACAAAATAACACCATATTTAATTGTACAAATGTTTACAAACTCTAAATGCAAATGCTTCAGTTCAGAATATTATCTTACTAGCTTGATGAGCAGGAACTCCAGAATGTCTTTTGCACTGGTTGTGAAACCACACATTGCTTTCAATCTAAGAATAGTTGGGGTTGTAAATATTGCTGAAACCCAATAACCATAATATGTCAGCTCTCTAGAACAACGTTGCCAAGTAATCTGTCTCCTCTAAGTTTCCTAGACTAAGGAACAAATCAACAATGATAAACTAATTAACAAAAGAAAAGAAAAATACATGCAACAATATTAATGAAATAATAAAACTTCAAACTTAATAGTTATAAATAAAAATTCAACCAGCAATAATAGTTTAAAGTGAGGAGAGAAATAAATGGAAAAAGATCTGGAAAATTATTTTATAAACAGAACTCCAAAACTGTATGTTTGAAAGTCTTCTTCCTTGATCCTTTGCCAAACACCTAACAGTCCTTTGCTGAAAATCAGGTGTTGATTTCTTTTTCTAGTACTGTATATAATAGTAAGTTTTAGAATAAAGTATTGTCAATTTCTGAATTTGACCTGTTAATTCAGACTGGCAATTGCAGCCTTCTAGACAGAAGGCCAAAAAAAAAGATAAACAAAAGCCTCTTAGTGTAGACTTTGTAAATAATGTTTTCCTAGTTCTTGTGGATTTCTGCTTGTTCTTCAGTTGTGATATCTAGCATGATCTCTTGGTTCCTACTTCCTGCCCCTTTCTTGCTGCTCTCCAACCTTGAGAAGTCACTTTATGGAGATAATTGGCACTCTCAGATTTAAAGATGATAATTATCTATATGTTTGTATATTATTAATAAAATAACAATATTATATTGATCTCTGTAATTCAGGTTGCTAGAATAATAATAATAATAATAATAATAATAATAATAATAATAATAATACCACCAATTTGAATTATATAGCTTTTCATATATTAAAAGTGATAAGATGGAAATAAGGCTAACCATGGAAGAATTTCCTCTATCTGGGGAATGAATGGGAAGAGAGCAAGTTATAGGCATTATGAAAAATCTGGGTCTGAAGGAAGCAGGACCCACTACCCTATAAACCCCCAAAGAAAATAGTTTGAGAAGAAAATGTATAATCATGACTAGGGCAGCAAGAATTTGATCAGTCTCATGAAGACTACTGTTTGTAAGATATATCAAGGGATCTACATCATGAATCATTTTAAAAATAAGGAGGAAGTATTTGTGCTGTATATGGAAATAGTCCAGAAGGCAGGGCTTTGAGAGAGAAAAGGCCTGAAATAATGTTTGAACATCCTAGTGAAAGCAGACTGGCAGATTGTGGTAAAGGGAAAACACCAGCCTTTGGGGAGGACTAAGCCTCATAATCAGGGAGTATTTTCAGACTTGGTGTCTGAAGCCTGGGAGAAGAGGACTTTTGAGAAGAAGGAAAAGGAAGGACAAAGGTAGTGGCAAATACAAGCTGGTGGAAGAAACTCCTGCTGGACTTTGCTACTTGGGCTTGTAAAACTGCCCCAACCCTTCCAAGAAGCCTGAACCTTTCTCTAAGGGAGAATTGAACAGATCCCTCAGAGAAGAGCACTAGGTGGGAAGTAAAGGAGTTGTTACTATAAAGGAAAAGGACTGTCTACATTCCCTCAGTTGAGGCTGGTAATCCAGATTTGCCTGTTGGAGAGGGAAAGATAACAGAATATAAACTACTACTGCCAAAACAGCTTATCTCTTTCATTGGACATGTTACTAGCTTGAGAGACTGAAGCATCAAAGAAGGCTATATTTGTTTTATAGCCCTGTCCCTGAAACCTAAAAGAGATAAATTAATTATTAGAATGTTCCATTTTGAAGCAGTGCCTTCATGCAGAAGAACAAAGTGCTTTGCTTTGAAATCTGCATTTCAAATCTGCATCTGAAATCTGCACTTGGGAGCAACTGACTTTTCTACAACTGAAATGTCTTCTGCACATCTATACCCGCCTAAAATTGAAGTAGTGTTTGTTTTGCAGAGCACCATCAAAGGGGCACTTCATCAAGACTTCTTTAAGGCTTCAAGGATTTGCACAAGCCTAATTATTATACCATAAGGATATGCTAGTCTGAAAGGAGGGATAAATAAAGGAGAGGAGTTCAGCAAGACACAGACAGGTTTCTTAAGTCAGGGAAGTTGAGAGTAGGTGCATCTTCAGATGGCCACTGGAGCACAATTGGGCAATTTAAGGGCCTGGGCTTTTATTGTCCAATCATGTTCACCATTTTGAATTTAGTGACCATTGCTGCAGCCCCCTGGTTGAGGGGAAGCTTCTGTGGGTGAAAAATGAAGAAAAACTCTATCCACATCATCAAGATCTACAGTTGGAAAGAAATCTATGAAAGGACAGAAGTATGACACAGCATTCCTGTGACCAAATGTGCATATTGTATGAAATGTTGCTAAAGATGATAAACAAAAGTAATGAAATAATGAAATTTGCTCCATTTTAATGTAAGCATAGCTTTTTCCCCAAGTCAGGTGGCAGAAATATCCAGTGCAAAATGCTTAAGTGAACTCTCATTTGAAATCCAGGGGGAAAAATATTGATTAAACTAAGGAAATAAATAGACTTCTTTTTTTCATACACCTATTACTACTAATTTAACTTTTCTAGGAAATTAATATCAAGCTTAAGAAAGGAATTTTTAATGAACATGGAAAGATTTTCACTTCAAAGATGCGTTAAAAATGCATACATTCTGAGTCTCTAACATAGAGCTAATGTGCTGAATAACACTCTTCTTGGTGCATACCATGCCCTATCTTTTTTAAAAGCATAAACAAAATTAAATAGGATGGTAGAATGTGCAAAGCAAAAGACAAGGCTCCATTATTTATTTCCAGGAATGCTTCTGGATTCCTGATTGTATTTAGTGGGGAAATGCTAGTGGCTATAGCTCAATGTTTTTTTAATTAATTAATTAATTTATGTATGTATGTATTTATTTATCAATCATATTTTTATTACCACCCATCTCCCCCACTCAGGGGACCATTTTATTTGGAACTGTATCCACTTAATCAGAAAAAAAAGATCTTAAAATGAGGGAATAAAAGAATTGGGATGAGCAAGATTCTTTGGGTGCTTATTGATTAGTGGTGGAAAGTTTGGGAACAAAATGTAGGAATTCATTCTGGTTCTGGTTCTGGCTCTGCTGTTAGTGAGACACTGAACAAAGACCAGGAATGATGTGAGGCACATAAGACTCAACAGTTGCTGAAGGAACTGTTTAGTATATACCTGCTTCCTGCAAAGAAGATTGCACATTAGTTTGGTGAGGGTTTTATGTCTATGTATGCCCATGTGTCTTCTTGATATTGACTTTAGGGGTGCATGAAAGAAACCAGATAAGCTTTATGTGTTGATATGGATACTGGTGGTACACATTTACTTACTTTTTTTTTTTTTATCAACTGGTGTATTGTTGACAGAAGCTGTCAAAATAGTAACAGTGATGGTAGGTGCTGTTGATTTTTGTCCTATTGTAATGTTAATGAATGCTTCCTGCAATTGATCAATGCCAGCCACTTTTTAAAAGCAGTACATGCAATGTTATAAAATACTTGGAAGTATTTAAAAAACTCCATAATGTAATAATAGATGGAACATTCAATCTGGGAGGTGCTAATTGCTAATTAAATAATAGTGATAAAAAGACTAGCTGTTGTGTCCAGCACTTCAAGCTAAGAACAGAGTTTCTTTGTTTTGTCAGTTAAAGGTGTCTGTAACTAATAAATATTCCCCATTTGCCAACTTTTTCTAAGTTAGTTGGCTGGTAGCTGTCACTAGGCACTGCTACCCTATCTACTCTTGTATGTTGTGTTGGGATGAAAAATGAGAGTAAGGAATTGATACCAATGCCTATTGCTTCCTAAGGCCAGAAGCTCAGAACATGTAACACTTGAACTATTTGCTTCACTGCAATGTAGCCCATGGAAAATTCCAGATGGGGATACCTTATTCTAAGCTCAAAATAAAACACTTCTATTTTTATCATTTCATGAACAAACATAGCAAAGAACACTGTGGGAAGTAGTATTAGCAGTTTGTGTTCTAGTAAATTAGGGCTATCTAATCCAGGCTGCAAAAATCTGGGCTACCATAAGATGACGGCAAAGAGATGTGGCAGCTCAGATTTGGTGGCCCTAAGTAAAGAGTGTTTTGTGAGTACAAGATCTTCTATGGCAATTATTTTGTTTATCTGTTTGTCTCCAAACTTTGGGACTCCTGACAATTAATACTTATGATACAGAGATTTTATCTCTGTATCATAAGGATAGAGAGCCAGTTTGGTGCGGTGGTTAAGGCACCAGGTTAGAAATGGGGAGACTGTAAGTTCTAGTTCTGCCTTAGGCACAAAACTGGCTGGGTGACCTTGGGCCAGACACTCTCTCTCAGCCTTAGGAAGAAGGCAATGGCAAATTAATTTCAAAATCTTGCCAAGAAAATTGCAGGGACTTGTCCAGGCACTTGCCAGGAGTCAACACTGACTCAAAGGCACCTCCCCACCTCCAAAATAAGGATCTATATAGTACATGTGATAATTCCTGATCTCATAATGAAACATTTCTGTCCTAGTCTTCAGTATTTTTTACCAAAGTTTTATCCCACTGTGTTGGTTCAGACATCACACTAAGCCATCATGTAGCTTGTCTGTTTTTTGGTTAGTGTTACATTTCGTTGTGTTTATAAACTATGGTTGTGTATTCATCATATTATGTGAATATACCTACAGTAACTGGGTATGTTAAATAAACTGTCATGAGTAAGGATGGCGAGCAGCATTTCTTGGTTTTCTGAAGACATTTCTAAACGTATCTCCTTAATTGCTTGTTCCTCCCTCTTTCGATGGGAGTAGGAGTTTGTTAGGATTGATGTCCTAACAACCAGGAAACACACTGAGACAAGGAACTGGTCTCTAATATTTATTGCTAGTCCTTAACAGGAATCCTAACAAACTGAAGAAGCGTGGGGAAAACCCAGCCATATAACCCCCAAGGGTTAAGGCGGTCCCAATCTGTGTCTCTTTGAATAGCTGAACAATTCATCAGTGTTACGCATGCGCTTGACAGTCTGGATGGGAGCCCCCTGCTCGCCATCCTTACTCATGACATAAACTGTGCTTAAACAAACCATGAATTAGTGTAAGAGAGAAGTCAACTACAGAGTTCAGTGAGATTGAATGATATGGAATAGATTATATATTTGTGATATCATTTAGCAAACACTCAGATTTTTATTTTATTTATAAATAAATAAATAGTAGCCATGGAAGTGTGTCTGTTGTTGTTTTTTTCACAGTTTTACCACCAAAATTTATTATTCTCCAAGTTTCTATTTGGCCTCCAAATGTCATTGCAACAAATTACAAATCTTATTTCTATTTAAGTAATCTTATAAGTGCAGTCATAAAATCATTATTTAATAAAGCGATTACAATTAATACTTTGATGAAGAAGTTCCTGACTTGGCATCTTGAGAAAGCTATCAACCAGTATATTATTTAACTGTATAGTTAGCGGAGCATGAAACAGAAGATCAAGAAAATGACGTGTTACTGCATCTGACACTTCAACACATTATTTGGAATTAATTATCTTTAAAATGTCCTTAGTAGGTAATTCCAGAAGAGTCCATGGGATTACCATTTGTCAAGTTACTATTACATTATGAGCTTTCTATAAGTTATTTCAAATTTGCTCTAGTAGATTTTGGATGGAAATTGTAGTCATTTTGAAGATATGAACAGATAGAAGCTACAGATATATGCACACTTAATAAGAGTACGTTCCTTTGAACATAGCAGAAATTGCTTGTGATTAAATATGCAAACTATTGTTTGACAAAAATATAAATATTAGAACTATGTAAAATGGGTGAAGGAGGTGTTTTGCAAATAAAGTACAAATAAAGCACCTATCTTTTAATCATTACGGCAGCTGCATTTTTTACAAGGCTTGTATGCCTGATTCAAAAGCTGTTCCTAGTTGTGTCTCTACTTGTATCCACATGTAGCATTTCTTTTGCTGGCAGATGTATTCAATGTGCATGCATGCTGTGGTTACCTTTTGAAGGAACCGTGTGACCTTGCAAAATGTAAGGTTTTTTAAATTATTTTTTTAAAAAATATATTTTTGTGGAAAAAGTACAAATAAAGTCTTTAACTGCTATTGACTTAATGGAAATATCCATGCAGTTTTCTTGGCATCGGCATGAAAGTAGTTTGCCATTGACTTCTACCATTTTATTTTATTTTTCTTGCTTCTCAGTCTGGTCCGCAGTCAGAGGTTTCCATGGTTTGTGTGTATGTGTGTTCAAATGACAATTGCATTATGCTGCCTTTGTTACAGGCTCCTCTCCTTTTGACATACGTTGCAATGCTGTATATATATACAAAAGGTATAGAATTTGCTTCCCAATCTTGCAGTATCTCTGGAATTCCCAGCACTCTCCCATCCATGTACTAAGCAGGCATAACACTGCTTATCTTCTAAGCCAGGTGCCATCATATGTGGCAGATTGATCTAATTAACAACTTGAAGTACTTAATTCATGCAAATGAATTGCCAAGCACCTATTTTGTTGCCAAGCACCTATGTTGCCAAGCACCTATTTTGAATACTTTGCACAGTTGTAATTAAGATGTTGTTACTAATATTTTATTATTATATTGGTATTGGGGCCTGAAAACCCACAAAGTGGTGTATAAGACCCACAAAGAAAATTAAAGAAAAAATCACCAACCATTGGAAAAGGTTCCATTAATCACCCCTACAGAATCTGTATTAGTGTTTGTATGATTCATGAAATCCAGCCGTCATCTCCATCTCTTCCTCCTCCCCCTCTTCCTCCCAGAATTATCAATGTATTGACCACTGCATGGAAGCAAAGAGAGTTTTCTGTTACTCTCAGCTGACATCTAGTGGACATCCATATCTGTTCAGGCTAGATGCACCACTAGTAATTGTTATTGAACAGCAATAGTTTAAGGAAGGAGTTTTGGTCTGTATGAAAGACATGTTAATTTCTATGATTGCAGATATGTCAACTCCCATTCTGAACAGCACCTATTCTGTAGCTCAGTAAACTGATATTCCTATCAAAACACAGCAAATAAAGCAACTGCAAAAGCTGGGGTATTAGTCTCTCTCACAGCCAAAACAGCATTGCAGAACAGGAACATTGCCCAGCAACCAGACAGGAGGACATTTTCCCATAGCCGACCTGCCAAGCCATCTGGAGATGAGCAACTTGCTGCTTATCACAAGGATTTTTCTCCATGTCCCTAGATCATCTACAAAGGAAGTCTTGTGCGGGGATAAGAGGGAAAATAACACTTCCACACCAGATCAGCTGAAGATGATTTAGAGCTTCCTCACTGGTTGGCTAGCAAAAAATGGAAGCAACACTGTGAGGATATTTCCTCTAAAAATGTGGCAGGGCATCTTCATGCCACACATGGGTGGGTGAATAAGCCTATAACAGTCACAACAAGATTAATAGTCTTTACTGACTAGTAAAGAAAAGATGGAAGTATACCTCCCCCCACAAAAAAATCCAGAATTTAGGAGCTGACAGCTGACATTCTTAATGCTCTCCAAATGGCTTGCTTACCATGGCACAAACAAATACTACTAACTCTTTCTAGAGGACTTGTCTTCTCAATATTGCCCATCTTGTCACTAGCTCACCAGGCAGCTTGAAGTTGGCTTAGGTGATTCAGTTTAAAAGTGGTATTTTCCCTCTTACCATAAAATTTCCCAAGCAGAAAATACAGTGCACGTTAATGAAGTGCCCTGGGACAAGAGGATCACTAATCTGCTCAGATAAAATTAGCCCAGCAGGTCTGCTGTGGACCTGCCCTCTCCGATCCTATTGCTGGGAACTGACCTCCATAGTTATCTGAGTATTGCTTAACCTGTGAGAAAATCGCTCTTCACCTGCTCAGCCTATATCTACTTATGGGGGGGTGGGGAGGTGGTGGTGGACATAGGAATATTAGTTGAATGTGGATCTACTCTTCCCTTGGTGTTGGTGTATTTTGATACAGGTGTTTTGATTTTCTGTTTTTTCTGGCAGGCCTATCAGTACCCCAGGAGACTGACACTACTTTGAAAGCTTTCACAGATGCTGCCATCTTTTGATCACCCAGATTACTGCATATTGTAATCAGAACTCAGAATTCCAACTGTCAGAATCTTGCCATTGGAGACAGCACACAATAAAAATTACAGCTAAATCAATAAACAATTTAACCAAGGCTTGACTCCCCAACCTCAACACAGTCAGGAGAGCCAGAGTTATTGGTGGGTGATCCCCACTAGTAGGTGAAATTGAATGGTAGGAGTAAGATGGAAGGAAATCTACCAATCGCTGCTGTGAAACACATTAAATTGGGCAAGGACAGCAACTCTGATTAGCCTTATGGCTGACTTAATGGTTAAGCTATGGGGACAATACAAACCGCAACATCATGTGACCGTGTCACTTATTGATGGCAATCCTGGCATTCTCCATTACTATCATTAAGTGAGGACCTCCTCGCAACTTCCTGCCGGCTTCCAACAAGCAAAGTCAGCAGGGAAGCTGGCAGGAAGCTGCAAGTCCCAAGCAGCTTGTAAGCAGGCTGGTGGGCAGGTAAGTGGCTGCTGTCAGGTGCGGGAGGGTATGCGAGGGGCTGGCATGGCCTGAGTGTGGCAGGGTTTGGGGTGGCTCAGCAGGGTGCAGGCGGGTGAAGGAGGGGCTGGTGTGGTGCAAGCACAGCAGGGCTTGTGGTGGCTGCTGCAGGGTGCATGAGGGACTGAATGGTATGAGTGCGGCAGGACATTGGGTGGCTGCTGCAACATGTGCAAGGGTCCGGTGCAGTGCGAGTGCAGAGGGCTGGGGGTGGTTTCTGCAGGGTGGGGGAGACTTATCTGAGCAACTTGTGACCCCTGCCGGCTTTCCCATTGACTTTGCTTGTGGAAAACTGTCAGGGAAAGTCACAAATAGCGATCATGTGGCCGTGGGATGCTGCAACAGCTGGAACTTCTAGGACTGGTTGTAAGTACTTGTTTAGTGCCATCGTAACTTTGAACGGTCGCTGAATGATTGGTGGTTAACTGGGGACTACCTGTATACAAAAAGCCTGAGGGGCAGCAGAGGACAATGTCTATGGGCCCAACTTTTGATGACTGTGGCATATGGAAATTGCCTGCCTTTTTTTCTCCCTCTCTCCGACAACCAATCCCATTTATTTATTTATTTATGTACAGGACTTACATGGCCGCTTATCTCATACGATGACTTTAGACGGCTCACAACAATCCATAAAAATCATAGTTAAAAACAAAAGTACTACTGCTACTTTGCTTACTACTGCTTATTTCTTTTCTGCACATTACATAACATTGCCAACTAGAAAAGGAATAGACTAATAGGTGTGCATGTTTTGTAAGTCTTGGTCCATTCCTTACACATTCAGGATTACAACAGAACTTTTAATGCCCTTTTTCATAATTTCTCTCTAGGTAGTGCAGCATTGCTGGCCATTCATACAAAGCAGAACTCTTACCCCTCATCCACTTATGCTTCTCCTTAGGATGATAAAATGATAGGGATTTGGGCCCTTATGCTTAGGGGTTGTGCAAAACCAGGCAATTCAGTAGACAATTATTCAGTTCATCATAAATATCAAGCTGAGTGACTCTTCTAGCTTCTCAAGTTATGGCTGCATCTTCTGATTGCTTGTCAATGGGTGGCTGTATCTGCTTGCACAGGATGGTTCAGTGCAGAATCCTCCAGAAAGCAGAATTAAGCAAAACAAGTCTTTTTTTGGAGGAACAGCACCACCTTCATACTGTCACTCATCAGCCTTTCTCTGACCATGTTTGCATGACATAAAACAATCCAGCCCTCTGGTCAATTTCTTCCGCTTTGAGTGCCTGAAGCACATGATCAAATCAGACCTTTATGTGATGAAAGGGGGAGTTTGTTGCTCTGTTAACATTCACGTGATGGGTTAACTGGCCATTTCCTTATTTTAAAAAGTGGGCAAGCACTTATAAGAACTCGAAGAGGGATGAGAGAAAAGAGCTTATAGTTGGGCTGAAGAAAAGAACAGGAAAAAAAGGAAATTGCCACTATATTTAATTCCAGAAAAAGGGAAAAAAGAGGCTAACCTGGTACAAACTAAGTTCAGAGGAATTTTCTTGATATATCTGTTTAAAAGGAAACTACTCATCACATCTTATGCTATCTGTTCATGTAATGGTACTTTTAAATAAAGTTCCAATTATTCACTATCCGAGTAGCTCTGGTCAGGACCGCGCTCTAAGACGTAAGGAAGAGAAGCAGCGGAGAAATGGGAGGAGCCGAAATTCCCATTGCAGGGCCGGGCAGGTTTGGTTGAGGCCGCGGCGCCGTTGGCGCGTCTACCGCTCAGCAGGCGTAGGGCCGGCCCCGGCGCGCCCGGCTCTTCCCCGGAGTTGTTGCTGCTTGTTTGGGCGGCGCGTCACGTCACGGCTGCGTTGACTCAGCGGCAGCCTCCTCGCCCTCCTCCTTTTCCTCTTGGGTCCGCTCAGGCCTGGCGCTCGTTTCAGTTCTCTCAGCCTCCCCTCGCCAGCGCCCCGTCTTCTTCGTCACTCCCTTAGGCCGGCGGGGAGGGAAGCCGAAGCTGGGAAAGGGCCATGACTGTGGAGCAGAATGTGCTGCAGCAGAGCAACTCCCAGAAGGTAAGGAAAGAGCCGGCCGAGAAGGAGGAGAGCGACAGGGGCGGAGAGACCCCGCTTCGCTTAGGCCGCTGCAGCGGGCCGTTCAGCTGCGCGAGGGCCTCTCTTTCTGGAGCCTCCACCAAGGCAGGTCTGCGTCCTTCTTTTTCTGCTGACTCCGTGACCTTTGCGTATGGAGGGGGAGCTGTCGTGGGCTGGGTTGTTCTTTCCGACTTGGTTAGAGAAGGGGAAGGTAGTTGGGGCTTTGGAATAAACTGCTTTGGGCAGAGTTCCCTTCTGTAGTGATTACTTTTTTCTTCCTCTTCGTCGTCATCTTCGAGTGCTGTGAAGCTCTCCTTGTCCCTTATTTGTTCCGTTTCCCCACTCCTACTTAACCTTGTCAGAAGTGCCCATGGGTATCTCCCAGAGTATTGACCAATTGGGCATTTCTGTCCCGTCTCCGTGCTCACTATGCTATCTTCTTTCTCCAAAGTGACACTGTTTCTAAACATAAGAATTGACACCCATCCACATCCTCCACCAGGTCTTGTATCCTGAGACCGACCTCCTGCAAGTTCTGTAATACTTACAGACATGTGGTAAACATGACAGATATGTATTTAAAGTTTTTATTTGGGCTCTGAAAGGTACTAGCAATGTGTATGTTGAGAGAAGATGGTATTAAAGCAATCACTTTCTGTTTTGTTTCTTAACTGGAAAATCAAGTTGTTAGATGAAAGTGGAAGTTGGTTAGACTCAGGACTTCTAATCAGGAATTTTCCAAAAGAACATAGTTTAAGATGAGGCTTTTTGTTAGTAAAAAATATGGTCCAAATTAATAAATATCGGTTGCATCCTGGTTCATTTTTGGTGAAGTTTCTTAACAGGATCAAAGGTATTGGAAACAAAATTGTCTCAAACACAGCTGTCTATTTGCAAGAATAATTCTTTGTGATTGACAGGAATTTTTGGTTAAGGTAAAGGTCTACCTTTGAATTTTATTCTTCTTAAGAGATGTAGGACAGTTTATATGGTTTTGTTGCTACTTGTACTTCCATTTCATTTTTATAAAATTGTTGTGAAGTAGATCAGGTTGTGAAAGAACAGCTCTCCCAAGCTAACTCCAGCTGAACTTAGCTTTGAATCTGACCTTGATCAAAGCCTGGGAATTCTCTGCTTTATCATACTTAATATGATAGGGAGTAATTCATTGTATGATGTATGTATGTTATACACACACACACACACACACACACACACTCAGAATTCTTTTGTGATTTGGACTTGTTATGAGGACAGTTGTGATCCCATATAATAATTTGGTAATGGTATGGAATCTACATAAATTGGCACTTGGATGAGCTAATGTATGTTACGGTCACTGGTAAAATGGGTACTGAGCATTTTTTGAAGTAATGTGAAAAATAGAGGGAAGTCCATGATCCAGCTGGCTTTATAAATAATGTAATCCTGCACTATAAATTAGGCTACTAGCAATGCATTCCCTTCTATTGACTTCTACTGTCACAATTCTTTGTTTTATACTTTGTTCCCTTTTTGTAGATATCCTTAATTCCAAAAATGCCACATAAAAATAAAATACTTACACTAAAACAGAGAGTGCACCCTAACAAGGTTTAGAAATATATATTTTTTAAATCTTTAATAACTTGATCAAAATCCACTTTTGTGGTGTTCACCAAGTTCACTTAGTGTTCACACCAAGGACTCCACTGTTCACACTTTATTATTCTAGGCAGAATTTAATTATTGTTATCCATTTTTGCATCTTATACATCAGTGCTGTTTGTATTATTATCTCATAGTCCTATATATTAGAAATAGGGCATGTGTGATTTTGTAGGACCTGAATTCTCTTTACCAGTTTTTACAGAAATGTTTAGGACATTTGGACATTTATTCAGAATTCTACTATCTAGGAATTGGATTCTCACAATCATTACTACATTTAGAAGCAGAATTTTTTCATGCAGATGGTTGGTTTATAATGCAAGAGTAGGGTTATACACATTTACACTCTGTGCTTTCTTTGCATGCTATTGTTGATGGTAATTCTTGTCACCTGCAATATTAGTTGCCCCCACATTGGGCCCTTACTGGGAGTTCTTATATGCAGTTACAGAAAGCTTTCACCAAGGATTGTTGTTCCCTTCTATCATGTGGTTTCCCAGAGACCAACATTCTTCTCTCTCTGGGGGTCAGATGTGCCATTGCAACTGGTGCATGCTGATGGACTAATGAAACTAAGGTTTCCTTCAGCTGGTCTTGGAGTGAAATAGAGAGGAGCTGATTATCAGCCACAGCTGTCTAATGTACTGCTGCATTGTTCATAGTTTAGGGAGAAAAGGCTTTGAATGCAATTGCATATCTGGAAGAAAGTTAAGAGGCTGCAGGTAGAATTTTACAATCTCTTCCTGAAGCATGAGGGGAGACTGCCACTTGTATGTAAATCCTCTTGAAAAAGGTATGAGTAGATGATGAAATATCACATTGGAGAGATACAACTTGGTTGGTATGCATTCCTCTCTGCCCCAGTATCCACAGGCAAGGGTTGCTTTCCAAGGTTATATAGCAGTGGGCAACTACTGATTGGGGGGAAACCTAGCCCATGTTCAGTGCTTCAGATCAAGCAGCTCTGCTTCTCCTTCTCCTTCTCCTTCTCCTTTTTCTCCTCCTCCTCCTCCTCCTCCTCCTCCTCCTCGCTAACACATTCCTGTCTCTACTCGTACCCATATGGCAGGAGAGTGCAGTGGTCCTGCAGTTTGGACAGTGAGACTTCCAGTACAGCACAGGGGGAGGTTTTGATGTTCTCTTCCTGACTTTTTCCCATGCATGCTTATCTGACACACTGCAGTCCACACACAATAGAAGCTCAATGTGGTCTTGATCTCCCTTTTGGTAATAGAGCAGATTAGCATGTAGTTGGCAGACAAGTTCCATAATTATATTGGGCCACAAAACTGACAGCCTGTCTTTCATCCACTTTCAGAGTAGTTTAAGAAATAGTAGCTACCACAACTCTATCACAGCCAGGAGTCAACTGGTACCTGGGCATTGGGACAGTGCCTTGTTGCATGTAGTTCTGCAGCTGCACATTGGCAGGGCTGCGGGAATTAACACTGGGCTTTAACAGTGCCATCCTGCAGTTTCTGGTCAAGTGGTGTAGATAGACCCATTAATGGCAGCTCAGCCTTAAAACATTTAGAAGGCCACAAAGTCCTGTTAGGTTTGGAAAAGATAATCAAGGATTTCTTGGCATTCTAAACTTTTTATGGCTGAGCTGATGACCTTCTAGGACCAAACCAGGGAAAGAAAAATGCTGTGATAAGTATAACTGTACAAATGTAAATCAGAAACAAAATGCAATGTGAAATCTGTTACCTATTCAGGCATCAGAATCCCATGTTTGGAAGTAAATATTAAAGAGCTCCTGGGATTTTCTTTTGAGGATAGTGCAGTGACATGGGATAGCATTCCAGCAAGGAAGTAGTGCCGTTAAATGCCACTCCACTAGCATCTCTTTTGTATTACTTGGATCAGGGTAGTGAAATATTATAGTGCAGCTGGGGTTCGGGGGCGGGCTGGGAGTCCCAGCTTGAGACATTGTTCCTCCCTCTATTGCAAGAGTGGATACCTTGAAGGCTCTAAGAAACCTGCATGCCCATGCCCTTGACATGATGGCAGAAGCCAATCCAATGATTCTGCCTGTTCAAAGACCACCCAATTCTGTGGATAGACTTTCACCTTGCATGTTCCTTATATATATGCACACTCTCCCCCTTCCTTTTGCAGTATCCACTTCCCTCTGACATTGCAACTCAGGGTCACCCTCTCTCACCTAGTCTGGCGGTCCTGGCTGTGTTTCAGCAGTGGATCAAAAAGCAGAGGGGAGGTATTCAGTGTCAATCTTGCAGAAGTGAGAAGCTTTGCCTACTTTTATTAGTCTGGTATTGGACTCATGCAGGTGCAGGCCAATGCTGGCTCTGTTGCAAGGCACACAAATGCAAACAGTGATACAGTCTACAGCATGCATTATGCGTCAGGACCAAAGAGTACCTGTGACACTACTGCGTTTGGGGCCTACACAAGAAGACTGCAGTGTGCCTGCAAGTAATAATTGACAACAATACTGTGGATATGTTTACCGTTAGATGGTCTCTAGTCAGCCTGAAAAGGAGGCAAGGAAACATTTTTTTTAGTTGTAGATATACTAGACACATGGGAATTGGGTGGAGGGGTGCTCGGGATCCACATCATAGCCTGAGGTTCCCTACATTGATGGCTGACACTTTGGTTCTGTCATCATGACACTTTGAAGCTGACTAGCATGGCTGAAAGTTTGCAGTTGAGCAAAACAGGATAGATGTGGCAGCAGGCTGATCCATGGCTGATGGCTGTTCAAAGTTCTTGAAGCTCTTGCAGCAGAGAGATGGGTTGTGGATAATATGGGGCTGGTTGTAGAGGCAAGACCTGTGCACAGTGCTCCAGAAGAGCTCTTTGTCTGAGTTGTATGGGTACCTGAGTTTGGCTTCTTAGGGACAGGAATGACTGTCTAGTCACAGGCACCACTGCACATGGATAAGAAGGAACAAACAGCAGGTCATGCCTCTGAACTTTCTGGCTGCTGTGTGAGCCTTTGATTTTTTCTGGCTGCTGTGCCGTGATACAGAGTAGTTCAGTCTGAATGGCAACAGTGGAAGACTTACTGCCAAGTGGCAATTACAGTGCTCCACAATGATAGCAGATTGCAGCTGTGTTCTCTGGGTAATGCTAGTTGTATTGAAATTGATAATTGACCAGTTGCACAGCTTAGTGATGGTGTAGTGGTTCTGGATCTGTCCCCATATGACAGCTCGACTTTATTCCACATCATATACCTGCTGTACAAAGTGACATGGCTAGCATATTCAGAAGTAATCATTTTCAACAGGGAAATTTCCTTCTCCATGGTATAATGATGAAGAAACTCCACTATTCTCTTAGTGCAGAGCTGCTGCTACTTCCTTGTGTGCAGCATTGCCAGTCACAATACTGAGGACATACAGAGTCATCCATACATATTGGGGAAGTCGGAGAAAAGACAGGAACAAAGAAGTTCATGGGGACCTTCCATTGTGGTCAAGAAAAGACGGAAGTAGAGAATGCCCCAGGTATGGTTGCACTATACCCTGAAGCTGTGTGCTATAGTTTTTTGACAGGTGACAACTAGCCCTTTATGCATGGCATTGTCTCCTCAGTGTCTTAGTTTTATGAGCTTCATTGTCTCCCCAGTCTCCCAATAGTCCCACCTAAGCTCAGCAGATGCTCCAGCTGCAAGAGGGGATGCAATAGTGATGTTAGTGGTTGGTAATTAAGAAATAATATTTTACCCACCATGCTTCATGTTGCACCCACACCTAACCTGGGCACCTCATCTAGTTCCTGGTCACTGTGCCGATTATCATCTGGGCCGTGCTTAGAATGGCAGTCCTCAGGCTCATCCAACAACTATTCCATCATGTTGTAGAAGCTCTAGTCTGCAAGAATGCTTTCTGCTATAGTGGGAGACATGAGAGATGGAAGAGGAACATGGACTAGGTCTGGAAGCAGTGCATCAAGGTTCTGAGATGTGCTGCAGATGAATTGGGGACAAGAGCAAGGTTTCTAGGTGCATTGGCCAGACACCTGTGATTCTCATAGTGGATCACTAGGAACAGAAGAGAGAGTGACTGGAAACTTAGCACAATGATGCCTGAATAGGGTGAGCAACACAACATGTCTTTGATGGTCTTCAGAAAGTCATTACCATTAATCATTCAAGGCTGAAACAACTGATGATCACTGCTTCCTCGCCCAGCTATAGATTTGTGATGTCCAATGTCCTTGCTGCCTCTGGTGATTTCAGAAAGCAGTGTACTGTTGACCTTGCAACCTGTTCGCTCAACACCACTTGCTGTAAGGGGCTTTTGTGTGGCTGTGCAATCATAGGAACACTGAGTAAGGCAAAGAATAGGAAGAGAAGGTAATACCATAGGCCATGGGTAGCACTGATGGAAGAGAGAGGACGAATCACATCATTTTGACATTCTCCTTCAATGGACCATTAATAACCCGCATAAAGCAACCTGAAGTTGGTCACCACTTCTGCAGAGGATAAGAATTCATCTTGGCAGTAGTTTTGTACTAGACAGCCGGTAGAATAAGTAAGGGGCTTTGTGGACATGTGTTCTTAAAATGGAGACTTAAATAGGAGGTTCTCCTTGCAGCAGGTGAGGTAATTGCATGAATTATGCTTAAGTTCGATATGTTTTGTGTTGTGATTGTTCCACTTCAAGGAGTTATTTCCACTGCTTAATTTGTTTTTCTTTTTAAAGTGCCTACCTTGCTATAATGGATAACTTTAGCAGTCGGGAGCTGAACTATTAGACTTTAGAGGACACTAAAGTCCTCTAAAAGGTTTAGTGGGTAGTGGGATTAAACTGGAATTTCTATGTGGAAGCTTGTTTTGGTGGTTGGGACTAATACATTCAAAGTATTCAACAAACAATGCCATCTTGTTTTTAGCTGTTTTTGTAGAAAAATGACACATTTGTGTTTCTTTTTTATATGTCTATATTTTTTATTGAAAGTTTTAACTTTCATATAAAAGTTATATGAACTAAGTTTCATATTTGTCATAACAATACCCAAGTATTTTACTTTTTTTTCAATCTTCAGTTTTCTCCATCAGTTCTATTTTATCTTCTAATTTCATACTTTTTGTTAATATCTTCATCTTCTGATTGTTAATCTTAAAACCTGCTAGCATACCAAAGTCCTTTAACTTTCCCATTAATGTTTCCACTCCCTCTAGCAGATTTCCCAAAACTAATACCAGGTCATCTGCAAATGCCCTTAATTTATAAGTTTCTTTTAAAATCTTTACTCCTGCTATTCTCTCATCTTTTCTTATGTCTCTATTCTGTATCTCAAGAACTAAAATGAACAAGAGTGGAGACAGTGCACATCCTTGTCCCTTTTTGAATCTCACAAGGTTTTGTTTGTGTGTGTTTATTCATTCAGTCACTTCCAACTCTTCGTGACTTCATGGACCAGCCCACGCCAGAGCTTCCTGTCGGTCGTCAACACCCCCAGCTCCCCCAGGGACAAGTCCGTCACCTCTAGAATATCATCTATCCATCTTGCCCTTGGTCGGCCCCTCTTCCTTTTCCCTTCCACTCTCCCTAGCATCATCATCTTCTCCAGGGTGTCCTGTCTTCTCATGATGTGGCCAAAGTATTTCAGTTTTGCCTTTAATATCATTCCCTCAAGTGAGCAGTCTGGCTTTATTTCCTGGAGTATGGACTGGTTTGATCTTCTTGCAGGTTTTGTCAATTCTCCATTAACAATTATTTGCGCTTTCTGTGAAGTATAATCAGTCCTATCCATTTAATAAAATTATCTCCATGATCCATATGTCACAGAACTCTAAACAAGAATATCCAATTCAAATTGTCAAAAGACCTCACATTTGTCTGTCTTAATAGCAGGCTGTCAAAGTTTGTTGGAACAATTTCTGGGAGGTTCTGTAGGTGTCAGAGATGGAAGACATAGGGCTATATTTCTCAAGCAGGCCTTAACAATTTGTGACCTTCCAAAAGTTCTGGACTTCAGCTTGATTCACTGCTCACTAGTTGGTCAGTCAGTCATTGATGGACAAGGATTATATAATTCTTCCATATAGTGATATTTGTATTGCAAAATAAAAGTGAACATTACTGTATAAAATTATTAATATTTCTAGTTACTGCAGTTTGTTTACATTACTTATTCAGTATCCATCTTCACTGTGAGAAAATAAACGTGCTGCTCTGACAACATGCTTTTCTGGCTGGGCTAATTTTTTCTCATAGTTAACTTGAAGAAGAATGTTGTCAGGTAGGTGTTGCTACTATTGTTTATCTGTACATTGTTTTATAGACATTAGTCAGCAAGGACATTTTATGAAAGAGTAGTTGATTAGATGAGGTTAACATCATGACAATTGCAAGTGAATAGGATAGGACTTCCCTATTTAAATGTAAAAGGCTTTGATCTGCAAATATGTACTATAGACAACAGTACTATACATCTACAAATGGGTCATTCATTTACATATGGGTCAAAGCTGAGAAAATACTTATGCATATAAAATTGAATCTATGAAATATTCAATACAGTATATTAACTGTAACTGTTTAATACAATCTTGTGATATAAGTGCTTCATCAGCTGTACTGACTTCAAGTCTTCTTCCAGGTCAGATTAATTATTTCAGCTAGGACCAATAAAGCTTTGGATGGCTTGGACCATAATCTAAAGCATTACTCAACAATTTGATTGATTGATTTAATTTATATGTCGCCTGACTCCCAGTGACTCTGGTTTACAAAATGGTTAAAAATTTAAAATAAGAAAACAACATAAAACAAAACAAAACAAAAAAGAGCAAAGATGGCAAAGATAACTAACCCAGATGGGAACAAAGAAAAGAAGAAAAGGGGGCTTCAATCACATTTACCAAAGGCCTGGGCATAATTTATGGCCTTTTGAAAGTTCTGGACATCAACTCAATTGTTCATCATTGCCAGTGCTAACAAAAGCTAATGTGAGTTGAATTTCAACAATATCTGAAGGACCACATATTGTCCATCTCTGACATCTTCTCCCATACGTATTTTCTATAGGTTGACTCTGGAAACAGTTCTCCAGGTGTCTTTGTCAGATAAAATACTCTCTTCAAGAAGAGTTGCCTGAAACCTATATAGTTACCTTTTTTGATGCCAGGTAAATAAATTCCTTTTATCTGGAGGCAGATTAGGTTGGTCATCTGGGTGGTTAAGGACTACTTTTCGAAACAGGCACATTTTATTCCATGCGCCTCCACCCCCTCCGCTCAACAGCTGGCATGCCTCTTTTTAAATCACATTTACAAATTACACGGTACCCCCTCCCGCTTGGTCACAGATAGGGGTACACAATTTACTTCACAATTCTGGAAAGCATTTTTGAAGTTGATTGGCACCAAGCAGGCATTGTCCACTGCTTGGCACCCCCACACGGACGGCTCTACGGAAATCCTTAACTCCACCCTGGAGCAATTTTTGTGCTCCTTCATAAGCTACCAGCAAGATAATTGGGTAGACCTACTCCCCTTCGCTGAGGTGGCATACAACAATGCAGTGCACCAGAGCACGGGCCACACCCCCTTCCGGGTAGTCTATGGACGAGACTTCGTCCCGATCCCGGAGTTGCCACAGCCAGCTACCCCGCCTTGTTCCCCAGATGACTGGGCTGCTCAGCTAGCCAACGGTTGGCCAATCATTCAGCTGGCGCTCTCTGAAGCCCAAGCAACCTACAAGCGGTATGCGGACAACCACAGGGCTGTGCAGCCAGACTTCAAAGTGGGAGATAAGGTCTACCTCTCCACTAAATTCATTAAGTCTCTGCAGCCCTCAAAGAAGTTAGCCCCCAAGTTCATTGGCCCTTTTCCAATAGTGGAAATAATCAACCCAGTAACTTTTAAGTTAGAATTGCCACACAACTTGAAATGCATACACCCGGTGTTCCATTGTGCCTTACTGAAACCGGTTACCTCCTCAAAGTGGCACAACGAAACCCCCCCACCTCCTCCCATCATGATCGATGGGCAACAGCACTTTGAAATAAAGGAGATTCTAGATTCCTGAAGGCTACGGGGCACCCTTCAGTACCTGGTCTGCTGGAGACATTTCCCCCACCCTGAGTGGGTGCATGCCCGGGATGTCTCAGTGCAACGGCTTGTCAAACGCTTCCATGCAGCATACCCTTCCAAACTGGCGCCTTGAAGTTTTTTTGGGGGGAGGCAGTATGTCATGTCCCCCGTTGTGATGTATACATACATCACAATGGGGAACATGCCTTTCTGGGGAAGGGGAGGAAGGAGGAGAGAATCAGTGCTAATCCTATAAGCACTGAAAGACAAATACAAATAAAGGACAAAGGAGCCATACCTTTGCCCTGACCCGAGAAGCCATCATCCTATCTCCCTGACATCTCTACATTACCACGGGGGACACACCTGCTCCGGACACAGGAAGAGGACAGAGGTAATCAGCGCTAATCCCCCTGATCGCCCATCGAGACTCTGGAATCGCCCCCTGATTGCCCATTAAGACTCCAGATCAGGACTTTGGGACAATAGGGGGTGGGGAAGGATCAGGTCCGCACTGCGGGTATTTACCGGCTACCTCGCACGCCATGTGCTCATTCCCGTCTTCGTGTATGCGTTCTATTCCTAATAAACCAGACATCCTTAGCCCTGGCTAGTGAGTCTGTGTTCTTTTGGGAATAAGGCAACCATCACAATAGGTGACATTAGTATAATTCATAAGCCTTTCAACTCGTTGTGAGTTGCTTTGGCCATTGCTATTTTTGGGATGGTCCAGGAGTGATTGGGTAGCCAGGATTCTGTGGTTTAGCATGTTGTATGTAGATCTATGTATTTATCTAGCTTGCTTCATTCTTGGGATTCAGATGTCCTTGAACTATTGGTTAGTTTTTAGCAACTGCTGGAAAAGCTGCCCAGAGTCTTGGAAAAATATTATAATATATATATGTATGTATGTATGTCATGAGATTTGCAAGGATAAGATTTGCAAAAATATATAACAAATAGTGCAGTATTAAAAAAGACAGTAGTAGTACATTTGGTGGTAGTTAGTACAAAGGACTAGTAGGACACTCTAGTCCTTTGGATAAATTTAGTTGGGAAAATGGAACCTGGGATAAAACACTGCTTAAACCCTTATAATTTCTAGTAGCTAGAGAGAACAGTTGAGTAATTCTATTAGGTGTGGATTCACTGCAGTATTCTGTAATATATTCTATTCTTTGTTCTAATTAATTCAGAAGCTTTTTTTCCTTCTGTCTCCTTCACGCCAGCACTATTACAAGAATATTTTCTTTGCCACTATGGGTTATTCTTTAATGTTTTGTTGTTGCACCCAGCTTTTGTTTCTGGTGTTGAAATTTTCCTAATATAATCAGTAAAACCAGACAATTTTGCTTTTGATCTTTCTGCCATTGAATCTTAGATAATCAATTGATTTTATCTTTTGACACATTCCATTAGAACTAAACTAGAAGCTTTTTATTTTTGTCTAGAGCATACATCTTATTTACCTATACTATTGTATCATTAGATTTCCCTGACTACAGATTCTTATAATCTGTTCTGCCTCAGTCAGATCATGAGAAACATCCTCCTCTTTCACAAAATGTACAGTTGTACACTACTTTTATCAAGAAGGCAGTGTGGCAGTTTACATATTTTCAGATTACTTTCCCATTTCTTGATGTGAAGCTGTTGTGATGGTGATCACTGAGGACAACTAGATAATAGAAGATCTTTCATTATCATCTTCCACTGTCTGTACCAACAGTGGCCTTTTTAGAGGTTTATTATTTGTTTGCCACACTGTACTTTTCATTAACATAACCTTCAAAAAGTTTATATATTCTGTTGCTATATGGTTGTTACTATTGCTGGGAAACAGCAGATAATTTTGCCGTTGCTGATGCTTTTAGTGTAACAGAATAAACAGGTCTTTTGAATTTTTATTTAGAAGTAAAGACATTAAATTTGCAAAGCTGTCATAATTCCTAGTGCATAAGAAATATTTTGTTTTTGTTTTTTAAATGTCATTTTAAAAGGGCAAGAAAGAAGGGGAAATATTCAGTTATTTGCTAATTTTCCCCTATTCTTTTTTTTTTTTTTGGGCTTGTTAGTGTTGGGCATCACACACTAGCACATTTGTATTTTAACATCAGGTGCTTAAAGTGACATAGCCATTATTTTGAACAGCCATATTAGATAATGTCAGAAGATTCACTTAGTCTTGTCTTCTGTTCCCACAGAGGTCTGCAAGATGGCAATTCCATATATAGTGTTCAGGGATCTCAGTGCATATATGGGACAGAGGTGCCAGATAAAGAGTTTTTTAGATTTGTTAGACCCTGGGACACTTCTGGAGATGATGGGGTCTGAGAGCTCTGTAATACACCAGAAAAAATATCTTGAGGTCATGGAATCATAGAATGTAAAGATTGGAAAGGAACTAGAATATTATGTTATCCAACCTGCAGCCTAGTATAGCTATCTTGTAGTATAGCATCCTCAATAGATGGCCATCAAGCATCTGTTTAAACACTTCCTCAGAAAAAGAGTTCACCACCTCTCAAGACAGTCTATTCCACCATTGAATAAATCTTACCATTAGGAAACTTTTCCTGATGTCCAAACAAAATACATCCTTTATGTCTTCTGGAACAACTGTGAACTGTCTTCCACTCTTTAGCTGAAGATTGCTGTCTTGTCTCCCAAAGATAAATAAGTTCAATTCCTCCAAGTATATTTTATAAGTTTTTCTTTCCAGGGTCCCTAACATCTGGGTTGCTGTCCTTATCAATGTCCTTAAAATGCAGTACTAAACACCGTACTCTAGCTCTACTATTCAATGCATAGTGGAGAGAAGTAATAGTGTATACCTCTGTGTACATGTTTACCAAGTGTGCAGCAGCTGTAAAAATAACAAATCCCATGCTTAGAATAATTAAGAAAGAGATTGAAAATAAAACTGCCAACTTTATAATGCTGTTACACAAATCTGTAATGTGTATACAGTTCTGGTCACCATGTTTGAAAAGAAAAAAAAATAGAGTTGGAAAAACTGAACAAGTAAAATGATTAGGATGGATTGAAAAATGAGAAAAAGCTAGAAGAATTGACATTGAAAAAAAGGTGAGAGGGTGTAAACATTTGGAGATTAAAGAGGAAGGTTCATCTTCCTTTCTCAAAACTTGGGCTCTCCAGATATGCTGATTGGAAGCTGATTTAGTGCACACAAAAGAAAGCAATTCTTCATGCTGCATATAATTAATCTGGAATTAAATAATGCAAGATGCCTTCAACTGTTCGTCATAACTCTGGAGCTTTGCAGCTCCAGAGGGTCCTGGAGGAAATGGATTATCTAGACCCCTTTCAGTCAGGTTTCAGGCCAGGTTATAGGATGGAAACGGCATTGGTCGCACTTATCGATCTCTGGCGGGAGTGGGATGGAGGCAGTGCATCCATCCTCGCTCTCCTTGATCTCTCAGCGGCCTTCGATACCATCGACCATGGTATCCTTTTGGGGCGGCTCAGAGAGTTGGGGGTGGGTGGCGTAGTGTTACGCTGGTTCACCTCCTTCCTCCAGGGCCGATCCCAGTCAGTGTTGATAGGGGAGGAGAGATCGGCCCCATGGCCCCTTTGTGGGGTGCTACAGGGATCAGTACTCTCCCCTCTCCTTTTTAGCATCTACATGAAGCCGCTGGGCGAGATCGTCCATCACAATGAGATGAGGTATCATCAGTATGCTGATGATACTCAGTTGTATATCTCCATCCCGGGTGAAGTAAGTGATGCCATGACTACCCTCTCCGAGTGTCTGGGGGCTGTGGGGGCCTGGATGGGGAACAACAGGCTTCAACTGAGCCCTGGTAAGACTGAGTAGCTGTGGGTTAATGGTTCTTCTGTATCCAGGACATTAACATCCCTGGTTCTGGATGGGGTTGCACTACCTCAGACAGACCCGGTGCATAACTTGGGGGTCCTCCTGGACTCACGGCTCCTGCTTGAAGAGCAGGTGGCAGCTGTGGCCAGGAGAGCCTTTGTGCAGCTACGTGCTATACACCAGTTATGCCCCTTCCTGGACCGGGAGGCCCTTTGAACAGTCACTCATACCCTTGTTATATCTCATATAGACTATTGCAATGTTCTCTACATAGGGCTACCCTTGAAAAGTATCCAGAAGCTCCAACTGATCCAGAATGCAGCTGCGTGAGCTGTTTTGGTGCCCCCAGAATGGCACATGTAACACCACTGCTGTGTGAGCTGCATTGGGTACCAGTTTGCTTCCGGGTGCAATTCAAGGTGTTGGTTATTACCTTTAAAGCCCTATATGGCATGGGGCCAGGTTACCTGAGGGACCACCTGTTCCCCATTACATCAACATGTCCCACCTGATCGTGCAGAGAGGGCATGCTGTGGACCCCGTCTGTAAGAGAATTTCATCTGGTGGGGTCCAGGAAGCGGGCCTTCTCCACAGTAGCTCCCACCCTGTGTAACATGCTGCCCCCGGAGGTGAGATTGGCCCCATCGCTCCTGGCCTTTTGGCAGAGTCTGAAGACCTGGTTCTGCCGCCTCGCTTGGGGTGAAGAGGGCAATAGATCTACATGGGGATGGTTGCTATAGACCACTCCTCCCACACTGGTCTTGTCAGAACTAAAATAACCCCCAAGGTTGGTCATGGGGTTCCTAGTTTACTGAGAATAAACTGTTGATGAAGAAATGATTTGCTTACTTTATATCTGAAACTAGGATCCTGGTTTATTATATTTACTTTTTGTTTGGTTGAGACCCTAGCATTTCAGACTAACAATGCCAAATCCCAGTTTTGAATGTGATACTAAATGAGCTGTTTTCTATTTCTTTACCCACTTATGAATGGGAAGAACAAAGTGCTCAGATGGTATTTTGTTTATGATAAGGTGAGATAAGACAGTAATCATACTTTGAAGGAGAGAAAATATTTGACTAAAAGTATAATGTCAACGTACATCTGAAGTATTCCAAGTGTTTTCTTTAACAGACTTGTTTTGTGTTGTTTATTTGTTCAGTCGCTTCCCACTCTTTGTGACTTCATGGACCAGCCCACGCCAGAGCTTCCTGTCGGTTGTGACCACCCCCAGCTCCCCCAGGGGCGGGTCCGTCACCTTTAGAATATCATCTATCCATCTTGCCCTTGGTCGGCCCCTTTTCCTTTTGCCTTCCACTTTCCCTAGCATCATCATCTTCTCCAGGGTGTCCTGGCTTCTCATTATGTGGCCAAAGTATTTCAGTTTTGCTTTTAATATCATTCCCTTAAGTGAGCAGTCTGGCTTTATTTCCTGGAGTAAGGACTGGTTTGATCTTCTTGCAGTCCAAGGCACTCTCAGAATTTTCCTCCAACACCACAGTTCCAAAGCATCTATCTTCCTTCGCTCAGCCTTCCTTACGGTCCAGCTCTCACAGCCATATGTTACTACTGGGAATACCATTGCTTTAACTATGCGGACCTTTGTTGTCAGTGTGATGTCTCTGCTCTTAACTATTTTATCGAGATTTGTCATTGCTCTTCTCCCAAGGATTAAGCGTCTTCTTATTTCCTGACTGCAGTCAGCATCTGCATCTTAACATTAACATTAATATTAATATTAACAGACCTTAATATGGACAATTAAAGATTTATTGAACACAATGAATTTGAAATATAGTGTATAGGATGGGATTACAGCAGCATCCCAACTTGTCCCTCTGGCCCAACTGTACAGATATGGAATCATACTTGGCCATTTGTAGAATAGGGCTTCTTGCAACTCTCAGCATTTCCAGTATAAGATTACCACTCTTCCTTCCTACTCAGTGGTTGAGACTGATGTGTTATCCAAAGCCCAGCCAGACTGATCTCAGTGAGAAGAACTCTCCAATGCTCATCAGCCAGTCTTCCCTCTCTTCTACAATTTTATCATGGATAGTAGTAGATTTATTGCAGACAGACTTGGTGTTCAAATGTAACAGCCTTTAATTTTACCTGGGAAAGATTTATGGAGTATAATTCTGCAAATGGATTGATCACATCCAAAATTTGGATTTCTCTTAACATAAAGTTTTAAACCATGAAATCTTGCTTGTTTTGTTATAACAATGGACCTTCTTAAATGTGAGAAAAATGTTGTTTGATTCCTATATTGGCTAGATTTGCTAATTATTGATAAGTAAATTGATTTCAATAACAGTTAAGATTATCTTATATGTAGTATTAATCTAATGTTGCTTTGAAAATTCTTGTTCAATTTTACACAGCTAGAGAAAACACATTTTTAATTTCTTTTTCGTTTCTCCTTTTTTCTTACTTGGTTGTCCTTTAAAATATCTGATAAAAATAAAATAATAAAAAACAAAGGCATCAGTCTGAGACAGAGGAACTCATCAATCTGGATGCCTGGTTCATGAGTTGAAATTGTGGGCCTGAAATGGATTGGTAATCAACTTTCCAATTGCTCATCCTTGGAATGGCTTTTCCCCATCTTCTGAGTGCTTTCCCCTGCTTGTCACTACCTTTTGTCCCTAGTGCGTCTCTTAAATGTTCCTGTTTATTATTGTATAATTTAAATGAATTTGGTAGTCATTTTACTTGGTCTTATTTTTTAATTTTACTTTTTGTGGATTGTACCCTACCAGAAAATCTCTGGATAGGGAGGGTTGTTTATAAATAATTATAAGCATTTAAACATAATGTTTTCACCCTCCTAGTTTCCGTAGTCCATCCTATATTCATCAAGTTTTGTCTAGAAAGCTCATAATGCTTAATCCAAGGTCAGCATTCTTTGTTGCCTCTCATACTGGATTTTCCAAATCAAGAGAGAATGTTTATTGTCTGCGGAGGTATTATTGCATGGAGGGATTGTGACATGTCCTTTGGTTAGTTTTTCCAACATGTGTCTACAGGTGACTTGTGATGTCAGATTTGAACACGAACATTTTTTCATCCTTTTTTTTTAACTACATTTTATTAAGTTTCAAGAGAAGAATAAAAACTACTAAAAAACTAACAACCCCCCCCACACAAACTACAAGAAAAGGAAAAAAAGAACTAAAAAGGTGCAAAAACACAAGAGAACTTTTTTTTTTTCAGATTTACAAAAATATGTGGTTTCTGACTTTTTGCAGCAAGGATATACAAAGATTTCCATAATCAATCTCTTACTCTATATTAAACCAAAACACCAGATTATTTCTATAAATCATTCTACTTTAGCACGTAGTAAAAATCATTCAGTATCGTTAATCCTCTCCCTTATACTAAAACTTTTAAAAAATCATATAAACCTCCTAATCATCTTTCTACCCTCCAAAGGATAACACCTATTTAATTGTTCCCCACTATTCTATACATTTCTGTGTACTATAATAATCAAATTAAAAAGCACATAGGTTGTCTGCTATTATACTTGGTAATACAAGAGTTTTAGTAAACTTAATCTTAATAAACCCAAAAAGCATAGATAATTCAAAACAGGAAATCCAAATCTTTAAAAGCAAATAACATCAATCAAATCCTTAAAGCAAATGAGATAAACATTATTTAACCCTTATCCCACTTCAAAATAAACCAGAGCATTTACATATCCCTACAATGTGCACAGACCTTTTCTCCTGAAAGGATCAAACAGCCCAATTGCCCCCCTCAAAAATTACATGTTGTTTTCATGGCATTCCACCAGAAAGTCAATTTCACTTGTGGCTTACAAATCTCTCTCCCCCTTAAATTTCTCCAGTTCCAGTATCCAATCTTCATCCAGCGTCTCAATAAATATCCCAGTGTCACTCTTAAAACTATTCTATTGCTGTTAAATTCCTCAATTTTATCCACCACATCCCCAACTGATGGCACGTTTTAGGTCTCATATTCTCCACAATGTCCTGAATATCTTGCATAAAAGCTTGATAGAAGTCAGAAGAGTCAGAAGAGATCTGTTTAAAATCTTGGTGGAAGTCATAAAAAATCTGTTTGAAAACCTCCATGTTCTCACACAGTAGATTATGGCACCCCCTAGGAGCTTAGCTAGCAAAAGTTGAAGCTATGAAAAGTCCCAGAGTGTGTTTACACAAAGTGCAAGTGAGATAAGCAGACAGTTTTCAAGGGAAAGTAAAAACAGCTGAAGGTTCAAATCAGCCGATTCAACATGTAGGAAAATGCTAATATCTTCAAATTTAGTACAAAAATAATGACAGGAAGACAACTGTTTACTCTCAATCCTCCTTTGTATTTGATAAGAAAATGGAATCCAAAACTTAGAAACAAAAAAAAAAGTAATCCCCAAAATAATGATAAACACCAAGAGAACCAGCTTCTCCTCGCTGTAGAAAGCCTCTCTTGTGGTACATATACTTAAAAAAAATACAAATTTGTGTTTTAGAAATGGGGCGGCTGGACTTAGTGTCCCTTTAAGGCTACAGTGCGGCTTGGAAAGTGATGACGTCCCCGCCTTACAGCTAGCTCTTACCAGTCAAATGCGAACACTGTTTGCGATCTTCTGGCTGCAAGCAGCCATCCAGAGGACAGGTGGGATGATTCCAGGTATTCTCCTTTATCCAGAGAACATTTTTGGGCTTTGGGAGAACCTGCCTGAGCCCCAAAAAAGTTGCCGCGTTGTCAACTCCACCTGCTGAGCTCGCAGGCACAGCTGTTCGGTCCGCCATTCCCCACCAGAAGCCCAACATCTTTGCATTCTGATATGACCCCCATACAGAACTACTAACTATACTCTATATCATATGATTGAATCCTATATCTGGGATATTTGTTTCGGCTACAATCTGGAATTTAATTGTGGGACTTGATGCATCCCAAAATTTTATTTTTGTAAATACCAAGTTATTAAGGATCTTGATTGGGAGGATACTTCTTTGAAATCATATATGTATTGCTCCTCTGAACTAAGTATAGAAAGCACTGTAATCACAGTGTCACCAACTAACTTTACAGTACTAGAATAGAAGATCACTTTATCCATGTGAAAACATTGATGGCTGTAGATAAAAGCATTTAACTTGGATTCATCTGTAATTAGTTTAATGAGATTAATACCAGGTATTTATTGTTAACAGTTGCTGTAAGAATAGACCTGTTTTGGTTAATAGACTGCTGCACCAGTGTAGTAAATAGAAACACTGCAGGAAAGATTTCAATATATTGAATTTCAGGTATATTTATTTTGTGTATGTCATGGCCAATTAGGCTTGAGCTAAGTTATAAATAGTTCAGGATCAAAACTCAGCAGCAGTGGTACTGGATCCTATTCCAATCCATGTTCAGATGAAGAAGGGTTTTTTTTCGCAATCACGTTTTAAAGGACAGGGCAATTTTATTGTCAATACCAGGCAAGTGTTGATATTTTCAGTGGAGCTAACACAAATTGGAGACAAACTCGGCATCTTGTAAATGCAAGAAGATCCCATTTCCATTTGAGCATATCCAGTGCTGGTCAACTGTGATTACAGGAGCCAGGCTACTCAGACACACAGCCTACTATTGAATGGACCTTCTTGTGCAAAAGCACTTGCGAGACTGGTAGAAAATTCCAGGAGCTATAGTCCAACAGATCTGAGGGTACACTCTGGGGAAAACTTTCTTAAAGCCCCTTTCAAAAGTCCCATGACTCAGTACTTTTTTGTTCCTTTAGGTAACATGGAGATGTCCTCTACATGTTTTACATTTCAGGTGTTGTGAGAACTTGTAACTAAAAACACCTTATGGGCATGAGGATGCTATGCCATTTTTCAATAATATTTAAAATGTGTAAAATAATGTATAAGAGAGATACTGCTGTGGAAACATATTTAATTTGAACAAAGGGAAATAATGAAATTATTATTTAACAGGTCTATTCTTACAGCAACTGTTAACAATAAATAGCTACTTAATGCCTACAAATTAAATATTAAGCAGTAATAACTATTTAAAACCATAGCATTCAATTTTCTATAATTTCATTTTTTTTAATTTCTAAAAGATGGAATTTGAAAAATTCTATAATTGAATGTAATCTCCATGTATTAATTAAAATAATGATTTTTTAATAATAATGTACTACAATAGACTTCCAAACCTTATTCTGAATCTTATAAAAACACTGCCAGTCCTCTCTGGTGTCCAGTTTCTTACAGTTGTATATGAGAAAATCATAGAAGGCAATAGTTCTTTTCCTCTCTGGATTTCCAGCAAGTGGAATTCAAACACAGCTGTTAGGCAGGGGCTAGATGGGTTGTTGTTATTATGATTATGACAGTGTAGTGTTCCTATCTTTGTCCTGAACTTGCTTCATGCAGTTGTTAAATGAATAATGTTAGCACCCACTGATTCTCTTTTAGCAATCTATGTGGGAAAGTTTGATGTTTCATATTACACAGGCAGCACACAGTTACAAAGTTAGCAAAGTCTTGACTGAGTCTGGAGAATGAAACTCTACATGATACCTTCATGCTGGGTTGACATTTTACCATTGTTTATATATAAATAGGAGTGCTCAGTTTATATAAAAAAGAATTAGCTATGACTAGATGGATTTTTTTAATCAGGTGATAAAGCTAGATGTTAAGTCAAGAAAATGAGAAGTTGCAGAATTAGTGATATGTAGTCCATAATTTTCTATCTATGCAAACCTATATTTAAAGGAAATATTTCTGAGGAATTAATAATTGTAAACAAGGTACAGGATACAGTTATATAAACACAGAGCAGAAGTAGATATGACAGAAACAAAATACCTGCTGTTTTTTTAACAAGCTTTTGTTTTTGTTTCAATATCTTACTTTAATACCCTCAATTTAAATGTCTCCTGGAGACTGTTCCCATGCAATTTTCTTGGCCATAATACCTAAGTGACTTGATTTCTTCATTTTGAGATGTTTTTTTGCTTCCTAGTTTAGCTGCCCTGGAATTTTCAAGTGGGATCACTGCTCAATTACTAACCAGAGCTGAGATCATCCAGGGTTGTCACCTAGTTAAATGTTAATGCAATTAAGACTGGAAGAACATAATTCTTCTAAAGATTGTTAAGATTACATATTGAAATGTAGATTTTGTAGAAAGCTATGGATATGTAACTCAGTTTAATAAGGTACTGTACAGGTAGCCCTCAGTTAATGACTGCCCTGATTAACAGTTGTTCAAACTTATAGTGACATTGAAAAAATAGGTTTATGTCTGATCCTCAGACTTACGACAGTTGCAGTATCCCCCCAGTCATGTAATTGCAATTTGGGTGCTTGGTAACCGGCACACATTTACAATGGTCTCAGTGTCCTGTGGTTACATGATCATCATTTGCAACCATCACAGCTGGCTTCTAACAAAGTCAGTGGGGAAGCCAGTAGAAAATCACAAGTCACAGTTACATAACATTATGTTTAATGACCATGGGTGATTCACTTAACCACAGCGGAACTGACGTAAGTTGTGCAGTCATGTGATGTTTCATTTAATGACCATGTCATTTAGCAACTGAGTTGCCAGTCCCAATTGCGGTTGTTAAGTGAAGACTACATGTATTAGGAAATAAATTTTATAATTATAGTTCAGTCAGGATCTATAAAATCTGGGTCTCAGATCACTCAAAGAAGGCAACAGTGTACTGCCTTTACCTTTACCTTTCTCTATATAGCAAGCTGCTTTCAAAATCCTTTACAGATGCAGTCAAAAGTATTGGTCCCCCTTCACTTTTTACCGAAGAATTCCAATTTTCCATGAAGTAAGTTGAAACTGACACAAGTAAATGGCATATACCATTTTTTATTCCATAGAACAGAAACTCTTTTTGTTCGTTCATTCTACTTAACAGTTTAATACTGTTGGGAGTTTAAATATGGGTTATATCCTAACAGTCAGGAACCACGCTGAGACGAGGAATAGGTCTCTAGTGTTTATTACTGCTACATTAGACAGAAAATCCTAACAAACTGAAGAAGCGTGAGAAAACCCAGACAGATAAACCCCAAAAGTCAAGGCGGGTCTGATCTGTGTCTCTTTGAATGGCTGCTCAACTCCTCAGTACTACGCATGCGTTTTCCCCCCTGGATAGGGGCCCCCTCCTGCTCACCATCAGTGCTCATGACAGGTTATATGCTACCCTTTCAAAAGTTATATTTTGAAAAGTGACTTACACATCTTAAAATAAAACAAAAGGATTTTGGGGACCAGTCTTTTTCTCAAGCTGTTTTATGATACTTTATGGTTCCTTGGCAACTTCAGTTCATTTTTAGCTTGCTGATGATTTAGAATTTTGGAAAGGCAATTTTAAAACCTCAAATTTGGTTTTGATTCTAAAAGTATATACAGCCACTACCTACGATGTGGAAGTTTGTGCAGATATAGCAGGAGTCACAGTAGTTGTATTGTACTTTATCATGGGTATGTTGTCTGGAGATAATGGAAGTTGTAATAGCTTCTCTAAACTAACCTTCCTGTGCTCCCAATTTCAAACTGTACACCTCGATATTCTTAGACACATTGCTTTAAAGAGGAGAAAAGAAATCTAGTATTTTCTTCTTCCACTAACTAGCTTTTTTTTTGTTTGTTTGCTTTAATTTGTCTTCTATGCTGACCAGCTCTTTAATTCTTCAGCACCAGCAGACGTTTCTGAATCAGCTGAGAGAAATCACTGGTATCAATGACACTCAAGTACTGCAGCAAGCCTGGAAGGTACAGTGGTTTTCAAAGATAATTATATTTACATTTTTACATGTCTAAATTGAAATTTTTTAAAGTAATATATATATATTTATATTTATATTTAAATAGCAGAGCTTAATACAATACAATTCAATATAAGATCCTAAGGTGGATTTGAATGGCCTGAAAATAGGATGAAACTGCAGGTGAATTGAGGAAATAAAACTCAGATATATTCTATGCTTTTCCTTTTCCTCAGCCTCTAGTGTGATCTGGCTGATTTTTAATTATTTTTTTTGTTTGTTTTTTTGCCAGCTTCTCCCAAATTTGGTTCTGGGAGGTTCTGTTTTCAGAGAGACTACTGATAAACAGATGGACAAACACATAAGAGCCTCACACCCTTTTCCTAATTTTTTTCACACACGTTGGAATGGAAAGATTAAAAGATCTGAAATGATGGGTAGGGCATATCTTTCTCTTCCCATGTTTACATATACTTCAAGGCTCTGCAGCCACTTGCTGCTCAGACGTAGAAAGTATAAGCTTTTATTACTATCTATATTAAACTTCAGAACGTAAAATAAAGAAAATCTTACTTTAAAATCATGTATTGGGCCTTGGGGAATTTAATGTCCTTTGTCTATACTTAGACAATACTTATTATACTAATAATACTAAGACTGAAACAGCCCATGAGCACTGTGTCTATACTTTAAAAGCTGTTAAAGAAGGACTAACATAAATGAGGATTCAGAGAACATGAAACAGGTTCAGGAATGGGCAACAGGGATGATCAAAAGACTAGAAGCTAAGATCATCGAAGAGGGATTGAAGGCATTGAGCATGTTTAGCCTTGAGAAAAGACAATTGGAGTAGGTGTTACGATAACACTCTTCAAGTATCTTGAAAGACAATTGGAGTAGGTGTTATGATAACACTCTTCAAATACCTTAAAGAAAGTTACCTAGTCTGTACTCTTTGCTCCACAATACAGGATACAAATTAATGGTTTTAACTGATAGGAAAGCAGTTTCTGATAAATAATAGAAAATGTTCCTAAGAGTAAAAGCAGTATGACAATGGACTTAGGTGCCCACTGAGTGGTGTATTCCCTTTGTTGGTTGTGTTCAGGAAAAGGCTAGACAATTACCTGTATGGGAGGCATTGATATAGCTTCCTGCCTGGGCAGGGAGTTGAACTTGCTAATCTAAATAACAAGTTCAACAGTTTGAAGCTGTTAAAGAATGAGTAACATAAATGAGGATTCAGAGCAGATGAAACAGGTTCAAGGGTAGGAAACAGGGATGATCAAAAGACTAGAAGCTAAGATCACTGAAGAGGGATTGAAGCTTCAAACTCTAGGATTCTATGTTTTATAGAACTAGATATATATAATGTACATACTTTGTTCACACCTTTCCTTGAGGAGATCAAGGTGACATGTTACATACCCTCCTTTTTTCCTTGCCAAACAAAACTGTCTGAGGTAGGTTGGGCTGAGAGAGAGTGACTGGTCCAGAGTCATTCATTGAGCTTCCATGACTAAGCATGGACTAAAAGCTTAATTTTCCCATTCCTAATTCAGCATCTTAACCTTAACCACTCCACAACATTGGCTTTAAATATAGACATATAGGTGTGTTTAGTTGTGATTTTTCTACGTGCTTAACTGATTGTTTATTCAAATTCATGTTCAGCACTGAAGTTACAAGATTGATTTCAAACCTCCTTGCAAATGTTTTATTTAGGAAACATGTATACTGTGGGGAGCATCTAACTTGGGCGTTAAACAGTTTCATTTGCCACTGTAGAATATGGATATATTAAATCAGGAGATCTTTGGATTAAAGTTTGGCTTTCATTGTATTCTGTCTTAAACATGTTTATCTTCTTTCATATTATTCATCACAGTTATTTTCAAGTTGATTAGGTTTCTAATCATAAAATTATATCCATGGCAAAATTTAAGTGTACCTGGCCTTGATGTTAGAAGCTGCTCATAAAATGGTATACTGATAATTCATTGTTATGCATTTAAAGGATAGCAATGGGAACCTAGAATTAGCAGTAGCCCTCCTAACTGCAAAGAATGCCAAGATTCCTCAGCAAGAAGAAGCAACGTATTATCAAACAGCTCTTCCTGGCAATGACAGATATATAAGTGTAGGAAGCCAGGCAGATACAAGTAAGTGTTTTTTTCTTACCATATAACTACACAACTGAAGAAACTAGAAAAACCTGCTGCTGTCTCAGTTTGTACTGTACATTAATGAACTTTTTATGTCTACAGATTTATGAGTTTTATTTGATAATACATTTTCATTCCTTCTTTGCTTAAACTTGTCTTTTTATTTATTTTGCTAATATTCCAGAAAATACCATTACATTTTTGAGACTGTTTTGGGTTTATATTATTGAATGTATTTTCCTTACCAGTTTATTTCATGTATACTTTAGATTTTAGTACCTGCAGCTCTAAAACTTTTTGAGGCCAAAACATTGGCTCAAATTCTTTATGGGGCATAAATAGGAATTTATATGAAGACGGTGCCACAGGAAACAGTCCAAACAAATTCCTGCCATCAATTTTGGCCGCACCCAATGGTACATCAAATGCCCAGTTAAGGCTTGAGACAGGAATGCCGTCAATCCAAGTGAGGGCCTGGAAGCTGATGATAAATTATTAGCTAAAAATCCATTTTTTCCCAGTTGGTCTACTTCTTTAGTCCTAGTAGATAATTTCTCTTCACCCTGGAAGTAGGTGGTAGAATATAAGCTGGCTTCGTACGGACTCTCTCCTCTATTAATATCATTAGGCTATGATCAAGCCAAACAAGAAGTCATCCAAAGAATAAAGGACATGGAGTTCCAGAATGAACTCAATAGGCTCCCACAACATAACAGAATTTGGATAAATAGGGGCGTATGCCACCAGCAAGTTATCTCCTAAATTTAACATTTCCTAAGTTGAGAATCGCATTCTTTAAAGCCAGATTCAGTGTTCTCCCCTCTGCACTACTCCAAGGTAGATACAACAAAGTCCCCACAGCTGAGTGTATCTGCCCATGCGATGAAGAGGAAGTAGAAACCATTTTACATGTACTGCTACACTGTAATTTTATAGGGATATCAGGTCAACTTACATTTTGCCCCTAATAGAAAAACTCCCTGGGTATCCAGATAATTTTTACGTGAACTATCTACTTCAGGATTTAAAACCTTACATTATGTGTACAGTTGCCAAATTCTGTGTTGCTGCAGTGAAAATAAGACAAATCTAGACAAAGAAATAACTCCCTATTTTAAAAAGTACTTTTAAATTTGAAATATTTTAATTGATAAATTGTCAGGGGATATATATTTTTACTTTTATTTTATAAGTTCTTACCATATAATTTCTAATGTTTTAGGCTCACCCCATAAGGTAACAAATATATTAATACAGTAATAGCAGAGTGAATGCTGTATTATTATGTGTTATATTTTGTTAGTTTGTAGTTTATTATTGTATTTCCTGATTGTACTTGTTTTGTTTTTTTTTAATTTTGCTGGTCATTGACCGAATAAATAAACTTACTACTGACTATACTTTAGATTCCATATAATTTCTAAAGTGAGAAGAGTCTTAGCTGTTTTTAAGAAAAAAAGAAACAAAAACAGAAATGGGAGAGTATTTATTGCTGTTATGGTTTCATCATTCATTATTTGCGTATGCTACTTTCAAAATAATGGAAACTATAACAGTACCAAAAATAGTGGCAGTACAATTGATTTTTCCTGGCTGATGATTGGCATTAAGATACAGTTTTTAAGATTTCACTGAAAATTTTTCTAGAAAATGTATTGATTCTTAGTAACTAGAAGTCATTAAAATATATAGGTATGTCACATTCTAAGGTCTTATTCACACATAGCATTTTTCTCTGTATGTTTTTTATTTTATGTGCAGTAGTACACATGTACACGTTTTCCTTCCTTTTGAGGAAGGAAGAAAAAAACATTCAACTGTTTGCTGCCTGTATCCAGACAGCTAATACATTTTTGTTCATGTGCAGATGTAGTTAAAATCACTGAATTGCAATCAATGTTCATCATTATTACAGTGAAATATAGCCATACTGTTACTTGTTTCTGGACAGCAAACACTTTTAAATTTTATGTAAACATTTTAATTTTATGCATTTTAAACATTACAGTATTATGCAATATAAAACTGAAAGTTTGGGTGCATAATGTTACAAAGCAAATTTATTTTATGTTTTTAAAACTCTTTCATGTTAAATGATATTGATGCAAACCATTTTTGATTGATGTATAACATTCAGCGCTAACTTTGAATCAATAAGCACTCCGTACATTTATAAGTAAACCTTTGTTTATCTCGAATTTCATTTCAGGTATGTGTGATCAATAAAATGTGACAGTTAAGGGAAATCCAACAATTTTATTTTTTGGTTGGCAGAAATATTTGTTTTGAAAGAAGGATAGTAAAAAGGTATATATTCATTGTAGATAGACCTACAAAGTTTGACCTTGACATATTTTAGCAGATTCTGCATATTTGACAATACTCAGTATTGTCTGTTTTATTGTGGTAGAATGTTTCCAAAAGAAACGAAATGGAAAAAAAAAAGTTGCAAGGAGCACTTTGGTTAGACAAACATAAGTTTGTAATGACTATCAATCAATCAAATTTGTCACCTCCCATCTTCTCCGACCGGAGGGACTCTGGGCGGTTTACAATATAGAACAATAAATATATAATAAAATTTCAGTATAAAACACACTATAAAACAATTTCACAGAGCTACCAAATATAATAAAATCCAGATGGCTGTGGTCTCCTTCAGTCATTGCGTAGGATTGCTTTAAAACCCCTTTTTTGTTTGTTTATAGAAATGTATTAAATTATCTGATTGTAAGGAAGTTGTTTGTCTGTTTCTGGGTTTGTTTGAGATCCAGTGGTTCTCAGTTTCCCAGATTTCTGAGGACATCCAAATACTTTGGAAGGCATGATACTGTTTAGATCTTTAAAGATTCTTCATGATAAATGGGTTAAAAATACCAGACCAGCACAATAGCCATGATGAAGCTGATCACTTGATGAGAATTTACCTGATGAGATGGTGGCCTGAAGTTTTCTGTTTATAGTTATTTATTCACACTCCTTGTTCTTCACTTCTAGTCTTCCTTCTACTGAATATTGCTTTACTGTAGACATCCTAGACAGAGTTCTGTATTACTGATTGATTGATTGATTATTTATTTATTTATTGTTAAAATATTTCAGTTTCAAGGTGACAGACATCTTTGGCTTAATGCAGATGAGAGTTTTCATGAGCAAGCAAGTTTATGCCAGTAGAGAGGTAAAGTGATATCAAATATAATAGCTAATGAAGTCTCCATTGATAGTTCTAATGTAGTTAATAACTGCATATCTTGAATGCAAGTGAATGATACTACACTGCTGGGGGGTAAGTAAAATGTTGTGGGAATAGTGGAGACAGGTCTAAGATAGTTGTTAATCATTGCTGATATTCTGTGCTATTCATTCTGTGCATTTTTAATGTTGAGGAACCTAGCTTTGCTTTCCAGATGTAATTGATCTCACAGGGGATGACAAAGATGATCTACAGAGAGCTATTGCTCTCAGTTTGGAGGAATCAAACAGGACATTCAGGGAGACTGGAATAACAGATGAGGAACAGGCCATTAGCAGGTAAGTAAGTAAAATATATGAAAAGAAGGATTTTTTTAAAAAAAGAAAACAAATACATCTTCTTTGTTGTTTTACACAGATGTGATAACTTACCTGCTCTTTGGTCTTTTTTTAAAATTTGTTTTATTGCATTGTGCTCTAAATTCTGAAAATTCTAAAATTTATTCTCTAATATTTACATAGAAGTTGAAGTAAGCTAAGCTGTATTGGCATTAAAGTTTCTGGTTTTTCTACCTCATTAGCTATTGATTTCTCTTCCAAATCCTTGTATTTAGGTCAGACCTACCTTAATGTGGAGTTTTATGGATTTATGCTTTCTGAAAAAGTACACTGTCTGACATCACACATTGCACTAAGCCTGGTTTGTCAATGAAGCATGGTGGTTAGATTCATATTAGGCAAATCTGTAAAGTATGTTGTACAAGTCACAATTCATTGCCTTAAGATTTCCCAAAATCAACCTAAACAATCCACACTGTGTCTCACAACAATAAAATAATATTCAAGAGAAGTTAAATGAAAGGGAAAAAGGATTTGGGGAGTTTACTTTGTAGTTATAAAAGGTTTCTTCTGTAATGTAAAGAACATAAGCTAAGGTATTCTTGCACATTTCTACTAATTTGCTTTTAAAATCACAGCAGGTCAGATAGCAAAACTGTATTTATTCTCCTTTAAGAATATGCAAAATGTGCCAATCCCAGAATAAACTCTCTTGGTGAAATCTGAAATATTCCATTTCCATTCAGATCATAACTGACTTCTTCTGGACTATCCAAGGGCCTTTTTACATACATATATGTACAAAAAACCTTGCTCAATATAACCCATAATGGTCTAATATAGATAATTATTAAATAACCTATTGCTCAATTTATAATTTAGATTATGTAGAATGGGGGAAATCAGGAAGAGTCTGATAGTACCTTTTCTGACTAACAAACTTTATTAAAAGACATAAGCATGTCTTGGTAAAGATATGTGAAGATATATATCCAAATTGTTAGACTTTTTTTCTAATTATTTCATTTGTTTTCTAAGAGTTCTAGAAGCCAGCATAGCAGAAAACAAAGCAAGTCTGAAAAGAACCCATCCAGAAGTCTGGAGTGATTCTCCAAATCCATATGATAGAAAACGACAAGATATTTGTCCAGTGGGATTAAAAAATGTTGGTAACACATGTTGGTTCAGTGCCGTTATACAGGTAATATATGTATTCACTTATTTATTGTTAAACTGTTGTATTTCATAATGAAGAGTAAGTATTTGAAATGCACAAAGATACCGATATGCAGAAATGAATATAAAAAGCTCCCCCTCGGATAGTGTTATGTACACCTATTTTTATTTTTTAAGACACTGAAGAATTGGGTTATTAAATCAAAATTATTTGATAATAAGTGATGCAATACATTCTGTTTAGCAAGATTGTATTTTGTTGGGGAAAGGATCAGACCAGAAACTATATTAAGGCTTTGCTTCAATAATCAGTTTAGAGTTTACATGCATCATTATCATGCTAAACTGAACAACTCTAATGCTATAGCCAGTTATTTTGGACATGTATCAAAGGTTTTGGTATTTGGGAGTGAACCATGAGATCACTGGAAATAATAACTTTGGTATTTCCTGGTTTTGAACTCTAAGCTACTAGAAAATAAAATAGTAAAAGATATTAAGTCCTGTTTTAGAGTCATAATATCATGGTTTATAATTGCTGTGAGCTTTTTGGGGAACATCCTTTAATATGTAATACAGCATAAAATATATATTCCATGATTACAGCTATACTCAAGTAATTTAAGGAGCTGTATTTCTTGCAGACAATAAACTTGTGGCTTTCTGTAGGTGATTCCTGACTATATGAATGGTTGCTCTGTGAAATATATTTAAAAGTCTTGCCTAAATTCAAGAAGTAGCAGCTTCAGTCATTCTGTGATACAAATACAGCATGCATGTATGTGTCAGCTGAAGTATACCCTTGGCTATAAATAATAGTGTGCTCATTTTCCCCATATGAAGCCCAAACTTTTTTCTTGTGATGGTATTATCTTTTATTTGTCTATTAATTCAGATTTATTATAGCCACCCAACTCCAGTGGACTCTGTCATTTTGATGACTCTGTTATCTTGTCATGTAGAGAACAAGGCACAATATTTTTAAAGCTTATATGACATCTTGTAGCTAAGAAGTAGAAACTGAATTGGAGGCTTGAAAAGATGTCTTTAGTTTTTAAATATACTGAGAACTAATATTTAACTTAAACCTGGTAGAAAGTTTATAGCAGTTATTGTTCAGCACCACATGGTAAAAAATAGAATAATAATAATAATCTCAAAAATTGATATTTTAAAGAAGTATATTAGTATTGCAATTTTGTGGTAATAAAAATACATACGCATAGGTTTGTTTCTTCATTTTTATTTGCCAAGCATAGTGGGCTAATGTTTCAGCTAAGTATCCTAATTTACTTCATGTGTGATAAATTTGGACATTACCTACTATAGTATTTATTTAACAGAAGATTGATAGACTCCTTAGGTTGCATCAACTGTGTGACAATATTTCATGTTTTCCTTGGGTCTCTTGAAATCTGACACATTGTAGTAGAGTTCAGCAATGTGTAACATTACCTTTATTAATCAGTGAGTTGCTGTGTGGAACAGTACTAAAATTAAAACAAAAATCATATTCTACAGATGAAGATTTCCCTTAGGAAACATGGCTTAATGGAATATTAGTTGCATTGGCATGTGCTTATATGAATCATGTCCTTTTTTTTTTACCATTGTAACATGAGCCAAAAATTTATTTTTGTTCAACACTAGGTTCATGTGTGCCAGATAACCAAAGTTACTTTCAACATTCTGTTATACCATGTGGCAGCACAAATCTGTGAATCTATATCTCTTCCTGAAGACTTAATTCCATGTGATTCTATACAAATTTTATAGCTGACTAAAGCTTAGAACTTAGGTATCTATATCTAACTTTATCTAATTTTGTTATATATTTATAAATCAGTGTTTAATCTGAGGATAAGATTTTTTCAAAGATTATATTAAAAACTGTTTTAAATTCCCATCTTTGTACAGTCACTGCCTTTTTTGTCCCTCATAATTATGTAGCCAACAAGAATAACTCCTCTTTCTTGACAACAGATAACATTTGGCATCAATCTCAGTTTCTTAACCTTTTTCCCTCTTTTCATTCCTTTCTCTTACATTTAATGCAGGAAAATGTTGTAAAGAATATTTTTAAAAGTACCATATCATATTTTTTGGGGGTAAAAAGCTTATTGATGGACAATTAAAAGTGCAAATATGCTCATTATATGTCACTTGTCCTTTTTGAATGCTTTCCTCTGCCAGTTCAATTTTAATTTGTTAAGCATCCACAGAAGAGATTCTTTAGTAACCAAATGTATTTCCAGCAACACTTTATTGAAAATATTACAGTGACAAAAATGGATTCCTAATTTGTTCTTACATTCAGGCTTTTCTATTGGTAAATTACTTATGTGATTGATATGAATAAAATAGTTAAATGAATTATTTTCATGTATCTGGATATCTATTTGGATTCTATATGTATAGATATGTAAGGTTCTATATGTGTAACTATGTAAGGTTAGCATACTGGATTTTGTGTCCATTGTCCTTCTGAATCCACTCATTTATTCCTTTCCTCAAAAAAAAAAGCAGGAAAGGCAGAACCATTGACAGTACATAATATTTCTTTGTCTGCTTTTTCTGAAATACAAGCTGTGGCTTTCATGTAGACCCCAGTTAGCTCAAAAATGTTGGAAGCTCACATTGTGTACAGGTAACCCTCAAGTTACAACTGCAATTGGGACCAGAATTGCTGTTGCTAAGCAGTGCAGTTGTAAAGCATGATGTCACATGACTGCATTACTTAGTGATGGCAATCCAGGCAGTCCTAGTTGTTGTCATAACCCCAGACATGTAGATTGTTAAGCAGGAAGCTGGGAAACAGAGTCCCAGGTAAAGACTGTGGGGTGCCACAGAGGGGTGGGGGAGGCCCAGTGCAGGCCAGAAACAAGTTGGGGACGGGGTGCTGTGGTGCAGCACGAGTACAGGAAGGCTGGGGAAACAGCGTGTGGGGTACAGGCGAGCGCAGGGAGACTGGGAAAGGAGGTGCAGGGTGCATGCGTGCAAGTGCAGGAAAGCCAGGGAAAAAGAGTGTAGGGTGCTTGTGAGCACAGGGAGGCCAGGGAAAGAGAGAACAGGGTGTGTGTGTGCAAGGACAGGTAGGCCAGGGAAAGGGTGCGGGGTACGTGCTTGTGAGCGAAGAAAGGCTAGAGGTGGTAGACTTACCCAAGCGACTTAAAACCTTCCCTGCTGGCTTCCCCATTGACTTTGCTTGTGGGAAGCCAGCAGGGAAAGTCGCAAATGGCAATCACATGACCGCAGGATGCTGCAACCAGTCAAAAGTGTGAGCTGGTTATTTTGTTCACATGACCACAGGGGTGCTGCATCAGCCAGAACTCAAGGACCAGTTGTTACTCCCTTCGTTCAGTGCTGTCATAACTTTGAATGGTTGCTGAATGAATGGTCGTAACTTGAGGACTACCTATATTACATTAGAAGAGTAGAAATAATAAATTTATCTCTATATTTGAAGTGGTTTTTAATACCTATGCCACTTCATTCTAATGCATTTTTTCATGATCTGAGTTGAATTTACTGAATCTTGCTTCCAAGTAAAACATGCAGAGTTGTTACCTATTTGTAAGTATGTTTTCTCAAGTCACATGTGTTGAATATAATTTAGAAAAACGTGTTCATATTTGGAATATGGTCAATCAATAAAGTCTCCTTGGATGATCTCCACTCTAAGTACTAATCAGATTCTACCTGGTTTAGTTTTTTGAAATAAACTAAGGTAAGCTAGGTGCTGCTTATAATGCAATCCTATAGTTACACTTATACATAGGACAACTTTAAATATATCTTCTCACTTTAATTCAATGGGACTTACTTCCAAATAATCGCAACTATTTATTTATTGGAGTTTATAGGCAATTCCCATCAGAAGGACTCTGAGCATCTTAACATTCCCTTTTCTCTGTAAGAGAATTAAAATAGTAAAACTGTAACAAAAGGGTAAACTAATAATAATTAAACAGATTTAATGGCTACCAAGGAATCAGAAACATCCAAATATAATTCAGGGTAGGGGTCCCCAACTCATACAAGATCCCCCCCCCCACAATTCAAAATAACTTTGTTGGTTATAATTAAGATTTTAAAAATAAAAATATGTTGGAATAGTGATTAGATTTATCATACATTTTAATGGGCTTTCAAGCAAGCATAAAATACATCTGTTCAGTCTTCTATCTCGGACTTTAGAATATGCATGGGCATCCATATAGCACCTGTTGGAAACTTCAACATCTTGTCCTGGGATCACATGGCTGCCTTTTGAACTACAGTGTGAATAAATGCTAAGCAGTTCGTTCTTTGTCAGCTTGAATTTTTCAGATATTTTTTTTTTTTTAAAAATAAGAAGCATCACATGTGGCCTATACCAAGAACCAATTCTTTGCTTTTCAGGTTTTTTTAAGATTATATGCAACACATTTTCTAGGTATTTTACCTAAATCTATATTTCCTTTTTTTCAGTCATTATTTAACCTGCTAGAATTTCGAAGGCTAGTCTTGAATTACAATCTACCGGCAAGTGCTCAAGATCTTCCCCGAAACCAAAAGGTATAATTGGAAGACTATAGATTGACAATTGAATAACACACTGTGTGGCAGTAGGCAGTTGCAGTGTATTGTCAGATTTATTGTGTAGTATTGACAAGAAAAGTAATACCTTAGAGTACTCTTCTGATAATATTTCTATTGTATATAGGTATGTACGTATGCATATATGTATATATGTAAATAATATTTTGAAGAGATAGGAAGAGGTGATAATGTGCTAGCTGGGAAGTTTACAAAAGATTTTACAGCACTTTAAAGGCTAACAAGATAACACTGCAAGTAGTCCTCACAATGACCCTAATTGGGATTGGAATTTCTGCCACTAAGCGAAGCGGTTGTTAGGCAAAACATCACATGACTATATCACTTAGCAACGGCAGTTCCAGTAGTCCTGGTTGCAGTCATTAGGCGAGGACCTCATGCTTCTGCCCTGCTCAGCTTGCCTCCGCTTCAACTTCCCTCACCCACCTCTCTCTCCCCATCTCTGCCCTTTAGGCTGCCCTGCACTCTGCCACTGCCTTCCTCTGCTGCCCTCCCGCCACCCCAGCTGACCTTCGCCATCTTCTTCCTCCCAGTGCTGATGACACCTCCATGTGAAGGGCCAGCAGCTGCCTTGGCCAGGCATGTCTTGTCAGGAGGAGGAAGAAGATGGCAATGGTCAGCTGGGGGAGTAAAAATGTCAGCAGGGGTAAGCAGTAGTGGAGTGCAGGGCAGCCAAAAGGGCACAGATGTGGGGGAGATAGGAGGGGGGAGTTGAAGCGCATGCTGCAATCGTAAATGTGGCTGGGCTGCCAAGTGCCCAAAATATTGATCATAGCAGGGTGCTGCAACAGCTGTAACTTTGAGGACCACTTGTAACTATCATTTGTTCAGCGCTGTTGTAACTTCGCACAGTCGCTGAATGAATTTTCATTAAGTGAGGACTACCTGTCTCTCAGTTGGGACCATCTGCAGCATGCCAGATACCTTGACTGTACGTCAGTGTTAGTTTTATAGTTGTTTATTTAGAGTAACGCTAATGAGAGAAACAATTTGTTTCCGTTTTCTCCCAGAGATTTCCAATGTGAAATTACTGCTGATCTAAAAACAACAACAACTAAGATAATAGTAGATGTATAACTAGCAAGCTATTAAAATGGTAGTCCAGAGATAATTAATGGAAACACAAAGTTTTACTGTAAAGCAAGGGACTACAACTTTGAATTAATCTGTAATAAGAAATTGATTTTGGGTGTTCTTTTTGCTGGCTTTTAACTTCTTTATAGCTTATTGCTGATTGTTAGCTTTTGTCAGTGACCTGGAGTATAAAGGCAGGGATAGACAAATAATAAATGAATAATAGTTTGCTGATCAATAAGCTAATCAAGCTTGTTGATTTTTTTTTTTATGTAGAAAAGAAATAATGGTTTACTCTAAAATATATAGCTGTATTGGATTTTGGTAATATTCATTATCATATTAGTGAAGAGAACATATTTAGCCTTTTTGAAGAGAGTGGAATAATTGATTTATAGCAGTACTTCTTACAGTTTCATAAAAATACAAAATTCATTATTTATAACTATTTCAAATGCAGGAACATAGAAATTTACCTTTTATGCGTGAATTAAGATACCTATTTGCACTTCTTGTTGGCTCGAAAAGAAAATATGTTGACCCATCAAGAGCTGTTGAAATTCTTAAAGATGCATTTAAATCAAATGATTCTCAGCAGGTAATTTAAGTGCTTTCTATCTTACTTTAAATAGAAATAGCAATCAAAAATATGGTTGAGGAAATGATAACAAATAAAAAATTACCAAAAATACTTTTAGCTCATGAGAGTCTCAGACAGGTTTTTTTTAATGTATCAGTTAATTATTAATGCAACTAATGAGGGATTTCGCTAAGATAATTGTCAGTTTGTCCAGAAATTAATAAATTTGTGAATGTGTTCATTTTCATTTTGTGGGGTGATTTTCTTCTTTTCTTTTAGATAGAACCACAGAGGTAGAAAGCTATATAGGCTGCCAAGTCCACCATCTTATTCCTTATAGGACTCTAAGTTCAAATTAAAGCATCCAGAACAGCATCCAATAAGTGGGAGAAGAGTATCTGTCTCAAATACTGAGTAGTTCCAAGATTTTTATTTTTATTCTGTCTTGTAGGATAATATCTATACTGTTAAATTCATCAAATCTGCAGATTTGATAAATTTTCCTTCTATCATTTTTCCAGATCATTAATAGAAATGTTGATAAGTACATAAAGTACTCATCTAGGACTGAACTTTGTGGCACCCAACTAGTTACATGTCTCAAATTTAATAAGGAATGATTGATGAACGTTTTCTGTGTGCGATTCGAATCAGTTATATTGTCATGTCAACCAGCCACGTTTAAATAGTTTTGTAATCAGAATATTGTGGGGTACTTTATTAGATTCTTTGCTGAAATCAATATATATTAAACCTATAGCGCTACTGTAATCTATTAACTTGCCCAATTAAAAAGAGACTAGTTTATTCTATCAGGAATTGTTTATGACATGTTAATGCTTTGTTTCCATGGTGCTTACAGATCTATATCTTTATGATCTGCTCTTGAGTCTTCTCAGCGGTCTGTGTCTTTCCTTAAAGATAGAAAAAATACTTGGTTTTCGGTCATTGGGCACTTTGCTTTTCTTCCAGATTTCCCAAAGATGATAAATAAAATTTCAACCATATCAAGAACACATTCCTTCAGTATTCTGGGATGCAGCTGAATATTAGCTTTCTTTATTTTAAACCTGTGTGAAAATGTACTTTTGGTTGTTCTTAGCATTTTGTTTGTGAACTTAGCTTAGCATCCTTTGGAGATGTTTTCATGCTCTAGGTTTTCCAGTACAGCTGGAAAAATGAGCTACCTGGTGTATTGTTCCTTGGTAATCTACCTTGTTCTACCTCTTGAATTCCTGAATGTTCTGAAGACAAGAATCTGTATTTTTTTCTATCTTCATGTAATCTTTTTGCTCAATCACATTTAATTCTGCTACTGACTTCCTCTTTTTTTCCCCTCCTCATTGGAATTGTTTGTAATTGTGCGTCTAATAGCTCCTGTTTTAGCAACTTCTACCTGCATTCAGTGCTGTTTCTTGTTAACTACTCTTGCTATGGAATCTTACTTAAATAAGTTAAAGGTTGATTAAAATACAATTTCCTGAAATCAACGATGTGTGTTCAACTATACTAGGCTTTAGCTTCCTTTAAAATTCTAGCATTTTATGCTAGCGTTCTTGTTACTTGCAATGAACTTGATCTTTCATACTGGTTACAGTCAAGTAAAGAATAGCTGACCTTCTTGGCTTTTTCCATCTCTGTTAGAGAAAATCGTTTGCATTTTCTGGAAGGACAGTACTCGTAGATTACAGATACATCCCCCATCACTATTACTTTATGTCTTTTTGAAAAATGTGTAGTTGCTTATGGAAGACTACAGATTTCCTTAGTTGAGTGAGTGTTAGTAAATTCCATCAAGACTTTGTTTATTCTTCCATTTTTTAAAAAAATCCAGATTTATCTCCAAAGTCATTCATATAGTTTTCTGAGCATACATGGATATTTTTAGGATGTAGGTAACTCCTCCCTTTCTGATGCTTCTGTTCCTTTTAACGAATTGTGTCCTTCACTTGCTGTAACCCATGGGAGTCTTCCAAGCAGTTTTTAGTTATGTTAAATCATACTGCCTTTCTGTACTATGAGCTCATATTCATCTTTCTTATTTCCTAGACTCTGGGCAATTAGTATATATTCAACAAAGGCTATGAATTTTGTAGGCCCATATTTTTCCTTATTTTTGGTTTAATGGGTTTGTCCTAATGGAAGAACATGCTTACTTCCTTGGACAGAGCATAAATCTTTGTCCTTATTGCATGGGATGATCCTCAATGCAATAACAAGATACAATTCAGAGTTTATCTTTCTGCAAAAGACCATTTTACCAATCCTTTTGAGGTATAATCCATTTTATGCCATCAATCCTTCCTACACATTTCTTTGGATGATAGGCCATGATTGAAAAACCAAATCTCTCTTATCCACATCCTTTCTGAAGCTAGTAGTTATATTCTATTTCCAGTCCTTTTCATGGACCTAAATTATGGAGGAGAACCATAGCTGAAGCTTCAGGATTTTACTTTCTAGATATTTCAAGTTACTGTGATGTGAGTGTGGCTACTTTAAACAGTATGTAATGGTTGGTGAGAATGTCCTTGAGACAGAGGAGGAGAAGGAGGAGGAGCTGAAGACTAGGCAACAATCAGATAAGAGGCAGCTTAGCTCTAAGAAGGAATGGGGTGTGGCAAACATCTCAGAAGGGACCCTCTGTAGTTTCTTGGACTGTAAAGGCAAGGGGTGAAATGAACGTGAGATGCTTTCAGACTTGAATGATTATGTTACTTGCAATCTTACAATAAAGAAGCACTCCTGCTTGCCACTTCTTGTCTGGACTACTACCTTGAAGGGCTGACATCAACAGTACCATTCCTTCTGTGGATAAGCTGCCTCTTATCTCACTGTTGCCTTGTCTGCAGCTCCTCCTCCTGTCTCTCAAGGACATTCTCACAGACCATTACACAGTATCATTTTTGCCCAAATGTATTTGCAACAGTGACAATCATCAGTCGATTTAATACTTCTGTCATTTCCCTAATATTTGCTTTTGATAAAGAGGTCCCTTCACCTAACGGCCTAACCACCACACATTTCTGCTCCTCATACCAGTGAGTCACCAGTCACCATAACTTTGTATTCATTCAGGGCTCAGCTACATTCTCTGTTTTGCAAATTCTACTCTGTCTCCTGTAATTTTTATTTTTTTCTCTTAACGGCTTGAAGTCTTTCTCTTCCATGAGGTGCAGAAGATCTTATTGTCTTGTTTCTGATTGTTGCTCTTGTCTCCTGGGCTTGTATTTTCACTTTATGCTCTTCCTTGTAGAGATTTGTTTCATCTTTCAGCTCTTGGTCTAGTAGAATATAATCCACTTTAATGAGTTGGCCACTTAGTGCTCCATTCATTGTACTTTTTCTTCAAGTAATGTGTGTGCTACAAATATATGCCAAGCTATTTTGGGACAGTTGTAGAAATATGCCATGAGCATTGCATATCATGACTGTAGTCATTTTTGTTCATCTGAATTTCTATTTCTTTCTTCATTGCCACCAATGAAAACACTTTTATTTATACTTTATTAATCCAATTTCAGACTAGGAAATATATTAGGAACTCCCCAGTGAACTCCAATGCCAAACCTTTGTTAGTTCCCCAATGGCAAAATCCTGTTAGTTTTTCATGTTTGTTTACTATAGTGCCTTTTGCACTGCCAAATCTTGCACATTCTTTCCAGGGATTTTTCCTATATTTATTCTTCTATATCTGTGTTTGTTGATTCTTTCTCAACAGCAAGATGTCAGTGAATTCACACATAAGTTGTTGGATTGGTTGGAAGATGCCTTTCAAATCCAGGCTGAAGAGGAACAGTAAGTAACTCTTGTAATAACCTAAAGGCTAATTTATGATTGAGTGTCTTTTAATGTATCATCCACTCAGTGTTTAATGTCAGAAATCTCATGTAGTCCTACAAGTAGTCCTCGCTTAATGACCACAGTTGGGACCGAAATTTCGGTTGCTAAGCAAAGAGATAATTAAGCGAATCCGACCCAATGTTATGACCTTTTTGTGGCGGCCATTAAGTGAATCATCATGGGCATTAAGCAAACCATGTGGTCGTTAAGTGAATCACATAGTTTCCCATTGATTTTGCTTGCCAGAAGATGTCCGAGGAGGTCGAAAATGGCGATCGCGTGACCACGAGACACTGCAGTGGTCATAAATGCAAAACAGTTGCCAAGCGCCCAAATCGTGATCACATGACCTCAGGTATGCTGGTCCTCACACTCGTAGGTGTGAGAACCAGTCGTAGGTCGGTTTTTTCAGCACCATTGTAAGTTGGAACCATCACTAAACGAATGGTTGTTAAGCAAGCACTACCTGTATTCTTGTAATCCTATTATGACAGTGAAATACAATACAATACAATATTTTAAAATAAGAGTAGTTTAGATGAAAAATGTTAGTGGTACAGTCATGTAACATCAACTGTGAGAAGAGTGAAGCAGGCATATGTACCACCATATTCTTGTCCTAGATTGCCTGGATTGCTGTCTCTTCTTCCAGAGTATTGTGAAAGGAGTAGACGATACATTGTGCAGTTATTTCTAGATCAGCTTAGGAGTAGTATATTCTTGCTTCACTTTATCAAATGTATTATAAATACCACTTTCCATATGTAGGGAAATTATTTGGCCTACTTGAAGTGAAATAGTTTACAGAAATTAATATTTGAATACAGTTGGAAACCACTTCATGGATTCTGGTTGAAAATCTGGATACTAATTTCATGATGATGATGATGATGATGATGAAATTATCCTCAAATTAATTAAAATTGGCTACAATAAGTTATGAATATAATAGATTAAAGATAGTTCCATTGAATGCAGATGTTCATGTGCAACCATTTGATTAACATATAAGGAAAATATGTTTACTTCAAGGCAAAATTTGTACTTACTTTTTAACCAAGATATTGTATCTTTAGGAATGGAGAGAAGCCAAAGAACCCAATGGTAGAGCTGTTTTACGGACGATTTTTAGCAGCTGGATTTCTTGAAGGTACTACTGTTGAGTAGGCATATATTTGTAGTTCAATTCTCTTATTAACATTTTAATGCTCTTTGCATGGAACAGTGCCTTTTAGCACATAGCTCAACTGAACAAAACATCTGTTGTTCAAGAGCAAAAGAACATTATTGGATAGTTTAAGAGTTAAATCTGGAGTGGGCGACCTGCCATTCCATGATCCTCAAGCCTCCTCTGATCATGTTACCAAATTTCATAAATGCAGTTGCTAAAGAACTGGAAGTAGAGTGTTTGTCATTGTTAAGCAAGAAGCACCTAAAATCTTAACCTAAGCCCTAAAGTAGCCTTAAGATGGTTTTAGAAAGGATTCCTCCCCCCAACCCACATGAAAAGGTCCCACTTAACTTTTTATTATAGAATGTGCAGAAACATATATTTGCCCAGTTTGTACATTCTGAGAATTTTTGTTTGGGAGGGAGGATGGAGTCCAACATTTAATTAAAATTTCCACATGTCACATACAGTGGTTCACTTGCAGCAGACATTTGAAATCATGTTTAATAGATCAGTTGGGCCATGTTTAAAAACAACTTTACAGTTCAGAAGTAGTGTTGACTTTGTATGTTTCCTGTTGAAATCTTATACCTCCCTCTTCTGATAAGGGAAGAAATTTGAAAATACAGAGATGTTTGGCCAGTATCCACTTCAAGTTAATGGCTTCAAAGATCTTCATGAGTGCCTAGAAGCTGCCATGGTTGAGGGGGAAATTGAATCCTTACACTCAGAAAATTCTGGGAAATCTGGCCAGGAGGTGAGTGTTATCAGACATGTGGCAATACCAATAATAACATCAATAATACCTGTCCATGATGCTAACCAAGTTTAAAATATAGATGACACCAATGCAAAATATTTTGGCAAGTCATTTATTTACCTAAGCAACGAAGAGCTTAATATAATTTATGTGTATTTGGACCACAACCAATTCTGAAATTTCTGTTTGGAGAATGTAAGTCGGTAACATGAGATGTGAAAGCAAGGTTCTTTTATCTCCTTTATCCTCAGTTGTTCCAGCAAGCTGATAGAAAGTGATCACTGAACCAAAATTTCACACAAAGAAAATAAAAACAGTATCTGAACGACAAGCATACTGATGACATTAGAGAAAAACACTGAAATCATGATATAAAACCATTCATACAATTCATAAATAAATTGTAATATTAAAAAAATCAGATGAAAGTTGTATAATTTTAATGATTAAATTCAAATTACTTGATTCAAATTAATTCAAATTAAATTCAAATAAATGGTAAATCAAAAATCAAACTAGTCAAAACATAATCAGTGGCAAAGTTAGATTAATTTATATACAGCATACAATATTTAAATATTTAAAATTAAAGCCGCCCAGAGTCGTGTACGAGATGGGTGGCAGAGAAATTTGATGGATGGATGGATGGATGGATGGATAGATAAATTTTATTCTTCCTATTCCCACTGTGAGCATTTTTTTTTTTTTTGGTGCCTTCAAGTTATGTTTGGCAATTGCCTAGAGACGTCCATGCAGTTTTCTGGGCAACAGGTAGTTTGCCATTGCTTTCTTCCTAGGGCTGAGATAGGGTGACTGGCCCAAAGTTACCCAGCTGGTTTTATTCATAAGGCAGGACTGGAACTCACAGTCTTCTGGTTTCTAGCCGGATGCCTTTAACCCCTACATCCAACTTGCTCTTATAAGCATACTTAAACATAAATATTTAAGCATAAAGGAAAATACTGTATTTCCACTGTAGTGGTGATTGAAAACTCCTAGATGGCTTTTAAATTTAGAGAAAAGTGCAGAGAAAGTTAAGAAAGGTGAGGCATTCTAAAGAGGAAGAATATTTTATCAGCTAAGGAAAATCAAAGAATAGAATGACCTGACATTTTGGAACAGAGACTAAAGGCCTAATGTTATAAGGAATTCAGCAGCTTGGTCCCTGACATATAAGAAGCTCCCCATTTTTCTAGATCAGCATTTGTCATATTTCATATTCTGGCCACTTTGCTTCTTATGTCACTCCCAATTTTCATTGGTTGCTATTTGTTTGGATTCTCATTGTCTGTTCATTACATCACTGGTTCTATTAATTAAAACTGGTATTACCTTGGTGGATTGTTAAACCAGTTTTTTTAATTCTGTTTTTGTTAATGGGATTTGCTTGCATTGTGACTCCCTTATCAGTAACCAAGTAATAAATTAGTCCACTCAAAATGTTCTCTGCTTAGTTCCCCAAACCACCTTATTCTTGTGTTCATCCAGAGCTTCAGAAACCTTTTTAAGAATAATCAGTTTTATTATGGCATTTATCCAGCAAATCTCTTAATATTAAAAATTAGAAAATAAAGCTGAAATAATTCTATATTATTTTCATATTTTATTTCCAAATTAGAAATAAAACACAAATAATCTATTCATAAAGCAATATGATAGTGTAAATTAACATATATTCATTGTACCAATACATAGTAATGTTAATAAAAGCTAGTAACAAAGTTACTGTCTAAGTTAACAAATCTACATTAAATCTCACTTTTGTATCTGTGTTTTTCCATATCAGATTGCTCCATTATAACATAGTTGTCTATATATTATGTCTCACAACAGTTACATAAAAATTAAAGTATTTAAGAAATTCTTAACATTATTTGTATTTTTTTTAGTTTTATAAATTTCAGTAGTTTTAAAAGTTCCGTACTTCGTAAACAAATGGGCCAAGATACATTTAATTGTTGTAATTATGAGGAACCACAAATACACTACTTTTTCAGATTTGAAGTAGCTTCTCACAATGTGTGGTATCTTTGTGATTTATTGTTCCTTAAAGCGTACCATGAATTTTGGTTGTATGTAAGTCTCAGCTGACTTGAGAGAAAAGCCCAGAAAATACTTTATATAACAATGTTTGATTCAGTCCATTGCTCTTCAGAGGAAGTTTTTCAGATCATTTAAATAATATTTAGTTCAAGCCATTTAGATAAGCAATCTTACCTAGTCCAGGGTTGACCTTGTTCAGGTTCTGTCATTCATTAGACCTAATTCCTTGTACACAGCATATTTAAAGCATGAATGTGGTATGGTTTCATTTGACCTATATCTGAATACACCCTATCATTGTTCCACGTTTGTTCTGCACAGCAGCAAAAAACAAAAACAAAAACCAAATTAAGAAACTTAGGTTTTTTTTAAAATATTATTTTTAACATAAATAAAAAATGAAGTATTGGGGTTTTTTTGCTTGAAATGTTTATGCATAGTCTTTCTTAAAGCTATTATGAAGTGGGCAAAATAATATTCTCAAGAAGAACAAAATGGTAAGAGATTGTATTAAGCTTGTAAGAATTGTCTGCCCTTTAGCTTCCTTAAAGCTTTTTTTTTGTTAATTTCAGCAGAATGAATTGATAAAAATTAATTATATCATCCTATTTTGAGTGTTCTGTCTTTCAGATTAATTAAGTGTTGATGGGCAATTACACAAGGTTCACACAAAAAGATATTAAACAAGCAAGCCAGCCTTCAATACATTAATGTGGGGTATTCCCCACAGTCTTCATTGCAGTGAATTTCCATGTCTATATATTTACAGTGGTGCTTAAAAGTTTGTGAACCTTTTTGAATTTTCAATATTTCTCCTTAAATATGACCTATGATCTGTTCTCCACACACAAACATTATACTTGTTCATTTATTTATTGAGGAAAATATGTACAAATATGTAGCTTTGGATCATTTTCCTCAAATAAATGAACAAATAATGAGTGTTTAACTCATTTGTTTAACTGAGTTCTCTTTATCTAATTTTAGGACTTGTGTGGAAAACAGATAATGTTTTAGGTCATATTTATGCAGAAATATTGAAAATTGTGTTGGGGCAATAATAACCTCATGGAAATTTATAAAAAAATATAGTGAGGTGCCATATTTTACTTTCAACTACATAGACCAAGAACAGTAAAAAAGGAGACCAAATCTGAGAGTTGAGCAAAATGTACATAGAGATATTCTAGGAATTCATGTAATTTATTATATCATTCTGAGTAATGCAAATTTTCAAGTTTTAAATGTACCCAATAAGTCAGAATGTTTTCTTGTTCTTCACTGTTTATGTAGATAGAGTGTCTTAAAGTGTCATCTTCAGGACAGGTTTGTTACTAGAACCAAGATAAAAAACCAGGTTGCTCAGGTAGGAATGCATTAATAATATGAATAATACTGGACTTCAGAAGACTCCCCACTCTTTACTGTCACATTTAACAATTGTATGAAAACATAGATCCAGGTCTGTTTGGTTGGAATTTATAACGTTTTTCAAGCATTTCCTTTGGAAGATGATGGTTTCATGTCCTTGTCTGTATATGAGTGACCATTATGTGCACTTTTGTAATATATGGAATATAATGTCAGAACCTTAAAAATATAGATATTTGTCTTAACAAATTGGCAGCCGTACCATGAGGAAAAATTTCATGTCTGAACAGATATGGAAATGCCTCATACCTGTAATATCCAAAACCAGTTTTTTGGATCTTTCAACTAGGACAAGTGAAAATGTTCACTTTTTAATAACAGTTTAAACATCTTTTAGGGGCCACCTTTCCATTCTGCCTTAGCTACTTAGAGGAAATATGTGCATACATTTGATAGTGAGTTTCTTTTTGAATAGCAGTTTCTCAAATGTGTCTAAAGATCTCTCCACAACTATTGGGCTTTCTTTGTAGTTAACATTTTTCCCATTTTTTTTGTCCTGGTCTTCTCTAAGGTTCTAGGACAACACCTTTACTAAAGAGTTTCTCAGTGCAATTACACCATCCAAAATTCAGCCTAGTGAGTTGGAATAAAGAGAACAGATCTGTTCATTTTCTAGAAAAGCAGACACTGCAAAATTGAAATTTTATGCATCTGACACATTTTGATATAATGTTCCAAGGTCAGTAAATTAGATTAAATATATGTCTAAAACAAAGAAAAAGTATGGAGTGCCTTTTCCGATTTTAACATGTTATTTTAGCGCTTTAATACATTTTTAACTTTGAACACAAGTCAGATTGCATAGTATCAATTCACAGAGCTGTCACTAGGGAGTGAATAAATAAATGATTTGTTGGTCATTATATAAAAATAGATTGCTCTAGAACCATCAATTATTAGTACACACAAGGTGCAGTCTTTTTTTAATGAAACCAATTTGATTAAATAAGAATATTAATCTGGTTACTGATAGTACCACTATGTTTGTAAAGTGATTGTAATAATATTTAACTTGAAAATTTATTAGAAGGAAACCTAAAAATAGATTTTGGTTTCAGAAAGTTGTGGAAGGTAAAACAACTTATGCCAATAGTGCTATTTTTAATATAATTGCAGTTTCAACATAGTACTTTGTATGAACTTCCTGAATAACATTATATAGTTGACTGGCATTTAGATTAAGACCTGGATCTCATTAACAATAGAAGCATTATTTGCAAGCAAATACGATTTCCTCCACTTTTTTTTTTTAAATGTGACATAGAATAGTATTGCCTAAGGATGACAGTTGTAGTTCAACACATCTGAAGGCACCAACTTGGGAAGACTGGATTGCACTGATCTATACATATGTTTATGTCTAAGGTGTTATTTTTTTTTTAATTCAATGTGATTAAAATTCATTTTTTCCTGTTATTTCTCCCAGCACTGGTTTACTGAGCTACCTCCTGTCTTGACCTTTGAGCTCTCAAGATTTGAATTCAATCAAGCTTTGGGAAGGCCAGAAAAGATACACAACAAATTAGAATTCCCTCCGGTTTTATACCTGGACAGGTACAGGACTTTATAGAACTTGATAGTAGGATAATATAATCTGGGATGTAATACTCAGAGAATAATAATCTGCTCATCAGCTTTTTTAGTTGCTACATTTTAATATAGTGTTGTGCCAAAATATATTTTGCATTGTTTTTCATTCATTCCCATTCACTCTTATAAAAAAGTGAATTTTAGTGCTTGAACGTCTGGCATCGCTTTTTCCATGTAGGGCTCTAATCTGCGTTGGATGATCCTAAGCAGCATTTTGCTAGCATGTGAAATAAAGATATTGTATAATGGTTCGCACACTTCATTAAGTCTCTTCTTCTTTTTTTTTTTGGTATTGGAATGTAGATTGACCTTTTCCAATCAGTTGCCATTGTGTCATTCTCTAGATTTGCTGATATAGCTTAGTTAGAACCTTGTTTGATTTTTCTTCTGTCGCTTGCCATATTTCAATGGGTATTACATCAGTTCCTGTAGCCTTTCAACTTGGTAATGAGCAGAGTGATAATTTAACTTCATCTAGTACTAGAGGTTCTTGCAAATAGGGAATATCTTCTAAAGTGTCTTGGATGTTGCCATCTCTACTGTACAGTGTTTCAGTATACTCCTTCCATCTTAGTTTGATCTCCTTTAAATAGGTTACTATCTGTCCATTGGCATTCTTTCATATACCAATTTGAGGTTGGAACATCTTTCTGAGTTTAGAGACCTTTTGAGAGACTTTCCTTTTTTTCCATGTCTGTTTCCATCTTCATTGTCTTTGTACATGTTGTAATACTGCTTCTTGTCTTTTCTAACAGCTCTTTGAAACTCTTTATTAAGTTCCTTTCTGAGATTTTTCTCCTTTCTTGGCTTCGGCTTCTCTTCTCTTCTTGGCAATTTCCACGGTTTGTTCTGACATCCAGTTTGCTTTCTTCTCTTTCTTCATTCTTAGCAGTCTCTTTTCATATTCATCCTTACTGACTTCTTTAAGTTCATTCCGTAATTCCTTTGGTTGTTTATCAATGAGGTTCAGGTCTCTGAAGCAATTCCTGATGTTCTCCCTGACAATGGTGGGTATATGTTCAAGATCATATTGTGGAAACTGACTGGCTTTCTTCTTTTTTTTTTTTTCTTTAGCTTAATTTGCAACTTGCACATGAGCAGTTTGTGATCTGTTCCATAATCAGCACCTGGCCATGTCTTTGATCCTATAACTGAGCTTCTCTGCCTCTTTTTTAGCAATAATATAGTCAATTTGTTTTCTGTATATGCCATCTGGTGATGTCCATGTATAGAGGCATTTTTTGGTTGTTTGAAGATAATATTAGCTATGAAGAAATTATTGGAGTGGGAGAAATTGATAACTTGTTCTCCTGCTTCATTTCAGTTTCCTAAGCCCTACAGTCCAACTACATTTTCCTCTTTAACATTTCCAACTTCGGCATTCCAGTCTCCAGTCACAACCAGCACATTTTGCTTGCATGTTCTCTTGATTTCAAATTGAACTTGATCATAAGACTGCTCAACCTCTTCTTCTTCTGCATCAGTAGTTGAAGCATAAACTTGAATGATCATCATATTAAAGGGTTGTCCACTAAGTCCAATCAATATTATTCGGTCATTGATTGCATTGTAGTCAAGTACAGTACTATTCTTGCTATACCCTTCCTAACTGTAAAAGCAACACTGTTCCTTCTTTGTTTTTTCATGCCCTAAGTAATAAATAATGTGATCTTCTGACTGAAGTGTCCAATCTAGTCCATTTCATTTTGCTGATACCTAATATGTCAATTTGTAGTTGTTTCATTTCATCTTTCACTGTGTTACATTTTCCCATGTTCATGCTTCTTACATTCCACGTTCCTACAGTAATTTTCTCTTTGGCAAATTCCTGAAGATTTTGATCTAGCCACATCGTAAACACCATTAGTATTCTGAAAGTTTTCAGCCCTTCCTCAGCAGCATGTTGATTACCATCTGACCTGAGAAGCCCATTATCTGGCATTATATTGTCACTCATTCTATATTTTCTATCCATGTGCTTTTCTTGGTAGAAATACAGGAGTGGTTTACCATTGCCTTCTCCTGTGCAGTATGAATTTATGCCTTTGCCATTATCACTAAAGTGATCATCAGCCTCCAGCATCTTCCTGTATCACTGCTGCCTAATATGCAGTAGGTGTCTGCTTGCTTTAGCTGGGCAGCTGGTATGACCTTCAGATCTTGGGTGACCCTGCTGGGAATATATACTCTTGGCATATACTCACAACATTCTTCACTCATCCCTTCCAGGAATATTGCCACCACCCGAGCCATGATGAAGCAGCACAGCAGAACTTTGGGGGGCTTGCCTTTGTGGAGAAAGTATAATTGAACTCCAGTTAATGCCCTCCTTTACTTTCACGACAATTACAGCTTTTGTTCATCCAGTCTCTGCTATGGCTTCTAACTGTAGTTTAAGCACAGTTTATATCACTGTTGTAAATATGCATGCACTGTTGTACAGCAGAACTGTATTTTTTTTTAAAAAAATGTAAATCTTAAAAAATCTTACAAACATTTTATAAAATTTTGTAAAAAATGTAAATCAAAAATTGAAAACATTAAAAATTTAATATTCATAATTATTTCAGATCAATAATAGTGTATTTCAGAAGAGCAAATGTATTGGAGATAAGACTGAAAATAAAAGCTTTAGTGTGGATATTGGTGAAACAATAAATAAACATGATTTTTTTCTACTAGTTTTGCCACCTCTTTGCCATACCTTTAGAACACTGTTCAGAAAGAGTTGCCTTATGCTTCAAGATATACTTCAGTTTTGAGCATGTGATGGCCGCTTATTGATCCATGTATCTATAAATTATTTGACCAGTTGAAAATATAATATTGTCATTTTTGGAAAGCAAAGAACAGACTTGAACTTCTTCACCTATTTCAATTAAGCACAGAATTCTAGAATTAATTAGTATCAATAGTTATAGAAGTATTGAGAGCTCACATTTCGAAACCGTACTGCAGATGAATCATAATTGTTTTTGTTTTAAAAGGTATATGCACAAAAACAGAGAAACAACACGAATAAAACGAGATGAAATCAAGAGACTGAAAGAATACCTCACAGTATTGCAGCAGCGATTAGAAAGGTAACATAGAACATTCCCCAGTAGAAGAGAATATCTGTAGCTCAGGGTTGAATGGTGGAGTCCTTGGTGCTCTCTGAGCTTGGTTGTTTGCTTGCAGATGTTTCATTACTCAGCTAGGTAACATCATCATTTCACTGATGAAGTTACCTAGTTGGAAAAGAAATGTCTGCATGCAAACAAACAACCTCAGAGCACCAAAAAGTCCCTAGAATATTCTTCCAGTATAAAATGCAAGACATGATAATTTTCTACATTATACTCTATTTTGCTGTATCTCTTATGCTAGGCACACACCCAATAAAAAAACAGCTACAGGGACAAAAACAGGGACATCCCCTCTATGCTGGATGTCCCTGTGTCCCTGTGTATTGCTTAAAAATTGCTGGTTTTTAACTCTTGCATGAAGAACATTATTATAGGAAAAGGAAAAGGAAATGCACTATTACTGTATTTGCATTTGCCAAGCTCTTCCAATCCCCAAACCTGCATTTTCCCTCAGGAAAAAGAGTCACAACTCAGTAAACCAGCAAAAAGGGGAAAAATCCTATGAATTGAACTTGATTCCTGGTGACTTCATGGACATGTTCACTTAAAAGACTGTTCAGTATTTTGCAAGTACAGACTAGCTGTGGTTTGCCATATGATATTAGTTTAGTCCAGCATTGCTTGGAGATGACATGCAAAACGTATTTTATCACTGAATGAAAGTTAGTTGATATATTAATGGAAGTTAGCTTACAGATTTTTTTTAAAAAATTAAAGTTATTTGTGTGTATTGTTTCTTATGAGTTCAGGCCAATTTTAATTGATGCTTTTTGGCATCAAAATAATCCAGAAAGAACTAAATGACAGCTGCTTATCTCAAAGACTTTACTTGGCTGAAAAGCATCTATCTTGTTTGTGTTCTGTTGTATGTCTGTACTGCCCATTCTTAGAAATCACAGCTATATGGGCTGCCTATAAAATGTGTGTGTTTAGAACATTTTTAATGAGGAAATTTGGTATATTTTGGCAGATATTTAAGCTATGGTTCCGGTCCTAAACGATTCCCGTTGGTAGATGTCCTACAGTATGCATTGGAGTTTGCATCAAGTAAGCCAGTATGCACGTCTCCTATTGAGGATCTTAATACTAGTGCTCTTCCCAGTGGTACTCTGTCAACACAGGCAATGCCAAGGTAAAACTGCCTCAGATTTGTTGAATATTTCTTGTTAAATTTGCTGAAATCAGTTAATTAGTTGCCTACTAAATGATTAAGTAATATAGATATTTCCTTATCTATTTTTAAAAGAGATCCTTGAAAACTTTTTTGTGGGATATACAGCCTTATGCAGTTGGTACCACCAGTAGATTAGAGTAACACAGAATATCATACTCAGAAAAGTGCAATAATATATATATATTTAAATGCAAAAAAGAGGTATTACATTACTGAACATTTAATAAAACTGTTCACAATTAAAAATAATTTTATTGAATGACTTTATTGATTAGTCAAACGACCGTATCAAGAAGTTGGGCATCAGCCACTATAAGATATAAAATATAAAATATGGTACTATAAAACAGATAAAATGCAGTACAGTAAGAGAAAATATACTATGGTAAGATAAAATATGAAAAAATACAGTAGGGTAAAATAGAGATAAAATTGTAAGATAAAAATGCAAGATATAATAAATGAGTAATAAAATACAGAAACAATGTGAGTAGAAATGAATTCATCACCTTTACATGCTACCCCAATGTGTTCTATAAATTGCATTCTCAGTTGGACAGCCCTAACTATAAACTTAACAGTTTTATTGACCACATATATATTTGTGCCCTGGAGGAAGTAACATAGTCTTTTGTTACAGTCCCAGTATGTGGTTCTATCAATTAATATCTGAAGGTACTGAGCCCTTGCTGGGGCATATAGTTGGCAGTTAAACAGGACATGTGCAATGTCTTCTACTTCAGATGCTCCACAAATCAATTAAAAATGATAAATGTGTATGTTAACTTCCTTATTTTGTGAAAATTAATAATTTTTATAGTCAGAACCAAAAGGATTCCCAAAACCGGATTAGTAAATTTTGAGAAAAATAAAAGGATGGGGATGGCACCCTAGGGTTCCTTTTATAAGGAACATATTTTTTTAATAGTTTTTTTTTAAAAAAAATCATAGCAACTATTCTTAACACTTCATTGCAGTTTGGAACTCACTGAAATATAAATATGAACAATTGATACAAATATTCATTAAATATATTTATTGGTGATTGAATCCTATCGGTCAATATGGTATAGTCTAAAAATAGATCTGCAACTACTTTCTATAAATATATAGAGTGTTTGGAAATATACATTATTTTTGTTTACTTACATCGAATTTTTCATATTCTTATCAAATGTAGCACAGCAGAACAGCAAGGGCCTTCTACAGAAACACAAAGCACATCACCTGCACAACGATCAGTTATACACAAGCCATTCACACAATCACGGATTCCTCCAGACCTGCCCATGCATCCAGCACCAAGGCACATAACTGAAGAGGAGCTTTCAGTACTAGAGGGCTGTTTACACCGTTGGAGGAAAGAGGTGGAAAATGATACTAGAGGTACAAGTTGGGAGTCTGGGTTCTTGACCAGAAATCTGTAGAAATGCTGAAGTGTGTATTCTTTCAGTCTTATAAAAGCTCTTATCCTTTAATTTTCAGCTGGGAGAAAAAAAACTATCAATTGATTCTAACTTCTCACTGATTTTGGATTAGGGTCAAGTTGAGAAAGATAATATAACTACTCCCGGGTACCATTTGAAATGTGGATGAGTTTAAGCTCCACAGATCCTTATTAATTCTCAGTGGTGCTTTATATGACATTATATACATATGTTCCCTCTAAATGAAAAAAGGAGCATATGTAATATTACAAGTACAGCATACACTTCGGTGTTTACTAGTTTAGTCAAATTCTAGGTTAGGGACTGATCATGTTTTTCAGTTTAATTTTTAATGAATATTGTGATAGTTGAAGAATAGCACTTTATAGGGCAGGACGATGAATAGATAAATTATTTCATTTAACTTGGACTGTTTCTATAGCAATTCAGTTTTGCCTTAATCAAAAATGTATCCAAGGGAAGACAAAGAGGGAAACTTTTTATAACAGGGGGACTTTGAAGAGAAATATTCCTACCATTTCCCAGAAAATGTAATGTATCTTGTAAAATTGCATATGGAGACTTTGAGAATGAAACAACACTTAGATGATGTAATGAAAAATGGTACTTGAATAAATTAAATATATATTTAAATAAATTTATATAGCTACCCAGAGTTGCCTGGGTCAATGGGTCGCACCTATATAAATTGGATGAATTGATGGATGGATGGATGTGATGAAATAATATTTCATACTAATTTGACATTGAACAAGTCAGTGTAATGTTACAATTTATTTATAGAAATTCAATTTTAGATTATTCACAGTAATTGTTTTAGAAGATGACAGTTCTTCTCTTGTTACTTTAGACTTGCAAGAAAGCATAGCTAGAATACAGAGAACAATTGAGCTAATGTACTCTGACAAATCAATGTTGCAAGTAAGTACTCTCTTCATATGACAGATAATTTATTAGTTGTGCATTTTGTACATATTAAAGAGTCTAAATAAGTACATACACATTTATATTATTATCAGCATGTTCTTAATGTAAAATGCTTGTATTTTTGGAGATTTCAATATGAACCTCCAGCACAAGCAAGTCCTATTCATGTACTTTCCAGTCCCATTTTTCAGGAAATATTAAAAAATAAGACTGGTTCTCATAGTTTCAATTCGTTTAGTTGTAGTTCATTTTTGTTCACCATATGTGCTTTTAATATAAGTTCAAATTAGCTTGAACTTGAACATGTGCATGTATAAAACAGTGCTGAATTGATGTATAAAGAAAGCACAAGCATCCAGTCACCAACAAAAGTACAGAATGGATCATCTATTGTCTAAGAATCATATTGTGTATAGACAGTTTGCTAAATTCTTATGCAAATTCAAACTGGAACAGAAAGAAAGTATATATTAATACCTTGTTTAAACATATCTGTGAAATACTTCAGGCATTGGTAAGAGAAAGAAAATGCATGAGACGTTTTTATCTGACATAGTTAATTGACATCATTCATGTCTATTTTATTTTGTCTGTTTCAGCCATTCATAATCTGTTAGTATACAAGTTCATGGGGATAAGCAGTGGTCTCTACACTGGGAGCCTAACAAACTTTACCTGGAAAGTCTGCAGTAGAACCATAACTGAATTTGGCAGAATGCAGTTGCACAGCTTTGCACAAGCAGGAAAATAAAAACATGCTAGTGTTTTTATTAATTATGACAGAGTTGCTGTTCCATCATATCTTGATTTTATTTGATTTAGGTTCCTTATCGGTTACATGCGGTGTTAGTTCATGAAGGCCAGGCTAATGCAGGACACTATTGGGCATATATTTATGACAGTTATCAACAGAGGTGGATGAAGTACAATGATATTTCTGTGACAAAATCTACTTGGGAAGAGCTTGAGCGTGACTCATTTGGCGGTTACAGGAATGCAAGTGCTTATTGTTTAATGTATATCAATGATAAAGAACCACTCTTGATACAAGGTAATGTACAACATGTTGGTTTCTGTATGTGAATAGTTTCATACATTACAATAGTCATGTTATTAAACAAATCACATTATAATTCTTAATATTTCTTGAGACCTAGAGAGGCAAGAAAACTATAGTGTAATTTGGACATACCTGTCTCTTTTGTGTTTCAGTTTTTGTGCTGCTTGATTGTAAAAAAAGGCCTTTGTAAAAGAGGGTGTAATTCAGTGAGTTGTTTTCATTGAAAACTCAACCCTATAAAACAGATATGTACATGTACAATACATAGTGAACTGTAGGGGAAGGCAGGGGAAGAAATGTACTGTTCATTGTATTGCTTCCATTTTCTTCACTCCCTTTCCCTACAGTTTACTATGTTACCCACATAACCTTAAGAATCTACACCAGATTATTTCCAATGTTCTGCATAAGTGAGTCCACACTGGGGGCTAAAGTTCTTGCTGAAAAGGTGGAAATTTGTTCACCCAAAACTTTTCAAAGTATTAGTAGTAATGAATAAGAAGGGCATTTCACCCTTTTCATGACACATCACAAACCATGGTATAGATGGGAGGAAGGTAAATAAGACCCTTTAAAAAAAAAAACCTAGATAAACTTTAGTCCCCTCCTTTACTTAAAAAGTCTGAACGGTCTCCTGTGGGTGAAATTCATAAAGATATTTTGATATTCTTCATGGCATATGTACATTTATACTGTTACAGAGGAATTCAACAAGGAAACTGGGCATATGATTGTTGGGTTGGATACATTACCTCCTGATTTAAGAGATTTTGTTAAAGAAGATAATAAATGTTTTGAAAAAGAATTAGAAGAATGGGATGCACAGATTTCTCTGAAAGCCCAACAAGAAAAAACATCACATATGCCCAGGGTGCCTATACCTTCAACTGCCCAAGGTCAGTAAGGAAAGCAATGTTATAATTCTTTTTTTATTACTTCTATAAGTATTATCAGTAATAATATCAATCAATAAAAGCAAACATAGCCTACTATGCCATGAGTGCCCTGAACAAGAGTGCTCCAACTAGTCTTGATATCTCAATGTATACTGCCTTACATTTACTTTCTCCCAATAGCAGCTAATACTTCCAATAGAACATGGAAGCATGTATCTGTTTGCTGATAGCTAAATCAAGTCCCTAATAGATATCATACTAACATATTTACAATAAAAAGACTGTATTTATCCTTTTTTGTTTCTTATCATTCATGGAGAAGAACCAGAGTATTTGGAACAACCCTCAACGGCTGATATCACAAAACAGTTGAAAGAAGACTCTATACAAGCAATCACAAAAGCATTTACTGAACAAGAAGATAAGAATCCTGAAACTATTATGCACATGGTGAGATCCTTAATATTTGTGTTCTTTAATTTTTGCTTGCATTCTAAAGTCCCACTGGCTCTATTAGTACACTGACCCTAACAGAGCTTCCATTCATCTTTTCTGCCCCCTGCATATTGTCATCAGAGTTGTTTCCTTCCCTACTTGACTGTTAGAAACGATAGTACAACCTTCTGAATAATTACTGTTTTAGATTAGCTATTACTAGTTCGATTACATCATGCAAACTTAAGAACACTGTGCAAGCCTTGAATGTACCGCTAAGCATTCATGCACTGCTGTTAGTTTCTTTAGCCAGTAATTGTGGATCATGTCCAGGCCAGGTGCTGTCCAGCTCTTCATGTTCTTGACCTGCTGATGGATGTCTCCTACTGTGATGGTGACTGGTTCCCGTTCTGGGAGATTGCTGCGGTCTGCTCTCAGGTCCTGCAGCCACTTTGCGCTGGTGTTATGTGTCTTCTCTTTCTCCCATATTTTCTTTCAGTACCATTCAGTTTTTGCTGTTGGTGGCTCTGCTATTACTTTGTTATTGCACTGCAGCTGGGAGTACATCTTGGATGGTTCTTTGGAGAACAGGGCATTTATCTTTTTGGCCTCTGCTTCTCTAGTGTATCTCCTTAGCCTGGTAGACAGTGCTGAGTCTTTGTCTCTAGGGCTTCAGGTGGAGTCATGCGCTTGTATTTTTTTCAGTAGCCGAGTCTTATCCTTAATCTCCACATCCTTCTGTAGTTCTACCAGCTGACTAACTTCTGAGTTGCCTTGATCTTAGCCTCCACCCTCATTTTCCGGGTGGGTGGGTGGGAGGTAATATACTGCTGTTCTTGATCGTATAGCTAAGCATCTCCAAGATTATAGCGACTGTCGGGATACCAGTTCATTGGTTTGAGTTATACTGGTAGTAGGGATTGTTGTGAGAGCTCTATTGGCATCTTTTAGCATACTATCTGATGGTACTTCTCTGCTAAGCCTTGGTAATCAGTCTTGGAAGTTGACTGTAACTAGTTTAACCATGATTTATGCCTCATCAGCTGTTGTGCTCTTTAATGGAGGGGGTGGCAGTGACGTTCCAACTTCAGGTGTTGGCTGCACCTCCAGTTGTTCTTCCATGCCTTCTTGAGTCCAGGATGTAATGTATAGTTGGTCTATCTCAAGTTGTGAGAGCAGCTTCCTCTTCACTTTGTTGAAGTGTTGGGTAACTAGCTGTTTCTCAGTTACTGTGGATGTAGGTCTTCTGTCCATCCTTAGTTCCCTCATACATTTCATATATCCCCTCTCATTAGGTCTACTGTTATAGTAGCATTCCATCAATTCCAAGTTCTCTTGTCTCATTCTTGCATGGTTTGTTCCAGTAGCCCACTTATCTTCAGCTTGTCCTTTTTCTAGCATGGACCTTGTTAATCTGGGGAATGTCTGAGCAGCCACAACTCTCTTAGTTTGTGTCATTCTCATATCTGAGGTAGGCAGCTGAAGCATTTAGGGGCCAAAGGACCCCTACTGGTAAGGTAGGTAACAGCCAGAATTCAAACCTCAGTCTCCCATGTCAAAGGGTGGCACTCTAAACACTATGCTATCCATCTCTCTCTCTCTCTCTCTCTCTCTCTCTCTCTCTCTCTCTCTCTCTCTCACACACACACACACACACACACACACACACACACACTCGCATAGGAGCACTGATTCTCAGAAGGATAGTGTAAGCATTCTTGCTTCAGGTAACTTGTCAGGCTTGCATCTCTGTGGGAGCCACAGTAAGTATATATTATTTATAAATGTTTTAGAAAGTTGAATAATGAATGTTTAGAGACATATAAAGTATAGAAGTAATTTAAGCAGGTTGCTGTTATTTATTACTTCACTTTATAAACAGCTCTATCTGCAGAGGCTCTGAGGGTCTTACAAAATATCAACACCATAAGAGTAAGAATAAAAATAAATTAGTTAATATGGCCAACTAAAATTCCATGCTGATTTTCATTCATTTTCATTTAACTATTTAATTATTTCTTTTTTGATAGTACATATGAGCTTTCCCTATGATACTGAATCTGGTTAAAAAATGCTATCCATATTTCCTTCTTATTTCATTGTTAATTTTATCTGTTCTTATTTATAGTTCCTGACTATAAATAAGTATAATTTCTTTCAGTACTTCCTCTGAAGTATCAGATTGATTGTAATATGAAGTAATTTTAAATGGAAATTTCAGCTGAAATGCTATATTGTCATTTAGGCATTTTCACCTATTTTAAAATAATATCAATCCAAGGACTTTACATTTTTCTGTTTCAGCAGTTAGACATATAGGACTTTGACTTCAAGTGCATCAGCATCTGTAGCAAGGTCATGCCAGTTCCTTTAGTCTTTTGGCTAGGTATACTGTTCCAAAAGCAAGTTATTCGCAAACTCCATTTTTATGGTGTCTTATGGTTTCTTGCCATTTTGAGGAAGGAAACACAAAAACTGTAGGATAAACCCATAACCCTTAAAAAAAAAAAGACCAAAATCCACAACCAACCAACTTAACCCACCTCTGCCCTTGAAAATCCACGTGTATGAAATCTTCCCACTACTTCTTTGGTAAGTCTTCTCTCCAAAAGCTTTGTGTGGCCTTTTGCTTGTGGGTTTTTTTTAAAAAAATATTTTAGACATTCATGTCTCTGTTATAAAAAATAAATAATTTAAAATTAAGAATGCATATAAAAATAGAGTAAGATTGATAATATTCTCACTGCAGTTGCAATTTATCTGATAATTTATTAAATCTGTTATCAAATTTATTTTTTTCTCATTTTTTTTTTAAATCTACAGAATTCTCTTAGTGCCCCAAGTGGAACAGCTTCAAACCAAAAAGTTATAGAGGTGACAATTCCTGATATAGGGTCTTACATGGTTGAGTCACAGGAAGAGGGGTATGATGATGAGGTATTGCCTTCCACTTGGTCACAAACTATTACACCTTTCATGTGCTGTACATAGGTGCCTGCTAAGCCTTTGGCATGCTTGCACATGATAGAACTTAACTAGCTTTTGCTTTTTAACAACCTGGTGTTCATTTATTGAAATTGACCAAATCAGAAACTGCTGCTGCTTTTTTCTAATAGCACATGTATTTGCATGGTATAAAATTAAACTTGGGTCATCCATATATATAAATTTAGAATTTGCACATTGTATTTATGATACTATAAACCTGCTAATAAGGTGTGTCCTCACAACATTTAAATATACAAATCACAAATTCACAGTTGGGTATTACTACTACTACTACTATTTAAAAATTCTATACCTACAGTTTTTTTGAGATATAAAGAATAAAAACAATAAAGAAGTAAGGAAAACTAGACAGTTAAACGGCACATGCAAAGATAAAGCTTTAGTGACTAAAGCTAAAAAAGTGCATAGCCACTTTTGACACCCAAATGAAATCAAGAGTTTAGCCTAGGCTTTAAGAATCATGCTTTGTTGTTGTATACAAGAAGGGCCAGTCCCATGTGCCCAAGTTATATACCACTCACAATAGAATATGCCAAAAATGTGATCTCTGCATCAAGTAATATGTTACCCCACAACAAAGTTTGCCCACAATTTTGTGCATTTAATAGTCCTGATAAAAAGAATAAATATTGGTGTTCCTGTATATACCAGCTATGACTGCCATATAGTTACTGGTAGAACTTTCTAAAATTACTGTCCCTTTTATCCGTTTAAAACTTCCTTAAATCACAATCATCTTAAGCTTTTTGCTTTTAAGTCAAAATCCTTTAATATCCTTTTTTTTTCCCCCGTCTTAATTTCAAAAAGAGGTCGGCTCGCTGAGTTTGTTTATTCTTTCCTGCTGTTCGGAAGATCTCTCTTAAGTTGTAAATTAATTATATCCTAAAGTGTTAAAGAAAGTGAGGCTTTTGCAAGTCAAGTGTCCATAAAGGCTGCACATTTTTGAGCGTAATGGTGATCCCCCGGTTCCCAAGCCGCTCAACCCACAATTGACCACAAGAAACTCAATTCCTGCAGTCTCCTCGCGAGGAGCAGCTAACCAGAGCACAAGTGGGCAATCTTTTTATCTCCTCCAGAGAGAATTTCATTGGCCAGAGCTTGCTGCCTGGCCACCGATCTTCACTGCAGTGCTGTCCCCTCTTGCGGAGACACTTGCAGGGACATCTAACCCACCATAGGTCCTCTCCTGGAAGCTTATATAGTTACTGGTAGAGTTATGTAGAGTTAGTGTAGTGCAGTGATTAAAGACTAGGAGTGGAATAACTCACACTCAAGTCCACTCTCAGCTGTAGAAATGTCATGTTCACTGTTTCAATGTGCACTGTACATCGTAACGTTTCACATGCCATGGCGCTGACGCGTGTTTCTGTTTGGGAGGGAGCTGCTATGAAACCTTGTGCCAAGCTCTGTATCTATGTTCATTTCAATGGAATGTGTTTGGGTTATTGTCCTAACAACCAGGAAACACGCTGAGACAAGGAACTGGTCTCTAATGCTTTATTGCTAGTACATAACAGGAATCCTAACAAACTGAAGAAGCGTGGGAAAAACCCAGACATATAAAACCCAAGGGTTAAGGCGGTCCCGATCTGTGTCTCTTTGAATGGCTGCCCAATTCCTCAGTGCTACGCATGCACTTAACAGTCTGGATGGGAGCCCCCTGCTCACCATCCTTACTCATGACAGTTATGTGCTCTGTTCAAGGACTTTTCCCGCAGACCATCAGAAGCCGTTAGGAGCACCTGGGATTGGGAAGATTCTACGGGGGGAGGGATCTCATCTGTACCGAGGGTTTTTACTTTGCATTTGGCGCGCTTTTATCATTCTCGGCTTTCTTTGTGATCCTGCATACTATTCTTTAATAAATCAGATATCTTTGCATTCCTGCTCATGAGTCTGAGAGTGTTTTAGAATAGGCATTCATTACAGGAAAGTCCGTGGGCACCTTTAGGCCAGTTACTTTCAGTTAGCTGAGCTTCCTTCAGAGGGTTGTGCATGTGGCAATACAATAAAGGGAGATAGTCTAGTAAGCCACCTTGAACTCCTGGAATAAAACAAGGGAAAAATTCAACAAATAAATAAAAATATTCCAGAAATGTGACCTAAACAGAAATTACTGTGATGCTTTGGATTGTAGAATGCTAAGTTAGTTTCCTCATTGGAAGCCTTGAGAGGAGAAAATGACAGGCAGCTACACATCTGAAATGCATAAATAAAACAACCGCACATACCAAAAGGAGAAAAAAATGGATTTATTATGCACATAGAATATATGTATATAACAGCCCTCATTACATTCTGTAGCTTGTATATTTAAAATATAAAATATATCTTTAAATGTCCAGTTGTAACAAAAACTGTTCACAGTTCTGAATGCAGAGCTATGCTTCATTGCTCCCTGATACCTAGTAAAATGGCAGTCCCGTTTTACTTACCTTTAGAAACCTATTTGCATGCGCGTGAAGTGTTAAAAACACCTTTTTAAATGCCTGAGGTTAATTCAGACATAAATTTAGATTAGATAATTAAGGTGATAGAATCTGCAATTTTGTAACCCCTGAAGAAAACTTTAAATGTTTGCCACTGCAGTTTGTGCATGCAGTTGCTATATGACATGAGTATGTAAAGGTACATACTGACTTGAATTTATATTTTTAATTGCTCAATATATAAATATATATAAATCTCCTATGACAGGCTATGCTGACTCCGAACATGCAAGGCATTATAATGGCTATAGGTAAAGCCACGCATATATATGACAGGTGTGGGCCAGAAGCAGGGTTCTTTCAGGTACAACCAATACTTTCAACTTTTCCTTTTCTGTTTTTGTACTTTAATTTGTTCTTTGAATTTTAGTTGGTTCACCTTTAAATGTGTTTTGTTGAAATTTGATCATCCAAACTTGGTGGTGTTTTTATAACTATAAATGCAATTTTTACTTTCCCTTGAGATTAAAACTGGAAAGTTCAGTACAAATTCAGTAATGATTATAAGTGGAACAAATGATACTGCTTAAAAATTGGTGCCCAGATTCAGATATTAGGGACTAATGATAATGGTTTAAGTTAAAGGAGTATATGTTTTAATATGATTATTTTAATATTATTTTTAAGCCCTCCGAGCCATTAAGAAAGTAGGTTGCATATGCATTTGCTAAATGAGGAAGAGAGGCTTGGTGGTTGTCCAGTAACCCAAGCACAGAAAATTGCATGAAATTATATACCATATCAGTGCATTATTCACTAGGAGAAACAATTATGGCTATAAAGTTAAGTTCCTTAAAACTGAACAGAACCACACCTAGGCTTGCTATGTAATATAATTGCCTAAACCTGCCTCTTGCAATAAATTTACTGCAACTTCAAAATCCAGCAGTTGAATTTGTCACTCACATTTCTTCTCTAGATTTTTTTTTAACTAGGCAAATAGATCTGTTGATAGACAGACATATATCAATCTTTATTGCTTGGATTAAATCTGTCCTAGCACAAGTAACAACTGATAGATTTTCTTCTTTCCATCCTCTTCTTTCTGCCAATAGCAAGCATAAAAACATATATTTGTAAAGTGCAAAACATATGAACTGTTTTGAGCCCAAAACAGATGTGGGCTGTTTTGATCATTCTGGAAGTTCTCTGAGCTTGAATCGCTTGTCCTTGTTTCAAAACTGTTCAAAACTCAAAAACTCAAAATTCAGCATTGCAAATTCAAAACATTTTTATTTTGACACATTTTACACTATTTTTAAGTGTCAACTTTTTTTGTTAATATACCTTAAATTAGAAGCTCAACTAATTCAACAGTCTTAAAACATGATAGAATTTATATTCTTTTTGTGATAATGGAAACTAAATTAATAAATTTGTATTGGAGATAGCTAAAGAAATTAATAAAAGGAAAGATTCCTAATCCTTTAGACTTCTATGACTTCTAAAAAGCTAAATGTCTAAATAAAGTGATAATGGAGGCTGATTTTGGAGGAGGGGGGTGGGATAAGGATTTATTCCTATTATAAACTAAGATTCTAGTGCAAGAAATGTTTTTTTCTGAATATTTCTGCTCCATTATAGAAGATACTGTATGAAACAATGATGAATTTCAGTATTTCACTGCTTTTCCTCTCACACTTCCATTTTACATTATTACCTGCATGTATACTTTTATTAAAATCTGGGTCATATTTAACCCAAAATATATTAAATGGATACTTTATATCTTGTCTAGTTCTAAAGCTCTTAATTGGTTCAATTTTAATGTGAAACCTAGATAATTAAGATCTTCCTTGCTATATGCATAGCTGCAGAAAGGGATGGATGAAGGGATCATACGCATGGCATAACCAGAGACTTGCTGATAGCCCATCATATAAATCCAAAACAGGCTTGTTCTTCTTGTATTCTTCAATTTTTAAGTTAAAAGATAGCAACCCTGCTTAGAAATTATCACAGTATTTACGTTCTAAATATATATTTTCTAAAATTGACCTACGTTCCTAAAAAAATAAATAAGATTCTACATGAATATTTCAAAAGTTATATTGATTCAATGATATGTTCTTTGTTTTTCTTTTCTGTATGTGCATAGTATTTTTTTAACTGTATTAGCTTTCTATAGCTTTAGATCTGTATAAGAAACAATGGTGGTACATTCTTTTGAATTCTGTTTATTTTTAAGGAACATTTTTTTATTTTTTTAAAAATACTTCAGTTCTTTTGTATGTGTTCTGTATAAAGATTGTATCTGATGTCAATTGTTAGTTGTACTCTAGCAGATGCATATATATTAAACCCTGTTGGGATGCAGTCCAGTGCTAATGTAGAACTAAATTTGTTTTTATTTATTTATCAAATTTATAAAGCCACGCATCTCACCAGAAGTGACTCTTAATGGTTAAGGCTATGCAATACAGTACAAAACATTGGTCTGATACTGTGCTTTCCTATTTAAAAAAATATTTTCCATTTTTCTTAGACATAAAAAATGTGAGAGATAGAGATTTTTGTTATAGATCAGCACAAAAGCAGTCTGTAACAAAATTTGCAACCCAAACATTATTTCTAAAGAAATGCTAAATATCAAGCTTTACTTTAAAGGAACTGCAATCACACAATTGAACTTCTTTTTGTTATTTGTGACCTGTATGTATAATTTTAATCTGCATAGGGCCCATATCTTTTAGTGTGGCAAGATCTTTATTTTTGAAAGTGGACAATTCAGTAATACCTAATAAGTTCATTATTTTGTATTTAGGCAATAAAATTTGAATATGCAAGATTACTCAAACTGGCCCAAGAAGACACACCACCTGAACGTGATTATCGTTTGCATCATGCAATTGTATACTTTATCCAGAATCAGGCCCCAAAGAAAATAATCGAGCGAACATTGTTGGAGCAGTTTGCAGATCACAATTTGAGTTTTGACGAAAGGTAATTATGTAAGCAGCTTTGCATCAAAACACTTTAAGATTCTTAAGGAGAATAGAACTGTATTTCGAAGCAAATATTTGTAGCTCAGGGTTGAACTGTGGAGTCCTTGGTGATCTCTGAGCCTTGTTGTTTTCTTGCAGACGTTTCATTGCCAGACTAGGCAACATCTTCAGTACGGAAAGGGAAATCATGTTATATAAACAAAAAGCAAGGCCCATTCCCTTTTCACGCTGAAGATGTTGCCTAGCCTGGCAATGAAACGTCTGCAAGAAAACAACAAGGCTCAGAGAGCACCAAGGACTCCACGGAACTGTATTTAAATGTCATTGGTATAAATGATTCAGATTTTTTAATAAAGAACATTCTATAAAAGTATTTTTTTTTCTAATCCATTGTGATCCAGACAGTATTCCATTACCAAATATGGATATAGGCAAGTACCCACTTTCTGTCTCGCTTTTTCTTGAATAAAATAATAGGCAAGAGATAGTGGCCACACAGAGTAAGGGAGGCACCTGTTTAGTTCTTGTTTCCAATCAAAGCAAATATTTGTAGCTCAGGGTTGAACTGTGGAGTCCTTGGTGCTCTCTGAGCCTTGTTGTTTTCTTGCAGATTTTTCACTGCCAGACTAGGCAACATTTTCAGTGTGAAGAGGGAGTGGGCCCACTCCCTCTTCACACTGAAGATGTTGCCTAGTCTGGCAATGAAACGGCAAGAAAACAACAAGGCTCAGAGAGCACCAAGGACTCCATAGTTCTTGTTTCTTGTTCAGTTTACATTGCCACCAGTCTCTTGTTTGTCGGATAATGGTAGAGGCAACAGTACTAAATTTACAAATCTTAGTAGTTTAATCATACCACCCCTGTTGTTAGGAAATCCTTTGTTAAGCCTACTTTCTAGTAGTTTGAACTCTGTCCTGGTCCTGCCCTCTGAGGCAGCAGGGGGTAAGTTCACTCCCTGTCCTGTGACAATCCTTCTGTTATTTGAAGATTGTTACCATATCTCCCTTCAGTCATCTTAAGTTAAGCATATTAGGATCCTTTAACCATTCTTCATGGGGCTTGATTTCCAAACTTCTCACCATCTTGATAGTCCTTCTCCAATCTTATTCCAGTTTGTCAATGTACATTTTTAACTGTACCACCCACACCTGTAGACATTATTCCAGGTGGGTCTGACCAGGGCAGAGTTCAGTGGAACAATTACGTTCTGTATTCTGGAATTCATGCTCCTATTAATGCACAAGACAGCATTTGCCTTTTTAGCGGCTATATCGCACTTCCGGCTGTCAATCTCTGTGGTCATCAAGGATACCCAAATCCCTTTCTCCTGTATCACTGCCAAGCCAGGTCTCCCCATCCTATAGTTGTAACTTGTATTTCTTCTGCCAAGGTGCAGAACTTTGTATTTTCCCTGTTAAATTCCAACCTATTGGAAGGTCTGTGGTTTCCTGTATCCTCTTCTCTCCCTCTCCCCCTCCCTCCCTCTCTCTCCCTCTCTCTCTCAACATGACCCTTAGGTTTCTTCCATCCATGGGGACCCAAATGTTTTCCATAGTGTTCTGTGGCAAGGTTTTCTCAGATGGATTTGGATTGTCTCCTAGAGGGGAAACCTAGTACTGGTTCTTAAACACCAGTTCCTCTTGATCACATTGCTTCTTATGCTAAGTGTTAGTGAAATAAGCAGTATTATTAATACATTTTATTTGAATATTCCTTCCCACCTTTTTTTTTTAAACAGAAACAGTCATAGGTGTTCCTAGTAGAAAGAAATACAGTTTCATATTCAGTGATAATGAAAAGTTTAAGAAAATCTATGTCATATTGCAACTGCTTAGAAACAGTACTACAGCTCCACCTTGTGACACTTAATTATAACTTCTAGCTTAACAAAAAAAAAATAGGCTGGTGCACTTTTCATTAAAGTTATCCTACCTTACCTAAATCAAGCAAAGAAAAGTGTATGGTGTTTATTTGATAATGTTTATGTGTGTATGTGTGTGTGAGAGAGAGAGAGATTGAAATATTTTCTAAGTTGTGTTTATAGTAAAAATAAATACTGTAGAATGAAGGTTCCTAAAATGAGGGATAGATAATAAAAAATGAATAATTACAAACATGTAGGGGAAAAAGTAGGAAATCAAAGAATAAAAATTAAGACTGATAGTATAGAAAATACAATGGTACAGAATCAAGCAATTTTGGAGAATGTGAAAATAAAATACAACCTGAGTGTTTGTGCATCTCTTGTACATAATTATAAGGTCTGGAGGACCTTACAATTTTATTCTATCAGTAGCATAAAACCTGCCAAACAGGTAACCATGTCCAAGCCTAGGATTTCATACCCAGTTGTATATTTTAAAGGTGTATGTCATTTTCTTAAAGAAAGAAAACAAGGACAGTTTATTCCCACTATAGAAGGAAAAAAAAAGAGATGTTCATCTGAAACATTGCTGACTTTAGAGCAGCACTTTCAGACGATATTTTAGTATAGCTTACAATGTCAGCATTACTGGAGAAATGGTCATTCTTAATTCAAAGTTGCCAAATAAAAGTCTAAACAGCCAGTTCCTAACCTAGCCTTGTACTTAAACAGACATGAAAAATCAATGTTAAAATATGACTTCTTTTTCTATGATGCATGTTTTTACAAGAAAAGGGGGACGTTAATTTATCTCAAGAGAGACAGTTTGGCGTAGTGGTTAAAGACATTGGGCTAGAAGTTAGAAGACTGTAACTTTTAGTCCTACACTACATACAAAAAACAATTGGGTAAGTTTGGCTATTCATTGTCTCTTAGCCCTAGGAAGAAAGCAGTGGTAAACCACGTCCAAAATTTTTGCCAGAAAATTGCATGGACTTGTCCATATACCTGCCAGAAATCAAGCTGACTTGAAGCCCTCCCACCTGCCAAATTAAAGAACAACTTTATGCAGTTTTCCATCTGAAGCCTTGAAGTGGTGCAAAATCAACTTGACCTCATTTTAAAATAAATGTAGGGAATAGCAGGGCTATCTGAAACCAAAGCTATCAATTCTTTGCCTGGAATAATGTTTATTCCAATTATTCTCATGCTTGTTGCTCTGAAGCATGGCTAATATGATCTTCATTAATGCATTTTCTTTTACTTCCCAAGGTGCCGTAATATAATGAAAGTGGCTCAAGCCAAAATTCAAATGATAAAGCCAGATGAAGTCAATATGGAAGATTATGAGGTTAGGATTCTGTTTTGAAACTTATTTAGGAAATTGGAAAGAAAAAATGTATTTTAAAATCCTGCAGAAAAGGGAAGCTCCCCAGTATAGCCACAATTATTTTATAATCATTTGTTGGACATTTTTGGAAAACTAGTGGCTAATGCTACCTGGGTTTAATTATTAACTTGCTTGCAGTCAGCTTTATGTGTTAAACAGGAATTAAAAAGGAGTGGAAAACATAAGAAAATCCAAGTCAGTAAAATGTGTTGTACTTAAAAAAAGATTGGTTACAAGACATTGATTTGAATGGCTGTAGAGTTTTTGCTGATTTATTTTAAATAAATGTTAGGAAAGGAGAACAATTGTGAATTTAATATTTATTTATATATTTTTATATCATTTTTGTGCAGTGGTGGCACCAAGAGTACAGAAATTTCAGAGATACAACGATATATCTCATGGTGGGATTGGAACTTTTTCAAAAAAGGAAGTAAGAAAATCCATAAACATTTTTTAAAAATATATATATACTTGAAGCTTTACTCTAAAAAAAGAAAAGATTGCTAGGTTAAAACATAAATACTGTATTAAATCCGTAAACTTTATCGCATAGTACAAAATTCTCAGGTTATTTTCTCCACTACAACTTATCTTAATGGTAGATGATTCCTATTGTAGACAGTATATCAGTTTTACTCCTTTTTAGAGAAGGGTCAGGATATAAGTGAACAGTAGTACCTGAGCTTGCAGACTTTAGTTTCTTCTATAAACAGTGACCAAGAAATGCTGCTGCTGCTTTTTCTTTTTTGTTTCCCTAAAATATGAGGACATTTTTTAATTCAAAAAATTAAAAAATATATATATTTTTTGTTTTTAACAAAACACAAAATGGTTATGAAAGAAATTGTTTTATATTTGGAACAGAACTAAATCAAGAGATAACTTAATATGTAAAAGGATAGAGAAGCTTGTGACAGTATAGACAAATCTTCAGTTTTCATCCACGAAAATGGTAAAATTATAAAAAAATAAAACACATTTTAGGTCATCCTTATGCAGAAATACTGAAAATTCAAAAGGGTTCACAAGCTTTTAAGCACCACCGTATAATAGTGTTTCTGTGGGCCCTACACCGGTTACTGGTTGGTTTTTGACTACAATTTCAGGTGCTGATATTAACCTATAAGCCCTTTCAGGGACTAAGTATAGGCAGTCGCCGAGGATTGGACACAATTGAAAGGCAAACAAAACAAAAAAATCTGGATACCTGCATGTCTCCTCCAATCAGTATTCACCCAATCTTTTAGAACAGATAGGGAGAAACTACTTATAATCCCTTACTTTTTAGAACTTCAGGGAACTGAAGTTCGAAGGTGCTGCTTTTCTGTGGCAGCGTTGGTATCTTGAACAGCCTCCCATTGGTGATCAGGCTGGATCCTCCTTGCAGGTTTTCTGAAAAATATTAAAATCTCAATTGTTTCAGAGAGCCTTTTCTTAAATTTATACCTGATGTCATATTGTTTTCTTGTTGCTTTTCGTGTTCTATGTTTTTATGTAGAGGTTGGGTATGATTATACTGTAAGGTGCCAAGAGTTATCTTGTTTACAGCAAAGTAGAAATATGACTGACAAATAAATAAATAGTCATACATACACTGTGTGCACAATTATTAGGCAAGTGAGTATTTTGACCATATGCATCATTTTAATGCATATTTTCCACCTCCAAGCTGTATAAACCTGAATGCTTATTGGATATAAGCATATCAGGTGATATGTATTTGTGTAATGAGGGGGTGTGTGGTGTACGGAGATCAACACCCTATATCAAGGTGTTCATAATTATTAGGCAGCTTCTTTTCCTCAGGCAAAATGGGCCAAAAAAGAGATGACTGACTCTGAAAAGTCAAAAATTGTAAAGAGTCTTTCAGAGGGATGCAGCACTCTTGAAATTGCTAAGATATTGGGGCGTGACCACAGAACCATCAAACGTTTTGTTGCAAATAGTCAACAGGGTCGCAAGAAATGTGTTGAGAAAAAAAGACGCAAATTAACTGCCAAAGATTTGAAAAGAATCAAACCTGAAGCTACCAGGAACCTATTATCCTCCAGTGCTGTCATATTCCAGAACTGCAACCTATCTGGAGTGCCCAGAAGTACAAAGTGTTCAGTGCTCAGAGACATGGCCAAGGTAAGGAAGGCTGAAACTCGACCACCACTGAACAAGATACATAAGTTGAAATGGCAAGACCGGGCCAAGAAATAACTGAAGACAGATTTTTCAAAGGTTTTATGGACTGATGACATTAGAGTGACCCTTGACAGACCAGATGGATGGGCCTGTGGCTGGATCAGTAACGGACACAGAGCTCCACTTCGACTCAGACGCCAGCAAGGTGGAGGTGGGGTACTGGTATGGGCTGGTATGATTAAAGATGAGCTAGTTGGACCTTTTCGGGTTGAAGATGGACTCAAAATCAACTGCCAAACCTACTGCCAGTTTTTAGAAGACACTTTCTTCAAGCAGTGGTACAGGAAAAAGTCTGCATCTTTCAAGAAGACCATGATGTTGAGGCAGGACAATGCTCCATCACATGCATCGAAGTACTCCACTGCGTGGCTAGCCAGTAAAGGCCTCAAAGATGAAAGAATAATGACATGGCCCCTTTCCTCACCTGACCTAAGCCTATTGAGAACTTGGCCCTTCTCAAACGGGAGATGTACGGTGAAGGAAAACAGTACACCTCTCTGAACAGTGTCTGGGAGGCTGTGGTTGCTGCTGCACAAAACGTTGATCGTCAACAGATCAAGAAACTGACAGACTCCATGAATGGAAGGCTTATGACTGTTACTGCAAAGAAGGGTGGCTATATTGGTCACTGATTTTTTGTTTGAAATGTCAGAAATGTTTATTTGTAAATTTTGAGTTGTTTGTTTATTATTCTCACCTTAACAGATGAAAATAAACGAGTGAGATGGGGGAATTTTCATTTTTCATTTAATTGCATAATAATTCTGCACACTAATAGTTGCCCAATAATTGCGCACACATAGATATGCTCCTAAGAAAGCCAAAACCTCACTTTTACTTTCTTAAATATTCAGTTTGAGGCTTATTAACATTTTGGATTGACCGACAGCACTGTAGTTGTTCAATAATGAAATTCATCCTCAAAAATTGTTGTTTATTCATTTAGTCGCTCCCAACTCTTCATGACTTCATGGACCAGCCCACGCCAGAGCTTCCTGTCGGTCGTCAATACCCCCAGCTCCCCCAGGGATGAGTCCATCACTTTTGGAATATCATCCATCCATCTTGCCCTTCGTCGGCCCTCTTCCTTTTGCCTTCCACTCTCCCTAGCATCAGAACCTTCTCCAGGGTGTCCTGTCTTCTCATGATGTGGCAAAAGTATTTCAGTTTTGCCTTTAATATCATTCCCTCAAGTGAGCAGTCTGGCTTATTTCCTGGAGGATGGACTGGTTTGATCTTCTTGCAGTCCAAGACACTCAGAATTTTCCTCCAACACCACAGTTCAAAAGCATCGATCTTCCTTCGCTCAGCCTTCCTTACGGTCCAGCTCTCGCAGCCATATGTTACTATGGGGAACACCATTGCTTTAACTGTGTGGACCTTTGTTGTCAGTGTGATGTCTCTGCCCTTAACTATTTTATCAAGATTTGTCATTGCTCTTCTCCCAAGGATTAAGCATCTTCTGATTTCCTGACTGCAGTCATCATCTGCAGTAATCTTCACACCTAGAAATACAGTCTTTCACTGCTTCTACATTTTCTCCCTCTATCTGCCAGTTATCAATCAAGCTGGTTGCCATAATCTTGGTTTTTTTGAGGTTTAGCTGCAAGCCAGCTTTTACACTTTCTTCTTTCACCATCATAAGGCTTCTCAGTTCCTCTTCACTTTCAGCCAACAAAGTGGTGTCATGTGCATATCTGAGATTGTTAATGTTTCTTCCAGCAATTTTAACTCCAGCCTTGGATTCCTCAAGCCCAACTGGTCGCATGATGTGTTCTGCATACAAATTGAATAGGTAGGGTGAGAGTATACAGCCCTGCTGTACTCCCTTCCCAATCTTAAACCAGTCCATTGTTCCATGGTCTGTTCTTACTGTTGCTACTTGGTCGTTATACAGATTCTTCGGAAGGCAGACAAGATGACTTGGTATCCCCATACCGCTAAGAACTTGCCACAATTTGTTATGGTCCACACAGTCAAAGGCTTTAGAATAGTCAATAAAACAGAAATAGATGTTTTTCTGAAACTCCCTGGCTTTTTCCATTATCCAGTGGATATTGGCAATTTGGTCCCTAGTTCCGCTGCCTTTTCTAAAACCAGCTTGTACATCTTGCAATTCTAGCTCCATATATTGCTGAAGTCTACCTTGCAGGATCTTGAGCATTACCTTACTGGCATGTGAAATGAGTGCCACTGTTCGATAGTTTGAACATTCTTTAGTGTTTCCCTTTTTTGATATGGGGATATAAGTTGATTTTTTCCAGTCTGATGGCCATTCTTGTGTTTTCCAAATTTGCTGGCATATAGCATGCATTACCTTGACAGCATCATCTTGCAAGATTTTGAACAGTTCAGCTGGGATGCTGTCGTCTCCTGCTGCCTTGTTACTAGCAATGCTTCTTAAGGCCCATTCAACCTCACTCTTCAGGATGTCTGGCTCTAGCTGACTGACCACACCGTCAAAGCTATCCTTGATATTGTTATCCTTCCTATACAGGTCTTCTGTATATTCTTGCCACCTTTTCTTGATCTCTTCTTCTTCTGTTAGGTCCTTGCCATCTTTGTTTTTGATCATACCCGTTTTTGCCTGGAATTTACCTCTGATGTTTCTAATTTTTTGGAAGAGGTCTCTTCTCCTTCCTATTCTATTGTCTTCTTCCACTTCCGCGCATTGCTTGTTTAAAAATAATTCCTTATCTCTTCTGGCTAACCTCTGGAATTTTGCATTTAATTGGGCATATCTCCCCCTATCACTGTTGTCTTTTGCTTTCCTTCTTTCTTGGGCTACTTCTAGTGTCTCAGCAGACAGCCACTTTGCCTTCTTGGTTTTCTCTTTCTTTGGGATGTATTTTGTTGCCGCCTCCTGAACAATGCTGCAAATTTCTGTCCATAGTTCTTCCGGGACCCTATCTACTAAGTCCAGTCCCTTAAATCGATTCTTCACCTCCACTGCATATTCCTTAGGAATATTAGTGAGCTCATATCTAGCTGATCTGTGGGTCTTCCCTAATCTCTTTAGTCTGATCCTAAATTGTGCAATAAGAAGTTCGTGATCTGAACTACAGTCAGCTCCAGGTCTTGTGTAATGGTTGCCCTTATTCCCACAAAGCACAGACTCACTAGCCAGGGCTAAGGATTTCCGGTTTATTGAGAATAGAATGCATACACTGAAAAACACAGGAATGAGCACATGGCGTGCGAGGTAGCCGGTAAATACCCGCGGTGCGGACCTGGTCCTTCTCCACCCCCCATTGTCCCAAAGTCCTGATCCGGAGTCTTGATGGGCGATCAGGGTGCGATTCCGAAGTCTCGATGGGCGAGCAGGGGGATTAGCGCTGATTACCTCTGTCCTCCTCCTGTGTCCGGCGCAGGTGTGCCTCCCGATGTAATGCAGAGATGTCAGGGAGATAGGATGATGGCTTCTTGGGTCAGGGCAAAGGTATGGCTCCTTTGTCCTTTATTGGTATTTGCCTTTTAGTGGTTAAAGGATTATCACTGATTCCTTCCTCTTTCCTTCCCTTCTCCGGAAAGGCATGTCCCCCGTTGTGATGCATGTATCTTGTTTTTACCGACGGTATAGATGTCCGCCACCTTTGGCTGCAAAGGATGTAGTCAATCTGATTTTGGTGTTGTCCATCTGGGGAAGTCCATGTATAAAGCCGTCTCTTAGGTTGTTGGAAGAGAGTGTTTGTTATGTAGAGTGAATTGTCTTGGCAAAATTCTATCAGCCTATGTCCTGCTTCATTTTGTTCTCCCAGGCCATGCTTACCTGTAATTCCAGGTGTCATTTGACTGCCCACCTTAGCATTCCAGTCTCCCGTGATGAAAATAACATCTCTTTTAGGCGTGTTGTCCAGTAGGTGCTGCAGATCCTCATAGAACTGCTCTACTTCAGCTTCTTCAGCATCTGTGGTTGGGGCGTATATTTGGATCACTGTGATGTTAGATGGCTTGCCCTGAATTCGAATTGAGATCATTCTATCATTTTTTGGATTGTATCCAAGCACTGCTTTAGCCACTTTACTATTAATTATGAAGGTACTCCATTTCTTCTGTGGTCCTCTTGTCCACAGTAGTAGATCTGGTGGTCATCTGATGTGAAGTGGCCCATTCCACTCCATTTCAGTTCACTGACGCCCAAAATGTCTATCTTTAATCTTGACATCTCACCAATAACCACATCCAATTTGCCCTGGCTCATAGATCTTACATTCCAGGTTCCAATGGTGTGTTGATCCTCAGAACATGGGATTCACCGTTCACCACCAGCACCGTCGGCCGCTAGCCGTCCTTTTGGCTTTGAGCTAGCTGCGTCATCACGTCTGGGGCTAGTTGAACTCATCCTCTGTTCCTCCCCAGTAGCATTTTGACCATCTTCCGACCTGGGGGTCTCATCTTCTGATGGTATGCCGACATATCTCTGGTTGTACTGATCCATTTAGTTTTCACGGCAAAAATACTGAGGTGGATTGCCATTACCTTCCCCAGGGATTGCATTTAGTCTGACCTCCCTGACATGACCTTCCCGTCTTGGGTGGCCCTTCAGAGTTTAGCTCATGGCATCATTGAGGTGCTCAAGCTCCAGCACCACCACAAGGTAACGATCATTTGCTGAAGATCCTCAAAAATACAACTTGCCTAATAATTGTACATGCAGTGTAAGCTGGTCCCACTGTATTTTTCTCTTACAACATAAAAATCTGAGCAATCTTATTACTTTATTCCAATATTTTGTATACAAATGTAAATATTGATTATCTGGTTGTGTACACCAGATGTATATATTGTTATTAAAATGATTTTGATGGCTTTTGAAAATTTATTTTTGAAAATTTGTTTTCTAGTTTTAAAGAAGCTTTGTTGTATCTTATATGTGCATATCACAAGAACAAAGAACTATCATCAAATGGTTTGTATAGAGGGCACGATGAAGAATTGATATCCCATTACAGAAGAGAAAGTTTGCTAGTAAGTAAAATTCTTATTTGAGATTGCCTTGATTCCAGTAGTGTAGAATGTTCTGTTTTTTTTAATAAAATCATAATCAGTTTAAGAAAACATTATCAGTGATTTTATCAAATTTAATTCCAGCCTTGGTATTAATATGAGAGAAGTGAGGTAAATGCCTTGATTAAATCAATTTTCAGAGTTTTCAGCTTGTTGTTATCATCATCATCAGTGATAATGACCAAAGTAAACTGAAGCAATCTGTATCAAGAATAAGAATGTAGTTTGGGTGGAACTGTTACAATGGAATGACATTTGCAGTCTTGTTGCTATTGGCCAAACATAGCAAGATGATTGTTCCACCTCAACACATTTCAGGGCTGCTTGGTAGCCCAAGTGCCCATTGTTTAAATTCCCCCACTAACCTGAGTCATTTGAGTATTCCTCCTGCCTTTTCCTGTACCTGATAGTCTTGAGCTGGTTTCTACTAGATCACTGCTTCCACTGTCTCTAAGACAAGGCAGTGGAGCCAGAAGTCCTGTGGGAGAGAGGGAGAACTGTTAGAGCATGTTCTAACAGTTTTATCATGGGGGTGGGGATTACATAAATTAATTATTTTAGGAGATCATGACACCACAAATTTCGATAATCCCTGCTTTTATTCACCCTTCTTTATGACAATACATATCAGAAGACTTCTCATGTATATAGTCATGTTATTTGAAATGCGTTGCATTCTTTGTTACAGTGGGGTTACTGCTTATTCTTAAGTTTTTATATCTATACCTTCTAACTTTGCATGGGGAAAATATCTAGTTGAAAAACTGGATCTCTCTGGAAGTAGTGTGAATACTTACTGTTTTGTTTTGTTTTGTTTTGTTTTTTGTTTTGTTTTAATGTTGCATGAAGCAATTAAATGAGTGTGCTGCTACACAATTTGAATCTGGAGATGATCAACAGGTAAATAAGGGTCTGGAAATTATGAATGAGCTTATTGTCCCTTGTCTGCCTTTGTTGCTGGTGGATGAAACAGAGGAAAAGGATATTGTTGCTGTGGAAGATATGAGAAACAGGTGGTGTTCATATCTTGGACAAGAAATGGAGCGTAAGTTACTTCTAGATGTAATTTTTTAGACATATAGTAATGATACGATTTATAACTAGCCTGAATAAATTACATTTCCTGGATTTGCACACATCAGTTGAAATGCAAAGCAAAATATCTTGAATTTCTATTCACGTAGGAGTGATTTTAATGTATCCTTAAAGTTACTGTATGGGAAATGGGGAGAGAAATTGAGCTGTTATGGTGAAAGCAGTGTAATTATTGACACATTTTACCATTGATAGGCACAATCTATCAGGTTGACCATAAAGCAGAACAAATTTAATATATTCATCATAACATTGTATTATTTACATTTGTATATATACAAACTATGTATTATAACACCTAGACGTACATCATGTATTACAGTTAAGTATTTTGTGCTAGGTTGTCATATGAGCTGAACCACTGAATGATCCATCAGCTTCAGTGGACCAACTGATACTAGAGAGTGATAAGAAATGTTTTCTTATTATTAGCCTTATTCTTTAGAATGCATAATTCTCTTCATCCCAGAGGTGCCCATGTGGACTTGCAGCCACAGGAAAGCAGTTTTATAACTATAGCTAGAATCAGTCATCAGTCAGGGGTCTCATAAGGTGTTTTGCTTGTTTCTTGGTAATAGCAGTGAAAACAGAGTAAAAATGCTGTCCATATTCTAAAAACTATTTGCAGACTAAGAAATACAAAGTACTTGCAAGATGGAGGATAAATGCATACATTTTTGTCTTTACAGCTAACTTACAAGAAAAATTGACGGATTTTCTGCCAAAATTGCTAGATTGTTCTACAGAAATTAAAGGCTTCAATGACTCACCAAAATTACCTTCTTATTCCACCCATGAACTGTGTGAGCGTTTTGCCCGAATCATGTTATCACTTAGTCGAACTCCAGCTGATGGAAGATAAACTCTGAAGACCTTCCTTAAGCACACTGTATAAACTGTTTTTTTATTCTTTAACCCTTGCCTTCCTGTCACAGGATTCGCTTGTTGCTGCTATAGTTTTTAACTCTTTCATTTTAATAACTGTAAGAAAAGAAAGGACTGTACAGATGTTAACCAGACTGCAGGCAATATTGCTGAGAATCGCATGGTACTCAGTTCCTAGTCAGCCAAAATTCGTGCAACATTACAAGTCAGATTTATTTTGGCAAACCTGCTTTTTCGCCACTTATCTGTTACAGTATTATTTTACTTTTAACTTAAGATCCTTTACTTCATGAACAGTTTTCTGTTCAGTCTGGGCTATTCTGTTATTACATCAATTTTAAAGTGACCAGTGTAAAATACATGGTACCTGGTAGCTTGTAAATTACATCAAAGAATAAAAAAAGTTTTATTTATGGCTACTTTGGTTGCAAATGAATTATATTTTTTTTAATGGGAAAGGTATATTTGTGAATTATACACCTCTATTTTATATATGGTATATAGCATAATTGTTATATTGATATGATATAGAAGTGCAGGCAGGCATATGATCCTTGGAGAATTGTTGGTGTTTAAATTATAGGTTGAATATTTAGCATGCAGAAAGTTTCATGCCATTGCCCTCAGCCTATCAAGGTGTAATTCTCTGGTGGTGTCATTTGGCTGCCATTTCCAGAACCTAGTAGCTGTGTAAGCTAATAGATGACCCCGGTAGTGCCCTACCTGCCTATCTGGCTTATCTGCATCACAGAGATTTTGCAGGAGACATGTTCACAGTTCCTTAAATTGGAAGAATACCCATTGCACAAACAATCCAGAATGGAATTTTGACAGCAGACTCAAGGTAGAACAAGGGCAACAGGAATTACTCCAGTTTCCCATAATGTAGCTTCTATGTTTTCTATGTAGAAATATGATGAAAGGAAAATGAAATTCACATTTAAGGGTAATTTACATTATTTCTCATCTGTTGCTAGAAACATGGCTGACTTATTAGAAAAACACAAATTGATAGAGATTTTTAAGATTTTGAATTTACAAATATCAGTAGTATATTTGAAAAAACACTTTTCTATTATCAGTCATAATTTAAAATTTTAAATTGCACAACACTCCTAATGGCAACTCTTGCCAATTTTTCCTGTGCAAAGAAATGCTTATTTACATTAAATAACACTAACAGAAAAAAGCAGTGTATTGCTTTAATTTAGAAATGGTTTATGTTGCCAAGAGGTAACATTTTTTATATTTTCCAGCAAGCTTGGATAGAGTCTCAAGACTCCTTTGCAAATAATTTCTGCATTGATTGTGTTATTAGCAAATACATACAAATGAAAGAGGTTGAAAATGCTTCAGTAAGCACCTAAACATTAATATTTTCAATGTTAAGTCTTTAAGCAAGCAAACACTAAAGATCTCTCTTTTATAAGGAGCAATGCAGAACTGTTTTGACAATGTATATCTGTCCAAGGCACAACATGGTAGCTTCTACTTTGAGGAATGGAAACATCTGAATATGCATGATCATGATTTCTTCATTTTTTGCTCATAACTTGTTTAATTTCGAGGTATCACTTTTAGTTCATCTAATATGTCTTAAATTCCACAGTTTTTAGGGATTTGATAATATGACAAGAAAGGTATATTATAACAAGCAAAATATTATTTTATATATACCTTTGCAAATTACTCCATTCCCAAGATTCTGGGTAATATACAAAGGGAAATTACATTAAATCAAATTCAGTAAAACGTAATAGAGATCGTATAGGTCTATTGAATAAGACACAGGATCATTCTGTATAGCTGAATAATCTGCCTTTCCATGGAAATAAATGTAGCAGTATGCAAAAACTTACTTCAACTACACCCTGCCTTCCCTCCATAATGGAGCCCAAGGCAGCATATAACATTCTCAAAATTAATCAAGAAATTGACCTGCTTAATTTTCATAAGCTTGCTTATATCATGTGACTTAAGATTAAGTCCTGGATCTGGAGTCCTTTAAGACTCTTTATACTATTTTGTACTTGCAGTTTTGTAGTTCTGTTTCAGAAATGTATTATTGCTATGCTAATTCAAGTCATCAGTAACAAATTCTTCATAGAAGAGGATAAAAATAGATTTTTTTTAAAAAAATAGGCACAATGTTATCTTGACATTAGACTTTTCTTCTGGAATTACCAGTGCTTTATTTATTAAATATCTATTTTAAAAAAATGCATGATAGACAAACTGAACCAAAATATTTTCTTTACTGCTCTGTTGTTCCCCATCCCCACCTGTTGTGATTTCTTAAAATTTAAAATGCAAAAATCCATTTTAATCGACAGTAAAAGTGATACTGAGGCATTTTGGTGGTATTCTACTTTTGAATTAAATAATTCCTCATATTTGCTTTTGTTTCACAAGTGTAAGATTACTGAACAATAGCCTGAGTTGTCCTTTATTAATTATCTGTTATTTTCCATTTTGTTTCTCTGGGAGATCCTATTTCTTTATATAGGGCAAAGTAATTTCTTGACTAATGGAAAGTGCCTTTACTGCCTAAGTTTTACCATTCCTGAATAATATACAGATAGTCTTCAGTTTAGCGACCATTTGAGGTTATGACGGTCTAAAAACAAAAATAGCTTTGCGACCAATCCTCGCATTTATGACCATCACAGCATCCCACAGTCACATGATCGCCATTTGTGTGCTTTGCAACTGGCTTGTGACAAGCAGAGTTAATGCAAAAGGCAGAGGCAAAATTGTAAGTTGAGGTCACGTAATGTTTTGCTTAATGACCACAATGTTTCACTTAACCAAAGGAGAAGTGAGGTGGTAAGCCCATCACAGGTAAGCCCAACATTTTCCACTTAGTGACTGCAGTGTTTCGCGATGGAGTTGCTGGTCCCAACTGTGGTCACCAAGCAAGGACTACCTGTAGTATATTGTGCTGGAGAGAACTATTTAATCCCACTTTCAGCTGAATATGGAAAGTAATATTTAGCAATCTTAAAGTAGATGCAAGTATGGCTTATTACTTGAAGCTCAGAGGGAACTGGCCATTTCTGAGTGAAATATTTATTTATTAAATTTATATCATCACCCATCTCCCCCAATGGGGGACTCTGGGTGGTTTACAATAAAATAACACTTAAAAACATAACCACCTAAAAATTACCATTAAAATATACATAAAAACAAATGTAAAATCCAAGTGGAGATGGAACACAATCACTAAGAGGTGCTATGGTGCCAGCCATCCCCAGGTGGAGCTATCACTCTCCCCCTCCCAAGCAAGGCGGCAGAACCAGGTCTTAAGTTTCTTCCGGAAGTCCGAGAGCAAGGAAACCTGTCTCAACTCGGGCAAGATGTTCCAAAGGGCGGGCGCCATTGCAGAGAAGGCTTGCCTCCTGGACCCCGCTAGATTAAATTCCTTTACTGATGGGGTCCGTAGCATGCCCTCCCTGCCTGACCGGGTGGGATGGGTCGATGTTATGGGGACGAGACGGTCCCTCAGGTACCCTGGTCCCATGCTATGTAGGGCTTTAAAGGTGATAACCAACACCTTGAATTGGACCCGGAAGCAAACTGGTACCCAATGCATCTCGTGTAACGGTGTCAAATGGGCTGATTTTACACCCCTGGTAACTGTCCGTGCAGCCGCATTCTGGACCAGCTGAAGCTTCCGAATGCTTTTCAAGGGTAGCCCCATGTAGAGTGCACTGCAGTAGTCTATATGGGAGATGACAAGGGCATGAGTGACTGTTCAGAAGGCATCTCGGTCCAGGAATGGGTGTAGCTGGCGCACTACGCGAAGATGTGCAAAGGCCCTCCTGGCCGTAACTGCCACCTGCTCTTTGAGCAGAAGCCACGAGTTCAGGAGGACCCCCAGGTTCCGCACTGGTTCCGAATGGGGCAGTGCCATCCCATCCAGAACCAAAGATGACAACTTCCTGGAACGCGAAGGGCCATCAATCCACAGCCACTCTGTCTTACCAGAGTTCAGTTGAAGCCTGTTGTTCCCCATCCAGGCCCCCACAGCCCCCAGGCACCTGGAAAGGGTGGAGACCGCATCACTTCACCGAGGATGGAGATACATAACTGGGTATCATCAGCATATTGATGATACCTCATCCCATGGTGACGGATGATCTCACCCAGTGGTTTCATGTAGATGTTAAATAGGAGAGGAGAGAGTACTGAACCCTGCAGCACCCAACAATGGAGGGGTCGAGGGCCAGATCTCTCCTATCACCACCAATTGCGAACGGTCCTGGAGGAAGGAGGTGAACCAGTGCAAAACTACACCACCCACCCCCAACCCCCTGAGCCGCCCCAGAAGGATACCATGGTTGATGGTATCGAAAGCCCCTGAGAGGTCCAAGAGAGCCAGGATGGATGCACTCCCTCCATCCCGCTCCTGCCAGAGATCATCCATAAGTGTGACCAATGCGGTTTCTGTCCCATATCCTGGCCTGAAACCTGACTGAAAGGGGTCCAGATAATGTTTCCTCCAAAAATCTCTGGAGCTGCAATGCAACCACTTTCTCAACCACCTTTCCCAAGAAGAAGGTGGGAGACAGGGCAAAAATTGCCCAGTATAGTAGGGTCCAAGGATGGCTTCTTGAGGGGGTACACCAGCACCTCCTTAAAGGCAGCTGGAAACACCCCCTCCCTCAAGGATGCATTAACCATCACCTGGACCCAACCACAAGTCACTTCCTGGGCTGATTTTATCAGCCAGGAAGGGCATGGGTCAAGCTGACATGTTGCATTCACAGTCTGGAGAATCCTGTCCACTTCCTCAGGCCCAACAGGATCAAACCGTTCCCAGATAACAGGGTAAGTACATTCCCCTGGCATCTCCCCAGACTCCACTTCACACTTAGAGTCCAACTTAGAATGGATCTGAGCGATTTTATCCTGCAGATGCTGTGAAAACTCTTCCGAACAGCCCTGTAGGTGGGTCTCTGGATCTACCTGACCCAGAAGAGATTGAGTGATCTTGAACAGGGCCATCGGACAGCATTCTGCAGATGCAATAAGAGCAGAGAAATATTCACATTTCACCGCTCTTACCAGCACAAGGTAGGTCTTAATAGCGGCTCTAGCTTGTGTTCGGTCAGATTCAGTCTTCGTCTTCCTCCAGCGATGCTCCAGATGTCTCTTAACCCTCTTCAAAACTCAACTCCTCCATAAACCACGGGGAGTGACAGGTTGAACGAGGCAAGAAAGGTCGCACAGGTGCGATACTGTCCAAGGCCCCAGCTGTGGCCCTATTCCAGGCCGTGGTTAGGACCTCCACTGGACCATGCAGCAGGCCCTCGGGAATAACCCCCAGCTCCCTCTGAAACCCTACTGGGTCCATCAGTCGCCAGGGGCAGACCAATCGAATGGGTCCAGCCTCTCTGTGGACCAGGGTGGCACAATAGAATCTCAGGGTCACCAGGGCATGGTCTGACCATGACAATGGGGACAGACCTAACTCTCCCCTCAGATCACATTGCCACTGCTCAGACAAGAAAACCAAGTCCGGGGTGTGACCACTGTCTCGAGTCAGGTCCCGGATAATATCACCCTTACATTAAAAAAGCTACCTTGTGTGGATTTAGAAGATTGGACTCTCTAGTTCAGGGATGTGGTCACTGTGACAGAAGGTCTTCTGGATTTCTAGTAGTTTTTCCCCCCCACTAGATCTATCTAGAAATACTTTGGATGAAAGCTGGCAACTTTATGCAGTCTGTGCTGTCCCACTATCACCTTTTCTTTTAGAAACAATCAGAAATAATATATTCATATTTATAAGGAAAGACACATGTATGTAGTCAATCTCACAAATATTTTAAAAAATCTTGCAATAATAAATATCACACATAAAGATAATGAAAGGACAGTTATTAAAATTCTCAGTTGCAATTCCCTAAGCATTCTTAATTGCATTAAAGGTTCTCTTTCTTTTGAGATGAAAGCCTTTTTGTTATAAATAAGCCACCCAATTAATAAAAGAAAGATTAACTGTTCCCTAGCCCTCTTCTTTGCAGCCAAATGATACCAGAAGGTAACGACCAAAGCCTTGGTTACTGACATCCTACTGTCTTGAGGTACTACTTTTCAGAACACAATATGTACTTGGACTCTTCGTTTTGCCTTTCCTCATCTTTCCCACCAGGTAAGTAAAAAAAAAAAAGCTCTGAGAGGTTTTTGGAGGGTAGAATGGGAAAAAGAGACAGGAACTTTCTGGACATGCAGACAGGGTTCTCTATTTATAGTGATATTTAATACATGCACCGCTGAGCTGCCGATCAGAAGGTCGGCTGTTCGAAACCGCGCGGCGGGGTGAGCTCCCGTTAATCCCAGCTCCTGCTCACCTAGCAGTTCGAAAACATGCAAATGTGAGTAGATCAATAGGTACCGCTTCGGCGGGAAGGTAACGGCGTTCCGAGTCGTCATGCTGGCCACATGACCCGGAAGTGTCTATGACAACGCCGGCTCCAAGGCTTAGAAACGGAGATGAGCACCGCCCCCTAGAGTCGGATTCGACTGGACTTTACGTCAAGGGAAACCTTTACCTTTACCTTAATACATGCAGTGACCTTAGTTTAACAAACTATACATAAAAGTTCTTCGCAGATCATTTCAAATGGAGCTTTTTACAATGTCTTTATCTCTTCCTTCCCTCTCACACAGCTTCTTTCTGTGCTTTCACTTCTGTTCTGTTCTATGGAGGAGAACAAGAAGATGGGAAAGTAACTTTCCTGGGCTTCTTAGATTCCATCATCTTTGTCAGACTTTGTCTTCATCGACTTCTAGTCTGTTGTCTGAAAACTGCAGTCCTTTCCATCAGCTACTTAACTCAGCAGATTACTCGAGTCCATCTTGCTCCTGCTGAATCTCCAACTACAGATTCCTCCTTGATACAGTATCACTAATCCATACTGTACAAAAACAGCTCCAAGAATGCCCAACAATTGGCTTCATTACTTAATGCTTCTGCCATTTTTAAATGTTTACAGCTAGGTATGCCTGCATTCAGCTGTTCTTCAGGCATGAAGCTTCTCTGTGTCTATGACACTGAGCCTAATTTGGGTCCACAGGCAAAAAACACTAACCTTGAAACCATTATATCATCTCAAGCCCATCAGAGAAACTCACCTTGCCACAGAGGTGTAGCTTCAAATTGCTTGGAAGACTGTATTTTCCAACAGCTGCTTTCACACACCACTTCTCAGGAGGAAATAGATTGGCAAAATACCTGGAAGTGCCACTTAAAAAGCCTCAAAGCAGTAGCTTCTGATAAGTTGGATTGTTTTCCCTGTCCTTCTGTCAAGAGGAGATAGGGTCCCACAGGCCCAGAATGTAGAAATGCACAATCAATTTTAAACCATCTCAAGCATGAGGAAAGCTATTTCAACCTTATCTCAAATATTTTATCAATCTATTTTGAGATTAGAAAACTTCCAGTGAAATCTGAACAACCTGTCCTTTGTATTGTTACCTATCAGAAAGCCAGTTTCAGTACCCTGATGGCTTCAAGTGACCATTCCACAGAAAGGAGCAGGTTCTCATTAAGTGGGTTGAAATCAGCTTATGGGTCAGAGAATCCCCACCCTTTTGTGAATGAAATAATGAAAATAATTTTCATTAAATAACAAATACATTAAAATTTGGGATAGCCATTCTAACACTATAAAAGTCTAATTATAATTGTCTTAACTGCTGGCTTTAATAAACCCCACACATATTAAAAGTATGTCCCATAGTTGTCCAAAGAAAACCTTCCACAAAACAGTGTCACTATTGAAAAGACCTGTTATTGGCCATCCACCACCTGATTCAACCTGAAAAGCCAGTAAGTAAATGGCTTTCAGGGCATATATAGACAGCAATCCCAAGCTGTAGGCATTAAAAGTAAAAACTAAAGCCTTAAACTACAAAAGTACAAAAAGGCCACTGTAAAGCAGAGTTCTTCTTCATGGACTATAATTCACACATGGGTTATGCCCCTTCACAGAGCTTATGAACTTTAGTAGGATCTGTGCTTTCCATGAAAACTGTACGACTAGTGACTCCCTCTGAACCCGTTCAGTTTCATTTCACTATTATACTGTTAGAACATTGGTCTTTCAGCTCCAGTTCTTAAATACAGACTTAATGGACATTCAGAAATAATAGACAACCACTGTCATGTTCACCATTTTGATGTTCTGTTAACATCGTAACGTTTCACATGTCAACCCGTTATTCTGCGTCCTACATGCTTGAACGTTTGCTGGTATTTTCCATTGTTGCTGTGCTCTTTATTTTGCTACTTTGGAATGTATGTTTGGGTTTGCAACTCTGTTCAAGGTTACTTTCCCAGGCAGATGTAACGGTTGCTAGCACCTGGGAGGGGGTGGTTGCTAACGAGCGCTCGGGGCGGGACTGGGTTGGAAGCAAGGCTTTTAAGTTTGTATTTGGTGCACTTTTGCTCATTCTCAGCTTTCTCTGTATTTGCATACTATTCCTTTAATAAATCAGTTATCTTTAAGCCCGGGCTTGTGAGACTGAGTATTTGGGATTAGGCAACCATTACATTAAGCTGAGAATCATTTAAACCATCTTCCGCTAGCCCCATCCAAAGTTTGAATAACGGGAGCACTAGCAATGACAGAACCTCAACTACATGAGAGTGAGGGGAGCAAAGAGGAGCCGGACGCGACAAAGACCCTGGTAGCTCCGACCTCGCGAGCCCAAAGGGCAGCACGTCGAGAGAAGCGGGATGCTCAATTGGATGAACTATTGTTGGCGGTGCAGGGTGCCACAAGGGGTGAACTACAACCCAAGGTGGAAGTAAGAACGGGGAGGGGATCACCGCAGCCATCCTGGGAACCTGAAATCCCCTTATCCCCAAGGGTGGTGGTGACCACTAGACCCCTAGAGGAGCCCGTCACCTCTGCCCGCATGAAGGCAATAGAGGACAAAATGGACATGATAGTGACCCTCCTGAAGGATATTCCCAGAGGGTCGGGGTCCCTACAGGAAGATTGGGAAGAAGAGCCCTCTCAGCTGGCTTACCCGAGAGAGAGGTCCCCATCACTCAGGGGAAGAAGTAGGACTCAGGCTTCCCGACAATCGAGGGGAAGGGAGTCGAGAGCAACGAGGGAGAGGCCACCACTGGGGGCTCGACGCACATTGATGTTTGTGGAGCCATCGCAGCCGGCGGAGCTGATGAGGACCTTTCCACCATTTGGGGTAAAGTTTGATGGCGACCCTACCATGCTCTCTTTCTTCATTACCAATGCTAGACATTACATGGAGGATTGGGGGCGATGCTTTCGTTCGGAGCAGGGCAAAATTAATTTTATTGCCAACAAGTTGAAGGGGAAGGTAGCGGATTGGTATGTGCAGTTATGCCAAGCAGAAGCCACAGAGTTAGAGGACTTTGATGAGTTCCTGTGGGCACTAAAGCAGCACTTCGAAGACCCCTTGGCCCAAGAGAGAGCAAAAACCGCCTTGAAAAAACTTTATCAAGGAACCCTCTCCGTCGCAGACTACGCTTTGGAATTTAAAGCCCTGGCAGGAAAGGTGGAGGATTGGTCCCAGTCGACTTTAGTGGAAATGTTTAAACAGGGCCTGGAGATAGAGGTCCTCCAGTGGGCTTTGTGTCGGGACGACCCCAAAACGTTGTATGGGTGGATTCAGTTGGCGGGCAGCGCGGAAAATGCTCTACAAACGTTCACCCATAGCAAAGAACTGAGGCAAACCAGAGTTAGTAGGGGGGCTCGTGCCCCTGGATTTCCAAGCCGCCCGAAAACGAAAAGTTGGGAAGAGGAAAGGGAACGACGATTTGCGAAAGGGCAGTGCCTAAGATGCGGGAAAGAAGGGCATCGTGCCACTTCGTGCCCGAGGTGCAGACCGGAGGAGCGGCCGGTGAAAGCGCCGGGAAAATCGCCAGCATTACCGCGTAAGATGAGAGCTGCCTGCGCAGAAGTCGACCCTGCAGAACTCCTATTTGGAGAAGAGGAGGAGGAATTGCATTTCGACCAGCCGGCAGGAAAAGGCTACCACCTGCTCTGAAGGGCGCCATTGGGCAGGTGGAAGAAACCGGGCGCGACCACGATTCGGTGAGTGGGAATTTTCCTACACTGACTGTCAAAGTGAAATTGGGATCTAGAACCAAAACTGTTGAAGTCTGGGCTATGCTAGATTCGGGCTGTTCACGTTCACTAATGCACCCCGATGTTGTAGCCGCCCTAGAACTGCCCACGTTTCCTTTGCCACGACCAATGATCTTCACGCAATTGGATGGAACTATGGCTGGGGGGAAAGCGGTTACCCACTCCACAGGAATTGTAGCTTTGCAAATGGGTACCCATTGGGAGAAATTGCCTTTTGTCATAGCTCCAGTGGGGGGTCCTTTGGTTATATTGGGAATGCCTTGGTTCGTACAACAAAATCCTTTTATCAACTGGTTGCATAGAACTGTAACATTTGCTGATGGGTTTTATAAAGCACCAGAAAAGGACTTGTTGGAGGACATTGAGGGTGGACGGGTGGTTACCACTACTGTACAGATGCTTCAACCCCTAGAAGGACTGCCTAAGCAATACCAAGATCTGGCAGATGTGTTTGGAGAGAAGGAAGCAGATCACTTACCACCGCACCGAAAAACAGACTGTGCCATTGAATTTCTGCCCAATGTGAAATTACCTCATCCAAAAATCTATCCCATGTCTCCGAAAGAGCTGGCCACGCTGAGGGAATTCATTGATAAAAATCTAGCTAGGGGTTTCATTGAGCCGGCAAATTCCCCGGTGGGGGCACCTGTCCTCTTTAGACCAAAAAAAGATGGGTCTTTGAGGCTATGTACCAATTTCTGCGGGCTCAATGCAGTATCAATATTAAATAAATATCCTTTGCCCCTCATCAAGGATATGTTATCACATCTGGCCAAGGGCAAAATCTTCTCGAAGTTAGATTTAAGGGAAGCTTACTTTTGCATTCGCATAAGGGCGGGGGATGAGTGGAAAACAGTGTTCAACTGTCCTCTTGGGGCTTTCCAATACAAAGTGTTGCCTTTTGGTCTGTCTGGGGCACCTGGGGTTTTTATGCAACTTATCAATGAGGTCTTGCATGACCACCTATTCAAAGGGGTTTTAGTGTATTTGGATGATGTGTTAATTTATACTGAAACCATGACAGAACATATTCACTTGGTGCATCAAGTGCTTGCTAAACTGAGGAAAGCAGAGTTGTATGCGAAACTGTCCAAATGTGCCTTCCATCAATCACAGATTGATTATTTAGGGTATAGAATTTCAGCAGGGCATTGAGATGGACCCTGCCAAGGTGGAAGCCATTGTGGCATGGGAACCTCCCCATACCAGGCGGCAATTACAAAGTTTCCTTGGATTCGCCAATTTTTACAGGGCATTTGCCCCAAATTTCGCTGAAACCGCCCTTCCCCTTACTGAACTACTAAAAACTAAAGCTCAAGGGGATACGCAGCGCTCCAAGAACCCAGGCGCGCTCCTTAAATGGACCCCAGCCTGCCAACAAGCGTTCGATGCGCTCAAACAGATTTTCACCACTGAACCTATTTTGCAGCATCCTAACCCAACTAAGCCTTTTGTAGTGCAGGTGGATGCCTCTGACTTCTCCATTGGAGCAATTTTGCTGCAAGCAGACCAATCTGGCATTCTAAAACCCTGTGCTTACCTCTCTCGCAAGTTCACAGAAACAGAGAGAAGGTGGCATGTTTGGGAAAAAGAGGCGTTTGCTGTCAAAACAGCCTTGGAAACATGGCGCCACTTACTGGAAGGGGCTTGCTACCCTTTCGAGGTGTGGACTAATCATAAGAACTTAGAGGCGTTAAGCACCAGTCGAAAACTCAGCCCCAAACAACTTTGATGGGCCGAATTTTTCACTCGCTTTGATTTCACACTCAAATTTATACCAGGCAGGAAAAACTTTTTAGCAGATGCCTTATCACGCAGACCCCAAGATGCTGGCCCTGGGCCCATGGTACAGGGTACTGTATGGACTGAAAAGCAATTGAGTTTCGCAGCTGTGACACGCAGTCAGATGCGAGCGCAACAGGCTGAACGCCAGACCGCTCCACCTCCCTCCCATCTGGCGCGTCTGCCAATTCCATCAGACTTGAAACAACAGTTGCTTTTCCACCTGAAATCTGACACTTGGTTACAAGCAAATTTAAACATTGTAACTTTTACTGAGGACTTTGCCTGGCGAAACGATCGTCTGTATGTCCCTGAGGCTTTACGAAAGACGATCCTCCAGCGCTGCCATGACGATAAGTTGGCTGGACATTTTGGGTACCTTAAAACCCTTCACCTCATCAGGCGTCAATTCTGGTGGCCAACTCTTCTAAGGGACCTTAAAACTTATGTGGCCGCTTGCCCCGTGTGCACAACAACCAAGCGCAAACCTGGCAAGCCTCAAGGCTTTCTGCAACCGGTGGCAACCCCTGCCTACCCATGGCAGGACATATCCATGGATTTTATTGTCGACCTCCCACCCAGTCAACGAAAAACAGTCACTTGGGTAGTAAAGGACTTTTTCTCCAAACAAGCGCATTTTATCCCATGCGTTTCCATCCCCACCGCGCAACAGCTGGCACGCCTCTTCCTCATACAAGTGTACTGTCTCCATGGTATCCCCGCCAGTTTGATGAGCGACAGGGGCTCACAATTTACGTCACAGTTTTGGCGGGCATTTTTAAAACTGCTTGGCACTAAACAAGCCCTCTCCACTGCATGGCATCCAGAGACAGATGGATCTACTGAAGCTGTTAATTCAACACTGGAATAATATTTACGAGTGTTCATCAATTATCAACAAGACAATTGGGTTGACCTGCTTCCTTTTGCTGAAATTGCCTACAACAATGCTGTACATCAAAGCACTGGACAAGTTCCTTTTAAAACTGTCTTTGGCCAGGAGTTCGTCCCAATACCCAAACTCCCACACCCACAATCACTGCCAGTCTCTCTCACTGACTGGGCTGAAACCTTACAAGACTCATGGCACAACATTCAAAGAGCCCTTTCTCATGCCCAAACCACCTACAAAAAACATGCAGATGCTAAACGTGCCCCCCAACCTACATTTACCATGGGGGACAAGGTCTACCTCTCCACAAAATTTATCAAATCATCACAACCCTCGAAAAAACTTGGTCCTAAATTTGTTGGTCCTTTTCCTATTATTGCACAAATTAGCCCTGTAACTTTCAAACTTGATCTTCCCCACAATCTTAAATGTTTGCATCCTGTTTTTCATTGCAGCCTACTCAAACCGTACCTGGCATTGGACCGCTGGCATCCCCAACCGGTCCCACCACCTCCGATTATGATCGATAACCAACAACACTTTGAAGTCAGGGAAATCCTTGACTCACGCCACCAGCATTCCTCTTTGCAGTATCTCATCCGTTGGAAACATTTCCCTCATCCTGAGTGGGTTTCTGCCCACGATGTTCACTCACCCGACCTGGTTAATCGTTTTCACTCTGCTTATCCAGACAAGCCAGCTCCTTAGCAATTGTTTTAGGGGGGCGATATGTCATGTTCACCATTTTGATGTTCTGTTAACATTGTAACGTTTCACATGTCAACCCGTTATTCCGTGTCCTACATGCTTGAACGTTTGCTGGTATTTTCCATTGTTGCTGTGCTCTTTATTTTGCTACTTTGGAATGTATGTTTGGGTTTGCAACTCTGTTCAAGGTTACTTTCCCAGGCAGATGTAACGGTTGCTAGCACCTGGGAGGGGGTGGTTGCTAACGAGCACTCGGGGCGGGACTGGGTTGGAAGCAAG